>NC_141694.1:1403748286-1404348286 GCF_964263255.1 Lissotriton vulgaris
GCTCTTTCACATGGGGCTTGCCCCATGTGAAAGGACGCATTGCTGTAGTTGCGTCACTTTTGTGACACACTCCAGCAATGCGTCACTTTTGCGCTTACAGATACGTCAGAAATACTGACGTGTCTGTAACTCCTTGCGACATGATGCGTCATACATTAAATATGACGCATCAGGAATGTTGTAAGGAGTGCGCACTGAGAAGTGACGCATCGCTGCTTTCACGCAGCGATGCGTCACTTCTCATAAATGAGGCCCTTTGAATTAAAAAAAAATTAAAAAAATAAAAAATGTACCTGGTGTTTCTCTCATCATAGGATTTGTATTGCCTTTCATTCAGTGGGACACGTTCTATCAAAGCACCACTGCCTCTCCTGGCGCATAGATATTTGCCTGCTGCGCACTTTTTTTCGCTGGCACATCATTTCTTAAGAGGCACCTACATTATTTTCTTTTGTGGAAAACTCCTCATTGGTTCTTTGTCAGACCCTGCAATATTAGAACATTTGACTTGTTTCCCTTCAAAAGTGACTGTAAAGCCTGTGCTTTTTTAGCCAATGTATGCGAGCAATGTGATTGTTATGGGCTCTTGAACATGCTTCTGAAGACAAACAAATGTAATGCCAGGGGCACTTAAATCCCCACATCCCCACAGTAAGAGGGTATTCAAATATCCCGTTTCTAAAAATGTGCATTTCACACAGTTTAAAGTGCAGAAATATTGATAGAAAAAAATAGGCGCATGAGCTTTGAAGGTGGTCAGTGCAGCTTATGTGTAAACCTTTAAGTTAGGTTAGTCACTGACCTAGATATGAACAGGCTGCTCCTTCAATGCGTCTCTGGGAGGGCCTGGCCTTTCATCCTTATAAAGTTGATAAAACGATTAAAGGTGAATTACGCGATTAGAACATCTATTAATTAAGCGCATACAATATTCACATATGTGTCTTGCGCGTGGATTTGGAATCATATATATATATGTCACGCTTCCGACATCCCTGAAGACTGAAGCCCTTTGAGCCCAATGGGCGTTGCGTGCCTGGGTCTGATGTTGTTCCGTGCATGCCTCCAGACCAACATTTGCAACTTTTCACTAGGAGTCTAAAGCCAATTTCTGACTCATTAATATTCATGAGGAAGGGGGGTTGCAACTCTGTGTGATGACGCTGAGCATTCCTTGCACCTGCAAATGAGGAGGCAGGTTGCAGCGCAATGCAAAAATTACGTTATATCCAGCCTCTTCTAAGAATCAGTTCCGGAATCATTTTCAGGGAAGGGGAGTTTTCCATTGCAATGAGAAAACCGCATTAAACTAAAAATTGTCTGAATGAGGAGTGCAAATTGATCCTACTTCGTGAGCTCCTCGCGTAAAAGAAGCACGATGTAAATGACTAAAAGTTGAACAGTCGCGGAGCCACATTGCCATCTCGTGGCAAATGTAGAAAATGCTTGTAATGCTGGTTCCACAGTGTCAAAAACGTGGTAGGATTACGTCTTCTTAATCAGTGAGTCAAGAATAATGCTCACACTTATAGGGGCATATGTAGGTAATTTCCATTTTGCGATTCCCAAATAGCGATTTTTAAGGAATCGCTATTTGAGAATAGCAAAATTGAATGTAGGTAAAAATTCCTTAATTGCGATTAGCAAATTGTGAATCGCAATTAAGGAATGAGTGTCCAATTCATTCCTATGGGCTAAGAGGCCCATAGGAATGAATGGGGATACATTCTCAAATTGCGATTTTCTATGAGAAAATCGCAATTTGAGAATCGCAATTCCAAGGGTGCCAGGGTGTCCAAAGGACACCTGTTGCACCCCTGGAATGTGCCTGTGTGTACATGTGACGCACATGCATGCCCTAAGGGCATGTCTGTGCGCCACATGGCATTTTGAATTTTTTAAAAAAATGCATTTTTGAAGGAATTCGCAAAATACCATCCACTTGAAGTAGGTGGTATTTTGCGATTCCTTATGCAAAATCTAACGGTGACATGCATCAACAAAACGTTTTGCGATTCCTTATTAGCGATTTTTAAGGAATCACAAATAAGGAATCGCATACTGGGATGCAACAAGAAAATAGTGATTTTCTAAGGAATCGCTAAAAATCGCAGAAATATTTGCGATATCGCAAATTGCGAGGTCGCACGTTGATGCATATTGATGATGTCAGAACCAGGAACTGTGCCCTCCAAGCCTCATTCTGAAACAGGAAGTGTGCTCTGAGAGCCTCATTTTCACTCCAGGAGCACAGAGAGAGGAGGGAGCTGGTACTGGGAGCAGGAGAGAAGTGTGTCTGATTAATAAAACCTGTAAGGTACACAAAATGGAGCCTGCAGAAACTGTTGAGGACTCTCAAAGTGGCAGAAAAAGTTTTCAGAAGCAGAAATTGAAGTCCTGATTGAGGGAGTTGTACACAGCAATGAGACGCTGTTTGGGAAGGCTTCTCTCAAGTTGCCTGAGCAGGAGAAAAGGAGAATATAGCTCATGATACAAAGCAGAGTGAACGCAATTGGGGTCACTCATCGTACCACGATGAACTGAAAAAAAGGTGGTACGATTTGCGCAGTAGGGCCAAGGCGCGCATCACAGACCGCTTGAAGGATGCACTACTAACTGGAGGAGGGACACCACCACACACCGGAAACACTCCCATGGAGGATTTAATTGAGACCACAATCCAGAAAGAGGCTGTTGTCGGTGTGACGCATCTGGATACCTCCGGAGCAGCACACACGTCTTAAGGTAAGAGGAATGCATGTGTACATTGTCCCTATCACTGCAGTGTGAATGGTAGCTCTGCATAGCGCACACGCAAGTAGTGAAACATTAACATCACTTTCAATAGTATAGCAAGTGCATCATGGGAGATGTAGTTTGGTCAAGCAGTTCCAGTCAAGCACACATATTATTTAAACCAATTCCAAAAGTGTAGTAACTGTGCCAAAGTATTAATGTTTATTCATGTTACAACAGTCACATAACCTAAAAAGCATACATTAATGCTGTTGTGCACTGTTTAACCTCACAGATGCAGAACATGGTGAGGCCGGGGACAATGATGTCCAGGACATCCAGCTCAGCAGCGCCTCTGAACCTGAAAACACACCAGCTTCGAAAAGCATCCAATCACATGTCCCACAATCACGTAGGACACCTGTCCAAAGTTTGGTACCCTATCACACAGATGATGAGGCTGATGCAGCACCTCATGTCAGCAACCCACGAAGTACTACCGCCACAAGTAGATCATCCTTCAACCGGAGAGGCAATTCAATGTTGACAAGGAGACGACGCAGAGCACGAAGGCCACAGCAGGTGGAACAGTTGAATGAGGTCTGGGGTGGCTTGGAGGGACAGATGCTTCGGTCACATCGCCTGCAGGCAAAAAACACTAGATTGATCAAGGGCGAAATTGCCAAAATGTCAGGTAACCTAGCTGTGCTTGCCACTAGTCTCCAGGAAATGACAAGAGTCATGCAGGAGGGTCAAATAGCACACAATGCACAGCATCAACAACTCATGCAGCAACTGAAAATGCAAGTGGCGTCCAATAACACACTGGCCACAGCAACAGCTATGTTGTCACGTAGAATATCAACAATGCAGACCGAAATGTCCCATGATAATAGTGATGTTGCTACAGGATTACAGCAAGTCACAAACGCAGTAGAGATGGTGACTGCATCTACAAGTGGTGAAAACATCCCTGCACCAAATGTAATCAGTGAGGGTGCCTCAGGCATGATCAATACACCAATGCCAATTGTTAATGAGGCTAGACGGTCCAAACGCTGTGCCATCACATCCAGACCCAGCCTAGGGCAAGAAGATGCTGCTGCCGAGAAGCGTCTCGGTGTTCGGGGCAAGAAACGCTAGGCTCCCATGCACAAATCCTGTTGAGATGGTGAATGAACCATTCTCACATTGTGACCTCATCACTGACTGACAAGTTTTTAAAATTATTTTGAAATAGTAAATGTTGTTGGCAACAAAAGTGTGACCAAAGTCACTTTTAAAGTGCGCCTCTGTTTCCTGCTCTCTAACAGCTTTAGCGCGGGGACACGCCGTGATGGCGTTATTGAGCGCTCTATAAGCTCTTTATTATTATTATTATTATTAGTCTTAGCTAGGTCATGGGCTGAGGTTGGAAAACTTATATGTGCATGTATCCGGGACATCATGGCATCAAGGAACGCTTTCAACATTCTTGATAATGCACTTTGTGAGACACCTCCGGCTACTGCAATTACTCCCTGAAAACGGCCTGATGCCAGTAGGTGTAGGCAACATAATATTTGTACGTGCATTGGGATAGCTTTGGTCCTATGTGTCTGTCGTTGAAGAATGGGGTCCAATTCATTAATTAGATCATGTATCATTTGTCCATTCAGCCTATACTTATCGTATATTTCGTCATCCTGCTGGCCAAGCAAAGTTATGCGCACTCTGAATATGCGTTCATTGATTTGCCTCCTTCTCTGTCGAGCACCTAGCAGCCGCATCCTCTTCGCCATCAGGTACAGACCAGCCATTTTGAGCTCTGGGGCCTTGTGTGGGTGTGTTTTATACATTTTCAGTTGGTTTGCAGGTGTTTCAGGTTTGATTTTTATTTTTACCACCTGGTTGTGTCCCTTCTTAATTTGCAAGTGCAAAATTGCGATTTTTGAGAAAATCGCAATTAGCGATTTTTTATGCATATCAATTGCGATTCCTTATTTGCGAATCGGTAAATGTGATTCGCAGATAAGGAATCGCACTTGTATTCTCGGAATATTTTTTGCGATTTATCATTTTTTGCGATTATTTTGCGATTTTCGCAAATATTTGGATGATGCATTTCTACACTGGCAATTGCGAACGCTATTGCTCTGAAATTGCGATTCGCATCATTTGCGAATTCGCAAACGCTTGATGCATGTGCCTGTAAATTTTTAAAGCACCCCTACATAGCATTTAAGGAATCGCTAAATTGCAATTCCTTAAATGCTATAAGCAAAATAAGGAATCGCAATTTTAGCGATTCCTTATTTTGGTAAGTGGAACCTACATATCAAAACGCCGTTTGCGATTCGCAAACTCCAAAATTCGCCGATTTTCGGCATTTGCGAATCGCAAACGGCTACCTACATATGCCCCATAGTCTTTGTTATTCATAGATCCAGATAGAAAAGAGTCCCTTTATAATGTTATGCAGATTGCTCGCAGTCTTGAGTATATAAACATCTCTCCTGATATTGTAATTTTTGCTGCCAGCCTTGCTAAGAGTTTCTAATAAACATTTTTGCTCGTCGAAGTATTTATTATACATTGAGTAATTTCAAGAATTCTGTTTTTAAGTTCCCGTCACTTTATAGAATTGACCTTCCTTTCAAACCATGTCTGAAAATTAGGTGCAACTGCTCTGAACTGACCACGTATAATTCCGAGCTAAGAAAGCACTACAAAAAGCGAGGAAAATAGCCAGTAACAACAATAGGGAAACACCACTTGAAACAGATGAGAAACAAACCCAGAACAGGAGCAGGTGTGTAACTACATACATACCTACGGCCAAACACCCTAAAAAAAAAAACAGCACAAATTCGAAAATATTAACTTGCATTAACTTCAACGACACCATCCCCTCCTTCATTTGCCTTTATTTATTTATTTATTCATTCATTTGAAAGTTTTATAGAGCGCGGACAAGACCCTTGCGGGTATCAGAACGCTTTACAGTAAATGAAGTTAATTATATCATACATTAAGGATATGCAAGACAAATATACATAACACCAAAGAGCAAACCAAAAGCAAATCAACAGGATGCAGAGCAGGAGAGACCTGATGAGTCATGGTAAGACAATAAAGATAAGAAGTTCAAATAAATATAACTTTTTCTGAGCAGACAAAAAGCAAAGCAATAAGGTGCAGAGCAAGGGCGGACTGATGAAGCATGGTGAAGACAAATAGATTGATTTGGTTGACAAGTTTGATAACAGGTATGGAAGTTCTCACGGAATCATATGACTTTGTTTAAGTGAATTTTGCAATTAGAATGCCTTTTACTTCCAATTTGAAGGATGCGGTGGAGGGGTTCAGTTTTGTTTCCGGGGGAAGGGTATTCCATATCCTGGGCGCAATTCCTGAGAAGGATTGTTTATATGTTTTTTTCTTGTTGAATCTTTGTGGCTTCTGAAGGAGGTTTTCCGCACTTCTTGTGGATCTTATCCCACCGGATATTGTGAGTTTTTGTGTGAGATAGCTGGGTGCATTGTGATGTATGGCCGTATGCGTCATGCATGCTATTATCAGGAGAATTCTGGCTTCAAAAGGCAGCCAGTTTAGAGATTTTAGGTCAGGGGAGATGTGGGCCCTTCTATTCAAGCCAGTGATGAGTTTTGCTGACGCATTAGTAGAGACTCTTAGGGGAGCTGTAGTAGCTTTGGGGAGACCGCATAGCGTGACACTTCCATAGTCCAGTCGAGGTAGAACTAGAGCTTGAACCGCCATCTTAAAGTCTTTGGCAGGTAGGAAGTGTTTCAGCTTCTTTAGTGTCTTAATCTGAAAGTTTGCTCCCTTCGTTGCGTAACTAATGTGTTTCTGCATATTGAGGTTGCAATCCAGTGTTATACCCAGTGATTTAGCTGAATCCACAATGGTCGGTTGAACGTTGAGTGCTGTAAGGTGTTTGATCCAATCGTGCATTATGGGGACTTTGGCGGGTGGGGCAATTAGGAGGAATTCAGTTTTTAAAGCATTCAGTTTGAGGTGATTCTCTGCCAGCCATGTTTGGGTGGTCTTAAGAGTGGCGTTAAGCAAATTAATGTCGTCAAGGGTGTTGATCTTAAGGTAAAGTTGGGTATCGTCAGCGTACATGTGAAATTGCACATTGGACGCTTGTAGCAGATCGGTGAGTGGTTCCATGAATAAGTTAAAGAGTGTTATGGATAGCGAGGACCCTTGTGGGACTCCTAGCATAACTGGAACGGGTTTGGACAGGGTGTTGTTGACCTTGAATTTTTGAGTACGGTTTTGCAGAAAAGAGGTAAACCAGTTAAGCACTGATCTTGATAGACCCATTCTGTGATTCAACAGATCTAACAAGTTCTTGTGTTTGACCGTATCGAACGCTGAGGAGAGGTCTAGTAGGATAAGAAGGAATGTTCAGTTTTGATCAAGTATTTGTAGTGCATCATCAATGATGTGTGTCATGGCTGATTCCGTGCTGTGATCTGCACGGAAGCCGGATTGGTGTTTGTTAAGAAGGTTGCAGTGATAAATATGTTTTGTCAGTTGGTGGTGAACACATTTTTCCAGAAGTTTGGCCAGGGTGGGAATATTGGAGATAGGGCAGTAGTTGTTTAGGTCCGTGGGGTCAGCTGTGGGTTTCTTAACCCCTTCAATGCTCATGACGAGCTCAGCTCGTCATGAGGCACTGTTGAGCTGTGCTCATGATGAGCTGAGCTCGTCATGAACACACCCATTAACATTATGGGCCAGCACAGGAGGAAAATCTCTCAAGCAACCAAGGTGTTAAGGATGGCAGACACCTGCCCCACCTTTGGGGAGTCGGGTATGCAACCTTGTAGAAGTGAACTGTTGATGATTTTGGTCCAGAGAGGTAGAAGCAATGGGGTAAGTTCTATAACCGCATTTGCAGGGCGAGGATCAGTGATGTGATTGGCAGGCTTCAGGGCACTGAGAAACTTGCCTATAGCGTCTTCAGAATAGGTGTAAAAGGTGACCATACTGTGTTGTTTTTTAAAACAAACTTTGGCGGGATTTGTTGTGCTGCTTTTGGGGGTAGAGGGGAGGTTATGGTGATAGGGCAAGAGTGAGAAATTAGATCATTGAGGAGATCTTTCTTGATGTTCTCAGTCTTTAGGTTAAAGTAGTTAGAAAATTTTTCACACGTGGGTTGTGGGTGAGTTAGGTCTTGTGGACGTTGAGGTGCATCCTTAGATTGAGTTTTGAATAATTCAAAAAGTTGTTTGGTGAGTCGATTTCTTGTTTGGTCAAGTTGGTGGCTGAAGAAGTCTGCTTTAGTGCGCTTGATCTTTTGACAGTAAGCAGTTCTCTTTCTTTTTAGAGTCATGAGGAGCTTCGCTGATGGGACCGATCTCCAGTTGCGTTCAGCAGTTCTGAGAGAACGTCTATCATCTTTAAGAGGACCGTTGAACCAGGGTTTAGAGTCTTTCGTGGAAACTCTCTTTGGTTGAAGGGGGGCAAATTTGTTAATTATCGTGGTCATAGAGTTGAGGTAGTGGTTGGTGAGATCATGTACGTTGGAAGACCCGGCAGGGGGCAAAAGTAGATTGTGTCTGGAAGCGGGTAACTTGTTTGGGTTGAGTTTTTCCAGTCTCTTTTCCATACTTTAGGTTACGTGGATTGAGCCGAGTTAAGTTTGACCGTTTCCTTGATAAAGAAGGTGATGATGTGATGGTCTGACCAATCACAGGGGAGGATCGACTCCAGACGAGTGGCATCGCTCTTAGAGATTATTAAGTCCAGCGTTGCGCCTTTGTGTGTAGGGCTGTTGCAAATTTGGGTGAGGTCTAGGGCGTGGAGGAAGTTTTTGAGACTGTTGACCACTGTATCATTGAGGTCGTTCCAATGGAGGTTAAAGCCACCAAGGAAAATATGGGTGTTTTGTCGTCCGGTGTATGATGTGATCATGTCCATGAGGTGTTCAGTGAACATGAGGTTGTCACCAGGTGGATGATAGATGATGTGTAACAAACAGACAGGTTTGACATTACTGTTGATGTTGAGGCTTATGTATTCACAGGAGGGGAGTACCGAGGATATGGCTCTGTTTACGGTGATGTTGCTCCGGTGTATGCAAGCAATACCTCCCCCTGTCTTACCACTCCTGTCCGGTCTGATGATGTCATAGTTAGGGGGTACTAGGATGTCGATGAGAGACGAGGAAGATTTAGTAAGCCATGTTTCAGTGAGAACTATCAGGTCCAGATCAGTAGAGATAATGAGGTCCGCTATGTCAGTGGCATGTTTAGAGGCCGATCTGCAATTCAGGAGTGTGCATTTAAGCCGGGGTGTGGCGAGGGAGGTGGTGTGGTCCTGTATGATTGGGCATTTACTAAGATTGTTGTTGATGATTCATCTATTGTTGTGGGTAGAGGGTCTATGAGGGTTGGAGAGGATAGAAGGGATGGCATGTGTGTAAGTGAAACGGGGGTCGCAATGAAGGGTTCGTTGGAGAGTAGGAGAGAGCGAAGATCGTTCTCCGAAAAAGGGTTGTTGGTTTGCAATGGCCGTGAGGATAGATTACGGGAGGGTACTTATTTCCAGCTGGGAGCATTGTGTTTGGGGGTGCTAGGGAGGTGAGCTGGACACTTGCTAGGTATACAGGTTCTGAAGGTTCTGGAGAGCCCTGGTTGTCCGATAGCACCACTTTAAAAGCGTGGAGATCCTCTTTGATTATGTGAAGTGTGAACATGATCTCATCTAATCTAGTGTCTGGTGTGGTTGTGATTGGGGTGGGAGGTGGTAAAATGGGTGTGTGTGTCTGTGGTGTGGGCTGGTTGGTTGTATGGACTGGTGCAGGAGTGCGTGGGTTAGTATGCGCATATGTGTGTGTGTGTGTGTGGGAGGGATGTTGATGTTGGTGGCTGACCATTAAGATAATGGGGTAACCCAAGAAGGTACAGGACCTGGGTATGATACGTTATTAGAAAACAATGGTCCGAGACCTCTATGATTTACAGACTGAATACATCAGTGAATGTTCATTAATTAAACAAATTTGGGAGCGTATACACATTGATCAGCTCTGTCCAATAATGCATATGTTCATGAAGCAATATAATGATATGGGCATAAAAACAAGCAACAGTATCAACAAAGAGCCATATTTTTAATCCATTGCCTCTTAGTCAAACAAATACCAAAAATTCATGGCTGCAAAGCATTACAGTTCATAGTGGTTGCCCCAAGCGGAACGTGCAACATAGCAAAGGGGTGCAGAAAGAATGTGTATGGTGATTAGAAAGAAAAATAGCAGTCAGGAAGATTTCCTGCATGTAACAAGACAAACAGAACACATGAATATGTGAGATGAACACTGAATTACAACAATGATAAAGCAGTGTGGTGTATCTCTCTCTGCTGCCTGAGCAATCCCCCTCTTCCTCTATGTAGCAACTAAATTGTCCAAGTGTGATCAGTGATTCTTATCTACAGAAAAGAAAAAGCACCAATGAAACAATTCCCCAATATATGGAGTACAAATAAATGCAAAACAAAAACGAAATAGCACCCACCTATGTTATAAAGGAAATGGCCCACTGTAATAGGAGATCTGATAAAAAACAAACCAAATGATACTTTAGCAACTTGCTAGTTGTGATGACAATACCCTGCTTTTCCTTAACTTCAGGAAGAAGTGAAAGAGTATTCCTTAGATTTTTTACAGGAACATCTTTTGTGGGCACTAAAACGGAAAGACAGATCTTCAAGGACGAAGGTCCAACACTCCGAATAAGTGTCTTTTTGTATTAATTATCAACAAAGGCAATTAGCAGGCGCAGAGCACACTCTTACCACAAATGCAAAGTAACTGGCTGCTGTTCCCTTTCTTATGTTTTGCAGGGTAGAAGAAATCCAGGGACTGGAACAAGGATTACTGGCGAAGATTGCAGGAGCCGCAACGAAATCCAAGGAGCAATGCATTGATCTAACCAAAAAAACGCAACCATGATTCAAGTGACTACGTGAAGAAGAATTGCTGGAAACGCAAAGAAGTCAGAGGAGAAACACCGAGATCCAACTGAAAAGCCGTGACCACGATTCAAGAGGCTGCGGGAAAGGAATTGCTGGAACCGCGCGGAAGTCGGACAAGAAACACTGAGTTCCAACCGAAAAGCCGTGACCTGGATTCAAGAGGCTGAGGGAGAGGAATTGCTGTAACCATGAGGAAGTTGGAGGAGAAATGCCAAGATCCCGACGAAGGACCAGAAGCGTACAGGTAAGTGACCCGGAAGCAGAGGTTAGCGTGTTCTCGAAACACTAGAACACAAAGCGTGCTAGTACGGGATCGGAGGAGTTTTGTACTCCTCTGCCGTAGCCCTCATGCTAGACGTGGTGGGCCTGGCCGGCATGAAACTAATCTCCTATCATGGCTAGTTTTGTTACAAACCGTATACTTAAACATCATTCTGGAAACAAATTGCAGCCTCCGCATCCTTGAACAGCAAATCTTTGAACTGTTGGAACACTACAAATGCAGAAGCTAATCCAAAGAGAATCCTTTTAAAACGAAAAGCTCCTTCCGGGGTGACAAAAGAAGTCACAAGGCGGGGATCCTCATCAGAACTATTTGATGGTATGCAGAAGCCATATATAGTGTGGAAAACAACTTGGCACCCTTAATCAAAGACAACATTTCTTAGGAAGTGGGTGATGGTCCACCCAAATTCTAGAATTTAGATCCCTAAGGTCAAACAACACACATCTTAATACTACCATTAGATGTGCGTGCCAAAACAATTGGAGACAACCATTCAAAGTCCTCTATGATGCTCTTGGCAGCTGCAACATACCGTGGGAGTTTTTTGGGCCATGTTTTCAACCTTTAGCCCTCTGTTGCCTGCCATCTTCTGCTGCTGTCGACCTGCGCCTGCCAGTTCATGAGCGTGGACCCCCCAGGAACTGTAACTCCCAGGGGGCATTGCGCTCTTGCGTTCTCATGGGAGGAGCCGCGATCTGCAGCGCTAGTGGGTCATTAAAGGTCTGCGGGGGCTCGCGCGTGGGCGTGCCCGGGCCAATGGCGGGCTCGTCCTTGCACGTCTGTGTCCGGATGAGGCTGGGCTAGGCCTATCCTCTTGGTTTCTATATGGATTAAGCGGACTCAGATTATCAGTAAGGACTTTACCTGTTCTGATTAAGTAACTTTTTCTTATTGACCATTAATTTTGGCTTTTCCTGTAATTTGGTTTTGAAGTGACGGGTGAGAAAGACTCACACCACCGCTCTATTACTCCACTCGTGTGTGGGTTTTGTCACAGGTAAAAAGGAAAAAAGAACTTGGGTCACATTAAAGATTGTACTTAGTACAATCTAACTATAGGTGTTTAATTTTGTAACCAGTAACCAACAATGGGTAAAAGAAAGTTACAATGTTCCAAGCCCGGTACAGTAAAAAGAACTTCTAGGCGCAGCAAACTCTATTGAGTTATCTCACAGGGGCAATGGGAGCTCTGGATAAACAGATATCTTCCGTAGAAGAGTCGTTAGAGGCAGGAACATCACGCACCATCTTTGAACCAGAGAAATCTGATCCATTAGATTCCTTGGGGACTAGGCCAAAGTCTAATGCATCTTTCAATAGTTGCATTCAATATATCTCTGAGGAAATTCAATTGAGCGACTCGGACTCTTCCCTACAACCTCCCCAGAAAAAACAAAAAAATTGAATTCTTAGAAATAAACCGAGTGTCGAGCCTGAAGGGGCCGACGTTCATAAAAAGACACCTAAGACCACAGCACTCATTGCGATAAAACAGGGCAAGCAAGGGAAAAAAAGAGCGGGGTTATGAAAAGGATCTTGGAAGGGTAAGGATGAGGCCCATAGTAGGTCTGATTCACATGGTCACGACCTAAAGAGCCTAACGACTTTGAAAGGCTGGATCTCTACCTGCGAATCACACTAGACCAAATGGGCGCCAGACTAGCCCTCATAGAAGTTTCCGTGGCTAATTATACCAACCAGGGAAATAACATGAAACCGACATCCATTGATCCTAGAAAGGAGAAAAAAGGTAATAATGTCCAAAGTAGGCAACCAAGTGTGATAACAGCAAATCCTCACATGACCCATAATGATGAAGTTGTAATGCTCAGTGTGGTCAACCCTTAAGAGAGTGCAAAACCTCTGAGGAAAGATTCTCCCCCACAGAACATGACGGGTAAACCAGTGAACAGTGTAGAGAATGGGGATAGGAAGAGTGACACCATTGGGAAAGTCGTAGACACTAGGCTTAACTACCCTTCTCGAACACAACAGGTCCAACAACAACCAGGGCCATTTTCTTTACATCAAAATGATGACAGATTTGGAATCGACCAACATCTTGACCTACCACCTAGGCAACCCCGTACATAATCACCCTGGCAAATATACCAAAACTGGGGACATCAGAAAGAGAAACTTGGGAAATGTTAAGAAACAAATAACTGCACTGGTTAGGCAGGAGGATAGGTTCAACTGAACAACTTTTCGTCGAGTTTAAGGCGGCGAGAAGTGTTCAGTGGGTTGGTAACATGGGAAAATGCTCCCAGGTTTAATATGCTTTCAGGCCTAGAAGAGATAGATTGACTGGTCCAGTTAAATTCTAAACATGTTAGGACTCAGGCAGAATTTATTATGCCAGGAAAACCCTGCTTGGACCCTACTTCAAATCCTAGCCCATGGGCTTTAAATACGGAAACCAGTCATCAACCTAATACCCAGATTATTGATCATGTTAGCGAGTCAGATAGAACAGTCTTAGTATTACACACAAATACGGAGACAGAACAGGGAACACCAGGGATCATGATGAATGCTGAATCTCAACTGGGGCTTAATGTACATGACACCACAAGGACAGGAATTTCTAAAGAACCAATTTTTAATATCGTTTATTGGAATATTGCAGGCCTGCGATCTAAAATCACTAATGATATATGGCTCGACTTTGTTGGTAAATTTAATGTGCTCTGCCTACAAGAGACCTGGGCCACCACCATAATACACATAGAGGGTTATAAAACGTATTTTTCGCCTGCGATTCCCTCTACTTCAGGGAGGGCCAAGGGAGGATTGATAGTATTTATTTCCAATCTCTTGGGGATTAAGGAAAAAATTATTTTCAAATCTGAACCCAACTATCAAATTATAACCCTTAACATGAACAAACATGACAAGTACATACTGGTTAATTTTTATAATAACATGCATAAGGAACAGTTGATTACAACCTTAAAAGAAATCTGTTTTGTCCTGCAGGAAATTTAAAATAAGTCTTCTAAAGATGTTTTTGTTATATGGGGGGGAGGTGACTTTAATTTAATGCCATGTGGACATAATGGCAATTTAACATTTGGCTTAACTGATGAGGATGTAATTAATTTAACGCATGTCCCTCATACAATAAGTGGTGAATGTCTGAATGAGACACTATTTGTTTTAGAACTGGGCTTGGCTAATGAACTGGTGTCATCCCCAGTCCCACTCACTCAGACTTTAAACCGCAGAGGAGCTACCACTATCACAGATTTTATTTTTGTTTCAAACAGGTTT
Organism: Lissotriton vulgaris; assembly: GCF_964263255.1. Lineage (NCBI taxonomy): Eukaryota > Metazoa > Chordata > Amphibia > Caudata > Salamandridae > Lissotriton > Lissotriton vulgaris. Next base: position 1,403,762,574 of record NC_141694.1, read on the forward strand.
GCATCCCTTTTGTTGAACTTTGTATAATACCATTAGCGATCAATTCCCAAACAGTGTTTCAATACTATGTCCACACAAACCCGATATAAGTAAGCTTGAGAGAAAATATGGGCAAAGAAATCTGACTATCGACAGAATAAACGGGTATTCTCTTAAATGGGACAAAGTCGACCCATTGGAGACCACACAAGTGGTATTAAAGAACTCCCTTAATTCCATAATGAAATGCTGCGATATCTCAACCTCACATCAAGAGGTTTTAAGTAGCTTTATGGAAATAACAAAGGTAGTAAGGGAAAGTCTGAGGATTCAACAAAAACAAGAGAAAAGCAAGAGAAAAGCAAGAGTAAAGGATGGTTTAACAAGTCTTGTACAAAAGCATATGCTGACCTAAAATTTGCACTACACAAAGCAGAAAGGGATAGACAAGAAATCAGTCAGCTTAGAAAAGCATATAATCAGGCGATAAAATTAAGGAAAGCTGAAATAAAAAAAAGAAACCTGGGAAGAATTACATAAAAGTTGTAGGAACAAGGAAGCTTCTGCATTTTTTCATTTGAATGGAAGGCTGAGAGGTGGTCGCGAGTAACCCGGGTGGCCCTAAAAGGGTCACTTACTTCAGCTGTGGAGAGCAGCCTTCAGGATTAGTCCAGAAGGAGTGTAAAGCAGCTTGTTTGACCAGAATGCATTCCTATAGTATAGATTAAGTGAAAAATAATGTGAAAAATAATCACACAAGGTATTTATAAAAATATGTATTTATTATATACTACTCTCTAACACATACAAATATCTCCTACCCAGAGATATGCACAATGCACACAATACTTTACAAAAAAAAACAGTAAATAGCACGTAATAAACAGTTGACCCGGGGGGGGGAACTAAACCATATATAAGAAAGTGGTCTAAGGACCATGACTCAGCTCAAGACAGCGTCAAGAGGGTGTAGAAGTGCTGGGGACCAAGGAATCACCCAAGGTGGAACCCCACAGAGGAACCCCATGGAGAGCGTGTACAGTGTGGGAACACAACTGCGTGCTCCGTACAAGTCTACGTGTAAGTCACAGTTGGATTTTTAAAGATTAAGGACCCTTCCCAGTGGAACCTGAAGAAACCCCGTGGAAGACAGAAGGTTGGAGAGCCACCCCACCCGAGGACACACTGCGTACGTGTGAAGTGGTGTCGGAAACCACCATCGTTTCAAATGGAGGACTTCAGGAAAGTGCCACTGCTAGAGAGGAGAAAGTGTCCGGTGGATTCTAGATGAGAGGTATCTACAAGCAGAGGGTACAGAGTCTATGTCACTTAGGAGTGACCAGGAGACTTGGAAGATGAATGCCCTCCGATGTCTGGTGTTGCAAGAGAGTTGACGAGGACCTTGACTCTGCAGCTCTGAGGACCAGGCGCTGCTGAGGAAGACCAGGAGCCATGCATGAGTTGTCCAATGAAGGATGACGAGTGCAGAGGAGTCGGTGTCCAGCGGGAGCACCAACAAGCCTTAGCAAATGCACCCAACGCAGGAGCTGAAGAAGGAGCAACGTCGGGACCAGCAAGGTCCAAGGGACTCACCAAAAGCAGGAGAGTCCTAGAGAAACAAAGGTGATCCTCAAATGGACCCATAGGCCGGAGGCACTGGAGTCGCTAGAGGACCACAAGCTCACCTAAAGATGAAGGCCTCAATGCACACAATGCTGTGTGGCTGAAGATTCTGGTCACAGGAGATGCTTGAGGTTGGGGCTACTTGGAGCCCGAAGATCTTCTTGGAGAGAAGTCAATAAACCTTCGCAACTGCAAGTTGACGCGGTGCACAGAGGTTCAGTTATTGCAACCCCCGCGAGGGATACTGGCCTCAAACTTGGTGAGAGGGCAGGGCAGGCCTTGGGTGCTGTGGAAAACTATCACCTGTGTTGCAGAACCTTTCGGAGTCCAGAGGTGCTCAGGATCAGCAGACTGGTCATCTTAGATGTGGTGCCTGTCAATGTAGATGAGTGACTCCTTCACTCCAAGGAAGATTCCTTCTGGTGTCTTTGATGCCCACAGGCCTTGAAAGGTTCCTGTATGGTGCACAGACAATGCAGCATACTGGAAGGAAGACGAAGTTGGGCCCAAAGGATGTCCAGAGTGCCCAGATGGTAGGAGAAGTGGTGTCTGATCTGAATCTTATCTCATGATGAATCAAGGGACCTACACCCAGGTAAGCCCTTAAGTACCCTAGGGAAAAGGGTTGGGATGATTCAGGGGAGGTTCTGGACATGGGGAGGCAACTCCCATGTCCTTTGTCCAGTTTTGCGCAAGAGCATGAGCCAACGGCTTCCAGGACTGGTTTGAACTGGACTATGCATGGGGACACCAAATGTGCCCAACATGCAGACTGAGTGGCGCTGGCAAGCACACCCACCTTGCCACACTATACTAAATCCTGTCTGGCAGGTGGTCACATCTCCCTGTGACAGGATGCCTATTGTTCTTCCTTCCTCTGCTTGAGGTTGGATCATCAGCAGGAGGGCAGAATCATGTGTCTGGTCGGCAGCAACCATTTTGTGCTGTGTGGGTCTGGAAGACTGGTACCGGGGACATGGTGAGCCTAACGGAGGGCTCATCCAGTGCTTGGAATCATACCTCACACCCCATTACACTGTTGGGGTATGATTCCAAAGTGTTTGATACCAAACATGATAGGATTCGTTGCAACCAGTTTCGAGATGGTCATCGCGTAAATATGAGGTGTCTCTCTATATGGTATATGGCTGCTTCAGTGAAAACCCTGGAGAATGGACTCCATAGGCTGCAGGGGTGTCCTGCTCATGCAGGGGCACCCTCTCACTTAGAATAAAGTACTCTGCTTTCAGGATTGCAAAGGCCTACTATAGGGGTGACCTATAGGTGTTAAGTGCAGTGACTCTAGATATAGGAATCCTATATCTGTAGGAAGTGGTGCTAGCATCAGATTACACAGGTTGCAATGGCAGGCATGTAGTTCCATTTTGAATGGTCTTCCGTGGGTGGCATAATGCATGCGTCAGCTCATGGGGGACCTCCGTGGTATCTATGCCCTGGGTACTTTAGTACCATATATAATAGGGACTTATAAGTGTACTCCAGTATTCAATCTGGGATGTACCTAAGTACTGAACATAACCAATTTAGGAAGAAAGCAGATAGACTGGGGTCCTGATTAGCAGGCTCCCAGACAGACTAGTCAATAACAGCTTAGAACCAGGCAAAAAGTGTGGGTAACCTTAGAAGCAACCACTTTAACTGTTATGGCTCAGTGCAATGTAGTTCCAGCATTTCAACTGTCCTCACACTAAGATGGTAGCCAAAAAGACTTGAGTGGAACTCCCAGCATCTATCTGAAAGTATAAAATTTAAATCCTCCTTAACGAAGACAGCAGCAGCAGAAGAAGTGGTGCTCCAAGCATCCATAAGAATTCCAGCCTGTCACAAAATGGCCACCAACGCGATGTCGTGAACGCAGAGACACAATGAAATGACCCTCCTATAGCGCGCACTCTGAGCGTCGTCCTGCAGCTCTTCACGTGATCCCAGAGGTCGAGACCACTGGAACTTGCTCACCCCTCGTATACTGCTCGTGCAGCAAATAGTAATGAGTCTATCCAAATATCCATAAATCATACAGTGCCTGCAAATCAATAAAGGACGACACAGTCTCCAAAACTCACCAAAACGGAGTTCCAATGCAGAACTATGCTGTTCTTCCCTTTATGTCCTTCCAGTCAATGACTCAATTCCTGTGGGGATTCAATGATGCGCACCAGGTCTGGGGGACACCATCGGGCATATTGTCGCCAATGACAAGATGCCACACATCAGCTAAGATTAAGTCAGACCAAGTTTATTGGAGCATCTAAGCGCACAACTGGTAGCAAAAGCAGGAACACAGCAACTGCCTACATTCAAGCAGAAACATTACCCCAAACCCACATTCCAATTCTAAAATGACCACAGAAAGTTCCATAAAGAAATCACAATATATATTAATTCAGATGAAGACTGTAACTATGGATTTTAATAGCTTCCTAAACAGACACTGTCGCATGGTTCTAATGTCAGATGGGCTAGGTTTCCAGAAAGTTGGATCAAACCAAATAAATATTGGATTAAAATTACTTTTCTCTGATATTTGACAGGCGTGAAGCATGGGATGGCACACCAAGAATGGCTCTTCTCACAAGATAATCAAAGAACCTACTACTGTGTCTAGTGATGTATACTCACTAACACACTGAATAGTAGCACAAGTGTAGAGGTAAAAAGAAGCAATAAATAACTAACAATCTCTGTACTAAGTTTTCTATTAGATTTAGATATGGCCGAATGTGTTTGCTTTTTCCTAATTTGATGCTAAGGTTATTGTCCACATAAAATGAATGTGTTTCTCATGGCACTAAGTGGTATTGTATGCACTTCTAGGGGTGTTCAGAGGCCCTTTTTTGGTGTGCTTTCATAACCTTTTCCACGTAAATCTGCCACAAAAAGTGGAGATGGATTTGTATTGTGAGCTGGTAGCTATGTACTAAACTCAAGAAATGGCAAAGAGATCCTCTTCAACAAATATATATTCTCTTTACAGCCCAGACTGAGAGCAGGGACTTATGAGACAGGTTTATTAATATGAAAGGGGGAATTGGCACAGAAATATTTGGTACAATGTATAACAGCCCATTTAAGAGGATCTGGCCCCCTTTCACTCAGTTTTGGTGGCTCTTACAAGCTTATAAAATGAATTAACTATATAGGGTGGAGATTTTAACTATGTTCTATATGTTTCTGGAAAGATCCCTTCCCACAAATATGGATGGATAGCCCCCTTTAACAAGTGTTTGGGTCTTCTTATGAAATAATATGGCTTCTCACATGAATATCTTTTGACCCATCTTGTAGATAAAGATTCGATCTTCTGCAGATTTCCCTGGCCTTTATAATGATGAAGGCTACTTTTTCATATGTATTCCTGTATTTAAAACAGCCTGTCAATGGGCCCACAGAGCAGATGTGCGACAACCAGCCTCAAACACCACGGTTGGGGCCGCACAGCCCATGTCCTGGGGTCCATCCCAACATGGCTCTGCAAACTGGCCAACTCTGTTTACATGGTATGCTGCCATCACCACTTTATTATTACTCCGGGACAGGGACAGGCACAGTAGTCTACTGCCAACTATGAGGGCATGCTTGGTACGCCCCTCTCGGTTACAGGTAACGGAACAGGTTATGGCCCTCGAGACCTTGGTATCTGCAGCCCATGCTAGATTAATGTGATGCTAGGGCCAAAAAGAAAGTCAGAATTCCAAGTTCACATGGATTCGGGCACCCTGGCAGGGGTACATGCCCATATATACCAGTGCAAGGGATATTCCCGTCACAACATAAACCATGCCAATGTATTCCTCACCTTTCAGATGGAAATCTTCCCAGTCCTTGATAGGAGTTGAAGGTTCAATGTAAATATTCCATAACTCTCTATATTTTGCAATTTGCAAACCATATATTTTATAAAACAAGGCAATTTAGAAATAAGACTGGCAGGCGATGAGATCTGATTTCATATTGATTGAGATATTTTGAGTGGAGTTATGCAAAGGCATTTAGCAAAATCAGATGTACATGATTGAATGAATCTGATGGGCCACTACTGAAGAGGACCTAGCATGCAAGCAAGGGCATATCAAAGTATATCATCTCGACTGTTCGGGTTAAAAGCAAGCCAACCTGTACTGAAAGCGATAACATTCATACTTATAACAATACTATTGAAAACTAACTTGGTGCAGCTTCGTAGCCAGAGGCCATATTTTTAAACACTACAGTCTATTGGCTTTTTAAAAAATTACTTTTGGGCTCCTACCTTTGGGGAGGTTATGTCTTTTGTTTGGATTTATGAACTTCAAAAAGAGTTACATTGAAGTCTTAAATTCATTTCTGCTGGAATTGGCCAACCTCAAGCTTTGATACCAAAGAAAGCCAAATACTTTTCAGACTGAAACAGGCTCTTGGGCAGTGTCAGAGTGTCAACAACTCAAAGAAGCGGCACATCATAATTTCTAAATTCTTTACATGCATACCTGCAGTGGCATAGCAAGGGGGGAAGATCTGGGGGTACCACCCCGGGAGAAACATTTTTGGGCAGTGGTCGCCCCCGCTCATTCCTGCGGCTGCGTGAGCAGCAAAAGCAGGAATTGATCCCCAGCACCCCCGCTCTCATGGCCCAGCCACGGGGCGGCACAGGCTGGGACCGCCACAGGCGGCAAAAGGCTTAGCTACGCCACTGCATACCTGAACCACCTATACCTTTATTGGAACTGATGCATGGCCTTCTCTATATGCAATAAAAGCCAGAGGCTGTGATGAGAAATTGCACAATTGTGTTTGGGATGAGGGGGGAAATAGCATCAGGACTGTCTCCCATTCCTTCTGTGTATTCAGCTATGCACTAAATGAGACTGCCAACGGCATGCAAAGCAGTCTGACAAAAAGTCAAACGAAGAATTTTAGCCAAAACAACATGTTATTTCTGTATTTCTATAGAAACTGAAAATGTTGTTAATATAGTATACTTTTAATGATAGAAGAAGCTTTAGGAAGAGGTTGACTACATGTCCACCTTTTCTTCAAGATTAAGCATTTCCCTACTTGGTACAGGTTTTTTAATAAGGTCTTGTGGAGGGGCTCCCTCAAAGAATCTCTTTCTGGGGAACAGAGAGTTTTGGTTATGAAAAGTAGTAGACATCCAAAAGTATGCAAGACCTATAGACCATATCTTTATTTACCACCCCTATTTGAGCCTGAATATATTTTACGTGGCTGCACTGGCTAGAATTAGTGTTTCATCAATTCTTGATGACAAAGAGATATTTTTGCCTGCTATACATGGGTCTGAAGGTGCCCTCCGATTGGTCGATGCTGTCTGGTCTGATGGAACTCTACTGGACTGTGTTTTCTCTCTGTACTCACAATACAGAAAGCATATGTTTATGTTTAGTGGACAAATCCGGAGGATTTGCTATTGAAATTTAGTTTTTCTCTTCTTTAAAAAAAAACATTTTCAACCCTTACTCATCCTCCATTGCTGAGGTTATCATAAGCAGCTGTACAAATTCCTCCTTTTTGATGGAGTGGGAGGAAGACCTGCCACAGCTATCTTTCATTGCTGTGGCTATCATAAGCAGCTGTACAAAGTCCTCCTTTCTGATGGGGTGGGAGGAGGACCTGCCACAGCTAGCCCTTTTCATCCATTATGTCGGTCCTGCCTTGGAGCACTTATCAATCAAAATTTAAAGGGTTACCCTTACACAGGGACTGAAGCCATACTTCACAAATGCATGGATTGTGCATTCAACTTAGCGCTTATTCTGCATTCTTTTAGACCCACATTCTTCGCTAGTAGCTGTAATGTACTGACTTGTACTGGGCACTAGGACCAGCACATGAGGCCAGGAGGTGGGGAGGAAACAACGCGGGCAGAAGAGGAGGAGCGTGGAAAAAGAAAGTAAAGTAGTGTGGAGCAAAAGGAGTAAGAGACAGGAGGCAAGAAAATACCATGTTTTGCTGTGGAGCCGTGCTGAAGTGCGGACCGGGTGCCCACCCCGGCCGCGTTGCGCTGGCTGGGTGCTCCGCTGCACCGGAGGTCTGCCGCCGCACCCTGGGAGCCCACCCCAGGCGAGTGTGCCCAGAGCTTTGGCGTCGCTGTGACAAGGGAGGTGGCGCGGGACATCTCATCGCGACCCGGGAGCCCACCACGGTCGCTTGTGCAGTGGCAGCATAGAGGGATCTGTAATCGCGACGCAGGAGCCCACCCCAGTCGCGTGCTGTGTCCACAAGCGTCAGAGCCCAAGTGTTGCCGGTGGAGCAGTGCAGAGTCTGGTGCTGTGCCAGGTACTGTATGGAGTCTGTTGGAGTCTGTTTGTTTCCCCGTGCTGCTGCTTGCATTACTGAATGGGGCCTGAAATTTCGCAAGGAGCGTGATTTCACCAGTGACCATTTTGAGGTCAGGCGCCTCAAAGAATGCCCTGCAAGGAAGGCCCGGCGGCCATTTTGAGGTTAGACGTCTGCTACAAAAACTCAACAAGCACTGGTAAAGGACTGACATAGAAGTTTTCATATGCATTGTTTATGTCAAGTGGATATAGTGGTCGATTGTCTGGGACTGACCAAAAATGGAAGCTGGAAGAGGCGAGAAACGTGAACAAGCATGTCGGGTCCAATCCCGTAACAACAAGAAGTCTTCTTCTACAAAATAACTATCATCCAGATCCAAAGTTCAGTCCCATTATACAAGTTTCGGCGTCACAGTTCCAGTAGGGCGGATAAACGACAGGAGCGTCAACTTAAATGTTATCGCTGTGAATATGATTTCCCCACAAGGAGACATGCCCTGCGTTAGGCCAAAAATGGAGGAAGTGTGGTCGAGACAACCACTTCGAGAACGTCTGCGGAGTCGCTCGCAAAGACACTCACAGAGACAACTACAGACAGTCCAGACCGTCAAACACTCGCATCATGCTAAAGCAGTGTGGGACTACAGAGATTCTTCCACTGGTTTTTCACAGTCCAGCCGACAGTCTCACAGGACCTATCGATCCTGTAGATCACCATCTCGTGAGTCAAGATCGCTGTCACCAATATCGTAGGATAGTGACGAGTACGTCTGCATGGTTACGGATCCGGACCGGTTGAAGAAATACCCGCAACTAGATCTGAAAATGGACACTCACAGGGCCAAATTCGTCCTGGATAGTGGAGCATCTCTCAACTATATTTCAGTTGCCGAATACAAGAAAATGAGTCCTTCACCATACTTGCCTAAAGCCAACGTGCGGGTGTATACTTGGATGTCAAAGAAACCTCTTCCTTGTTTAGGACAATTCCCGACCAATCTCACGTACAAGGACAGAACTATTCCAGCTCACATTCATGTCATTGATGGTCCTGAAGCAGATTGTCTACTTAGCTTGCCCACTGAGGAACGACTTTGACTCGTAGACATTTTGTATAAAGTCGACGATGAACCTGACATAGTTCACAAGTTTCCGAAACTGTTTACCGGACTTGGAAAGATGGCTCACTGCCAAGTTCGATTGCATATAAATTCACGAGTGTCCCCTATAGCACAACATCACAGTAAAATTCCCTTTCACCTTCAACAGTCTGTGGAGGAAGAACTGCAGGATCTTCTCCAGGCTGATATCATTGAGAGAACTTCAGGACCCATACCCTGGGTCCCTCCAGTGGTCGTCGTGCCTAAGAAGGGCTCACCTGGCAAAGTGCGTCTCTGTGTAGACATGAGGGCACCCAACACCGCCATTGAAAGAGAAAGACACCCGGGGCCTCATATTAGCGACATGATTGCGTCACTCAATGGTGCGCAAATATTCTCCAAACTAGATCTTAACAAAGGCTATCACCAACTGGAACTTCACGAAAAATCGAGATATATCACCACATTCTCGACCCATCAAGGACTATTCAGATATAAAAGACTCAGCTTTGGAGTCTTTTCTGCCGCTGAGATTTTTCAGGAGGCCATCCAAAAGGTAATTCATCACATTCCCAACACCCTAAACTACAGTGACGACATCCTAGTCTATGGAGCAACAATGCAAGAACATGACAAAGTGCTGGACCAAGTCTGTTTTGAAAGCCTGTGCTGATTTCTTTAGCCATTGAGCGAGCGATGATTGATTACAACAAAGTAGTTCGTTATCTCGTTATCCCGTCAACCCGCTCTTACTCGTTATCGATAACGAACTACTTTGTTGTAATCAATCATGCCTTGAGTGACAGACCGGGCACTGCGGTGCTATCACAAGGAAAAGCACGCCCGCTCGCTCGCTCAATGGCTAAAGAAATCAGCACAGGCTTTCAAAACGTTTAGGGCTTTATAATAATTGAACCAACCAACAATAGACTCGCTGATAGTATCAATACAGCTGTAGCTACCATTAAACTAACACAGCAGTCAAAACGTGTAGGTGCTGCAAACAACAAAAATACTCAACTGTAGTATAAGACGGAAAATGTCAGCAGTAATTTATAAACTACTCACCCCTCTTGTTCACTTCACAGTGTAAGGAGCAGCGCATTTATATAAGGCAGCGCTTATAAATGCAGCGCCAAATGGAAAAGGCGATACTTACTTGAGGAACCAGGATTAAAATATCTGGGTAAGTCATACACGATATGAATACAACATTGCCCCCCTCCGTGTTCAGAACACTGAGTTAACCTGTAAAAATAGAGATTGAATACATCTCACTATTTTTTTCAGCTCTTTGAAATACATATATCGGTGGCTCCTACTTCCATCAACTTCCTTAAAAGAAATTATAAGGTAGCTATAACCTATCACCAAGCCCTTTATTCTAGTTAGTTTGCCTAGTCTAACGCAAGTTTTTTAACTTCATTCCCCTACAGGATTTATAATTATGAGCAGACCTAGCAGCATACAGTCCTGTTGAAACCCAATAGAATATACTTTGGGAAGACAGTCTCCCCGGATCAATCGGGACGAGAGCTTTATATAATTAAGGTAATCCAAACCTCATCAAGTATTTATCTTGGGTAAGAGACATGAGCCCCCCACAATCAGGTGAATAATCAACAATGAGAGTTGAGAGTATTATGACATATTGGAATCATTTGAATTTCTTCATGTAACCATTGTTAACTTTGTTGGAGAGATATTATTATCCCTATCTCTTATACCCACTAGTGACATGCCCCGTCCTGGAATCAACCAGTTTTTTACAAATACCAATATATCTGTTTAGCTTTGTAAAACAGGTCACGGCCAACTATGAATAGAAACAAAGTGCTCTGTTTCTATAACAGTCAGGAGGTGTTTTAGGACAAAAAAGTAGAAAATGCTTTGTATATATACTCGATACTTGTCACACGCAAAAAAAGTAATTATATGTTTCTTTCTAGAACTTGGTCCTGAAGAAGGTTTTTAATCGTCTCTCCAAAAACCGAAACGCCGCGTCGACCCCTGTTCTTGTAATAAAATGTTGTGTTGATATTTCTTATGAATGGATTTTTTGCCTTGAAGTATACACTATTGTATTTTTATTCTGTTTTTAATCTAGCGATTGTATAAATTGTTTTTACCCATTTGTGTTTTGCGAATGACTTTTGAAATAAATATACATTGTTATATTTTTCTAAACCTACACGTCCTGTCCTTTTTAGAATTTGATCAATACCGAAAGGTTGTAAGAGCACTAAAAATATTCTGATTTTCTTGTGTCTAAATGCTGGCCGCTCCATTAGCTAATATAACTATGATTAGTTTTTGCATATGATAATGTGTGATTGGTATTTGTAAAAATATAAGTTTGGGCATTTATAAGGTCATACTACCCAACCCGGGCCAACTGTGGGACTTCCTTGCTTTACTACTTATCCTCCCCTGTCCCAGAACTGACAGCTAAGGGGGCCTCCTTCATTTGTTACAAGTTGTGTTTATGTTAGTGTAACTGGGGAAATTCAGTCACCTATGCATAACTTCACTGTACCTCTTGTTTTTTGTTGTTGTGAATTTCTAATTTTTGTTTACGTTAAGTAATATCTTATTATGAACACTCGGCTGTGCGTGACAGGGGGTTGGCAGCATGGGGTTGGCAGAATGGCGTCATCAGCGGCCTTGCCCTACGCCCAATCCGCATGGGCAGCCAACCCTTGGCCACGCACAGCCAACCGTATGTGGCAGGGCTTGGCTGTGGCCCTGCGTCTACTGCGTGTTTTGGGCAGCCAGCACTAAAAGCGACTGATATTGCTATTTTTTACCTTAATTACTCTAAAACAGCTGAATAGCTTTCCACCAAATCACAAAAGGCAGACTTTTGGGATATATAACTAGTTTTCTGCAACTTTCGTATAATTCTGTTCAGCCATTTTTCTGTATCGCTGTCTAATTTGTTTCTATGGAAATGGAATGGGTGTACAGTGTTTTGGGATCCACCCTAATTCTCGCCCCCTGCTTGTCAGATCACCCAGAAACTTTCCAGGAAGGAGCTGAGGTGGACACACTTTATTGAGGAAAGTTTCATGAAGATTTATCAAACGGCGCCAAAGTTATTGGCAAAAACAAAATGTGCTTCATATATATATATATATATATATATATATATATATATATATTTTTTTTTTTTTTTTTACACAGAACATCACCGCCGTTGCACCAACCAATCCCGGGTGCTTAAATCCAGCGGTGGTGAGCCGCAATTCATGCAGAGAACTAGGACACGCAAATTCTCCGTCTACGAAGGAAAGCACTCACATGGTATCCGTTGTACAAAGTGCTTTATTGTGCAGACCCCCTCCCCTGACAGACGTGTTCCGCCTTGCGGCTTTGTCAATGTCAGGTTTACTGTGCAACAATTCGACATTTCAAACTGCGACACCTCACGTGACAATGGTAATCAGCAATGATGAACTACAGTATCTCAAAATCATTGCGGCCATCTTTAAACATGTTCATTCAAATACAATTCATTGAAATGTCGAATAAAGTTAAATAAAGTGCCAGTGCAAATGTGAGTTAAAAACATTTGGTTGAGAGAACGGACCAATATTTATGGGTAGATATTTGTCAATCAAGAGAGACATCTCTATATACATTTTCAAACCAATATCTAAGATTCATTTCATAATATTAATCTTGATAAATACATCAATATGGTCTCCCAACCTCTGTTATTTAGCCATGTATGGGCTAGCGTATCAGTTATTACGAGAATTACTTTGCAAAATCAGTATAACATTAATTTTATTAAACAATCTTGGTCAATACAGTACACTTTGCGTAACACATAGTATAGTAAATGTATAAGGTACCCTCAATCCTTTAAACATTTTACCACATGTGAACAATCCTTGTTGAATGTTTCACGTGAACTTCAATTTCTTTTGGCCCGGTAGGAACTCAGCAGTTGGCATGTTATGTTTTAAGTTTTCTTGGGGCGCTGCACAATGCATGTAAAAGTTAGTTGCACTTGTATAATCTATGATTGTGTGGGAACATTTTCCCACACCAGTAGCTTGGTCTAAATAACGTATGTGATGCTGTTCTCCGCTGAGTTCCGAATAACATGATAGAAAGCTACATATTTTAGTTTTCTGTTAACCCTTCCAACTAAGGGAAGTGGAGTTCATGTTCCTGGCACTTCTTTTTGTAGTGCTGAATATGGGACCTGTGGAACATGAGCCCATAATTCTATCGATGCCCAGGTTGCTGGCGCAAACCGCCTCTTAGTTTCCATGTTGAATAATTACCAAATAAAGAGACGGGCGCTGGAAGCAGGAATCAAGAACAGAGTTTAATTCTCATGAGGAGAGCCAGTCATTTCGGGCACGAAACACAGTGTCTTTCGGGAGGTGCTCTAACAAGTGAGCTGAGACTCTTTCTTTTATACCTTACAAAACACTTGATAGTACAATCAGGACAGTGTGACGCAAAGAAAAAGACATCCCCATAATCCTCGTGTCAATCCTACCCCACATATGTTCACAATAGGGACCCTTGACCTGCTGATAAGAGGGGAGGGCAATCACGCAGCTGAGTGTTCCGCCAACAGTTTAGGATGTGTGCGCCTGATCATAGCCCAGGGGGTGGGGTGGCCTGGATCAATAGAGGGTCCTTTGAAGAGGAGTGACTTCATACAATAAGGGCAGTAAATGGTATCTCCTGGCTTAGGCGATGGCCTCGGACATGTGTGGTCAGCCGGGCTCGGGGGAAGGGGTCATCAAAGGAGTGGTATTCATGCTGCGTGGACAATCGAGCGCGGAGGGAAGGCTTGTCAACAGAGGGGCATTCATGGAAGGGAAGGAGGTGTTGGTCAGGCGCGGCCGTGGCTCTCAAGGACAGGGTTTTGCAGAAGAAGAAGGTTTACGGCTTGCCCATGTGAGGAGAAGGGAGGGGGAGCCAGGGTGGACACGGGGACAGAGTCACAGAGAGAGAGAGAGAGATCTTATGACCCGTACACGAGAGAGCGGGGGCAGTCAGGTGCAGCTGGGGAGGGCTATGTCAGCTAAGACGAAGGATGCTTCATCAAGAGGGAATGGGGGGGGGTTTGTGCGGGTCAAGCAGGAGAGTTGCCTTTCACAGCAGGGTCGCGCAGAGGGAGAGGGTTTCATGGTCTATGCATGAGAGAGGGGGTGTAAGATACGCGCAGGAGGGAAGCCGGGGATTTCAATGGGTAAAAAGGCCATGGTGCCTAGGATGGCTGTACATATGCATAGGGGTATGGACTCTTACTAGCAGGGTGATACGGTCAATAGTCTACGGTATTCATGGTGCTCACAGGGAGAGGAGTGGGAGAAGAAGGGAAATGAATGCTGTTTATGTACATCAATTTCTTCAATTTTCACAGTCGCCCCTTTTACATTACAGCAGTCATTTTTGCAATTGATGGGGTTACAGGTAGACAGGCATCGTTGATGAATTAGCATTTCGTCGATACTAACATTTGGCGTACAATCATAGACAGTTGAGGTGATGGGCAGAATGCAGCACATAGAAAATTGCTTTTCGTTGAGTTCCTAACAATTAAACGCACTACATAGCAAAAAATCTTTCTGACTTAAAAATGTGACCAATGAACAGTTTTGACCAGGTAGTTGAGAGCGGAATTCAGTTCAATACGCAAGATTTCTTCGTCACAGTGTCTTTTTATCAGTGAGCCATCACTGGTAGGCTCTAGTCCGTGTACTTTCGTTGGCGCTGTTGAGCACCGGCGGTGGAGCTATAGGTCCAGCTCGGTTCTATCCTTACGCGTTGCAGGGTGCGGTCAGTCCTCTGCTGTTAGGCCACAGTCCTGTTCCCTAAACAATCCGTTTGGCGGCGCCTTATGCTCGGCACCTACATTTCCGTGGCGACACCCCATTCCCATATGAATGCAGTTCTTCCTTTTGGCAAAAAGTCACGTGGAAAAGAGGGTGAGTGTGGTTCAAATGGTCGATAGGAGAGAGAGCGGAGTTGGGTCAGAGTTCCTGGGACGCACAAAAGGGACCAAGGGAGCAAAGGATAACAAGCAGGCAGGCCCATCAATCGGGCCCAAAGAAGGGGGACGGAGACTCCAGGCACACGTGGGTTAGCAGACGGAGGGCTTCAAGGCGGTCCGTCATTTTTCATTTTCCACGTTGAAATTGCGGTCTCGTCCCGTATCTTGTTGCTCTGCAGCTCCACCTTTGGTCGAGGTCACACGTGTCCCAAGATCTGCAGTCAGGCTGTACGTCACATCTGACCCATCTCCTTCGGTGATCGTGAATCTTTGAATAGGTACAAAACAAGGTTTTAGAGAAATGGCAGAAGAAGATATCTACGCATGTGAATTCCTCCCTCAATTCTATGCATTTGGGAGATACGCTCATTGGTCACAGTCAGAGGTCCATTACCAAGCAGTGCATGTGTCAGCATTCCTACTGAGTTCATGGCAGGTTTATTCATCGTCCTATTTATAACTCAAGTGAGGATAAATAAGATTCCCATCAACTGTTCATTACATCATATTCAACATTACAGAGCATTTCCCTTCAGGGCTGGCTAACCTTTTCAACCAGGGCGGGGGTGCCATCATCGAGAGTCAGGCAAAACAAGTTTTTCTCGAGGGTCAACAGTTACTCATGGTCATCATGTTTATATTCAGGACAGCAACTGGGGTCTATCAAAATGGGGCGGGGATGCTTCGGGCGCTCGCGCTTAGGTGCAAAAAGGGGGGGTGGGGCAATCTGGGCGTTGGGGGTCAATCTAGACGTTGGCGTTCGTCTCTGACGAACAGACATAAGGTGCCATTGACGTACAGTTCCCCTATAAATGGCCAGATTTGGGGGACTTTAGTCGTCTTACCTGTCCTTTCCTTCTCAGCCAATTCAAGTTCATTCATTTTGCAGAAAGGAGAGGCAGTAATATGGCGAGATATAATCATTTTATTTTCGGTCAATTTCGCTGAACACCTTCGCGTTCAATATATATCAAATCAGACTGGTGCCGGTGGGGCACAATTTTACCACAAAGAGGGAGAGAAGATAGGGAGACTCTCATAGAGTGTGAGAGTCGTCCGCAACCTAAACGAGCCATTCGGTACACGTATGACATGTAGAGAGAGAGAGAGATAGAGAGAGAGAGAGAGAGAGACGTGTACGAAAATAGGTTATTTAGTGCGCTCACAACACGGAACAGCAAAGGTCAGGTAACACGTAAACACAGGCAGAGGGAAGACATAAATCCGTACATTATATACACACAAAACTCGGACAGGGAAGACAACACATGTACTACACATATATAAGACATCCACGACAAACAGAAAACGACAGGTGGCCAACAAAATTCATATTATATCCTACGTATCTTTACTATCCTATTTATCTACGTGCTTAGCTCTTTCTACCCTTCCCTCCTTTTCCTTCTTGCTTGTTATCCCTGCGAGCGTTCTCAATTGCCAATACTTACACCTCGGTTAGTCGATCAGAAATTAACCTGGTCGCGCTATTTACCCATGGTTGGATCTTAAACCATTTTTCAGTTCCTTCCTTTGGTGGGAAGTTCTCCAGGCTGAGGCAACGGCAAGTATTTGATCGGGAGAACAGTCGGACAGCTTGGCTACATCTATAAGAGTGTGAGAAAGGGGGCAGTGCATTTTGAACATCAGCAACATTTCTAACTTCCCAGACGGGTGGTGCCGTGGTAACCCTTACCCATATATTTTTCTTTGTCCTTTCCCTACCTAGTCAAACGTCCAGTTACATTATTTAACGCGTCCTTTCTAGTCAATTTTTCGTCATTCAGTACCTGTCCAGTTTCTATGTCAGTCCATCCTCCCAGTCGCTATGTTCTAAGGAGGAACAGTCATGTTAAGTCTACGTCTTTTTTAAAAACTTATCGTTATAACGACTACACACATATTCCCTCTTTCCCTTTTCGTCGGTGGTCCGACCATCGCTCTCCCACACTTCAGCCGACGTTCTGACGTGACCTGCAGAAGGGAGGAAAAAGAAGGGGTGGGGGGCAGCATTCAAAGTACATCAGCATGCAGCAGTTCGAAAATGTTTTTACCTACCACATACTCGACCTATCTCCACGTACTGCATTCCTTTGCCATCTCGGCGTTTAAGCCCAGAGGGACTAGTGGTCAGATAGATAATTATTGACGATCTGCGTATCTACATGAGTTACTTGGCCGTAACCCTCTTTGTCGGGTGCAAGGGTGACGGTCAGGTGGCATTTCTGTGGTGTCATTTTAAGGGTGTCTAAAACACTTTTCTGGCTGCCTGTGACACACAATGTAGCTGCTAAATATCTGATCCCTTTTGATCTACTTTTTTCATCATACTTATTCTTCGCTCACAGTAGTAAGACATCCAAAACTCATTAATGCAACTGCTACAACCATGCTTTCTTTTTCAAAATACTTTTAATAAAAAGCGTTGAGGTACAAATACAGGCCCACAACTCAGTGGGCCGGCTACGAAGCAGATTGAAACTGTACATAAGAAGAACGAAGTTGGTGGCAGTTCATTGCATAAAGTGCAGCAGTGCAATAAAATAGTATTAAACTTCCCTACAGAGCAAGCATGATGCATGTCAGTAATTCATCTTTAATAAATTCATTATCCAATGTTCATTCATTACCTAAATTACACCAATTCGTTTTCCAAATCATAATCAGTACCCACCCTAAGTCAGTTCATTGTCCAAGCACATACTCAATATCCTTCGTATCTACTTTCATTATCCAAGAAAACTACATACATATCTCGGGGCAAAAAGCTGCGTGGTCAGGGTGCAATAAAGTTTATTCAAAAGTCTCATTTTGTGTCGGCGCCATTTTGGGTGGGGCCAGGCGAGTTCCAGCGCAGTCAGAATATCTCCAATGACTCGTGGTTGGACCAGAACCTTCCGTTGGAAGTTCAAAAAGTTTTGAATCATGTGGTTAACAGTTCTAACAATATGGACCATTAGTCAAAGAGTGGGGAGGGCGGCAACAATGTTCCTACCGGGTCATTCTGGTGTTCCACCGGAACTGAACAAGTCTGTGCCGTGGCTGCACTTTAGCCATTTCCCATCCGAGGCTGGCGCCGGCAGGAGTTGCACCGATGCCGTGGTTCCCAGTGAGGGGGGCGGGGGCGCCCATGTGGAGGGATCGGGGTGCCCCCCGGCTCTCATAGAATCTTCAAGGTTGAGGAGAGAAGGCATGGGGTGCGTGCCCGTCCTGGGTAAAAGACCGCTTTTTGATGTTGACCCTCTTTAAGCAAGAGCATTGGGGTGTCGCTGGAAGCCTCCACCTGGAGGGGGTGGGGGAGGCTCGTTCGCGTCACCTCCCCCTTCCAGCGACCCCGCGCCGTTCTCCGGCTCCAGTGTTTCGGTAAGGCCGTGTCAGGCGATGAAGATGGGGGGGGGGTGGTCGGCGGCTGAGGCAAGACAGCCCCCCCCCCTTCCTTTTCGACATGTAGCGGGACTACCTCCAACTCTCCAGGAGTGGACACGTGGCGGGACTACCTGCAACTATCTAGGCGTTGGCATGTGGCGGGACTACCTGTAACTATGCAGGCGATGGCATGTGGCGGGACTACCTGGAACTGTCAAGCGTTGGGTGTAGTTGCGGCCATTATAGCACAAAGAAATGCCGCCATCCTCGCTTTGGCTTCGGCCTTCGACGAAAGCCAGATCGGGTGAGAGAGAGGGGTGGTCGGTGGCCGAGGCAAGACAGCCCCCTCTCTCCCCGCGGCCTGCAGGGCGGCAGAAGAGAAGAGATGGAGAGGTCCTTGCCATTCTTTGGACCGCCTGCCCAACATCATCTCCTCCTGACCGTGGCCAGGCGAGCCCCTCGTGCCTCGAGGCCTCGCCTTCCGGATGGGCGTAACCGCGAACCTGTTGCACTTCGGGAGCTTCCGGAATGGGGGTAGGTACCTATTGAATTGTTTCTATTTCATGTGACCGTTATTTGGGCGTGGCGGGAAATGAGGCAGACATGTTGGGAGAAGGAATAGGCAGTGAAGCCTAGCTACCTCGTGGCTATTTTTGCTTTCAAACTTTTCACCATTTTACATTTCTTATTACGAACTATTTCTAATGTTTCTTATTTTTAGTGAAGTCAAAAGCTCATCAGGGGGTTACTGACTTAGCCTGATTTCTTTTATTTTTCTTTCTCTTCCTTAGCGTGTTTCGAGCTAAAGCTTTCTGTTAGTAGGGAACGGTGATCACTTCATATTTTTATGTGCCCTTTTCACTAGGGGGTACTTCTGGACGGACCAGACGAGTTCCCTCCAATAAAATGGTCCGGGGTGGAACTAGATTATCGATCAAAAGGGGAACATATGTTCCTTCATTAGGGTATCATCCTGGACAGACCGAGCGATGTACTTCCACTTACTAGGGTAGCCTCCTGGACGGACCAGATGGTCTACTTCCATTAAATGGCCCATGAGCGGGGAGCATATGTCCTCCATAAGGGTAGTCTCCTGGGCGGACCATGCGAGCTACCCCCCAAATAACCAAACAGTGGGGAGTGGGTAGGACTGACAAATTCACAAAGGGGCATAACCTACCCTTTACTACTTGCAAAGACTAGATAGAATATTTCTATTCCACGTTGTTTGCAGGCAGAAAATACCTCAAACGAAACAATTCCTGGAACAACAATGTCCAGGCAACCAACCAATCAGTGGGGAGAAAAACAGGCATGACGGATTACAACGGGGACAAACGTCTGCATTACCTGCTCTTCGCTATCCAGAAAGGAAGACAGAATATTTCTACTCGTCTCAGTTTGTAGACAGGGAAGATCTCAAAGAGCAACAATCGATTATTAATCGATTTCAAACAATCAGTGGGGAGAAAGGTAGGCATGACGGATTACAACGGGGACAAAAGTCTGCATTACCTGCCCTTCTCTATCTGCAAAGAGGGACGACGTTCCTATTCGCCGCTGTTTGCAAACAGAGAATGTCTCGTTCTCAAAAGAGAACCAATATGTCAAGTAGCATTCAAAGCTAAATGAACCAATACCAACAATATCAGTATACAAATACCGATTTCAATACAAACAATCAATCAATCAGGTGGATAGAGCCACCCTACCAATCAGGCGTAAAAACACCCTACTTAATCTTACCCGGACCGGACCATACGGACAGTTCTTCGACTTCCTCCTCCAGCGCCCGATCGTTCTCTTACTCCATGTAGCATTCCTGTGGGATTCCAGTCAGGACAATAGGTCACTCAAGAGAG
Source organism: Lissotriton vulgaris (assembly GCF_964263255.1). NCBI lineage: Eukaryota > Metazoa > Chordata > Amphibia > Caudata > Salamandridae > Lissotriton > Lissotriton vulgaris. The sequence goes on from NC_141694.1 coordinate 1,403,782,825, forward strand.
GTCCGTTCAGAATTGGTGAAGTTCTTTTGATCGGCAGCCGGGCTAGGGCCCTCTCAAGGCAGGTATACTCCGATCATTCTAGATGTTCACTTCTTCGTCTGGATCTCTCTTACCGAACCTTATGTCACTGATGGACCCCGCGTTGGGACGCCAATTGTGGAACATGAGCCCATAATTCTATCGATGCCCAGGCTGCTGGCGCAAACCGCCTCTTAGTTTCCATGTTGAATAATTACCAAATAAAGAGACGGGCGCTGGAAGCAGGAATCAAGAACAGAGTTTAATTCTCATGAGGAGAGCCAGTCATTTCGGACACGAAACACAGTGTCTTTCGGGAGGTGCTCTAACAAGTGAGCTGAGACTCTTTCTTTTATACCTTACAAAACACTTGATAGTACAATCAGGACAGTGTGACGCAAAGAAAAAGACATCCCCATAATCCTCGTGTCAATCCTACCCCACATATGTTCACAATAGGGACCCTTGACCTGCTGATAAGAGGGGAGGGCAATCACGCAGCTGAGTGTTCCGCCAACAGTTTAGGATGTGTGCGCCTGATCATAGCCCAGGGGGTGGGGTGGCCTGGATCAATAGAGGGTCCTTTGAAGAGGAGTGACTTCATACAATAAGGGCAGTAAATGGTATCTCCTGGCTTAGGCGATGGCCTCGGACATGTGTGGTCAGCCGGGCTCGGGGGAAGGGGTCATCAAAGGAGTGGTATTCATGCTGCGTGGACAATCGAGCGCGGAGGGAAGGCTTGTCAACAGAGGGGCATTCATGGAAGGGAAGGAGGTGTTGGTCAGGCGCGGCCGTGGCTCTCAAGGACAGGGTTTTGCAGAAGAAGAAGGTTTACGGTTTGCCCATGTGAGGAGAAGGGAGGGGGAGCCAGGGTGGACACGGGGACAGAGTCACAGAGAGAGAGAGAGAGATCTTATGACCCGTACACGAGAGAGCGGGGGCAGTCAGGTGCAGCTGGGGAGGGCTATGTCAGCTAAGACGAAGGATGCTTCATCAAGAGGGAATGGGGGGGGGGGTTTTGTGCGGGTCAAGCAGGAGAGTTGCCTTTCACAGCAGGGTCGCGCAGAGGGAGAGGGTTTCATGGTCTATGCATGAGAGAGGGGGTGTAAGATACGCGCAGGAGGGAAGCCGGGGATTTCAATGGGTAAAAAGGCCATGGTGCCTAGGATGGCTGTACATATGCATAGGGGTATGGACTCTTACTAGCAGGGTGATACGGTCAATAGTCTACGGTATTCATGGTGCTCACAGGGAGAGGAGTGGGAGAAGAAGGGAAATGAATGCTGTTTATGTACATCAATTTCTTCAATTTTCACAGACCTACACACCCTAACATCATGACATAGGAAGACTGCTTTTGCTCGCTGCAGTGGTTTCCTGGTCACCTCCATACCCCCACCCTTGTCTATAGCAAAATAGCATATGATACCTATCCAAAGATGTACCGGGTCACACTGGGGATGTGAATGCACCCCATGCTTTTAGGGAAATGAAGCATTGTTGCTACTGACTGCAAAAAATAGTCAGTGGAGCCACAGGTCCCCTGGGGGTTGAGTTCCCTCCTTCGCAGGAGAGATACCCCCATTCTGATGCTGAAAAGATTCCTGCTCAGGGATCCTGGGTGGACTGTGAGCTCCAAGTACTTGTTACAGGAGACACCAAGGGCTTTTTTTTGTAGTTTTATATAGAACGTACTCGACCCAAAGGTATTGGAGCGCTTTGCATGAGCACCAGTTATGTTACACGAAGACACATTAATTAATTTATTTATTTATTTATTTGCTTGTTTGTTTCTTTTGGGTAGATGCATCATTGTTTCCATTTGCGATTTCTAAATTGCGAAAATTAAGGAATCGCAATTTAGAAATCGCAAATGCCAATGCATGAAAATGTCGCAATTTTTTTTGCGATTCAGTATTTTTCCTTAATTGCGATTCACAATTTGCGAATCGCAATTAAGGAAACCCTTCCCATTGATTCCTATGGGCCAAAAGGCCCATAGGATTGAATGGGAAGGCAATCACATTTTGCGAATGTGGTTGCGATTCCTAAAATTGCGAAATGCATGATGCATTCCAAATTGCATTCGCAAACGGCCGAAAAATGCGATTCGCACCGTTTGCAAATGCAATTCAGTTTGATGCATCTAGGCATTTGTTTATTTATTTGGCAGGCACGGGGAGAGTAAGTGATTTTCCCAAAATCACAGTACGTTAAGCTGACTCACAGACTCAAACTTGGTTTCCCAGCTCCAAGGTCGGCAGCTCTGGCCGTTAAGCCGCATTCCATAAGAGGGAGCACAGGGCCCAACTCTCCTGCAAATAAGGCCTAATAAACCTTTTTCCTTCCTGAGAAAAACATATTGCTGGATTTTACCCGCCTGGCACCCAGGGGAAGTGAACTCCCTCAACTCTCGCAGGGATCACGAATGAGGGAAGCGCTCCACACACAGGGCCTGACACGCCCAGAAGTGCAACATGCCACATCCCATTTGCTCTTCTATGAGTCTGGATGGGGATGTTTACCGAGGTGAGGGGCTAGCTCACTGGGCCTCCCAGGGATAATGGATGGCGGGAGCAGGCCTCCACAGCACAGGTAGTGACTCCCTGAAATGCGTGCAACATTTCATGAACTTGTGGCATATGCAGGGCTTTAAGTGGGCCGGGTCTCACAGGCTGTTTTTTTAAAGGGGCCTCGAAATGGGTCTCTATCGGGCTCTGTTTGGTGCCTTGGCACAGGTAGTCAGTTTTTCCCGGACTGCAGTGACAGCAGGCACTTTGACGTGCGCGTGCTCACTCTGCTCTCTTCTCACTAGTGGAGATGGTACAGCTTGACGTCTTGCCAGGTGAGCGTTGTAGGGGAAGGGAATTCCTTTAAAGAGAGTAATTTTCTCTCTGGATTTCTCTTCTCTTTTTGAATCTCAGGAGCAGCAACATTGCCTTGGTGTCACCAGGGCTTTAAGTGGAAGCTTTTTCAATATTATATACATGCTATAGTTGCTGCTTATTTATCTTATGCAACTAACAACCAATGACAAAGCCAATAGTCCTGACTTGTTGTAGGTATGATGTTACTTGTTGTATCATATATTTGGATGCAATGACAAAAACAGCAAAATGCAAGACAGGCGGCACACTATGCTCAGAAAAGATTTTTAGCTTACGTGTTTTTAAGCCACTCATTTATTTATATTGGCCACACCCCTTTGAGAGACCCCTCCCCCCCATTTTTTCATCCCACTGAAAGCCCTGGGCATATGAGAGGCTTTATGCCCCACCCTTACTCAATCCACCTTCTAGAGAAAAGGAAGGCCCCCAAGGCACCAGGAATGAAGAGCGAAAGGGGCTAGGTACCAAAAATGTGGCAGAGGTACTGTTTGAAAGGGGAGACTCTTCAATGCTCATCCCAAAAGGATTCCTGTTTGATAACTGCAACAAGACCCTAAACGCCAATTTGAGATCCTAAACAAAGGGCAACTCATGCCCTGTTAAAAAAGAGTCCTGGTGCAAATTGTGTCTTGATTTGTGTTTGAGATTGTATTTTACACGAAGTGGGACTGTTTTTTGCAATCCCTTTGGCACACCATGCTTTAGTTATATATTTGCAATAGTGTGTTTCGAAGTACATACTACACCCTTGCCACTCTCCTGCAGAATGGGCGTGGCTTATTTGCTACACTATTTCTTTGTGTGAGGCATTGGACTTTTCACACTCCCTATGACTAGTGAGGTATCATTGATGGCATCAGCACACCCAATCTGAAAATTGTTCAAGCACCACCAGAGCGGGCAGCTGGCATCATTTCCTACACCTCCTAGGCAACTGCAAACTGGGCATGGGGAATTAAATTAACAGCATCGCTGCTGCGGCGATTTTTGCGCTGTGCGGCTTTTTTTCGTTTTACCGCGTTACATGACGAGCTCAGCTCGTCATCAGCAGCGAAGGGGTTAAGTAGGGCAGCATGAGAGCAATAGTCCCTCATACATGCGAGGAAAATGAGCCCCTAAAGCCATCGTGTGGTAGTAAAACACAGTCATGACCTTGTCCAGAGGGCCCCTATTCCTGGGCATTGATGCCACTGCACATGCTGCAGTATAGTGCTAGCTACACTCCCGAGTACATTTGATCCTCCAAATATAGTGTTGCTTCTGGAAAGTACATTGCGACCACTGGGTGTTTATTCACATAAAGAGCTGTGCCTTTCTAAAGCATCCGTACAATATCACATTTGGACGATTAAACTAAACATGCAGAAAATAAACAAATGATGAAAGAACCCAATTCAGACAAAATACATTAGTGCACGCACATGCACTTTGCTAAACCAATATGGAAGGAGCGGATGTGGCTTAACGGCTAGAGCAACTGCCAGGGCCGACTTTCACACTGATGGCGCCCTGTGCGACAATGTTTGTTGATGCTCCCCCAATGCCCAACTCTGCCACGGATACCCTCACTAGCACCCTTTAACAGTGCCCGTCAAGTCTCCATAACCACTGTCTCTCAGATTCATTTAGTTTTATATCACCACTGATACCAGTGTAGGGTGTCAGAGCACTTTACATCACACACACATTGTACATCATATGTGTGCAAATCAGTGTATAGGAAATGTTACATCAGACAGGACTACAAGGTGTAGTGTAGGAGTGGCATGTCATCGATACTGGTAGGCAATATCGTTTGATTCCTTATTCTGGAAAAACACAAATTCAGAATTTAAAACGTAACACCATTGCTAGGGGTTCTCTTTACTAATAAGAATTGTTTTCTACCCAAATGAACCCTTTTCGGAAGATTAGGATAATGAAAGACTGTGCAAAAAAACATATAACTCTAACATATACCCTGCAGTTTGCATGCAGCTCTTTGATGACAGTTAATAACTCAATGTTCTATATTAGGATTTTGACTTATAAACTACAAGTAACAAAAGGAGCTCTTTTCTAGAATCAGTAACTCACTGACCTATTTACATTATATGCACTTTGTGATCTGCATTGGACACGTTCTTAGCAGCAGGCATTTTAACCCTCTGTGCTGGCTTAGGATGAGTCAAAACCTCCACTAGACAAACCTACCGTCTCTTTCCAGGAAGACGATTAAACACTGGAGTTATCTTGACATTTTAATTGATGCCTGAACAGTGTTGGGGGCCAGGAACGCAGCAGCAGGTGCTTTTAAAATGTTAATGTACTTGTAAATGGACTCCCCACCCCAAGTCAGCGCCCGGTGCAGTGGCACCAATCGCACCACCATAGAGCCGGCCCATGGAAACCGACTTTAAAGCCTGGGAACCAGGTTCGAGTCTGGCGGTCTGACCAAACATCCTGTAATTCTGGGCAAACCACTTCATCTCCCCCAGCCTAAAATTTAATGTGTCCATCTGTAATGCAACTGGTGGTCATGTAAAGCGCTCTGATACCTTCGGGTCGAGTTCGCCTATACAAATTTGCAAAAAAAATATATATATACACGTAGTAAGATTGCATATCCAGAAACATGAAGAGGCGTCCACTGTTCCGTGTTTCTGGGCAGAGCAAGCTGCAGCTATTGTTCAGTGTTACCGAATTATAAAATGTGTTTTAAACAATGAGGTTTCCCTGAAAACAAGTGCCCAGGTCTGCTAGTGATAGTGTGCATACTTCTCCGTTTTCTTTTTCCCTCTCTCCCTCTCTCTTGAGGGCCAACAACCAAGCCAAGCGATCTACAATCAATGTCACTACTGTACTGTATTGTATTATACTTGTAAAAAAATTTGTTTCAATAAAATACTTTTGGCCTCATTTATGAGGCAGTGCGTCACTTTTACGCCGCTGGTGCGTCACTTTTTGTGACGCACCAGCAGCGTAAAAGATGCCTTGTTGCACCATATTTACAAAGTGACGCATCTAGGTAGATGCGTCACTTTGTAAACCCCTGCACCACATTATACCTGCGCCAGGTATAATGTATGCAAGGGGGGCGTATTGACGCAAGGAAGGGTCGTAGAAGTGACGCAGTGAAATCTATGAGATTTCACTGCGTCACTTTTAGGACGCGTCAAAATCTTGCGCCTGCTTCACAGCAGGCGTAAGACTGACGCAGGCTCTTTCACATGGGGCTTGCCCCATGTGAAAGGACGCATTGCTGTAGTTGCGTCACTTTTGTGACACACTCCAGCAATGCGTCACTTTTGCGCTTACAGATACGTCAGAAATACTGACGTGTCTGTAACTCCTTGCGACATGATGCGTCATACATTAAATATGACGCATCAGGAATGTTGTAAGGAGTGCGCACTGAGAAGTGACGCATCGCTGCTTTCACGCAGCGATGCGTCACTTCTCATAAATGAGGCCCTTTGAATTAAAAAAAAATTAAAAAAATAAAAAATGTACCTGGTGTTTCTCTCATCATAGGATTTGTATTGCCTTTCATTCAGTGGGACACGTTCTATCAAAGCACCACTGCCTCTCCTGGCGCATAGATATTTGCCTGCTGCGCACTTTTTTTCGCTGGCACATCATTTCTTAAGAGGCACCTACATTATTTTCTTTTGTGGAAAACTCCTCATTGGTTCTTTGTCAGACCCTGCAATATTAGAACATTTGACTTGTTTCCCTTCAAAAGTGACTGTAAAGCCTGTGCTTTTTTAGCCAATGTATGCGAGCAATGTGATTGTTATGGGCTCTTGAACATGCTTCTGAAGACAAACAAATGTAATGCCAGGGGCACTTAAATCCCCACATCCCCACAGTAAGAGGGTATTCAAATATCCCGTTTCTAAAAATGTGCATTTCACACAGTTTAAAGTGCAGAAATATTGATAGAAAAAAATAGGCGCATGAGCTTTGAAGGTGGTCAGTGCAGCTTATGTGTAAACCTTTAAGTTAGGTTAGTCACTGACCTAGATATGAACAGGCTGCTCCTTCAATGCGTCTCTGGGAGGGCCTGGCCTTTCATCCTTATAAAGTTGATAAAACGATTAAAGGTGAATTACGCGATTAGAACACCTATTAATTAAGCGCATACAATATTCACATATGTGTCTTGCGCGTGGATTTGGAATCATATATATATATGTCACGCTTCCGACATCCCTGAAGACTGAAGCCCTTTGAGCCCAATGGGCGTTGCGTGCCTGGGTCTGATGTTGTTCCGTGCATGCCTCCAGACCAACATTTGCAACTTTTCACTAGGAGTCTAAAGCCAATTTCTGACTCATTAATATTCATGAGGAAGGGGGGTTGCAACTCTGTGTGATGACGCTGAGCATTCCTTGCACCTGCAAATGAGGAGGCAGGTTGCAGCGCAATGCAAAAATTACGTTATATCCAGCCTCTTCTAAGAATCAGTTCCGGAATCATTTTCAGGGAAGGGGAGTTTTCCATTGCAATGAGAAAACCGCATTAAACTAAAAATTGTCTGAATGAGGAGTGCAAATTGATCCTACTTCGTGAGCTCCTCGCGTAAAAGAAGCACGATGTAAATGACTAAAAGTTGAACAGTCGCGGAGCCACATTGCCATCTCGTGGCAAATGTAGAAAATGCTTGTAATGCTGGTTCCACAGTGTCAAAAACGTGGTAGGATTACGTCTTCTTAATCAGTGAGTCAAGAATAATGCTCACACTTATAGGGGCATATGTAGGTAATTTCCATTTTGCGATTCCCAAATAGCGATTTTTAAGGAATCGCTATTTGAGAATAGCAAAATTGAATGTAGGTAAAAATTCCTTAATTGCGATTAGCAAATTGTGAATCGCAATTAAGGAATGAGTGTCCAATTCATTCCTATGGGCTAAGAGGCCCATAGGAATGAATGGGGATACATTCTCAAATTGCGATTTTCTATGAGAAAATCGCAATTTGAGAATCGCAATTCCAAGGGTGCCAGGGTGTCCAAAGGACACCTGTTGCACCCCTGGAATGTGCCTGTGTGTACATGTGACGCACATGCATGCCCTAAGGGCATGTCTGTGCGCCACATGGCATTTTGAATTTTTTAAAAAAATGCATTTTTGAAGGAATTCGCAAAATACCATCCACTTGAAGTAGGTGGTATTTTGCGATTCCTTATGCAAAATCTAACGGTGACATGCATCAACAAAACGTTTTGCGATTCCTTATTAGCGATTTTTAAGGAATCACAAATAAGGAATCGCATACTGGGATGCAACAAGAAAATAGTGATTTTCTAAGGAATCGCTAAAAATCGCAGAAATATTTGCGATATCGCAAATTGCGAGGTCGCACGTTGATGCATATTGATGATGTCAGAACCAGGAACTGTGCCCTCCAAGCCTCATTCTGAAACAGGAAGTGTGCTCTGAGAGCCTCATTTTCACTCCAGGAGCACAGAGAGAGGAGGGAGCTGGTACTGGGAGCAGGAGAGAAGTGTGTCTGATTAATAAAACCTGTAAGGTACACAAAATGGAGCCTGCAGAAACTGTTGAGGACTCTCAAAGTGGCAGAAAAAGTTTTCAGAAGCAGAAATTGAAGTCCTGATTGAGGGAGTTGTACACAGCAATGAGACGCTGTTTGGGAAGGCTTCTCTCAAGTTGCCTGAGCAGGAGAAAAGGAGAATATAGCTCATGATACAAAGCAGAGTGAACGCAATTGGGGTCACTCATCGTACCACGATGAACTGAAAAAAAGGTGGTACGATTTGCGCAGTAGGGCCAAGGCGCGCATCACAGACCGCTTGAAGGATGCACTACTAACTGGAGGAGGGACACCACCACACACCGGAAACACTCCCATGGAGGATTTAATTGAGACCACAATCCAGAAAGAGGCTGTTGTCGGTGTGACGCATCTGGATACCTCCGGAGCAGCACACACGTCTTAAGGTAAGAGGAATGCATGTGTACATTGTCCCTATCACTGCAGTGTGAATGGTAGCTCTGCATAGCGCACACGCAAGTAGTGAAACATTAACATCACTTTCAATAGTATAGCAAGTGCATCATGGGAGATGTAGTTTGGTCAAGCAGTTCCAGTCAAGCACACATATTATTTAAACCAATTCCAAAAGTGTAGTAACTGTGCCAAAGTATTAATGTTTATTCATGTTACAACAGTCACATAACCTAAAAAGCATACATTAATGCTGTTGTGCACTGTTTAACCTCACAGATGCAGAACATGGTGAGGCCGGGGACAATGATGTCCAGGACATCCAGCTCAGCAGCGCCTCTGAACCTGAAAACACACCAGCTTCGAAAAGCATCCAATCACATGTCCCACAATCACGTAGGACACCTGTCCAAAGTTTGGTACCCTATCACACAGATGATGAGGCTGATGCAGCACCTCATGTCAGCAACCCACGAAGTACTACCGCCACAAGTAGATCATCCTTCAACCGGAGAGGCAATTCAATGTTGACAAGGAGACGACGCAGAGCACGAAGGCCACAGCAGGTGGAACAGTTGAATGAGGTCTGGGGTGGCTTGGAGGGACAGATGCTTCGGTCACATCGCCTGCAGGCAAAAAACACTAGATTGATCAAGGGCGAAATTGCCAAAATGTCAGGTAACCTAGCTGTGCTTGCCACTAGTCTCCAGGAAATGACAAGAGTCATGCAGGAGGGTCAAATAGCACACAATGCACAGCATCAACAACTCATGCAGCAACTGAAAATGCAAGTGGCGTCCAATAACACACTGGCCACAGCAACAGCTATGTTGTCACGTAGAATATCAACAATGCAGACCGAAATGTCCCATGATAATAGTGATGTTGCTACAGGATTACAGCAAGTCACAAACGCAGTAGAGATGGTGACTGCATCTACAAGTGGTGAAAACATCCCTGCACCAAATGTAATCAGTGAGGGTGCCTCAGGCATGATCAATACACCAATGCCAATTGTTAATGAGGCTAGACGGTCCAAACGCTGTGCCATCACATCCAGACCCAGCCTAGGGCAAGAAGATGCTGCTGCCGAGAAGCGTCTCGGTGTTCGGGGCAAGAAACGCTAGGCTCCCATGCACAAATCCTGTTGAGATGGTGAATGAACCATTCTCACATTGTGACCTCATCACTGACTGACAAGTTTTTAAAATTATTTTGAAATAGTAAATGTTGTTGGCAACAAAAGTGTGACCAAAGTCACTTTTAAAGTGCGCCTCTGTTTCCTGCTCTCTAACAGCTTTAGCGCGGGGACACGCCGTGATGGCGTTATTGAGCGCTCTATAAGCTCTTTATTATTATTATTATTATTAGTCTTAGCTAGGTCATGGGCTGAGGTTGGAAAACTTATATGTGCATGTATCCGGGACATCATGGCATCAAGGAACGCTTTCAACATTCTTGATAATGCACTTTGTGAGACACCTCCGGCTACTGCAATTACTCCCTGAAAACGGCCTGATGCCAGTAGGTGTAGGCAACATAATATTTGTACGTGCATTGGGATAGCTTTGGTCCTATGTGTCTGTCGTTGAAGAATGGGGTCCAATTCATTAATTAGATCATGTATCATTTGTCCATTCAGCCTATACTTATCGTATATTTCGTCATCCTGCTGGCCAAGCAAAGTTATGCGCACTCTGAATATGCGTTCATTGATTTGCCTCCTTCTCTGTCGAGCACCTAGCAGCCGCATCCTCTTCGCCATCAGGTACAGACCAGCCATTTTGAGCTCTGGGGCCTTGTGTGGGTGTGTTTTATACATTTTCAGTTGGTTTGCAGGTGTTTCAGGTTTGATTTTTATTTTTACCACCTGGTTGTGTCCCTTCTTAATTTGCAAGTGCAAAATTGCGATTTTTGAGAAAATCGCAATTAGCGATTTTTTATGCATATCAATTGCGATTCCTTATTTGCGAATCGGTAAATGTGATTCGCAGATAAGGAATCGCACTTGTATTCTCGGAATATTTTTTGCGATTTATCATTTTTTGCGATTATTTTGCGATTTTCGCAAATATTTGGATGATGCATTTCTACACTGGCAATTGCGAACGCTATTGCTCTGAAATTGCGATTCGCATCATTTGCGAATTCGCAAACGCTTGATGCATGTGCCTGTAAATTTTTAAAGCACCCCTACATAGCATTTAAGGAATCGCTAAATTGCAATTCCTTAAATGCTATAAGCAAAATAAGGAATCGCAATTTTAGCGATTCCTTATTTTGGTAAGTGGAACCTACATATCAAAACGCCGTTTGCGATTCGCAAACTCCAAAATTCGCCGATTTTCGGCATTTGCGAATCGCAAACGGCTACCTACATATGCCCCATAGTCTTTGTTATTCATAGATCCAGATAGAAAAGAGTCCCTTTATAATGTTATGCAGATTGCTCGCAGTCTTGAGTATATAAACATCTCTCCTGATATTGTAATTTTTGCTGCCAGCCTTGCTAAGAGTTTCTAATAAACATTTTTGCTCGTCGAAGTATTTATTATACATTGAGTAATTTCAAGAATTCTGTTTTTAAGTTCCCGTCACTTTATAGAATTGACCTTCCTTTCAAACCATGTCTGAAAATTAGGTGCAACTGCTCTGAACTGACCACGTATAATTCCGAGCTAAGAAAGCACTACAAAAAGCGAGGAAAATAGCCAGTAACAACAATAGGGAAACACCACTTGAAACAGATGAGAAACAAACCCAGAACAGGAGCAGGTGTGTAACTACATACATACCTACGGCCAAACACCCTAAAAAAAAAAACAGCACAAATTCGAAAATATTAACTTGCATTAACTTCAACGACACCATCCCCTCCTTCATTTGCCTTTATTTATTTATTTATTCATTCATTTGAAAGTTTTATAGAGCGCGGACAAGACCCTTGCGGGTATCAGAACGCTTTACAGTAAATGAAGTTAATTATATCATACATTAAGGATATGCAAGACAAATATACATAACACCAAAGAGCAAACCAAAAGCAAATCAACAGGATGCAGAGCAGGAGAGACCTGATGAGTCATGGTAAGACAATAAAGATAAGAAGTTCAAATAAATATAACTTTTTCTGAGCAGACAAAAAGCAAAGCAATAAGGTGCAGAGCAAGGGCGGACTGATGAAGCATGGTGAAGACAAATAGATTGATTTGGTTGACAAGTTTGATAACAGGTATGGAAGTTCTCACGGAATCATATGACTTTGTTTAAGTGAATTTTGCAATTAGAATGCCTTTTACTTCCAATTTGAAGGATGCGGTGGAGGGGTTCAGTTTTGTTTCCGGGGGAAGGGTATTCCATATCCTGGGCGCAATTCCTGAGAAGGATTGTTTATATGTTTTTTTCTTGTTGAATCTTTGTGGCTTCTGAAGGAGGTTTTCCGCACTTCTTGTGGATCTTATCCCACCGGATATTGTGAGTTTTTGTGTGAGATAGCTGGGTGCATTGTGATGTATGGCCGTATGCGTCATGCATGCTATTATCAGGAGAATTCTGGCTTCAAAAGGCAGCCAGTTTAGAGATTTTAGGTCAGGGGAGATGTGGGCCCTTCTATTCAAGCCAGTGATGAGTTTTGCTGACGCATTAGTAGAGACTCTTAGGGGAGCTGTAGTAGCTTTGGGGAGACCGCATAGCGTGACACTTCCATAGTCCAGTCGAGGTAGAACTAGAGCTTGAACCGCCATCTTAAAGTCTTTGGCAGGTAGGAAGTGTTTCAGCTTCTTTAGTGTCTTAATCTGAAAGTTTGCTCCCTTCGTTGCGTAACTAATGTGTTTCTGCATATTGAGGTTGCAATCCAGTGTTATACCCAGTGATTTAGCTGAATCCACAATGGTCGGTTGAACGTTGAGTGCTGTAAGGTGTTTGATCCAATCGTGCATTATGGGGACTTTGGCGGGTGGGGCAATTAGGAGGAATTCAGTTTTTAAAGCATTCAGTTTGAGGTGATTCTCTGCCAGCCATGTTTGGGTGGTCTTAAGAGTGGCGTTAAGCAAATTAATGTCGTCAAGGGTGTTGATCTTAAGGTAAAGTTGGGTATCGTCAGCGTACATGTGAAATTGCACATTGGACGCTTGTAGCAGATCGGTGAGTGGTTCCATGAATAAGTTAAAGAGTGTTATGGATAGCGAGGACCCTTGTGGGACTCCTAGCATAACTGGAACGGGTTTGGACAGGGTGTTGTTGACCTTGAATTTTTGAGTACGGTTTTGCAGAAAAGAGGTAAACCAGTTAAGCACTGATCTTGATAGACCCATTCTGTGATTCAACAGATCTAACAAGTTCTTGTGTTTGACCGTATCGAACGCTGAGGAGAGGTCTAGTAGGATAAGAAGGAATGTTCAGTTTTGATCAAGTATTTGTAGTGCATCATCAATGATGTGTGTCATGGCTGATTCCGTGCTGTGATCTGCACGGAAGCCGGATTGGTGTTTGTTAAGAAGGTTGCAGTGATAAATATGTTTTGTCAGTTGGTGGTGAACACATTTTTCCAGAAGTTTGGCCAGGGTGGGAATATTGGAGATAGGGCAGTAGTTGTTTAGGTCCGTGGGGTCAGCTGTGGGTTTCTTAACCCCTTCAATGCTCATGACGAGCTCAGCTCGTCATGAGGCACTGTTGAGCTGTGCTCATGATGAGCTGAGCTCGTCATGAACACACCCATTAACATTATGGGCCAGCACAGGAGGAAAATCTCTCAAGCAACCAAGGTGTTAAGGATGGCAGACACCTGCCCCACCTTTGGGGAGTCGGGTATGCAACCTTGTAGAAGTGAACTGTTGATGATTTTGGTCCAGAGAGGTAGAAGCAATGGGGTAAGTTCTATAACCGCATTTGCAGGGCGAGGATCAGTGATGTGATTGGCAGGCTTCAGGGCACTGAGAAACTTGCCTATAGCGTCTTCAGAATAGGTGTAAAAGGTGACCATACTGTGTTGTTTTTTAAAACAAACTTTGGCGGGATTTGTTGTGCTGCTTTTGGGGGTAGAGGGGAGGTTATGGTGATAGGGCAAGAGTGAGAAATTAGATCATTGAGGAGATCTTTCTTGATGTTCTCAGTCTTTAGGTTAAAGTAGTTAGAAAATTTTTCACACGTGGGTTGTGGGTGAGTTAGGTCTTGTGGACGTTGAGGTGCATCCTTAGATTGAGTTTTGAATAATTCAAAAAGTTGTTTGGTGAGTCGATTTCTTGTTTGGTCAAGTTGGTGGCTGAAGAAGTCTGCTTTAGTGCGCTTGATCTTTTGACAGTAAGCAGTTCTCTTTCTTTTTAGAGTCATGAGGAGCTTCGCTGATGGGACCGATCTCCAGTTGCGTTCAGCAGTTCTGAGAGAACGTCTATCATCTTTAAGAGGACCGTTGAACCAGGGTTTAGAGTCTTTCGTGGAAACTCTCTTTGGTTGAAGGGGGGCAAATTTGTTAATTATCGTGGTCATAGAGTTGAGGTAGTGGTTGGTGAGATCATGTACGTTGGAAGACCCGGCAGGGGGCAAAAGTAGATTGTGTCTGGAAGCGGGTAACTTGTTTGGGTTGAGTTTTTCCAGTCTCTTTTCCATACTTTAGGTTACGTGGATTGAGCCGAGTTAAGTTTGACCGTTTCCTTGATAAAGAAGGTGATGATGTGATGGTCTGACCAATCACAGGGGAGGATCGACTCCAGACGAGTGGCATCGCTCTTAGAGATTATTAAGTCCAGCGTTGCGCCTTTGTGTGTAGGGCTGTTGCAAATTTGGGTGAGGTCTAGGGCGTGGAGGAAGTTTTTGAGACTGTTGACCACTGTATCATTGAGGTCGTTCCAATGGAGGTTAAAGCCACCAAGGAAAATATGGGTGTTTTGTCGTCCGGTGTATGATGTGATCATGTCCATGAGGTGTTCAGTGAACATGAGGTTGTCACCAGGTGGATGATAGATGATGTGTAACAAACAGACAGGTTTGACATTACTGTTGATGTTGAGGCTTATGTATTCACAGGAGGGGAGTACCGAGGATATGGCTCTGTTTACGGTGATGTTGCTCCGGTGTATGCAAGCAATACCTCCCCCTGTCTTACCACTCCTGTCCGGTCTGATGATGTCATAGTTAGGGGGTACTAGGATGTCGATGAGAGACGAGGAAGATTTAGTAAGCCATGTTTCAGTGAGAACTATCAGGTCCAGATCAGTAGAGATAATGAGGTCCGCTATGTCAGTGGCATGTTTAGAGGCCGATCTGCAATTCAGGAGTGTGCATTTAAGCCGGGGTGTGGCGAGGGAGGTGGTGTGGTCCTGTATGATTGGGCATTTACTAAGATTGTTGTTGATGATTCATCTATTGTTGTGGGTAGAGGGTCTATGAGGGTTGGAGAGGATAGAAGGGATGGCATGTGTGTAAGTGAAACGGGGGTCGCAATGAAGGGTTCGTTGGAGAGTAGGAGAGAGCGAAGATCGTTCTCCGAAAAAGGGTTGTTGGTTTGCAATGGCCGTGAGGATAGATTACGGGAGGGTACTTATTTCCAGCTGGGAGCATTGTGTTTGGGGGTGCTAGGGAGGTGAGCTGGACACTTGCTAGGTATACAGGTTCTGAAGGTTCTGGAGAGCCCTGGTTGTCCGATAGCACCACTTTAAAAGCGTGGAGATCCTCTTTGATTATGTGAAGTGTGAACATGATCTCATCTAATCTAGTGTCTGGTGTGGTTGTGATTGGGGTGGGAGGTGGTAAAATGGGTGTGTGTGTCTGTGGTGTGGGCTGGTTGGTTGTATGGACTGGTGCAGGAGTGCGTGGGTTAGTATGCGCATATGTGTGTGTGTGTGTGTGGGAGGGATGTTGATGTTGGTGGCTGACCATTAAGATAATGGGGTAACCCAAGAAGGTACAGGACCTGGGTATGATACGTTATTAGAAAACAATGGTCCGAGACCTCTATGATTTACAGACTGAATACATCAGTGAATGTTCATTAATTAAACAAATTTGGGAGCGTATACACATTGATCAGCTCTGTCCAATAATGCATATGTTCATGAAGCAATATAATGATATGGGCATAAAAACAAGCAACAGTATCAACAAAGAGCCATATTTTTAATCCATTGCCTCTTAGTCAAACAAATACCAAAAATTCATGGCTGCAAAGCATTACAGTTCATAGTGGTTGCCCCAAGCGGAACGTGCAACATAGCAAAGGGGTGCAGAAAGAATGTGTATGGTGATTAGAAAGAAAAATAGCAGTCAGGAAGATTTCCTGCATGTAACAAGACAAACAGAACACATGAATATGTGAGATGAACACTGAATTACAACAATGATAAAGCAGTGTGGTGTATCTCTCTCTGCTGCCTGAGCAATCCCCCTCTTCCTCTATGTAGCAACTAAATTGTCCAAGTGTGATCAGTGATTCTTATCTACAGAAAAGAAAAAGCACCAATGAAACAATTCCCCAATATATGGAGTACAAATAAATGCAAAACAAAAACGAAATAGCACCCACCTATGTTATAAAGGAAATGGCCCACTGTAATAGGAGATCTGATAAAAAACAAACCAAATGATACTTTAGCAACTTGCTAGTTGTGATGACAATACCCTGCTTTTCCTTAACTTCAGGAAGAAGTGAAAGAGTATTCCTTAGATTTTTTACAGGAACATCTTTTGTGGGCACTAAAACGGAAAGACAGATCTTCAAGGACGAAGGTCCAACACTCCGAATAAGTGTCTTTTTGTATTAATTATCAACAAAGGCAATTAGCAGGCGCAGAGCACACTCTTACCACAAATGCAAAGTAACTGGCTGCTGTTCCCTTTCTTATGTTTTGCAGGGTAGAAGAAATCCAGGGACTGGAACAAGGATTACTGGCGAAGATTGCAGGAGCCGCAACGAAATCCAAGGAGCAATGCATTGATCTAACCAAAAAAACGCAACCATGATTCAAGTGACTACGTGAAGAAGAATTGCTGGAAACGCAAAGAAGTCAGAGGAGAAACACCGAGATCCAACTGAAAAGCCGTGACCACGATTCAAGAGGCTGCGGGAAAGGAATTGCTGGAACCGCGCGGAAGTCGGACAAGAAACACTGAGTTCCAACCGAAAAGCCGTGACCTGGATTCAAGAGGCTGAGGGAGAGGAATTGCTGTAACCATGAGGAAGTTGGAGGAGAAATGCCAAGATCCCGACGAAGGACCAGAAGCGTACAGGTAAGTGACCCGGAAGCAGAGGTTAGCGTGTTCTCGAAACACTAGAACACAAAGCGTGCTAGTACGGGATCGGAGGAGTTTTGTACTCCTCTGCCGTAGCCCTCATGCTAGACGTGGTGGGCCTGGCCGGCATGAAACTAATCTCCTATCATGGCTAGTTTTGTTACAAACCGTATACTTAAACATCATTCTGGAAACAAATTGCAGCCTCCGCATCCTTGAACAGCAAATCTTTGAACTGTTGGAACACTACAAATGCAGAAGCTAATCCAAAGAGAATCCTTTTAAAACGAAAAGCTCCTTCCGGGGTGACAAAAGAAGTCACAAGGCGGGGATCCTCATCAGAACTATTTGATGGTATGCAGAAGCCATATATAGTGTGGAAAACAACTTGGCACCCTTAATCAAAGACAACATTTCTTAGGAAGTGGGTGATGGTCCACCCAAATTCTAGAATTTAGATCCCTAAGGTCAAACAACACACATCTTAATACTACCATTAGATGTGCGTGCCAAAACAATTGGAGACAACCATTCAAAGTCCTCTATGATGCTCTTGGCAGCTGCAACATACCGTGGGAGTTTTTTGGGCCATGTTTTCAACCTTTAGCCCTCTGTTGCCTGCCATCTTCTGCTGCTGTCGACCTGCGCCTGCCAGTTCATGAGCGTGGACCCCCCAGGAACTGTAACTCCCAGGGGGCATTGCGCTCTTGCGTTCTCATGGGAGGAGCCGCGATCTGCAGCGCTAGTGGGTCATTAAAGGTCTGCGGGGGCTCGCGCGTGGGCGTGCCCGGGCCAATGGCGGGCTCGTCCTTGCACGTCTGTGTCCGGATGAGGCTGGGCTAGGCCTATCCTCTTGGTTTCTATATGGATTAAGCGGACTCAGATTATCAGTAAGGACTTTACCTGTTCTGATTAAGTAACTTTTTCTTATTGACCATTAATTTTGGCTTTTCCTGTAATTTGGTTTTGAAGTGACGGGTGAGAAAGACTCACACCACCGCTCTATTACTCCACTCGTGTGTGGGTTTTGTCACAGGTAAAAAGGAAAAAAGAACTTGGGTCACATTAAAGATTGTACTTAGTACAATCTAACTATAGGTGTTTAATTTTGTAACCAGTAACCAACAATGGGTAAAAGAAAGTTACAATGTTCCAAGCCCGGTACAGTAAAAAGAACTTCTAGGCGCAGCAAACTCTATTGAGTTATCTCACAGGGGCAATGGGAGCTCTGGATAAACAGATATCTTCCGTAGAAGAGTCGTTAGAGGCAGGAACATCACGCACCATCTTTGAACCAGAGAAATCTGATCCATTAGATTCCTTGGGGACTAGGCCAAAGTCTAATGCATCTTTCAATAGTTGCATTCAATATATCTCTGAGGAAATTCAATTGAGCGACTCGGACTCTTCCCTACAACCTCCCCAGAAAAAACAAAAAAATTGAATTCTTAGAAATAAACCGAGTGTCGAGCCTGAAGGGGCCGACGTTCATAAAAAGACACCTAAGACCACAGCACTCATTGCGATAAAACAGGGCAAGCAAGGGAAAAAAAGAGCGGGGTTATGAAAAGGATCTTGGAAGGGTAAGGATGAGGCCCATAGTAGGTCTGATTCACATGGTCACGACCTAAAGAGCCTAACGACTTTGAAAGGCTGGATCTCTACCTGCGAATCACACTAGACCAAATGGGCGCCAGACTAGCCCTCATAGAAGTTTCCGTGGCTAATTATACCAACCAGGGAAATAACATGAAACCGACATCCATTGATCCTAGAAAGGAGAAAAAAGGTAATAATGTCCAAAGTAGGCAACCAAGTGTGATAACAGCAAATCCTCACATGACCCATAATGATGAAGTTGTAATGCTCAGTGTGGTCAACCCTTAAGAGAGTGCAAAACCTCTGAGGAAAGATTCTCCCCCACAGAACATGACGGGTAAACCAGTGAACAGTGTAGAGAATGGGGATAGGAAGAGTGACACCATTGGGAAAGTCGTAGACACTAGGCTTAACTACCCTTCTCGAACACAACAGGTCCAACAACAACCAGGGCCATTTTCTTTACATCAAAATGATGACAGATTTGGAATCGACCAACATCTTGACCTACCACCTAGGCAACCCCGTACATAATCACCCTGGCAAATATACCAAAACTGGGGACATCAGAAAGAGAAACTTGGGAAATGTTAAGAAACAAATAACTGCACTGGTTAGGCAGGAGGATAGGTTCAACTGAACAACTTTTCGTCGAGTTTAAGGCGGCGAGAAGTGTTCAGTGGGTTGGTAACATGGGAAAATGCTCCCAGGTTTAATATGCTTTCAGGCCTAGAAGAGATAGATTGACTGGTCCAGTTAAATTCTAAACATGTTAGGACTCAGGCAGAATTTATTATGCCAGGAAAACCCTGCTTGGACCCTACTTCAAATCCTAGCCCATGGGCTTTAAATACGGAAACCAGTCATCAACCTAATACCCAGATTATTGATCATGTTAGCGAGTCAGATAGAACAGTCTTAGTATTACACACAAATACGGAGACAGAACAGGGAACACCAGGGATCATGATGAATGCTGAATCTCAACTGGGGCTTAATGTACATGACACCACAAGGACAGGAATTTCTAAAGAACCAATTTTTAATATCGTTTATTGGAATATTGCAGGCCTGCGATCTAAAATCACTAATGATATATGGCTCGACTTTGTTGGTAAATTTAATGTGCTCTGCCTACAAGAGACCTGGGCCACCACCATAATACACATAGAGGGTTATAAAACGTATTTTTCGCCTGCGATTCCCTCTACTTCAGGGAGGGCCAAGGGAGGATTGATAGTATTTATTTCCAATCTCTTGGGGATTAAGGAAAAAATTATTTTCAAATCTGAACCCAACTATCAAATTATAACCCTTAACATGAACAAACATGACAAGTACATACTGGTTAATTTTTATAATAACATGCATAAGGAACAGTTGATTACAACCTTAAAAGAAATCTGTTTTGTCCTGCAGGAAATTTAAAATAAGTCTTCTAAAGATGTTTTTGTTATATGGGGGGGAGGTGACTTTAATTTAATGCCATGTGGACATAATGGCAATTTAACATTTGGCTTAACTGATGAGGATGTAATTAATTTAACGCATGTCCCTCATACAATAAGTGGTGAATGTCTGAATGAGACACTATTTGTTTTAGAACTGGGCTTGGCTAATGAACTGGTGTCATCCCCAGTCCCACTCACTCAGACTTTAAACCGCAGAGGAGCTACCACTATCACAGATTTTATTTTTGTTTCAAACAGGTTTGCATCCCTTTTGTTGAACTTTGTATAATACCATTAGCGATCAATTCCCAAACAGTGTTTCAATACTATGTCCACACAAACCCGATATAAGTAAGCTTGAGAGAAAATATGGGCAAAGAAATCTGACTATCGACAGAATAAACGGGTATTCTCTTAAATGGGACAAAGTCGACCCATTGGAGACCACACAAGTGGTATTAAAGAACTCCCTTAATTCCATAATGAAATGCTGCGATATCTCAACCTCACATCAAGAGGTTTTAAGTAGCTTTATGGAAATAACAAAGGTAGTAAGGGAAAGTCTGAGGATTCAACAAAAACAAGAGAAAAGCAAGAGAAAAGCAAGAGTAAAGGATGGTTTAACAAGTCTTGTACAAAAGCATATGCTGACCTAAAATTTGCACTACACAAAGCAGAAAGGGATAGACAAGAAATCAGTCAGCTTAGAAAAGCATATAATCAGGCGATAAAATTAAGGAAAGCTGAAATAAAAAAAAGAAACCTGGGAAGAATTACATAAAAGTTGTAGGAACAAGGAAGCTTCTGCATTTTTTCATTTGAATGGAAGGCTGAGAGGTGGTCGCGAGTAACCCGGGTGGCCCTAAAAGGGTCACTTACTTCAGCTGTGGAGAGCAGCCTTCAGGATTAGTCCAGAAGGAGTGTAAAGCAGCTTGTTTGACCAGAATGCATTCCTATAGTATAGATTAAGTGAAAAATAATGTGAAAAATAATCACACAAGGTATTTATAAAAATATGTATTTATTATATACTACTCTCTAACACATACAAATATCTCCTACCCAGAGATATGCACAATGCACACAATACTTTACAAAAAAAAACAGTAAATAGCACGTAATAAACAGTTGACCCGGGGGGGGGAACTAAACCATATATAAGAAAGTGGTCTAAGGACCATGACTCAGCTCAAGACAGCGTCAAGAGGGTGTAGAAGTGCTGGGGACCAAGGAATCACCCAAGGTGGAACCCCACAGAGGAACCCCATGGAGAGCGTGTACAGTGTGGGAACACAACTGCGTGCTCCGTACAAGTCTACGTGTAAGTCACAGTTGGATTTTTAAAGATTAAGGACCCTTCCCAGTGGAACCTGAAGAAACCCCGTGGAAGACAGAAGGTTGGAGAGCCACCCCACCCGAGGACACACTGCGTACGTGTGAAGTGGTGTCGGAAACCACCATCGTTTCAAATGGAGGACTTCAGGAAAGTGCCACTGCTAGAGAGGAGAAAGTGTCCGGTGGATTCTAGATGAGAGGTATCTACAAGCAGAGGGTACAGAGTCTATGTCACTTAGGAGTGACCAGGAGACTTGGAAGATGAATGCCCTCCGATGTCTGGTGTTGCAAGAGAGTTGACGAGGACCTTGACTCTGCAGCTCTGAGGACCAGGCGCTGCTGAGGAAGACCAGGAGCCATGCATGAGTTGTCCAATGAAGGATGACGAGTGCAGAGGAGTCGGTGTCCAGCGGGAGCACCAACAAGCCTTAGCAAATGCACCCAACGCAGGAGCTGAAGAAGGAGCAACGTCGGGACCAGCAAGGTCCAAGGGACTCACCAAAAGCAGGAGAGTCCTAGAGAAACAAAGGTGATCCTCAAATGGACCCATAGGCCGGAGGCACTGGAGTCGCTAGAGGACCACAAGCTCACCTAAAGATGAAGGCCTCAATGCACACAATGCTGTGTGGCTGAAGATTCTGGTCACAGGAGATGCTTGAGGTTGGGGCTACTTGGAGCCCGAAGATCTTCTTGGAGAGAAGTCAATAAACCTTCGCAACTGCAAGTTGACGCGGTGCACAGAGGTTCAGTTATTGCAACCCCCGCGAGGGATACTGGCCTCAAACTTGGTGAGAGGGCAGGGCAGGCCTTGGGTGCTGTGGAAAACTATCACCTGTGTTGCAGAACCTTTCGGAGTCCAGAGGTGCTCAGGATCAGCAGACTGGTCATCTTAGATGTGGTGCCTGTCAATGTAGATGAGTGACTCCTTCACTCCAAGGAAGATTCCTTCTGGTGTCTTTGATGCCCACAGGCCTTGAAAGGTTCCTGTATGGTGCACAGACAATGCAGCATACTGGAAGGAAGACGAAGTTGGGCCCAAAGGATGTCCAGAGTGCCCAGATGGTAGGAGAAGTGGTGTCTGATCTGAATCTTATCTCATGATGAATCAAGGGACCTACACCCAGGTAAGCCCTTAAGTACCCTAGGGAAAAGGGTTGGGATGATTCAGGGGAGGTTCTGGACATGGGGAGGCAACTCCCATGTCCTTTGTCCAGTTTTGCGCAAGAGCATGAGCCAACGGCTTCCAGGACTGGTTTGAACTGGACTATGCATGGGGACACCAAATGTGCCCAACATGCAGACTGAGTGGCGCTGGCAAGCACACCCACCTTGCCACACTATACTAAATCCTGTCTGGCAGGTGGTCACATCTCCCTGTGACAGGATGCCTATTGTTCTTCCTTCCTCTGCTTGAGGTTGGATCATCAGCAGGAGGGCAGAATCATGTGTCTGGTCGGCAGCAACCATTTTGTGCTGTGTGGGTCTGGAAGACTGGTACCGGGGACATGGTGAGCCTAACGGAGGGCTCATCCAGTGCTTGGAATCATACCTCACACCCCATTACACTGTTGGGGTATGATTCCAAAGTGTTTGATACCAAACATGATAGGATTCGTTGCAACCAGTTTCGAGATGGTCATCGCGTAAATATGAGGTGTCTCTCTATATGGTATATGGCTGCTTCAGTGAAAACCCTGGAGAATGGACTCCATAGGCTGCAGGGGTGTCCTGCTCATGCAGGGGCACCCTCTCACTTAGAATAAAGTACTCTGCTTTCAGGATTGCAAAGGCCTACTATAGGGGTGACCTATAGGTGTTAAGTGCAGTGACTCTAGATATAGGAATCCTATATCTGTAGGAAGTGGTGCTAGCATCAGATTACACAGGTTGCAATGGCAGGCATGTAGTTCCATTTTGAATGGTCTTCCGTGGGTGGCATAATGCATGCGTCAGCTCATGGGGGACCTCCGTGGTATCTATGCCCTGGGTACTTTAGTACCATATATAATAGGGACTTATAAGTGTACTCCAGTATTCAATCTGGGATGTACCTAAGTACTGAACATAACCAATTTAGGAAGAAAGCAGATAGACTGGGGTCCTGATTAGCAGGCTCCCAGACAGACTAGTCAATAACAGCTTAGAACCAGGCAAAAAGTGTGGGTAACCTTAGAAGCAACCACTTTAACTGTTATGGCTCAGTGCAATGTAGTTCCAGCATTTCAACTGTCCTCACACTAAGATGGTAGCCAAAAAGACTTGAGTGGAACTCCCAGCATCTATCTGAAAGTATAAAATTTAAATCCTCCTTAACGAAGACAGCAGCAGCAGAAGAAGTGGTGCTCCAAGCATCCATAAGAATTCCAGCCTGTCACAAAATGGCCACCAACGCGATGTCGTGAACGCAGAGACACAATGAAATGACCCTCCTATAGCGCGCACTCTGAGCGTCGTCCTGCAGCTCTTCACGTGATCCCAGAGGTCGAGACCACTGGAACTTGCTCACCCCTCGTATACTGCTCGTGCAGCAAATAGTAATGAGTCTATCCAAATATCCATAAATCATACAGTGCCTGCAAATCAATAAAGGACGACACAGTCTCCAAAACTCACCAAAACGGAGTTCCAATGCAGAACTATGCTGTTCTTCCCTTTATGTCCTTCCAGTCAATGACTCAATTCCTGTGGGGATTCAATGATGCGCACCAGGTCTGGGGGACACCATCGGGCATATTGTCGCCAATGACAAGATGCCACACATCAGCTAAGATTAAGTCAGACCAAGTTTATTGGAGCATCTAAGCGCACAACTGGTAGCAAAAGCAGGAACACAGCAACTGCCTACATTCAAGCAGAAACATTACCCCAAACCCACATTCCAATTCTAAAATGACCACAGAAAGTTCCATAAAGAAATCACAATATATATTAATTCAGATGAAGACTGTAACTATGGATTTTAATAGCTTCCTAAACAGACACTGTCGCATGGTTCTAATGTCAGATGGGCTAGGTTTCCAGAAAGTTGGATCAAACCAAATAAATATTGGATTAAAATTACTTTTCTCTGATATTTGACAGGCGTGAAGCATGGGATGGCACACCAAGAATGGCTCTTCTCACAAGATAATCAAAGAACCTACTACTGTGTCTAGTGATGTATACTCACTAACACACTGAATAGTAGCACAAGTGTAGAGGTAAAAAGAAGCAATAAATAACTAACAATCTCTGTACTAAGTTTTCTATTAGATTTAGATATGGCCGAATGTGTTTGCTTTTTCCTAATTTGATGCTAAGCATTATTGTCCACATAAAATGAATGTGTTTCTCATGGCACTAAGTGGTATTGTATGCACTTCTAGGGGTGTTCAGAGGCCCTTTTTTGGTGTGCTTTCATAACCTTTTCCACGTAAATCTGCCACAAAAAGTGGAGATGGATTTGTATTGTGAGCTGGTAGCTATGTACTAAACTCAAGAAATGGCAAAGAGATCCTCTTCAACAAATATATATTCTCTTTACAGCCCAGACTGAGAGCAGGGACTTATGAGACAGGTTTATTAATATGAAAGGGGGAATTGGCACAGAAATATTTGGTACAATGTATAACAGCCCATTTAAGAGGATCTGGCCCCCTTTCACTCAGTTTTGGTGGCTCTTACAAGCTTATAAAATGAATTAACTATATAGGGTGGAGATTTTAACTATGTTCTATATGTTTCTGGAAAGATCCCTTCCCACAAATATGGATGGATAGCCCCCTTTAACAAGTGTTTGGGTCTTCTTATGAAATAATATGGCTTCTCACATGAATATCTTTTGACCCATCTTGTAGATAAAGATTCGATCTTCTGCAGATTTCCCTGGCCTTTATAATGATGAAGGCTACTTTTTCATATGTATTCCTGTATTTAAAACAGCCTGTCAATGGGCCCACAGAGCAGATGTGCGACAACCAGCCTCAAACACCACGGTTGGGGCCGCACAGCCCATGTCCTGGGGTCCATCCCAACATGGCTCTGCAAACTGGCCAACTCTGTTTACATGGTATGCTGCCATCACCACTTTATTATTACTCCGGGACAGGGACAGGCACAGTAGTCTACTGCCAACTATGAGGGCATGCTTGGTACGCCCCTCTCGGTTACAGGTAACGGAACAGGTTATGGCCCTCGAGACCTTGGTATCTGCAGCCCATGCTAGATTAATGTGATGCTAGGGCCAAAAAGAAAGTCAGAATTCCAAGTTCACATGGATTCGGGCACCCTGGCAGGGGTACATGCCCATATATACCAGTGCAAGGGATATTCCCGTCACAACATAAACCATGCCAATGTATTCCTCACCTTTCAGATGGAAATCTTCCCAGTCCTTGATAGGAGTTGAAGGTTCAATGTAAATATTCCATAACTCTCTATATTTTGCAATTTGCAAACCATATATTTTATAAAACAAGGCAATTTAGAAATAAGACTGGCAGGCGATGAGATCTGATTTCATATTGATTGAGATATTTTGAGTGGAGTTATGCAAAGGCATTTAGCAAAATCAGATGTACATGATTGAATGAATCTGATGGGCCACTACTGAAGAGGACCTAGCATGCAAGCAAGGGCATATCAAAGTATATCATCTCGACTGTTCGGGTTAAAAGCAAGCCAACCTGTACTGAAAGCGATAACATTCATACTTATAACAATACTATTGAAAACTAACTTGGTGCAGCTTCGTAGCCAGAGGCCATATTTTTAAACACTACAGTCTATTGGCTTTTTAAAAAATTACTTTTGGGCTCCTACCTTTGGGGAGGTTATGTCTTTTGTTTGGATTTATGAACTTCAAAAAGAGTTACATTGAAGTCTTAAATTCATTTCTGCTGGAATTGGCCAACCTCAAGCTTTGATACCAAAGAAAGCCAAATACTTTTCAGACTGAAACAGGCTCTTGGGCAGTGTCAGAGTGTCAACAACTCAAAGAAGCGGCACATCATAATTTCTAAATTCTTTACATGCATACCTGCAGTGGCATAGCAAGGGGGGAAGATCTGGGGGTACCACCCCGGGAGAAACATTTTTGGGCAGTGGTCGCCCCCGCTCATTCCTGCGGCTGCGTGAGCAGCAAAAGCAGGAATTGATCCCCAGCACCCCCGCTCTCATGGCCCAGCCACGGGGCGGCACAGGCTGGGACCGCCACAGGCGGCAAAAGGCTTAGCTACGCCACTGCATACCTGAACCACCTATACCTTTATTGGAACTGATGCATGGCCTTCTCTATATGCAATAAAAGCCAGAGGCTGTGATGAGAAATTGCACAATTGTGTTTGGGATGAGGGGGGAAATAGCATCAGGACTGTCTCCCATTCCTTCTGTGTATTCAGCTATGCACTAAATGAGACTGCCAACGGCATGCAAAGCAGTCTGACAAAAAGTCAAACGAAGAATTTTAGCCAAAACAACATGTTATTTCTGTATTTCTATAGAAACTGAAAATGTTGTTAATATAGTATACTTTTAATGATAGAAGAAGCTTTAGGAAGAGGTTGACTACATGTCCACCTTTTCTTCAAGATTAAGCATTTCCCTACTTGGTACAGGTTTTTTAATAAGGTCTTGTGGAGGGGCTCCCTCAAAGAATCTCTTTCTGGGGAACAGAGAGTTTTGGTTATGAAAAGTAGTAGACATCCAAAAGTATGCAAGACCTATAGACCATATCTTTATTTACCACCCCTATTTGAGCCTGAATATATTTTACGTGGCTGCACTGGCTAGAATTAGTGTTTCATCAATTCTTGATGACAAAGAGATATTTTTGCCTGCTATACATGGGTCTGAAGGTGCCCTCCGATTGGTCGATGCTGTCTGGTCTGATGGAACTCTACTGGACTGTGTTTTCTCTCTGTACTCACAATACAGAAAGCATATGTTTATGTTTAGTGGACAAATCCGGAGGATTTGCTATTGAAATTTAGTTTTTCTCTTCTTTAAAAAAAAACATTTTCAACCCTTACTCATCCTCCATTGCTGAGGTTATCATAAGCAGCTGTACAAATTCCTCCTTTTTGATGGAGTGGGAGGAAGACCTGCCACAGCTATCTTTCATTGCTGTGGCTATCATAAGCAGCTGTACAAAGTCCTCCTTTCTGATGGGGTGGGAGGAGGACCTGCCACAGCTAGCCCTTTTCATCCATTATGTCGGTCCTGCCTTGGAGCACTTATCAATCAAAATTTAAAGGGTTACCCTTACACAGGGACTGAAGCCATACTTCACAAATGCATGGATTGTGCATTCAACTTAGCGCTTATTCTGCATTCTTTTAGACCCACATTCTTCGCTAGTAGCTGTAATGTACTGACTTGTACTGGGCACTAGGACCAGCACATGAGGCCAGGAGGTGGGGAGGAAACAACGCGGGCAGAAGAGGAGGAGCGTGGAAAAAGAAAGTAAAGTAGTGTGGAGCAAAAGGAGTAAGAGACAGGAGGCAAGAAAATACCATGTTTTGCTGTGGAGCCGTGCTGAAGTGCGGACCGGGTGCCCACCCCGGCCGCGTTGCGCTGGCTGGGTGCTCCGCTGCACCGGAGGTCTGCCGCCGCACCCTGGGAGCCCACCCCAGGCGAGTGTGCCCAGAGCTTTGGCGTCGCTGTGACAAGGGAGGTGGCGCGGGACATCTCATCGCGACCCGGGAGCCCACCACGGTCGCTTGTGCAGTGGCAGCATAGAGGGATCTGTAATCGCGACGCAGGAGCCCACCCCAGTCGCGTGCTGTGTCCACAAGCGTCAGAGCCCAAGTGTTGCCGGTGGAGCAGTGCAGAGTCTGGTGCTGTGCCAGGTACTGTATGGAGTCTGTTGGAGTCTGTTTGTTTCCCCGTGCTGCTGCTTGCATTACTGAATGGGGCCTGAAATTTCGCAAGGAGCGTGATTTCACCAGTGACCATTTTGAGGTCAGGCGCCTCAAAGAATGCCCTGCAAGGAAGGCCCGGCGGCCATTTTGAGGTTAGACGTCTGCTACAAAAACTCAACAAGCACTGGTAAAGGACTGACATAGAAGTTTTCATATGCATTGTTTATGTCAAGTGGATATAGTGGTCGATTGTCTGGGACTGACCAAAAATGGAAGCTGGAAGAGGCGAGAAACGTGAACAAGCATGTCGGGTCCAATCCCGTAACAACAAGAAGTCTTCTTCTACAAAATAACTATCATCCAGATCCAAAGTTCAGTCCCATTATACAAGTTTCGGCGTCACAGTTCCAGTAGGGCGGATAAACGACAGGAGCGTCAACTTAAATGTTATCGCTGTGAATATGATTTCCCCACAAGGAGACATGCCCTGCGTTAGGCCAAAAATGGAGGAAGTGTGGTCGAGACAACCACTTCGAGAACGTCTGCGGAGTCGCTCGCAAAGACACTCACAGAGACAACTACAGACAGTCCAGACCGTCAAACACTCGCATCATGCTAAAGCAGTGTGGGACTACAGAGATTCTTCCACTGGTTTTTCACAGTCCAGCCGACAGTCTCACAGGACCTATCGATCCTGTAGATCACCATCTCGTGAGTCAAGATCGCTGTCACCAATATCGTAGGATAGTGACGAGTACGTCTGCATGGTTACGGATCCGGACCGGTTGAAGAAATACCCGCAACTAGATCTGAAAATGGACACTCACAGGGCCAAATTCGTCCTGGATAGTGGAGCATCTCTCAACTATATTTCAGTTGCCGAATACAAGAAAATGAGTCCTTCACCATACTTGCCTAAAGCCAACGTGCGGGTGTATACTTGGATGTCAAAGAAACCTCTTCCTTGTTTAGGACAATTCCCGACCAATCTCACGTACAAGGACAGAACTATTCCAGCTCACATTCATGTCATTGATGGTCCTGAAGCAGATTGTCTACTTAGCTTGCCCACTGAGGAACGACTTTGACTCGTAGACATTTTGTATAAAGTCGACGATGAACCTGACATAGTTCACAAGTTTCCGAAACTGTTTACCGGACTTGGAAAGATGGCTCACTGCCAAGTTCGATTGCATATAAATTCACGAGTGTCCCCTATAGCACAACATCACAGTAAAATTCCCTTTCACCTTCAACAGTCTGTGGAGGAAGAACTGCAGGATCTTCTCCAGGCTGATATCATTGAGAGAACTTCAGGACCCATACCCTGGGTCCCTCCAGTGGTCGTCGTGCCTAAGAAGGGCTCACCTGGCAAAGTGCGTCTCTGTGTAGACATGAGGGCACCCAACACCGCCATTGAAAGAGAAAGACACCCGGGGCCTCATATTAGCGACATGATTGCGTCACTCAATGGTGCGCAAATATTCTCCAAACTAGATCTTAACAAAGGCTATCACCAACTGGAACTTCACGAAAAATCGAGATATATCACCACATTCTCGACCCATCAAGGACTATTCAGATATAAAAGACTCAGCTTTGGAGTCTTTTCTGCCGCTGAGATTTTTCAGGAGGCCATCCAAAAGGTAATTCATCACATTCCCAACACCCTAAACTACAGTGACGACATCCTAGTCTATGGAGCAACAATGCAAGAACATGACAAAGTGCTGGACCAAGTCTGTTTTGAAAGCCTGTGCTGATTTCTTTAGCCATTGAGCGAGCGATGATTGATTACAACAAAGTAGTTCGTTATCTCGTTATCCCGTCAACCCGCTCTTACTCGTTATCGATAACGAACTACTTTGTTGTAATCAATCATGCCTTGAGTGACAGACCGGGCACTGCGGTGCTATCACAAGGAAAAGCACGCCCGCTCGCTCGCTCAATGGCTAAAGAAATCAGCACAGGCTTTCAAAACGTTTAGGGCTTTATAATAATTGAACCAACCAACAATAGACTCGCTGATAGTATCAATACAGCTGTAGCTACCATTAAACTAACACAGCAGTCAAAACGTGTAGGTGCTGCAAACAACAAAAATACTCAACTGTAGTATAAGAAGGAAAATGTCAGCAGTAATTTATAAACTACTCACCCCTCTTGTTCACTTCACAGTGTAAGGAGCAGCGCATTTATATAAGGCAGCGCTTATAAATGCAGCGCCAAATGGAAAAGGCGATACTTACTTGAGGAACCAGGATTAAAATATCTGGGTAAGTCATACACGATATGAATACAACATTGCCCCCCTCCGTGTTCAGAACACTGAGTTAACCTGTAAAAATAGAGATTGAATACATCTCACTATTTTTTTCAGCTCTTTGAAATACATATATCGGTGGCTCCTACTTCCATCAACTTCCTTAAAAGAAATTATAAGGTAGCTATAACCTATCACCAAGCCCTTTATTCTAGTTAGTTTGCCTAGTCTAACGCAAGTTTTTTAACTTCATTCCCCTACAGGATTTATAATTATGAGCAGACCTAGCAGCATACAGTCCTGTTGAAACCCAATAGAATATACTTTGGGAAGACAGTCTCCCCGGATCAATCGGGACGAGAGCTTTATATAATTAAGGTAATCCAAACCTCATCAAGTATTTATCTTGGGTAAGAGACATGAGCCCCCCACAATCAGGTGAATAATCAACAATGAGAGTTGAGAGTATTATGACATATTGGAATCATTTGAATTTCTTCATGTAACCATTGTTAACTTTGTTGGAGAGATATTATTATCCCTATCTCTTATACCCACTAGTGACATGCCCCGTCCTGGAATCAACCAGTTTTTTACAAATACCAATATATCTGTTTAGCTTTGTAAAACAGGTCACGGCCAACTATGAATAGAAACAAAGTGCTCTGTTTCTATAACAGTCAGGAGGTGTTTTAGGACAAAAAAGTAGAAAATGCTTTGTATATATACTCGATACTTGTCACACGCAAAAAAAGTAATTATATGTTTCTTTCTAGAACTTGGTCCTGAAGAAGGTTTTTAATCGTCTCTCCAAAAACCGAAACGCCGCGTCGACCCCTGTTCTTGTAATAAAATGTTGTGTTGATATTTCTTATGAATGGATTTTTTGCCTTGAAGTATACACTATTGTATTTTTATTCTGTTTTTAATCTAGCGATTGTATAAATTGTTTTTACCCATTTGTGTTTTGCGAATGACTTTTGAAATAAATATACATTGTTATATTTTTCTAAACCTACACGTCCTGTCCTTTTTAGAATTTGATCAATACCGAAAGGTTGTAAGAGCACTAAAAATATTCTGATTTTCTTGTGTCTAAATGCTGGCCGCTCCATTAGCTAATATAACTATGATTAGTTTTTGCATATGATAATGTGTGATTGGTATTTGTAAAAATATAAGTTTGGGCATTTATAAGGTCATACTACCCAACCCGGGCCAACTGTGGGACTTCCTTGCTTTACTACTTATCCTCCCCTGTCCCAGAACTGACAGCTAAGGGGGCCTCCTTCATTTGTTACAAGTTGTGTTTATGTTAGTGTAACTGGGGAAATTCAGTCACCTATGCATAACTTCACTGTACCTCTTGTTTTTTGTTGTTGTGAATTTCTAATTTTTGTTTACGTTAAGTAATATCTTATTATGAACACTCGGCTGTGCGTGACAGGGGGTTGGCAGCATGGGGTTGGCAGAATGGCGTCATCAGCGGCCTTGCCCTACGCCCAATCCGCATGGGCAGCCAACCCTTGGCCACGCACAGCCAACCGTATGTGGCAGGGCTTGGCTGTGGCCCTGCGTCTACTGCGTGTTTTGGGCAGCCAGCACTAAAAGCGACTGATATTGCTATTTTTTACCTTAATTACTCTAAAACAGCTGAATAGCTTTCCACCAAATCACAAAAGGCAGACTTTTGGGATATATAACTAGTTTTCTGCAACTTTCGTATAATTCTGTTCAGCCATTTTTCTGTATCGCTGTCTAATTTGTTTCTATGGAAATGGAATGGGTGTACAGTGTTTTGGGATCCACCCTAATTCTCGCCCCCTGCTTGTCAGATCACCCAGAAACTTTCCAGGAAGGAGCTGAGGTGGACACACTTTATTGAGGAAAGTTTCATGAAGATTTATCAAACGGCGCCAAAGTTATTGGCAAAAACAAAATGTGCTTCATATATATATATATATATATATATATATATATATATATTTTTTTTTTTTTTTTTTACACAGAACATCACCGCCGTTGCACCAACCAATCCCGGGTGCTTAAATCCAGCGGTGGTGAGCCGCAATTCATGCAGAGAACTAGGACACGCAAATTCTCCGTCTACGAAGGAAAGCACTCACATGGTATCCGTTGTACAAAGTGCTTTATTGTGCAGACCCCCTCCCCTGACAGACGTGTTCCGCCTTGCGGCTTTGTCAATGTCAGGTTTACTGTGCAACAATTCGACATTTCAAACTGCGACACCTCACGTGACAATGGTAATCAGCAATGATGAACTACAGTATCTCAAAATCATTGCGGCCATCTTTAAACATGTTCATTCAAATACAATTCATTGAAATGTCGAATAAAGTTAAATAAAGTGCCAGTGCAAATGTGAGTTAAAAACATTTGGTTGAGAGAACGGACCAATATTTATGGGTAGATATTTGTCAATCAAGAGAGACATCTCTATATACATTTTCAAACCAATATCTAAGATTCATTTCATAATATTAATCTTGATAAATACATCAATATGGTCTCCCAACCTCTGTTATTTAGCCATGTATGGGCTAGCGTATCAGTTATTACGAGAATTACTTTGCAAAATCAGTATAACATTAATTTTATTAAACAATCTTGGTCAATACAGTACACTTTGCGTAACACATAGTATAGTAAATGTATAAGGTACCCTCAATCCTTTAAACATTTTACCACATGTGAACAATCCTTGTTGAATGTTTCACGTGAACTTCAATTTCTTTTGGCCCGGTAGGAACTCAGCAGTTGGCATGTTATGTTTTAAGTTTTCTTGGGGCGCTGCACAATGCATGTAAAAGTTAGTTGCACTTGTATAATCTATGATTGTGTGGGAACATTTTCCCACACCAGTAGCTTGGTCTAAATAACGTATGTGATGCTGTTCTCCGCTGAGTTCCGAATAACATGATAGAAAGCTACATATTTTAGTTTTCTGTTAACCCTTCCAACTAAGGGAAGTGGAGTTCATGTTCCTGGCACTTCTTTTTGTAGTGCTGAATATGGGACCTGTGGAACATGAGCCCATAATTCTATCGATGCCCAGGTTGCTGGCGCAAACCGCCTCTTAGTTTCCATGTTGAATAATTACCAAATAAAGAGACGGGCGCTGGAAGCAGGAATCAAGAACAGAGTTTAATTCTCATGAGGAGAGCCAGTCATTTCGGGCACGAAACACAGTGTCTTTCGGGAGGTGCTCTAACAAGTGAGCTGAGACTCTTTCTTTTATACCTTACAAAACACTTGATAGTACAATCAGGACAGTGTGACGCAAAGAAAAAGACATCCCCATAATCCTCGTGTCAATCCTACCCCACATATGTTCACAATAGGGACCCTTGACCTGCTGATAAGAGGGGAGGGCAATCACGCAGCTGAGTGTTCCGCCAACAGTTTAGGATGTGTGCGCCTGATCATAGCCCAGGGGGTGGGGTGGCCTGGATCAATAGAGGGTCCTTTGAAGAGGAGTGACTTCATACAATAAGGGCAGTAAATGGTATCTCCTGGCTTAGGCGATGGCCTCGGACATGTGTGGTCAGCCGGGCTCGGGGGAAGGGGTCATCAAAGGAGTGGTATTCATGCTGCGTGGACAATCGAGCGCGGAGGGAAGGCTTGTCAACAGAGGGGCATTCATGGAAGGGAAGGAGGTGTTGGTCAGGCGCGGCCGTGGCTCTCAAGGACAGGGTTTTGCAGAAGAAGAAGGTTTACGGCTTGCCCATGTGAGGAGAAGGGAGGGGGAGCCAGGGTGGACACGGGGACAGAGTCACAGAGAGAGAGAGAGAGATCTTATGACCCGTACACGAGAGAGCGGGGGCAGTCAGGTGCAGCTGGGGAGGGCTATGTCAGCTAAGACGAAGGATGCTTCATCAAGAGGGAATGGGGGGGGGTTTGTGCGGGTCAAGCAGGAGAGTTGCCTTTCACAGCAGGGTCGCGCAGAGGGAGAGGGTTTCATGGTCTATGCATGAGAGAGGGGGTGTAAGATACGCGCAGGAGGGAAGCCGGGGATTTCAATGGGTAAAAAGGCCATGGTGCCTAGGATGGCTGTACATATGCATAGGGGTATGGACTCTTACTAGCAGGGTGATACGGTCAATAGTCTACGGTATTCATGGTGCTCACAGGGAGAGGAGTGGGAGAAGAAGGGAAATGAATGCTGTTTATGTACATCAATTTCTTCAATTTTCACAGTCGCCCCTTTTACATTACAGCAGTCATTTTTGCAATTGATGGGGTTACAGGTAGACAGGCATCGTTGATGAATTAGCATTTCGTCGATACTAACATTTGGCGTACAATCATAGACAGTTGAGGTGATGGGCAGAATGCAGCACATAGAAAATTGCTTTTCGTTGAGTTCCTAACAATTAAACGCACTACATAGCAAAAAATCTTTCTGACTTAAAAATGTGACCAATGAACAGTTTTGACCAGGTAGTTGAGAGCGGAATTCAGTTCAATACGCAAGATTTCTTCGTCACAGTGTCTTTTTATCAGTGAGCCATCACTGGTAGGCTCTAGTCCGTGTACTTTCGTTGGCGCTGTTGAGCACCGGCGGTGGAGCTATAGGTCCAGCTCGGTTCTATCCTTACGCGTTGCAGGGTGCGGTCAGTCCTCTGCTGTTAGGCCACAGTCCTGTTCCCTAAACAATCCGTTTGGCGGCGCCTTATGCTCGGCACCTACATTTCCGTGGCGACACCCCATTCCCATATGAATGCAGTTCTTCCTTTTGGCAAAAAGTCACGTGGAAAAGAGGGTGAGTGTGGTTCAAATGGTCGATAGGAGAGAGAGCGGAGTTGGGTCAGAGTTCCTGGGACGCACAAAAGGGACCAAGGGAGCAAAGGATAACAAGCAGGCAGGCCCATCAATCGGGCCCAAAGAAGGGGGACGGAGACTCCAGGCACACGTGGGTTAGCAGACGGAGGGCTTCAAGGCGGTCCGTCATTTTTCATTTTCCACGTTGAAATTGCGGTCTCGTCCCGTATCTTGTTGCTCTGCAGCTCCACCTTTGGTCGAGGTCACACGTGTCCCAAGATCTGCAGTCAGGCTGTACGTCACATCTGACCCATCTCCTTCGGTGATCGTGAATCTTTGAATAGGTACAAAACAAGGTTTTAGAGAAATGGCAGAAGAAGATATCTACGCATGTGAATTCCTCCCTCAATTCTATGCATTTGGGAGATACGCTCATTGGTCACAGTCAGAGGTCCATTACCAAGCAGTGCATGTGTCAGCATTCCTACTGAGTTCATGGCAGGTTTATTCATCGTCCTATTTATAACTCAAGTGAGGATAAATAAGATTCCCATCAACTGTTCATTACATCATATTCAACATTACAGAGCATTTCCCTTCAGGGCTGGCTAACCTTTTCAACCAGGGCGGGGGTGCCATCATCGAGAGTCAGGCAAAACAAGTTTTTCTCGAGGGTCAACAGTTACTCATGGTCATCATGTTTATATTCAGGACAGCAACTGGGGTCTATCAAAATGGGGCGGGGATGCTTCGGGCGCTCGCGCTTAGGTGCAAAAAGGGGGGGTGGGGCAATCTGGGCGTTGGGGGTCAATCTAGACGTTGGCGTTCGTCTCTGACGAACAGACATAAGGTGCCATTGACGTACAGTTCCCCTATAAATGGCCAGATTTGGGGGACTTTAGTCGTCTTACCTGTCCTTTCCTTCTCAGCCAATTCAAGTTCATTCATTTTGCAGAAAGGAGAGGCAGTAATATGGCGAGATATAATCATTTTATTTTCGGTCAATTTCGCTGAACACCTTCGCGTTCAATATATATCAAATCAGACTGGTGCCGGTGGGGCACAATTTTACCACAAAGAGGGAGAGAAGATAGGGAGACTCTCATAGAGTGTGAGAGTCGTCCGCAACCTAAACGAGCCATTCGGTACACGTATGACATGTAGAGAGAGAGAGAGATAGAGAGAGAGAGAGAGAGAGACGTGTACGAAAATAGGTTATTTAGTGCGCTCACAACACGGAACAGCAAAGGTCAGGTAACACGTAAACACAGGCAGAGGGAAGACATAAATCCGTACATTATATACACACAAAACTCGGACAGGGAAGACAACACATGTACTACACATATATAAGACATCCACGACAAACAGAAAACGACAGGTGGCCAACAAAATTCATATTATATCCTACGTATCTTTACTATCCTATTTATCTACGTGCTTAGCTCTTTCTACCCTTCCCTCCTTTTCCTTCTTGCTTGTTATCCCTGCGAGCGTTCTCAATTGCCAATACTTACACCTCGGTTAGTCGATCAGAAATTAACCTGGTCGCGCTATTTACCCATGGTTGGATCTTAAACCATTTTTCAGTTCCTTCCTTTGGTGGGAAGTTCTCCAGGCTGAGGCAACGGCAAGTATTTGATCGGGAGAACAGTCGGACAGCTTGGCTACATCTATAAGAGTGTGAGAAAGGGGGCAGTGCATTTTGAACATCAGCAACATTTCTAACTTCCCAGACGGGTGGTGCCGTGGTAACCCTTACCCATATATTTTTCTTTGTCCTTTCCCTACCTAGTCAAACGTCCAGTTACATTATTTAACGCGTCCTTTCTAGTCAATTTTTCGTCATTCAGTACCTGTCCAGTTTCTATGTCAGTCCATCCTCCCAGTCGCTATGTTCTAAGGAGGAACAGTCATGTTAAGTCTACGTCTTTTTTAAAAACTTATCGTTATAACGACTACACACATATTCCCTCTTTCCCTTTTCGTCGGTGGTCCGACCATCGCTCTCCCACACTTCAGCCGACGTTCTGACGTGACCTGCAGAAGGGAGGAAAAAGAAGGGGTGGGGGGCAGCATTCAAAGTACATCAGCATGCAGCAGTTCGAAAATGTTTTTACCTACCACATACTCGACCTATCTCCACGTACTGCATTCCTTTGCCATCTCGGCGTTTAAGCCCAGAGGGACTAGTGGTCAGATAGATAATTATTGACGATCTGCGTATCTACATGAGTTACTTGGCCGTAACCCTCTTTGTCGGGTGCAAGGGTGACGGTCAGGTGGCATTTCTGTGGTGTCATTTTAAGGGTGTCTAAAACACTTTTCTGGCTGCCTGTGACACACAATGTAGCTGCTAAATATCTGATCCCTTTTGATCTACTTTTTTCATCATACTTATTCTTCGCTCACAGTAGTAAGACATCCAAAACTCATTAATGCAACTGCTACAACCATGCTTTCTTTTTCAAAATACTTTTAATAAAAAGCGTTGAGGTACAAATACAGGCCCACAACTCAGTGGGCCGGCTACGAAGCAGATTGAAACTGTACATAAGAAGAACGAAGTTGGTGGCAGTTCATTGCATAAAGTGCAGCAGTGCAATAAAATAGTATTAAACTTCCCTACAGAGCAAGCATGATGCATGTCAGTAATTCATCTTTAATAAATTCATTATCCAATGTTCATTCATTACCTAAATTACACCAATTCGTTTTCCAAATCATAATCAGTACCCACCCTAAGTCAGTTCATTGTCCAAGCACATACTCAATATCCTTCGTATCTACTTTCATTATCCAAGAAAACTACATACATATCTCGGGGCAAAAAGCTGCGTGGTCAGGGTGCAATAAAGTTTATTCAAAAGTCTCATTTTGTGTCGGCGCCATTTTGGGTGGGGCCAGGCGAGTTCCAGCGCAGTCAGAATATCTCCAATGACTCGTGGTTGGACCAGAACCTTCCGTTGGAAGTTCAAAAAGTTTTGAATCATGTGGTTAACAGTTCTAACAATATGGACCATTAGTCAAAGAGTGGGGAGGGCGGCAACAATGTTCCTACCGGGTCATTCTGGTGTTCCACCGGAACTGAACAAGTCTGTGCCGTGGCTGCACTTTAGCCATTTCCCATCCGAGGCTGGCGCCGGCAGGAGTTGCACCGATGCCGTGGTTCCCAGTGAGGGGGGCGGGGGCGCCCATGTGGAGGGATCGGGGTGCCCCCCGGCTCTCATAGAATCTTCAAGGTTGAGGAGAGAAGGCATGGGGTGCGTGCCCGTCCTGGGTAAAAGACCGCTTTTTGATGTTGACCCTCTTTAAGCAAGAGCATTGGGGTGTCGCTGGAAGCCTCCACCTGGAGGGGGTGGGGGAGGCTCGTTCGCGTCACCTCCCCCTTCCAGCGACCCCGCGCCGTTCTCCGGCTCCAGTGTTTCGGTAAGGCCGTGTCAGGCGATGAAGATGGGGGGGGGGTGGTCGGCGGCTGAGGCAAGACAGCCCCCCCCCCTTCCTTTTCGACATGTAGCGGGACTACCTCCAACTCTCCAGGAGTGGACACGTGGCGGGACTACCTGCAACTATCTAGGCGTTGGCATGTGGCGGGACTACCTGTAACTATGCAGGCGATGGCATGTGGCGGGACTACCTGGAACTGTCAAGCGTTGGGTGTAGTTGCGGCCATTATAGCACAAAGAAATGCCGCCATCCTCGCTTTGGCTTCGGCCTTCGACGAAAGCCAGATCGGGTGAGAGAGAGGGGTGGTCGGTGGCCGAGGCAAGACAGCCCCCTCTCTCCCCGCGGCCTGCAGGGCGGCAGAAGAGAAGAGATGGAGAGGTCCTTGCCATTCTTTGGACCGCCTGCCCAACATCATCTCCTCCTGACCGTGGCCAGGCGAGCCCCTCGTGCCTCGAGGCCTCGCCTTCCGGATGGGCGTAACCGCGAACCTGTTGCACTTCGGGAGCTTCCGGAATGGGGGTAGGTACCTATTGAATTGTTTCTATTTCATGTGACCGTTATTTGGGCGTGGCGGGAAATGAGGCAGACATGTTGGGAGAAGGAATAGGCAGTGAAGCCTAGCTACCTCGTGGCTATTTTTGCTTTCAAACTTTTCACCATTTTACATTTCTTATTACGAACTATTTCTAATGTTTCTTATTTTTAGTGAAGTCAAAAGCTCATCAGGGGGTTACTGACTTAGCCTGATTTCTTTTATTTTTCTTTCTCTTCCTTAGCGTGTTTCGAGCTAAAGCTTTCTGTTAGTAGGGAACGGTGATCACTTCATATTTTTATGTGCCCTTTTCACTAGGGGGTACTTCTGGACGGACCAGACGAGTTCCCTCCAATAAAATGGTCCGGGGTGGAACTAGATTATCGATCAAAAGGGGAACATATGTTCCTTCATTAGGGTATCATCCTGGACAGACCGAGCGATGTACTTCCACTTACTAGGGTAGCCTCCTGGACGGACCAGATGGTCTACTTCCATTAAATGGCCCATGAGCGGGGAGCATATGTCCTCCATAAGGGTAGTCTCCTGGGCGGACCATGCGAGCTACCCCCCAAATAACCAAACAGTGGGGAGTGGGTAGGACTGACAAATTCACAAAGGGGCATAACCTACCCTTTACTACTTGCAAAGACTAGATAGAATATTTCTATTCCACGTTGTTTGCAGGCAGAAAATACCTCAAACGAAACAATTCCTGGAACAACAATGTCCAGGCAACCAACCAATCAGTGGGGAGAAAAACAGGCATGACGGATTACAACGGGGACAAACGTCTGCATTACCTGCTCTTCGCTATCCAGAAAGGAAGACAGAATATTTCTACTCGTCTCAGTTTGTAGACAGGGAAGATCTCAAAGA
Organism: Lissotriton vulgaris; assembly: GCF_964263255.1. NCBI lineage: Eukaryota > Metazoa > Chordata > Amphibia > Caudata > Salamandridae > Lissotriton > Lissotriton vulgaris. Next base: position 1,403,823,032 of record NC_141694.1, read on the forward strand.
GCAACAATCGATTATTAATCGATTTCAAACAATCAGTGGGGAGAAAGGTAGGCATGACGGATTACAACGGGGACAAAAGTCTGCATTACCTGCCCTTCTCTATCTGCAAAGAGGGACGACGTTCCTATTCGCCGCTGTTTGCAAACAGAGAATGTCTCGTTCTCAAAAGAGAACCAATATGTCAAGTAGCATTCAAAGCTAAATGAACCAATACCAACAATATCAGTATACAAATACCGATTTCAATACAAACAATCAATCAATCAGGTGGATAGAGCCACCCTACCAATCAGGCGTAAAAACACCCTACTTAATCTTACCCGGACCGGACCATACGGACAGTTCTTCGACTTCCTCCTCCAGCGCCCGATCGTTCTCTTACTCCATGTAGCATTCCTGTGGGATTCCAGTCAGGACAATAGGTCACTCAAGAGAGGTCCGTTCAGAATTGGTGAAGTTCTTTTGATCGGCAGCCGGGCTAGGGCCCTCTCAAGGCAGGTATACTCCGATCATTCTAGATGTTCACTTCTTCGTCTGGATCTCTCTTACCGAACCTTATGTCACTGATGGACCCCGCGTTGGGACGCCAATTGTGGAACATGAGCCCATAATTCTATCGATGCCCAGGCTGCTGGCGCAAACCGCCTCTTAGTTTCCATGTTGAATAATTACCAAATAAAGAGACGGGCGCTGGAAGCAGGAATCAAGAACAGAGTTTAATTCTCATGAGGAGAGCCAGTCATTTCGGACACGAAACACAGTGTCTTTCGGGAGGTGCTCTAACAAGTGAGCTGAGACTCTTTCTTTTATACCTTACAAAACACTTGATAGTACAATCAGGACAGTGTGACGCAAAGAAAAAGACATCCCCATAATCCTCGTGTCAATCCTACCCCACATATGTTCACAATAGGGACCCTTGACCTGCTGATAAGAGGGGAGGGCAATCACGCAGCTGAGTGTTCCGCCAACAGTTTAGGATGTGTGCGCCTGATCATAGCCCAGGGGGTGGGGTGGCCTGGATCAATAGAGGGTCCTTTGAAGAGGAGTGACTTCATACAATAAGGGCAGTAAATGGTATCTCCTGGCTTAGGCGATGGCCTCGGACATGTGTGGTCAGCCGGGCTCGGGGGAAGGGGTCATCAAAGGAGTGGTATTCATGCTGCGTGGACAATCGAGCGCGGAGGGAAGGCTTGTCAACAGAGGGGCATTCATGGAAGGGAAGGAGGTGTTGGTCAGGCGCGGCCGTGGCTCTCAAGGACAGGGTTTTGCAGAAGAAGAAGGTTTACGGTTTGCCCATGTGAGGAGAAGGGAGGGGGAGCCAGGGTGGACACGGGGACAGAGTCACAGAGAGAGAGAGAGAGATCTTATGACCCGTACACGAGAGAGCGGGGGCAGTCAGGTGCAGCTGGGGAGGGCTATGTCAGCTAAGACGAAGGATGCTTCATCAAGAGGGAATGGGGGGGGGGGTTTTGTGCGGGTCAAGCAGGAGAGTTGCCTTTCACAGCAGGGTCGCGCAGAGGGAGAGGGTTTCATGGTCTATGCATGAGAGAGGGGGTGTAAGATACGCGCAGGAGGGAAGCCGGGGATTTCAATGGGTAAAAAGGCCATGGTGCCTAGGATGGCTGTACATATGCATAGGGGTATGGACTCTTACTAGCAGGGTGATACGGTCAATAGTCTACGGTATTCATGGTGCTCACAGGGAGAGGAGTGGGAGAAGAAGGGAAATGAATGCTGTTTATGTACATCAATTTCTTCAATTTTCACAGACCTACACACCCTAACATCATGACATAGGAAGACTGCTTTTGCTCGCTGCAGTGGTTTCCTGGTCACCTCCATACCCCCACCCTTGTCTATAGCAAAATAGCATATGATACCTATCCAAAGATGTACCGGGTCACACTGGGGATGTGAATGCACCCCATGCTTTTAGGGAAATGAAGCATTGTTGCTACTGACTGCAAAAAATAGTCAGTGGAGCCACAGGTCCCCTGGGGGTTGAGTTCCCTCCTTCGCAGGAGAGATACCCCCATTCTGATGCTGAAAAGATTCCTGCTCAGGGATCCTGGGTGGACTGTGAGCTCCAAGTACTTGTTACAGGAGACACCAAGGGCTTTTTTTTGTAGTTTTATATAGAACGTACTCGACCCAAAGGTATTGGAGCGCTTTGCATGAGCACCAGTTATGTTACACGAAGACACATTAATTAATTTATTTATTTATTTATTTGCTTGTTTGTTTCTTTTGGGTAGATGCATCATTGTTTCCATTTGCGATTTCTAAATTGCGAAAATTAAGGAATCGCAATTTAGAAATCGCAAATGCCAATGCATGAAAATGTCGCAATTTTTTTTGCGATTCAGTATTTTTCCTTAATTGCGATTCACAATTTGCGAATCGCAATTAAGGAAACCCTTCCCATTGATTCCTATGGGCCAAAAGGCCCATAGGATTGAATGGGAAGGCAATCACATTTTGCGAATGTGGTTGCGATTCCTAAAATTGCGAAATGCATGATGCATTCCAAATTGCATTCGCAAACGGCCGAAAAATGCGATTCGCACCGTTTGCAAATGCAATTCAGTTTGATGCATCTAGGCATTTGTTTATTTATTTGGCAGGCACGGGGAGAGTAAGTGATTTTCCCAAAATCACAGTACGTTAAGCTGACTCACAGACTCAAACTTGGTTTCCCAGCTCCAAGGTCGGCAGCTCTGGCCGTTAAGCCGCATTCCATAAGAGGGAGCACAGGGCCCAACTCTCCTGCAAATAAGGCCTAATAAACCTTTTTCCTTCCTGAGAAAAACATATTGCTGGATTTTACCCGCCTGGCACCCAGGGGAAGTGAACTCCCTCAACTCTCGCAGGGATCACGAATGAGGGAAGCGCTCCACACACAGGGCCTGACACGCCCAGAAGTGCAACATGCCACATCCCATTTGCTCTTCTATGAGTCTGGATGGGGATGTTTACCGAGGTGAGGGGCTAGCTCACTGGGCCTCCCAGGGATAATGGATGGCGGGAGCAGGCCTCCACAGCACAGGTAGTGACTCCCTGAAATGCGTGCAACATTTCATGAACTTGTGGCATATGCAGGGCTTTAAGTGGGCCGGGTCTCACAGGCTGTTTTTTTAAAGGGGCCTCGAAATGGGTCTCTATCGGGCTCTGTTTGGTGCCTTGGCACAGGTAGTCAGTTTTTCCCGGACTGCAGTGACAGCAGGCACTTTGACGTGCGCGTGCTCACTCTGCTCTCTTCTCACTAGTGGAGATGGTACAGCTTGACGTCTTGCCAGGTGAGCGTTGTAGGGGAAGGGAATTCCTTTAAAGAGAGTAATTTTCTCTCTGGATTTCTCTTCTCTTTTTGAATCTCAGGAGCAGCAACATTGCCTTGGTGTCACCAGGGCTTTAAGTGGAAGCTTTTTCAATATTATATACATGCTATAGTTGCTGCTTATTTATCTTATGCAACTAACAACCAATGACAAAGCCAATAGTCCTGACTTGTTGTAGGTATGATGTTACTTGTTGTATCATATATTTGGATGCAATGACAAAAACAGCAAAATGCAAGACAGGCGGCACACTATGCTCAGAAAAGATTTTTAGCTTACGTGTTTTTAAGCCACTCATTTATTTATATTGGCCACACCCCTTTGAGAGACCCCTCCCCCCCATTTTTTCATCCCACTGAAAGCCCTGGGCATATGAGAGGCTTTATGCCCCACCCTTACTCAATCCACCTTCTAGAGAAAAGGAAGGCCCCCAAGGCACCAGGAATGAAGAGCGAAAGGGGCTAGGTACCAAAAATGTGGCAGAGGTACTGTTTGAAAGGGGAGACTCTTCAATGCTCATCCCAAAAGGATTCCTGTTTGATAACTGCAACAAGACCCTAAACGCCAATTTGAGATCCTAAACAAAGGGCAACTCATGCCCTGTTAAAAAAGAGTCCTGGTGCAAATTGTGTCTTGATTTGTGTTTGAGATTGTATTTTACACGAAGTGGGACTGTTTTTTGCAATCCCTTTGGCACACCATGCTTTAGTTATATATTTGCAATAGTGTGTTTCGAAGTACATACTACACCCTTGCCACTCTCCTGCAGAATGGGCGTGGCTTATTTGCTACACTATTTCTTTGTGTGAGGCATTGGACTTTTCACACTCCCTATGACTAGTGAGGTATCATTGATGGCATCAGCACACCCAATCTGAAAATTGTTCAAGCACCACCAGAGCGGGCAGCTGGCATCATTTCCTACACCTCCTAGGCAACTGCAAACTGGGCATGGGGAATTAAATTAACAGCATCGCTGCTGCGGCGATTTTTGCGCTGTGCGGCTTTTTTTCGTTTTACCGCGTTACATGACGAGCTCAGCTCGTCATCAGCAGCGAAGGGGTTAAGTAGGGCAGCATGAGAGCAATAGTCCCTCATACATGCGAGGAAAATGAGCCCCTAAAGCCATCGTGTGGTAGTAAAACACAGTCATGACCTTGTCCAGAGGGCCCCTATTCCTGGGCATTGATGCCACTGCACATGCTGCAGTATAGTGCTAGCTACACTCCCGAGTACATTTGATCCTCCAAATATAGTGTTGCTTCTGGAAAGTACATTGCGACCACTGGGTGTTTATTCACATAAAGAGCTGTGCCTTTCTAAAGCATCCGTACAATATCACATTTGGACGATTAAACTAAACATGCAGAAAATAAACAAATGATGAAAGAACCCAATTCAGACAAAATACATTAGTGCACGCACATGCACTTTGCTAAACCAATATGGAAGGAGCGGATGTGGCTTAACGGCTAGAGCAACTGCCAGGGCCGACTTTCACACTGATGGCGCCCTGTGCGACAATGTTTGTTGATGCTCCCCCAATGCCCAACTCTGCCACGGATACCCTCACTAGCACCCTTTAACAGTGCCCGTCAAGTCTCCATAACCACTGTCTCTCAGATTCATTTAGTTTTATATCACCACTGATACCAGTGTAGGGTGTCAGAGCACTTTACATCACACACACATTGTACATCATATGTGTGCAAATCAGTGTATAGGAAATGTTACATCAGACAGGACTACAAGGTGTAGTGTAGGAGTGGCATGTCATCGATACTGGTAGGCAATATCGTTTGATTCCTTATTCTGGAAAAACACAAATTCAGAATTTAAAACGTAACACCATTGCTAGGGGTTCTCTTTACTAATAAGAATTGTTTTCTACCCAAATGAACCCTTTTCGGAAGATTAGGATAATGAAAGACTGTGCAAAAAAACATATAACTCTAACATATACCCTGCAGTTTGCATGCAGCTCTTTGATGACAGTTAATAACTCAATGTTCTATATTAGGATTTTGACTTATAAACTACAAGTAACAAAAGGAGCTCTTTTCTAGAATCAGTAACTCACTGACCTATTTACATTATATGCACTTTGTGATCTGCATTGGACACGTTCTTAGCAGCAGGCATTTTAACCCTCTGTGCTGGCTTAGGATGAGTCAAAACCTCCACTAGACAAACCTACCGTCTCTTTCCAGGAAGACGATTAAACACTGGAGTTATCTTGACATTTTAATTGATGCCTGAACAGTGTTGGGGGCCAGGAACGCAGCAGCAGGTGCTTTTAAAATGTTAATGTACTTGTAAATGGACTCCCCACCCCAAGTCAGCGCCCGGTGCAGTGGCACCAATCGCACCACCATAGAGCCGGCCCATGGAAACCGACTTTAAAGCCTGGGAACCAGGTTCGAGTCTGGCGGTCTGACCAAACATCCTGTAATTCTGGGCAAACCACTTCATCTCCCCCAGCCTAAAATTTAATGTGTCCATCTGTAATGCAACTGGTGGTCATGTAAAGCGCTCTGATACCTTCGGGTCGAGTTCGCCTATACAAATTTGCAAAAAAAATATATATATACACGTAGTAAGATTGCATATCCAGAAACATGAAGAGGCGTCCACTGTTCCGTGTTTCTGGGCAGAGCAAGCTGCAGCTATTGTTCAGTGTTACCGAATTATAAAATGTGTTTTAAACAATGAGGTTTCCCTGAAAACAAGTGCCCAGGTCTGCTAGTGATAGTGTGCATACTTCTCCGTTTTCTTTTTCCCTCTCTCCCTCTCTCTTGAGGGCCAACAACCAAGCCAAGCGATCTACAATCAATGTCACTACTGTACTGTATTGTATTATACTTGTAAAAAAATTTGTTTCAATAAAATACTTTTGGCCTCATTTATGAGGCAGTGCGTCACTTTTACGCCGCTGGTGCGTCACTTTTTGTGACGCACCAGCAGCGTAAAAGATGCCTTGTTGCACCATATTTACAAAGTGACGCATCTAGGTAGATGCGTCACTTTGTAAACCCCTGCACCACATTATACCTGCGCCAGGTATAATGTATGCAAGGGGGGCGTATTGACGCAAGGAAGGGTCGTAGAAGTGACGCAGTGAAATCTATGAGATTTCACTGCGTCACTTTTAGGACGCGTCAAAATCTTGCGCCTGCTTCACAGCAGGCGTAAGACTGACGCAGGCTCTTTCACATGGGGCTTGCCCCATGTGAAAGGACGCATTGCTGTAGTTGCGTCACTTTTGTGACACACTCCAGCAATGCGTCACTTTTGCGCTTACAGATACGTCAGAAATACTGACGTGTCTGTAACTCCTTGCGACATGATGCGTCATACATTAAATATGACGCATCAGGAATGTTGTAAGGAGTGCGCACTGAGAAGTGACGCATCGCTGCTTTCACGCAGCGATGCGTCACTTCTCATAAATGAGGCCCTTTGAATTAAAAAAAAATTAAAAAAATAAAAAATGTACCTGGTGTTTCTCTCATCATAGGATTTGTATTGCCTTTCATTCAGTGGGACACGTTCTATCAAAGCACCACTGCCTCTCCTGGCGCATAGATATTTGCCTGCTGCGCACTTTTTTTCGCTGGCACATCATTTCTTAAGAGGCACCTACATTATTTTCTTTTGTGGAAAACTCCTCATTGGTTCTTTGTCAGACCCTGCAATATTAGAACATTTGACTTGTTTCCCTTCAAAAGTGACTGTAAAGCCTGTGCTTTTTTAGCCAATGTATGCGAGCAATGTGATTGTTATGGGCTCTTGAACATGCTTCTGAAGACAAACAAATGTAATGCCAGGGGCACTTAAATCCCCACATCCCCACAGTAAGAGGGTATTCAAATATCCCGTTTCTAAAAATGTGCATTTCACACAGTTTAAAGTGCAGAAATATTGATAGAAAAAAATAGGCGCATGAGCTTTGAAGGTGGTCAGTGCAGCTTATGTGTAAACCTTTAAGTTAGGTTAGTCACTGACCTAGATATGAACAGGCTGCTCCTTCAATGCGTCTCTGGGAGGGCCTGGCCTTTCATCCTTATAAAGTTGATAAAACGATTAAAGGTGAATTACGCGATTAGAACACCTATTAATTAAGCGCATACAATATTCACATATGTGTCTTGCGCGTGGATTTGGAATCATATATATATATGTCACGCTTCCGACATCCCTGAAGACTGAAGCCCTTTGAGCCCAATGGGCGTTGCGTGCCTGGGTCTGATGTTGTTCCGTGCATGCCTCCAGACCAACATTTGCAACTTTTCACTAGGAGTCTAAAGCCAATTTCTGACTCATTAATATTCATGAGGAAGGGGGGTTGCAACTCTGTGTGATGACGCTGAGCATTCCTTGCACCTGCAAATGAGGAGGCAGGTTGCAGCGCAATGCAAAAATTACGTTATATCCAGCCTCTTCTAAGAATCAGTTCCGGAATCATTTTCAGGGAAGGGGAGTTTTCCATTGCAATGAGAAAACCGCATTAAACTAAAAATTGTCTGAATGAGGAGTGCAAATTGATCCTACTTCGTGAGCTCCTCGCGTAAAAGAAGCACGATGTAAATGACTAAAAGTTGAACAGTCGCGGAGCCACATTGCCATCTCGTGGCAAATGTAGAAAATGCTTGTAATGCTGGTTCCACAGTGTCAAAAACGTGGTAGGATTACGTCTTCTTAATCAGTGAGTCAAGAATAATGCTCACACTTATAGGGGCATATGTAGGTAATTTCCATTTTGCGATTCCCAAATAGCGATTTTTAAGGAATCGCTATTTGAGAATAGCAAAATTGAATGTAGGTAAAAATTCCTTAATTGCGATTAGCAAATTGTGAATCGCAATTAAGGAATGAGTGTCCAATTCATTCCTATGGGCTAAGAGGCCCATAGGAATGAATGGGGATACATTCTCAAATTGCGATTTTCTATGAGAAAATCGCAATTTGAGAATCGCAATTCCAAGGGTGCCAGGGTGTCCAAAGGACACCTGTTGCACCCCTGGAATGTGCCTGTGTGTACATGTGACGCACATGCATGCCCTAAGGGCATGTCTGTGCGCCACATGGCATTTTGAATTTTTTAAAAAAATGCATTTTTGAAGGAATTCGCAAAATACCATCCACTTGAAGTAGGTGGTATTTTGCGATTCCTTATGCAAAATCTAACGGTGACATGCATCAACAAAACGTTTTGCGATTCCTTATTAGCGATTTTTAAGGAATCACAAATAAGGAATCGCATACTGGGATGCAACAAGAAAATAGTGATTTTCTAAGGAATCGCTAAAAATCGCAGAAATATTTGCGATATCGCAAATTGCGAGGTCGCACGTTGATGCATATTGATGATGTCAGAACCAGGAACTGTGCCCTCCAAGCCTCATTCTGAAACAGGAAGTGTGCTCTGAGAGCCTCATTTTCACTCCAGGAGCACAGAGAGAGGAGGGAGCTGGTACTGGGAGCAGGAGAGAAGTGTGTCTGATTAATAAAACCTGTAAGGTACACAAAATGGAGCCTGCAGAAACTGTTGAGGACTCTCAAAGTGGCAGAAAAAGTTTTCAGAAGCAGAAATTGAAGTCCTGATTGAGGGAGTTGTACACAGCAATGAGACGCTGTTTGGGAAGGCTTCTCTCAAGTTGCCTGAGCAGGAGAAAAGGAGAATATAGCTCATGATACAAAGCAGAGTGAACGCAATTGGGGTCACTCATCGTACCACGATGAACTGAAAAAAAGGTGGTACGATTTGCGCAGTAGGGCCAAGGCGCGCATCACAGACCGCTTGAAGGATGCACTACTAACTGGAGGAGGGACACCACCACACACCGGAAACACTCCCATGGAGGATTTAATTGAGACCACAATCCAGAAAGAGGCTGTTGTCGGTGTGACGCATCTGGATACCTCCGGAGCAGCACACACGTCTTAAGGTAAGAGGAATGCATGTGTACATTGTCCCTATCACTGCAGTGTGAATGGTAGCTCTGCATAGCGCACACGCAAGTAGTGAAACATTAACATCACTTTCAATAGTATAGCAAGTGCATCATGGGAGATGTAGTTTGGTCAAGCAGTTCCAGTCAAGCACACATATTATTTAAACCAATTCCAAAAGTGTAGTAACTGTGCCAAAGTATTAATGTTTATTCATGTTACAACAGTCACATAACCTAAAAAGCATACATTAATGCTGTTGTGCACTGTTTAACCTCACAGATGCAGAACATGGTGAGGCCGGGGACAATGATGTCCAGGACATCCAGCTCAGCAGCGCCTCTGAACCTGAAAACACACCAGCTTCGAAAAGCATCCAATCACATGTCCCACAATCACGTAGGACACCTGTCCAAAGTTTGGTACCCTATCACACAGATGATGAGGCTGATGCAGCACCTCATGTCAGCAACCCACGAAGTACTACCGCCACAAGTAGATCATCCTTCAACCGGAGAGGCAATTCAATGTTGACAAGGAGACGACGCAGAGCACGAAGGCCACAGCAGGTGGAACAGTTGAATGAGGTCTGGGGTGGCTTGGAGGGACAGATGCTTCGGTCACATCGCCTGCAGGCAAAAAACACTAGATTGATCAAGGGCGAAATTGCCAAAATGTCAGGTAACCTAGCTGTGCTTGCCACTAGTCTCCAGGAAATGACAAGAGTCATGCAGGAGGGTCAAATAGCACACAATGCACAGCATCAACAACTCATGCAGCAACTGAAAATGCAAGTGGCGTCCAATAACACACTGGCCACAGCAACAGCTATGTTGTCACGTAGAATATCAACAATGCAGACCGAAATGTCCCATGATAATAGTGATGTTGCTACAGGATTACAGCAAGTCACAAACGCAGTAGAGATGGTGACTGCATCTACAAGTGGTGAAAACATCCCTGCACCAAATGTAATCAGTGAGGGTGCCTCAGGCATGATCAATACACCAATGCCAATTGTTAATGAGGCTAGACGGTCCAAACGCTGTGCCATCACATCCAGACCCAGCCTAGGGCAAGAAGATGCTGCTGCCGAGAAGCGTCTCGGTGTTCGGGGCAAGAAACGCTAGGCTCCCATGCACAAATCCTGTTGAGATGGTGAATGAACCATTCTCACATTGTGACCTCATCACTGACTGACAAGTTTTTAAAATTATTTTGAAATAGTAAATGTTGTTGGCAACAAAAGTGTGACCAAAGTCACTTTTAAAGTGCGCCTCTGTTTCCTGCTCTCTAACAGCTTTAGCGCGGGGACACGCCGTGATGGCGTTATTGAGCGCTCTATAAGCTCTTTATTATTATTATTATTATTAGTCTTAGCTAGGTCATGGGCTGAGGTTGGAAAACTTATATGTGCATGTATCCGGGACATCATGGCATCAAGGAACGCTTTCAACATTCTTGATAATGCACTTTGTGAGACACCTCCGGCTACTGCAATTACTCCCTGAAAACGGCCTGATGCCAGTAGGTGTAGGCAACATAATATTTGTACGTGCATTGGGATAGCTTTGGTCCTATGTGTCTGTCGTTGAAGAATGGGGTCCAATTCATTAATTAGATCATGTATCATTTGTCCATTCAGCCTATACTTATCGTATATTTCGTCATCCTGCTGGCCAAGCAAAGTTATGCGCACTCTGAATATGCGTTCATTGATTTGCCTCCTTCTCTGTCGAGCACCTAGCAGCCGCATCCTCTTCGCCATCAGGTACAGACCAGCCATTTTGAGCTCTGGGGCCTTGTGTGGGTGTGTTTTATACATTTTCAGTTGGTTTGCAGGTGTTTCAGGTTTGATTTTTATTTTTACCACCTGGTTGTGTCCCTTCTTAATTTGCAAGTGCAAAATTGCGATTTTTGAGAAAATCGCAATTAGCGATTTTTTATGCATATCAATTGCGATTCCTTATTTGCGAATCGGTAAATGTGATTCGCAGATAAGGAATCGCACTTGTATTCTCGGAATATTTTTTGCGATTTATCATTTTTTGCGATTATTTTGCGATTTTCGCAAATATTTGGATGATGCATTTCTACACTGGCAATTGCGAACGCTATTGCTCTGAAATTGCGATTCGCATCATTTGCGAATTCGCAAACGCTTGATGCATGTGCCTGTAAATTTTTAAAGCACCCCTACATAGCATTTAAGGAATCGCTAAATTGCAATTCCTTAAATGCTATAAGCAAAATAAGGAATCGCAATTTTAGCGATTCCTTATTTTGGTAAGTGGAACCTACATATCAAAACGCCGTTTGCGATTCGCAAACTCCAAAATTCGCCGATTTTCGGCATTTGCGAATCGCAAACGGCTACCTACATATGCCCCATAGTCTTTGTTATTCATAGATCCAGATAGAAAAGAGTCCCTTTATAATGTTATGCAGATTGCTCGCAGTCTTGAGTATATAAACATCTCTCCTGATATTGTAATTTTTGCTGCCAGCCTTGCTAAGAGTTTCTAATAAACATTTTTGCTCGTCGAAGTATTTATTATACATTGAGTAATTTCAAGAATTCTGTTTTTAAGTTCCCGTCACTTTATAGAATTGACCTTCCTTTCAAACCATGTCTGAAAATTAGGTGCAACTGCTCTGAACTGACCACGTATAATTCCGAGCTAAGAAAGCACTACAAAAAGCGAGGAAAATAGCCAGTAACAACAATAGGGAAACACCACTTGAAACAGATGAGAAACAAACCCAGAACAGGAGCAGGTGTGTAACTACATACATACCTACGGCCAAACACCCTAAAAAAAAAAACAGCACAAATTCGAAAATATTAACTTGCATTAACTTCAACGACACCATCCCCTCCTTCATTTGCCTTTATTTATTTATTTATTCATTCATTTGAAAGTTTTATAGAGCGCGGACAAGACCCTTGCGGGTATCAGAACGCTTTACAGTAAATGAAGTTAATTATATCATACATTAAGGATATGCAAGACAAATATACATAACACCAAAGAGCAAACCAAAAGCAAATCAACAGGATGCAGAGCAGGAGAGACCTGATGAGTCATGGTAAGACAATAAAGATAAGAAGTTCAAATAAATATAACTTTTTCTGAGCAGACAAAAAGCAAAGCAATAAGGTGCAGAGCAAGGGCGGACTGATGAAGCATGGTGAAGACAAATAGATTGATTTGGTTGACAAGTTTGATAACAGGTATGGAAGTTCTCACGGAATCATATGACTTTGTTTAAGTGAATTTTGCAATTAGAATGCCTTTTACTTCCAATTTGAAGGATGCGGTGGAGGGGTTCAGTTTTGTTTCCGGGGGAAGGGTATTCCATATCCTGGGCGCAATTCCTGAGAAGGATTGTTTATATGTTTTTTTCTTGTTGAATCTTTGTGGCTTCTGAAGGAGGTTTTCCGCACTTCTTGTGGATCTTATCCCACCGGATATTGTGAGTTTTTGTGTGAGATAGCTGGGTGCATTGTGATGTATGGCCGTATGCGTCATGCATGCTATTATCAGGAGAATTCTGGCTTCAAAAGGCAGCCAGTTTAGAGATTTTAGGTCAGGGGAGATGTGGGCCCTTCTATTCAAGCCAGTGATGAGTTTTGCTGACGCATTAGTAGAGACTCTTAGGGGAGCTGTAGTAGCTTTGGGGAGACCGCATAGCGTGACACTTCCATAGTCCAGTCGAGGTAGAACTAGAGCTTGAACCGCCATCTTAAAGTCTTTGGCAGGTAGGAAGTGTTTCAGCTTCTTTAGTGTCTTAATCTGAAAGTTTGCTCCCTTCGTTGCGTAACTAATGTGTTTCTGCATATTGAGGTTGCAATCCAGTGTTATACCCAGTGATTTAGCTGAATCCACAATGGTCGGTTGAACGTTGAGTGCTGTAAGGTGTTTGATCCAATCGTGCATTATGGGGACTTTGGCGGGTGGGGCAATTAGGAGGAATTCAGTTTTTAAAGCATTCAGTTTGAGGTGATTCTCTGCCAGCCATGTTTGGGTGGTCTTAAGAGTGGCGTTAAGCAAATTAATGTCGTCAAGGGTGTTGATCTTAAGGTAAAGTTGGGTATCGTCAGCGTACATGTGAAATTGCACATTGGACGCTTGTAGCAGATCGGTGAGTGGTTCCATGAATAAGTTAAAGAGTGTTATGGATAGCGAGGACCCTTGTGGGACTCCTAGCATAACTGGAACGGGTTTGGACAGGGTGTTGTTGACCTTGAATTTTTGAGTACGGTTTTGCAGAAAAGAGGTAAACCAGTTAAGCACTGATCTTGATAGACCCATTCTGTGATTCAACAGATCTAACAAGTTCTTGTGTTTGACCGTATCGAACGCTGAGGAGAGGTCTAGTAGGATAAGAAGGAATGTTCAGTTTTGATCAAGTATTTGTAGTGCATCATCAATGATGTGTGTCATGGCTGATTCCGTGCTGTGATCTGCACGGAAGCCGGATTGGTGTTTGTTAAGAAGGTTGCAGTGATAAATATGTTTTGTCAGTTGGTGGTGAACACATTTTTCCAGAAGTTTGGCCAGGGTGGGAATATTGGAGATAGGGCAGTAGTTGTTTAGGTCCGTGGGGTCAGCTGTGGGTTTCTTAACCCCTTCAATGCTCATGACGAGCTCAGCTCGTCATGAGGCACTGTTGAGCTGTGCTCATGATGAGCTGAGCTCGTCATGAACACACCCATTAACATTATGGGCCAGCACAGGAGGAAAATCTCTCAAGCAACCAAGGTGTTAAGGATGGCAGACACCTGCCCCACCTTTGGGGAGTCGGGTATGCAACCTTGTAGAAGTGAACTGTTGATGATTTTGGTCCAGAGAGGTAGAAGCAATGGGGTAAGTTCTATAACCGCATTTGCAGGGCGAGGATCAGTGATGTGATTGGCAGGCTTCAGGGCACTGAGAAACTTGCCTATAGCGTCTTCAGAATAGGTGTAAAAGGTGACCATACTGTGTTGTTTTTTAAAACAAACTTTGGCGGGATTTGTTGTGCTGCTTTTGGGGGTAGAGGGGAGGTTATGGTGATAGGGCAAGAGTGAGAAATTAGATCATTGAGGAGATCTTTCTTGATGTTCTCAGTCTTTAGGTTAAAGTAGTTAGAAAATTTTTCACACGTGGGTTGTGGGTGAGTTAGGTCTTGTGGACGTTGAGGTGCATCCTTAGATTGAGTTTTGAATAATTCAAAAAGTTGTTTGGTGAGTCGATTTCTTGTTTGGTCAAGTTGGTGGCTGAAGAAGTCTGCTTTAGTGCGCTTGATCTTTTGACAGTAAGCAGTTCTCTTTCTTTTTAGAGTCATGAGGAGCTTCGCTGATGGGACCGATCTCCAGTTGCGTTCAGCAGTTCTGAGAGAACGTCTATCATCTTTAAGAGGACCGTTGAACCAGGGTTTAGAGTCTTTCGTGGAAACTCTCTTTGGTTGAAGGGGGGCAAATTTGTTAATTATCGTGGTCATAGAGTTGAGGTAGTGGTTGGTGAGATCATGTACGTTGGAAGACCCGGCAGGGGGCAAAAGTAGATTGTGTCTGGAAGCGGGTAACTTGTTTGGGTTGAGTTTTTCCAGTCTCTTTTCCATACTTTAGGTTACGTGGATTGAGCCGAGTTAAGTTTGACCGTTTCCTTGATAAAGAAGGTGATGATGTGATGGTCTGACCAATCACAGGGGAGGATCGACTCCAGACGAGTGGCATCGCTCTTAGAGATTATTAAGTCCAGCGTTGCGCCTTTGTGTGTAGGGCTGTTGCAAATTTGGGTGAGGTCTAGGGCGTGGAGGAAGTTTTTGAGACTGTTGACCACTGTATCATTGAGGTCGTTCCAATGGAGGTTAAAGCCACCAAGGAAAATATGGGTGTTTTGTCGTCCGGTGTATGATGTGATCATGTCCATGAGGTGTTCAGTGAACATGAGGTTGTCACCAGGTGGATGATAGATGATGTGTAACAAACAGACAGGTTTGACATTACTGTTGATGTTGAGGCTTATGTATTCACAGGAGGGGAGTACCGAGGATATGGCTCTGTTTACGGTGATGTTGCTCCGGTGTATGCAAGCAATACCTCCCCCTGTCTTACCACTCCTGTCCGGTCTGATGATGTCATAGTTAGGGGGTACTAGGATGTCGATGAGAGACGAGGAAGATTTAGTAAGCCATGTTTCAGTGAGAACTATCAGGTCCAGATCAGTAGAGATAATGAGGTCCGCTATGTCAGTGGCATGTTTAGAGGCCGATCTGCAATTCAGGAGTGTGCATTTAAGCCGGGGTGTGGCGAGGGAGGTGGTGTGGTCCTGTATGATTGGGCATTTACTAAGATTGTTGTTGATGATTCATCTATTGTTGTGGGTAGAGGGTCTATGAGGGTTGGAGAGGATAGAAGGGATGGCATGTGTGTAAGTGAAACGGGGGTCGCAATGAAGGGTTCGTTGGAGAGTAGGAGAGAGCGAAGATCGTTCTCCGAAAAAGGGTTGTTGGTTTGCAATGGCCGTGAGGATAGATTACGGGAGGGTACTTATTTCCAGCTGGGAGCATTGTGTTTGGGGGTGCTAGGGAGGTGAGCTGGACACTTGCTAGGTATACAGGTTCTGAAGGTTCTGGAGAGCCCTGGTTGTCCGATAGCACCACTTTAAAAGCGTGGAGATCCTCTTTGATTATGTGAAGTGTGAACATGATCTCATCTAATCTAGTGTCTGGTGTGGTTGTGATTGGGGTGGGAGGTGGTAAAATGGGTGTGTGTGTCTGTGGTGTGGGCTGGTTGGTTGTATGGACTGGTGCAGGAGTGCGTGGGTTAGTATGCGCATATGTGTGTGTGTGTGTGTGGGAGGGATGTTGATGTTGGTGGCTGACCATTAAGATAATGGGGTAACCCAAGAAGGTACAGGACCTGGGTATGATACGTTATTAGAAAACAATGGTCCGAGACCTCTATGATTTACAGACTGAATACATCAGTGAATGTTCATTAATTAAACAAATTTGGGAGCGTATACACATTGATCAGCTCTGTCCAATAATGCATATGTTCATGAAGCAATATAATGATATGGGCATAAAAACAAGCAACAGTATCAACAAAGAGCCATATTTTTAATCCATTGCCTCTTAGTCAAACAAATACCAAAAATTCATGGCTGCAAAGCATTACAGTTCATAGTGGTTGCCCCAAGCGGAACGTGCAACATAGCAAAGGGGTGCAGAAAGAATGTGTATGGTGATTAGAAAGAAAAATAGCAGTCAGGAAGATTTCCTGCATGTAACAAGACAAACAGAACACATGAATATGTGAGATGAACACTGAATTACAACAATGATAAAGCAGTGTGGTGTATCTCTCTCTGCTGCCTGAGCAATCCCCCTCTTCCTCTATGTAGCAACTAAATTGTCCAAGTGTGATCAGTGATTCTTATCTACAGAAAAGAAAAAGCACCAATGAAACAATTCCCCAATATATGGAGTACAAATAAATGCAAAACAAAAACGAAATAGCACCCACCTATGTTATAAAGGAAATGGCCCACTGTAATAGGAGATCTGATAAAAAACAAACCAAATGATACTTTAGCAACTTGCTAGTTGTGATGACAATACCCTGCTTTTCCTTAACTTCAGGAAGAAGTGAAAGAGTATTCCTTAGATTTTTTACAGGAACATCTTTTGTGGGCACTAAAACGGAAAGACAGATCTTCAAGGACGAAGGTCCAACACTCCGAATAAGTGTCTTTTTGTATTAATTATCAACAAAGGCAATTAGCAGGCGCAGAGCACACTCTTACCACAAATGCAAAGTAACTGGCTGCTGTTCCCTTTCTTATGTTTTGCAGGGTAGAAGAAATCCAGGGACTGGAACAAGGATTACTGGCGAAGATTGCAGGAGCCGCAACGAAATCCAAGGAGCAATGCATTGATCTAACCAAAAAAACGCAACCATGATTCAAGTGACTACGTGAAGAAGAATTGCTGGAAACGCAAAGAAGTCAGAGGAGAAACACCGAGATCCAACTGAAAAGCCGTGACCACGATTCAAGAGGCTGCGGGAAAGGAATTGCTGGAACCGCGCGGAAGTCGGACAAGAAACACTGAGTTCCAACCGAAAAGCCGTGACCTGGATTCAAGAGGCTGAGGGAGAGGAATTGCTGTAACCATGAGGAAGTTGGAGGAGAAATGCCAAGATCCCGACGAAGGACCAGAAGCGTACAGGTAAGTGACCCGGAAGCAGAGGTTAGCGTGTTCTCGAAACACTAGAACACAAAGCGTGCTAGTACGGGATCGGAGGAGTTTTGTACTCCTCTGCCGTAGCCCTCATGCTAGACGTGGTGGGCCTGGCCGGCATGAAACTAATCTCCTATCATGGCTAGTTTTGTTACAAACCGTATACTTAAACATCATTCTGGAAACAAATTGCAGCCTCCGCATCCTTGAACAGCAAATCTTTGAACTGTTGGAACACTACAAATGCAGAAGCTAATCCAAAGAGAATCCTTTTAAAACGAAAAGCTCCTTCCGGGGTGACAAAAGAAGTCACAAGGCGGGGATCCTCATCAGAACTATTTGATGGTATGCAGAAGCCATATATAGTGTGGAAAACAACTTGGCACCCTTAATCAAAGACAACATTTCTTAGGAAGTGGGTGATGGTCCACCCAAATTCTAGAATTTAGATCCCTAAGGTCAAACAACACACATCTTAATACTACCATTAGATGTGCGTGCCAAAACAATTGGAGACAACCATTCAAAGTCCTCTATGATGCTCTTGGCAGCTGCAACATACCGTGGGAGTTTTTTGGGCCATGTTTTCAACCTTTAGCCCTCTGTTGCCTGCCATCTTCTGCTGCTGTCGACCTGCGCCTGCCAGTTCATGAGCGTGGACCCCCCAGGAACTGTAACTCCCAGGGGGCATTGCGCTCTTGCGTTCTCATGGGAGGAGCCGCGATCTGCAGCGCTAGTGGGTCATTAAAGGTCTGCGGGGGCTCGCGCGTGGGCGTGCCCGGGCCAATGGCGGGCTCGTCCTTGCACGTCTGTGTCCGGATGAGGCTGGGCTAGGCCTATCCTCTTGGTTTCTATATGGATTAAGCGGACTCAGATTATCAGTAAGGACTTTACCTGTTCTGATTAAGTAACTTTTTCTTATTGACCATTAATTTTGGCTTTTCCTGTAATTTGGTTTTGAAGTGACGGGTGAGAAAGACTCACACCACCGCTCTATTACTCCACTCGTGTGTGGGTTTTGTCACAGGTAAAAAGGAAAAAAGAACTTGGGTCACATTAAAGATTGTACTTAGTACAATCTAACTATAGGTGTTTAATTTTGTAACCAGTAACCAACAATGGGTAAAAGAAAGTTACAATGTTCCAAGCCCGGTACAGTAAAAAGAACTTCTAGGCGCAGCAAACTCTATTGAGTTATCTCACAGGGGCAATGGGAGCTCTGGATAAACAGATATCTTCCGTAGAAGAGTCGTTAGAGGCAGGAACATCACGCACCATCTTTGAACCAGAGAAATCTGATCCATTAGATTCCTTGGGGACTAGGCCAAAGTCTAATGCATCTTTCAATAGTTGCATTCAATATATCTCTGAGGAAATTCAATTGAGCGACTCGGACTCTTCCCTACAACCTCCCCAGAAAAAACAAAAAAATTGAATTCTTAGAAATAAACCGAGTGTCGAGCCTGAAGGGGCCGACGTTCATAAAAAGACACCTAAGACCACAGCACTCATTGCGATAAAACAGGGCAAGCAAGGGAAAAAAAGAGCGGGGTTATGAAAAGGATCTTGGAAGGGTAAGGATGAGGCCCATAGTAGGTCTGATTCACATGGTCACGACCTAAAGAGCCTAACGACTTTGAAAGGCTGGATCTCTACCTGCGAATCACACTAGACCAAATGGGCGCCAGACTAGCCCTCATAGAAGTTTCCGTGGCTAATTATACCAACCAGGGAAATAACATGAAACCGACATCCATTGATCCTAGAAAGGAGAAAAAAGGTAATAATGTCCAAAGTAGGCAACCAAGTGTGATAACAGCAAATCCTCACATGACCCATAATGATGAAGTTGTAATGCTCAGTGTGGTCAACCCTTAAGAGAGTGCAAAACCTCTGAGGAAAGATTCTCCCCCACAGAACATGACGGGTAAACCAGTGAACAGTGTAGAGAATGGGGATAGGAAGAGTGACACCATTGGGAAAGTCGTAGACACTAGGCTTAACTACCCTTCTCGAACACAACAGGTCCAACAACAACCAGGGCCATTTTCTTTACATCAAAATGATGACAGATTTGGAATCGACCAACATCTTGACCTACCACCTAGGCAACCCCGTACATAATCACCCTGGCAAATATACCAAAACTGGGGACATCAGAAAGAGAAACTTGGGAAATGTTAAGAAACAAATAACTGCACTGGTTAGGCAGGAGGATAGGTTCAACTGAACAACTTTTCGTCGAGTTTAAGGCGGCGAGAAGTGTTCAGTGGGTTGGTAACATGGGAAAATGCTCCCAGGTTTAATATGCTTTCAGGCCTAGAAGAGATAGATTGACTGGTCCAGTTAAATTCTAAACATGTTAGGACTCAGGCAGAATTTATTATGCCAGGAAAACCCTGCTTGGACCCTACTTCAAATCCTAGCCCATGGGCTTTAAATACGGAAACCAGTCATCAACCTAATACCCAGATTATTGATCATGTTAGCGAGTCAGATAGAACAGTCTTAGTATTACACACAAATACGGAGACAGAACAGGGAACACCAGGGATCATGATGAATGCTGAATCTCAACTGGGGCTTAATGTACATGACACCACAAGGACAGGAATTTCTAAAGAACCAATTTTTAATATCGTTTATTGGAATATTGCAGGCCTGCGATCTAAAATCACTAATGATATATGGCTCGACTTTGTTGGTAAATTTAATGTGCTCTGCCTACAAGAGACCTGGGCCACCACCATAATACACATAGAGGGTTATAAAACGTATTTTTCGCCTGCGATTCCCTCTACTTCAGGGAGGGCCAAGGGAGGATTGATAGTATTTATTTCCAATCTCTTGGGGATTAAGGAAAAAATTATTTTCAAATCTGAACCCAACTATCAAATTATAACCCTTAACATGAACAAACATGACAAGTACATACTGGTTAATTTTTATAATAACATGCATAAGGAACAGTTGATTACAACCTTAAAAGAAATCTGTTTTGTCCTGCAGGAAATTTAAAATAAGTCTTCTAAAGATGTTTTTGTTATATGGGGGGGAGGTGACTTTAATTTAATGCCATGTGGACATAATGGCAATTTAACATTTGGCTTAACTGATGAGGATGTAATTAATTTAACGCATGTCCCTCATACAATAAGTGGTGAATGTCTGAATGAGACACTATTTGTTTTAGAACTGGGCTTGGCTAATGAACTGGTGTCATCCCCAGTCCCACTCACTCAGACTTTAAACCGCAGAGGAGCTACCACTATCACAGATTTTATTTTTGTTTCAAACAGGTTTGCATCCCTTTTGTTGAACTTTGTATAATACCATTAGCGATCAATTCCCAAACAGTGTTTCAATACTATGTCCACACAAACCCGATATAAGTAAGCTTGAGAGAAAATATGGGCAAAGAAATCTGACTATCGACAGAATAAACGGGTATTCTCTTAAATGGGACAAAGTCGACCCATTGGAGACCACACAAGTGGTATTAAAGAACTCCCTTAATTCCATAATGAAATGCTGCGATATCTCAACCTCACATCAAGAGGTTTTAAGTAGCTTTATGGAAATAACAAAGGTAGTAAGGGAAAGTCTGAGGATTCAACAAAAACAAGAGAAAAGCAAGAGAAAAGCAAGAGTAAAGGATGGTTTAACAAGTCTTGTACAAAAGCATATGCTGACCTAAAATTTGCACTACACAAAGCAGAAAGGGATAGACAAGAAATCAGTCAGCTTAGAAAAGCATATAATCAGGCGATAAAATTAAGGAAAGCTGAAATAAAAAAAAGAAACCTGGGAAGAATTACATAAAAGTTGTAGGAACAAGGAAGCTTCTGCATTTTTTCATTTGAATGGAAGGCTGAGAGGTGGTCGCGAGTAACCCGGGTGGCCCTAAAAGGGTCACTTACTTCAGCTGTGGAGAGCAGCCTTCAGGATTAGTCCAGAAGGAGTGTAAAGCAGCTTGTTTGACCAGAATGCATTCCTATAGTATAGATTAAGTGAAAAATAATGTGAAAAATAATCACACAAGGTATTTATAAAAATATGTATTTATTATATACTACTCTCTAACACATACAAATATCTCCTACCCAGAGATATGCACAATGCACACAATACTTTACAAAAAAAAACAGTAAATAGCACGTAATAAACAGTTGACCCGGGGGGGGGAACTAAACCATATATAAGAAAGTGGTCTAAGGACCATGACTCAGCTCAAGACAGCGTCAAGAGGGTGTAGAAGTGCTGGGGACCAAGGAATCACCCAAGGTGGAACCCCACAGAGGAACCCCATGGAGAGCGTGTACAGTGTGGGAACACAACTGCGTGCTCCGTACAAGTCTACGTGTAAGTCACAGTTGGATTTTTAAAGATTAAGGACCCTTCCCAGTGGAACCTGAAGAAACCCCGTGGAAGACAGAAGGTTGGAGAGCCACCCCACCCGAGGACACACTGCGTACGTGTGAAGTGGTGTCGGAAACCACCATCGTTTCAAATGGAGGACTTCAGGAAAGTGCCACTGCTAGAGAGGAGAAAGTGTCCGGTGGATTCTAGATGAGAGGTATCTACAAGCAGAGGGTACAGAGTCTATGTCACTTAGGAGTGACCAGGAGACTTGGAAGATGAATGCCCTCCGATGTCTGGTGTTGCAAGAGAGTTGACGAGGACCTTGACTCTGCAGCTCTGAGGACCAGGCGCTGCTGAGGAAGACCAGGAGCCATGCATGAGTTGTCCAATGAAGGATGACGAGTGCAGAGGAGTCGGTGTCCAGCGGGAGCACCAACAAGCCTTAGCAAATGCACCCAACGCAGGAGCTGAAGAAGGAGCAACGTCGGGACCAGCAAGGTCCAAGGGACTCACCAAAAGCAGGAGAGTCCTAGAGAAACAAAGGTGATCCTCAAATGGACCCATAGGCCGGAGGCACTGGAGTCGCTAGAGGACCACAAGCTCACCTAAAGATGAAGGCCTCAATGCACACAATGCTGTGTGGCTGAAGATTCTGGTCACAGGAGATGCTTGAGGTTGGGGCTACTTGGAGCCCGAAGATCTTCTTGGAGAGAAGTCAATAAACCTTCGCAACTGCAAGTTGACGCGGTGCACAGAGGTTCAGTTATTGCAACCCCCGCGAGGGATACTGGCCTCAAACTTGGTGAGAGGGCAGGGCAGGCCTTGGGTGCTGTGGAAAACTATCACCTGTGTTGCAGAACCTTTCGGAGTCCAGAGGTGCTCAGGATCAGCAGACTGGTCATCTTAGATGTGGTGCCTGTCAATGTAGATGAGTGACTCCTTCACTCCAAGGAAGATTCCTTCTGGTGTCTTTGATGCCCACAGGCCTTGAAAGGTTCCTGTATGGTGCACAGACAATGCAGCATACTGGAAGGAAGACGAAGTTGGGCCCAAAGGATGTCCAGAGTGCCCAGATGGTAGGAGAAGTGGTGTCTGATCTGAATCTTATCTCATGATGAATCAAGGGACCTACACCCAGGTAAGCCCTTAAGTACCCTAGGGAAAAGGGTTGGGATGATTCAGGGGAGGTTCTGGACATGGGGAGGCAACTCCCATGTCCTTTGTCCAGTTTTGCGCAAGAGCATGAGCCAACGGCTTCCAGGACTGGTTTGAACTGGACTATGCATGGGGACACCAAATGTGCCCAACATGCAGACTGAGTGGCGCTGGCAAGCACACCCACCTTGCCACACTATACTAAATCCTGTCTGGCAGGTGGTCACATCTCCCTGTGACAGGATGCCTATTGTTCTTCCTTCCTCTGCTTGAGGTTGGATCATCAGCAGGAGGGCAGAATCATGTGTCTGGTCGGCAGCAACCATTTTGTGCTGTGTGGGTCTGGAAGACTGGTACCGGGGACATGGTGAGCCTAACGGAGGGCTCATCCAGTGCTTGGAATCATACCTCACACCCCATTACACTGTTGGGGTATGATTCCAAAGTGTTTGATACCAAACATGATAGGATTCGTTGCAACCAGTTTCGAGATGGTCATCGCGTAAATATGAGGTGTCTCTCTATATGGTATATGGCTGCTTCAGTGAAAACCCTGGAGAATGGACTCCATAGGCTGCAGGGGTGTCCTGCTCATGCAGGGGCACCCTCTCACTTAGAATAAAGTACTCTGCTTTCAGGATTGCAAAGGCCTACTATAGGGGTGACCTATAGGTGTTAAGTGCAGTGACTCTAGATATAGGAATCCTATATCTGTAGGAAGTGGTGCTAGCATCAGATTACACAGGTTGCAATGGCAGGCATGTAGTTCCATTTTGAATGGTCTTCCGTGGGTGGCATAATGCATGCGTCAGCTCATGGGGGACCTCCGTGGTATCTATGCCCTGGGTACTTTAGTACCATATATAATAGGGACTTATAAGTGTACTCCAGTATTCAATCTGGGATGTACCTAAGTACTGAACATAACCAATTTAGGAAGAAAGCAGATAGACTGGGGTCCTGATTAGCAGGCTCCCAGACAGACTAGTCAATAACAGCTTAGAACCAGGCAAAAAGTGTGGGTAACCTTAGAAGCAACCACTTTAACTGTTATGGCTCAGTGCAATGTAGTTCCAGCATTTCAACTGTCCTCACACTAAGATGGTAGCCAAAAAGACTTGAGTGGAACTCCCAGCATCTATCTGAAAGTATAAAATTTAAATCCTCCTTAACGAAGACAGCAGCAGCAGAAGAAGTGGTGCTCCAAGCATCCATAAGAATTCCAGCCTGTCACAAAATGGCCACCAACGCGATGTCGTGAACGCAGAGACACAATGAAATGACCCTCCTATAGCGCGCACTCTGAGCGTCGTCCTGCAGCTCTTCACGTGATCCCAGAGGTCGAGACCACTGGAACTTGCTCACCCCTCGTATACTGCTCGTGCAGCAAATAGTAATGAGTCTATCCAAATATCCATAAATCATACAGTGCCTGCAAATCAATAAAGGACGACACAGTCTCCAAAACTCACCAAAACGGAGTTCCAATGCAGAACTATGCTGTTCTTCCCTTTATGTCCTTCCAGTCAATGACTCAATTCCTGTGGGGATTCAATGATGCGCACCAGGTCTGGGGGACACCATCGGGCATATTGTCGCCAATGACAAGATGCCACACATCAGCTAAGATTAAGTCAGACCAAGTTTATTGGAGCATCTAAGCGCACAACTGGTAGCAAAAGCAGGAACACAGCAACTGCCTACATTCAAGCAGAAACATTACCCCAAACCCACATTCCAATTCTAAAATGACCACAGAAAGTTCCATAAAGAAATCACAATATATATTAATTCAGATGAAGACTGTAACTATGGATTTTAATAGCTTCCTAAACAGACACTGTCGCATGGTTCTAATGTCAGATGGGCTAGGTTTCCAGAAAGTTGGATCAAACCAAATAAATATTGGATTAAAATTACTTTTCTCTGATATTTGACAGGCGTGAAGCATGGGATGGCACACCAAGAATGGCTCTTCTCACAAGATAATCAAAGAACCTACTACTGTGTCTAGTGATGTATACTCACTAACACACTGAATAGTAGCACAAGTGTAGAGGTAAAAAGAAGCAATAAATAACTAACAATCTCTGTACTAAGTTTTCTATTAGATTTAGATATGGCCGAATGTGTTTGCTTTTTCCTAATTTGATGCTAAGCATTATTGTCCACATAAAATGAATGTGTTTCTCATGGCACTAAGTGGTATTGTATGCACTTCTAGGGGTGTTCAGAGGCCCTTTTTTGGTGTGCTTTCATAACCTTTTCCACGTAAATCTGCCACAAAAAGTGGAGATGGATTTGTATTGTGAGCTGGTAGCTATGTACTAAACTCAAGAAATGGCAAAGAGATCCTCTTCAACAAATATATATTCTCTTTACAGCCCAGACTGAGAGCAGGGACTTATGAGACAGGTTTATTAATATGAAAGGGGGAATTGGCACAGAAATATTTGGTACAATGTATAACAGCCCATTTAAGAGGATCTGGCCCCCTTTCACTCAGTTTTGGTGGCTCTTACAAGCTTATAAAATGAATTAACTATATAGGGTGGAGATTTTAACTATGTTCTATATGTTTCTGGAAAGATCCCTTCCCACAAATATGGATGGATAGCCCCCTTTAACAAGTGTTTGGGTCTTCTTATGAAATAATATGGCTTCTCACATGAATATCTTTTGACCCATCTTGTAGATAAAGATTCGATCTTCTGCAGATTTCCCTGGCCTTTATAATGATGAAGGCTACTTTTTCATATGTATTCCTGTATTTAAAACAGCCTGTCAATGGGCCCACAGAGCAGATGTGCGACAACCAGCCTCAAACACCACGGTTGGGGCCGCACAGCCCATGTCCTGGGGTCCATCCCAACATGGCTCTGCAAACTGGCCAACTCTGTTTACATGGTATGCTGCCATCACCACTTTATTATTACTCCGGGACAGGGACAGGCACAGTAGTCTACTGCCAACTATGAGGGCATGCTTGGTACGCCCCTCTCGGTTACAGGTAACGGAACAGGTTATGGCCCTCGAGACCTTGGTATCTGCAGCCCATGCTAGATTAATGTGATGCTAGGGCCAAAAAGAAAGTCAGAATTCCAAGTTCACATGGATTCGGGCACCCTGGCAGGGGTACATGCCCATATATACCAGTGCAAGGGATATTCCCGTCACAAC
Organism: Lissotriton vulgaris; assembly: GCF_964263255.1. NCBI lineage: Eukaryota > Metazoa > Chordata > Amphibia > Caudata > Salamandridae > Lissotriton > Lissotriton vulgaris. The sequence continues at coordinate 1,403,849,254 of NC_141694.1, forward strand.
ATAAACCATGCCAATGTATTCCTCACCTTTCAGATGGAAATCTTCCCAGTCCTTGATAGGAGTTGAAGGTTCAATGTAAATATTCCATAACTCTCTATATTTTGCAATTTGCAAACCATATATTTTATAAAACAAGGCAATTTAGAAATAAGACTGGCAGGCGATGAGATCTGATTTCATATTGATTGAGATATTTTGAGTGGAGTTATGCAAAGGCATTTAGCAAAATCAGATGTACATGATTGAATGAATCTGATGGGCCACTACTGAAGAGGACCTAGCATGCAAGCAAGGGCATATCAAAGTATATCATCTCGACTGTTCGGGTTAAAAGCAAGCCAACCTGTACTGAAAGCGATAACATTCATACTTATAACAATACTATTGAAAACTAACTTGGTGCAGCTTCGTAGCCAGAGGCCATATTTTTAAACACTACAGTCTATTGGCTTTTTAAAAAATTACTTTTGGGCTCCTACCTTTGGGGAGGTTATGTCTTTTGTTTGGATTTATGAACTTCAAAAAGAGTTACATTGAAGTCTTAAATTCATTTCTGCTGGAATTGGCCAACCTCAAGCTTTGATACCAAAGAAAGCCAAATACTTTTCAGACTGAAACAGGCTCTTGGGCAGTGTCAGAGTGTCAACAACTCAAAGAAGCGGCACATCATAATTTCTAAATTCTTTACATGCATACCTGCAGTGGCATAGCAAGGGGGGAAGATCTGGGGGTACCACCCCGGGAGAAACATTTTTGGGCAGTGGTCGCCCCCGCTCATTCCTGCGGCTGCGTGAGCAGCAAAAGCAGGAATTGATCCCCAGCACCCCCGCTCTCATGGCCCAGCCACGGGGCGGCACAGGCTGGGACCGCCACAGGCGGCAAAAGGCTTAGCTACGCCACTGCATACCTGAACCACCTATACCTTTATTGGAACTGATGCATGGCCTTCTCTATATGCAATAAAAGCCAGAGGCTGTGATGAGAAATTGCACAATTGTGTTTGGGATGAGGGGGGAAATAGCATCAGGACTGTCTCCCATTCCTTCTGTGTATTCAGCTATGCACTAAATGAGACTGCCAACGGCATGCAAAGCAGTCTGACAAAAAGTCAAACGAAGAATTTTAGCCAAAACAACATGTTATTTCTGTATTTCTATAGAAACTGAAAATGTTGTTAATATAGTATACTTTTAATGATAGAAGAAGCTTTAGGAAGAGGTTGACTACATGTCCACCTTTTCTTCAAGATTAAGCATTTCCCTACTTGGTACAGGTTTTTTAATAAGGTCTTGTGGAGGGGCTCCCTCAAAGAATCTCTTTCTGGGGAACAGAGAGTTTTGGTTATGAAAAGTAGTAGACATCCAAAAGTATGCAAGACCTATAGACCATATCTTTATTTACCACCCCTATTTGAGCCTGAATATATTTTACGTGGCTGCACTGGCTAGAATTAGTGTTTCATCAATTCTTGATGACAAAGAGATATTTTTGCCTGCTATACATGGGTCTGAAGGTGCCCTCCGATTGGTCGATGCTGTCTGGTCTGATGGAACTCTACTGGACTGTGTTTTCTCTCTGTACTCACAATACAGAAAGCATATGTTTATGTTTAGTGGACAAATCCGGAGGATTTGCTATTGAAATTTAGTTTTTCTCTTCTTTAAAAAAAAACATTTTCAACCCTTACTCATCCTCCATTGCTGAGGTTATCATAAGCAGCTGTACAAATTCCTCCTTTTTGATGGAGTGGGAGGAAGACCTGCCACAGCTATCTTTCATTGCTGTGGCTATCATAAGCAGCTGTACAAAGTCCTCCTTTCTGATGGGGTGGGAGGAGGACCTGCCACAGCTAGCCCTTTTCATCCATTATGTCGGTCCTGCCTTGGAGCACTTATCAATCAAAATTTAAAGGGTTACCCTTACACAGGGACTGAAGCCATACTTCACAAATGCATGGATTGTGCATTCAACTTAGCGCTTATTCTGCATTCTTTTAGACCCACATTCTTCGCTAGTAGCTGTAATGTACTGACTTGTACTGGGCACTAGGACCAGCACATGAGGCCAGGAGGTGGGGAGGAAACAACGCGGGCAGAAGAGGAGGAGCGTGGAAAAAGAAAGTAAAGTAGTGTGGAGCAAAAGGAGTAAGAGACAGGAGGCAAGAAAATACCATGTTTTGCTGTGGAGCCGTGCTGAAGTGCGGACCGGGTGCCCACCCCGGCCGCGTTGCGCTGGCTGGGTGCTCCGCTGCACCGGAGGTCTGCCGCCGCACCCTGGGAGCCCACCCCAGGCGAGTGTGCCCAGAGCTTTGGCGTCGCTGTGACAAGGGAGGTGGCGCGGGACATCTCATCGCGACCCGGGAGCCCACCACGGTCGCTTGTGCAGTGGCAGCATAGAGGGATCTGTAATCGCGACGCAGGAGCCCACCCCAGTCGCGTGCTGTGTCCACAAGCGTCAGAGCCCAAGTGTTGCCGGTGGAGCAGTGCAGAGTCTGGTGCTGTGCCAGGTACTGTATGGAGTCTGTTGGAGTCTGTTTGTTTCCCCGTGCTGCTGCTTGCATTACTGAATGGGGCCTGAAATTTCGCAAGGAGCGTGATTTCACCAGTGACCATTTTGAGGTCAGGCGCCTCAAAGAATGCCCTGCAAGGAAGGCCCGGCGGCCATTTTGAGGTTAGACGTCTGCTACAAAAACTCAACAAGCACTGGTAAAGGACTGACATAGAAGTTTTCATATGCATTGTTTATGTCAAGTGGATATAGTGGTCGATTGTCTGGGACTGACCAAAAATGGAAGCTGGAAGAGGCGAGAAACGTGAACAAGCATGTCGGGTCCAATCCCGTAACAACAAGAAGTCTTCTTCTACAAAATAACTATCATCCAGATCCAAAGTTCAGTCCCATTATACAAGTTTCGGCGTCACAGTTCCAGTAGGGCGGATAAACGACAGGAGCGTCAACTTAAATGTTATCGCTGTGAATATGATTTCCCCACAAGGAGACATGCCCTGCGTTAGGCCAAAAATGGAGGAAGTGTGGTCGAGACAACCACTTCGAGAACGTCTGCGGAGTCGCTCGCAAAGACACTCACAGAGACAACTACAGACAGTCCAGACCGTCAAACACTCGCATCATGCTAAAGCAGTGTGGGACTACAGAGATTCTTCCACTGGTTTTTCACAGTCCAGCCGACAGTCTCACAGGACCTATCGATCCTGTAGATCACCATCTCGTGAGTCAAGATCGCTGTCACCAATATCGTAGGATAGTGACGAGTACGTCTGCATGGTTACGGATCCGGACCGGTTGAAGAAATACCCGCAACTAGATCTGAAAATGGACACTCACAGGGCCAAATTCGTCCTGGATAGTGGAGCATCTCTCAACTATATTTCAGTTGCCGAATACAAGAAAATGAGTCCTTCACCATACTTGCCTAAAGCCAACGTGCGGGTGTATACTTGGATGTCAAAGAAACCTCTTCCTTGTTTAGGACAATTCCCGACCAATCTCACGTACAAGGACAGAACTATTCCAGCTCACATTCATGTCATTGATGGTCCTGAAGCAGATTGTCTACTTAGCTTGCCCACTGAGGAACGACTTTGACTCGTAGACATTTTGTATAAAGTCGACGATGAACCTGACATAGTTCACAAGTTTCCGAAACTGTTTACCGGACTTGGAAAGATGGCTCACTGCCAAGTTCGATTGCATATAAATTCACGAGTGTCCCCTATAGCACAACATCACAGTAAAATTCCCTTTCACCTTCAACAGTCTGTGGAGGAAGAACTGCAGGATCTTCTCCAGGCTGATATCATTGAGAGAACTTCAGGACCCATACCCTGGGTCCCTCCAGTGGTCGTCGTGCCTAAGAAGGGCTCACCTGGCAAAGTGCGTCTCTGTGTAGACATGAGGGCACCCAACACCGCCATTGAAAGAGAAAGACACCCGGGGCCTCATATTAGCGACATGATTGCGTCACTCAATGGTGCGCAAATATTCTCCAAACTAGATCTTAACAAAGGCTATCACCAACTGGAACTTCACGAAAAATCGAGATATATCACCACATTCTCGACCCATCAAGGACTATTCAGATATAAAAGACTCAGCTTTGGAGTCTTTTCTGCCGCTGAGATTTTTCAGGAGGCCATCCAAAAGGTAATTCATCACATTCCCAACACCCTAAACTACAGTGACGACATCCTAGTCTATGGAGCAACAATGCAAGAACATGACAAAGTGCTGGACCAAGTCTGTCATGCCCTACTGGAGGCCAATCTCTCACTAAATAAAGACAAATGTGAATTTCACAAATCCACATTAAAATTCTTTGGACACATCTTCTCAGGCGCCGGAATGAAAGCCGATCCAGAAAAGATTGCCACCCTAAATGACACCCCCAAGCCACGAGATGCGAGGGATGTACGATCTTTCCTAGGCAATGGCAAGTTACTATGCCCGAGACATCAAAGACTACGCTACTATCAGTTACCCCCTGAGAAAACTGACCAAACAGGGACACCTATTCCAATGGACCACAAGATGCAATCAAGCTTTTCGTGACATCAAAGCAGCGGTTGAATCGTCCAACAATCTTGCATATTTCAATCCCAAAAAAAACCTGAAATCACCGTGGATGCAAGTCCCGTGGGATTGGGAGCGATATTAGCTCAATATGACAACGAGAGTGACCAACGGTACATTGTAGCATATGCCAATCGAAGCCTCACAGACACAAGAGAGCTTATTCGCAACCTGAAAAGGAAAGCCTGGCGGTAGTTTGGGCTTGCAATCATTTTCACATCTTCATTCACTGGAAACACTTCACACTCATCAAGGATCACCAGGCCCTAATAACCATTTTTGGAAATCCCCGAGCCAAAATGCCACCCAGAATAGAGCGATGGGGCATCCGGCTTCAAGAATATACTTATACCATCATCCACAAGCCGGGAAAAGCTGCAAATCCTGTGGATTACATGTCCCGACATCCGAAGGCAACATCCAAATCCTATCCTTCACAAGCTGAGGAATACATACATTTGCAGTCCCCATGGAGGTCATCCTGGACGCTACCAATGAAGATCCAACCCTTCAAAATGTAAAACACTGCATTCAAACAAACAGTTGGAGGCATTTGGAAGAATCCAGACAGAGCGTACAGATTGACAATCAGGAACTGTCTACCTTCAGACATGTAAAGGATGAGCTGTCCACCACCTCAGATGGTCTAGTGCTAAGGGACAAACGGATCATCATCCCAAAACAGTTGCGCCAAGGAGTCATCAACCTAGCACACGAAGGACACAGAGGTATTGTAGCCATGAAGAGAGCGTTGCGGGAACGTGTCTGGTTCCCTATACTGGATCAGATGGTGGAACTCACACTGAAATACTGCCCACAGTGTCAGCTAGTAAGTCGGGAGGACACCCCTGCGCCGCTTCAAATGTCTGAACTGCAGGATGGCGTCTGGCATCATGTCGCAGTGGGCTTCTTTGGACCGCTGCAATCTGGCAAGTATGTACTGGTCATAATGGACGAGTACTCCTGTTTTCCAATTGCGCACCTCATAACGTCAACCAAAGCTGTCACCACTATACCAGTACTTGATGAAGTCTTCGCAGCATGGGGCATACCGAAGGTAGTGAAAACAGATAATGGGCCCCCATTCAACAGACAGGAATTTGCTGAATTTGCCAAGCACCTGAACTTCAGACACCGGAAGATCACTCCGCTGTGGCCTCAGGCCAATGGAATGGTGGAAAGATTTATGGCCACTCTAAAGAAGACAATCCAGCAGGCAGAACTTTCTAAATGTGATGTGCAAGTAGCTCTAAATGAAGTATTACGCGCTTATCGAACCACACCACATAATACTACAGGCAAGTGTCCGGCAACCTTAATGTTGGGTCTGTACTGTACGCACCAGAATACCAACCTGGGAAGAGGCAGTTAGCGATTCCTCTCAAGACTCTGAGCACAAAGAAGTAGCAGTCACAGACAAAATGAAAAAGGACAAGATGAAGGAATATGCAGACCGACGGAGAAAAGCAGTCCAACCTTCTATTCATGAAGGAGATTGGGTATTGGTGCGACAAGAACAACAAAGAAAAACAGACTGTTGATATCATGCATGCCCACTCCTAGTGACAAGACAAAAAGGGACCATGATTACAGCCGAGTCGGAGAACAAGAGGGTCACAAGGAATGTGACGCATTTTCAGAAATGCACGTCCAATGTCCGGGAAGCGTTGACTGCACCTCACAGTGTGACCAAGGGAGATGCACCTGAGTCAGTAAGTGATCCTCGACATTCCACGTGTCTGGAAGAGAGGGAACAGGCGGTGCAAGAGGCTCATCTTTGGCCGCAACAAACTCATCGAAGACCTGTTCGCCTGATTGTAAAACTGTAACTATGTTATTTTATATTATCGTTACTTTAGCATACAAGGACATATGTGAAGCAGTTAAAATTGTTTAAGAAGGGGGAAGATGTAATGTCCTGACTTGTACTGGGCACTAGGACCAGCACATGAGGCCAGGAGGCGGGGAGGAAACGACGCGGGCGGAAGAGGAGGAGCATGGAAAAGGAAAGTAAAGTAGTGTGGAGCAGAAGGAGTAAGAGACAGGAGGCAAGAAAATAAAGCTCCTATAAACATACATGGTGTCCGCATCTTCTGTGACCCGACAAGGACACTACAATAGCTTTTGGGCACTGTTACCTCTTTGTAGCATTTACTGAGCTACCACTTCAAGCATCCTATTTCAGCAAGTCTCTGAAATGTACATGACTATATATTTGAATCATTAGCTTGTTACTGGTAATTCCTTCATCAACAAATTTCAAAATGTAATGTATTATATGTATCAGAGGTGGCGAGCTCAGTGCGTAGGTGGTCAAAGGACCATTATGTTTCAAGCAAAGCTGCCACTTCAGGATTTCTGGGCATCAGATTATAGAACTGTGGCAGTACACTGAAAGCAACACCATGGAGCAGGCAGAGTGGTGGCAAAAATGCATAGCTTTAAAGGGGCCGTAAACTCAAGGCAACTTAAGCTTTAGGTAGTGGAAACTTTTCACATTTTTTATGCTCAAAACTTGCTAATATGTCATCATAAAATTATGCATTATTATGCAAAGAGATGTTGTAGCATCAACTCTTTTTGTATAATAATGTTATTCGTACAAGCAACCATTTGACGGCAAGAGGAACTTTGCAGTCCATTACAGAATATCAGTGTAAATCTGAAAACAGTAAAAAAAAGAAGAAACTGATTCACCCAACCCACCCTCAACCAGAACTGCTCAATATGTGAATATAGAAGACCAGACCATTCCCCCCTGATACTTGGTACACCGGCTGAGTCCACCCCTCCTCCTTAAGCTACCCAGCTGTGAAATGTCATGTACTTACTGGTTCTTGGGTCCAGTTAGCAAAAGTCTGTGAAAAGGTAAACCAAGAATGGGACCCAATCTCTGCCGAACTCCACCCTCATTGGTCAACTTCTCCATGCAAAAGATATTTAATCAAATAAGAAGCTGCATAAACATGCTTCCAATAATGTTATTTGGTATGGTTCATAAGATAATAAAATAATTGGTATGAAGCTCTTCTGCAACAAAACCATTTGGTTGAAAGCACTTAAGAGATACGTATGTTTCACAGTGGTGGAAGAGGGCCCAAATCATTCTTACAGAATAGAACTCAGAGATTCCTAGTAAACCAATCTCTTTCCCATTCTTGCCCTCATACAATCGGAGTACCCCAAGGATCGACTCTATCTCCTTCACTGTTTAACTTATACATCGAACCACTTACAGAAATCCTACGAATTTCTAAAATATCTTACCATATGTACGCGGACGACACACAACGTTACATCAAGATCGCATCACTGGAAGACGCTACCATTATGAATAAGGCCCTCAAAATGTCGCCAAAATGGCTATCTTGGAATCATCTCAAGCTAAACGCTAATAAAACTGAATTCTTACTCATTGCACCTCAAAAGAATCAAGCCGAAGTGAAAGAATGGTCCAAAATGATCACAGCGCTGAACTGCACCCCGACGCTAGTTGAATCAGCTAAGTCTCTCGGAATCACACTAGATGAACACCTTGATATGAAAACCCACATCAAAGTCAAGGCAAAAACGCACGCTTTCATCTTAACTACTTAAGAAAAATGAAGTCATTTCTATCAGTGAACGACCTAAAACTAGCAGTGCAATCATTGGTGATCTCAAGAATTGAATATGGATGCACAACACTTGCAGGCCTTCCAAAAATCTCTACTGCACCCTTAAAAGCATGCCTCAGTGCAGCGATTAGACGTATCACAGGATCGAGGAAATTTGACCACATCTCCCCTCACCGGAAAGCTCTAAACTGGCTACCCTACGAAGCTAGAATTCAACTAAAAATGGCATGTATCGCACATAAAGCGATTCATCATAACACACCCAGATATCTTGCCCAGAAAATAAAAATTGCAGGAGGAAATAGACCTGTCCGGAGTGCTAATCTACTGATGCTGAGACCACCTATCTTCAGGAAGAAAAAAACTTATGAGAGATCATTCTCTGGTGCAGCCCCTAGAATATGGAACTCCCTTCCTGCGAACATCAGAAAGATCTCGAACACTACAACATTCAAGAAGGAAACTAGGATGTTTCTCATGAACAAATTCCTACAGTAGATAGCCAATTACCATCAGCAAATCTACAGTGAGGGTAATTTTTGGATAACATATTGGGAATTATAAAGAAAATGACCCTCGGCAAGAAGACACTGACGGAACTCTTGCATCTGCCCTTTATGTGCTTGTTTTTAATACCTATGTGCGTGTTATTATCAATGTTGTTCTTATTATATACCATGTGATGTTAAGCGCTCTGATACCCAAGGGTCTAGTTCGCGCTATAGAAAAATGTTATAAATAAATAAAATAAATAAATTCAATTTTATTTTACGGTTTATTATTGTTTATATTTTGAATTAGATATATATATATATGTATGGGAGCACCAACACCTTTGAAATGCTTAGTGCCTCTAAAGATCTTAATCTGGCCCTGATTTCAATATTTTGATTAATGGATTATTATGAAAAAAATAAATGTAGAAATGCATATTTGCAGTTAGACGCCTGAAATTCGGAATTGCCATGCTATACAGAGAGCAGGGGTGGCTCCACCCTAATTGCGAAGGAGCGTCTCCCCACTGCTCAGAGTCAGTCAGTGAAAAATAAAATGATAATAAAACAATATTATAATTTTATTTTCCACTGACTGAATGAGCCATGGAATCCAGGGTGGGTCCTGGCCATGGCAGGGAGGAGGAGTGATGGGCACTGTAAGTGCGCATGTCGATTTGGACGGCCGTCTTAGGGTGGTCAAACTGACATGTGCACTTACATTTCTCCAACCCAGTTGTGTTGCACAGGTAGGTGGAGAAAGAAATGGCATGGCCTCCCTATGCCTGAGCGAGCATCAAACCATCCCTCTTAGGCCAATCCCAGCATTTCTCTTATGCTTGGTATAGCATGAACTAATACCAAAAAAGAGCTGGCTCTAATCAGTAAGGCTAAGCACTTAGAACAACATAACAGAAAGATATGCCAAAACTGATATGACAATTTCAAACATTAAATAGCTTCCAGAGAAGACAAACTATTTTCAACCAGGATTTGCTAATTAATAGCTATTTATTCCATCTCAATGAAAAAATGCAACACATGAATTATTTCAAAAAAGTTACATACATATATAAAGTGAATTGGACACAGCACAATAAAATTACACACACACTTTCACTAGTCAAACATATCACAGTCACTCAACTCACATACATGCATTCGTACAATACTCAACACAATCTGGAGTGACAAATGTACCAGTGTGAAAAGTAAAAGGAACGGAACTGCTCTCTTAATCAAACTGAAATTAACAAAAAAGTCTCTAAAAAATAGTACACTCCAAAGAATTAGTGGCAATGACAATTATCAAGGGACATTTCATCAAAGTTGTGTACTCAAATTGAACTCAAATGTGGTGTAACTCAACACTTGAATTTACAAGAGCAGACCATAAGACAGAGGCCTACGCGTTTCGAATCCCTATAAGTCAAAAGACACCGGTCCCCTACATTCTACAAAATACAGCTCCCCGCCGTGGACCCAGTGCTGATATTGATAAGAATCTGCCACACTGCATTAGTTTCTTCCCATAATTGAAGAGGAATTTCCTTGGCCCTGAGGAGAATCCCTATTGACTTATAGGGATTCGAAACGCGTAGGCCTCTGTCTTATGGTCTGCTCTTGTAAATTCAAGTGTTGAGTTACACCACATTTGAGTTCAATTTGAGTACACAACTTTGATGAAATGTCCCTTGATAATTGTCATTGCCACTAATTCTTTGGAGTGTACTATTTTTTAGAGACTTTTTTGTAAATTTCAGTTTGATTAAGAGAGCAGTTCTGTTCCTTTTACTTTTCACACTGGTACATTTGTCACTCCAGATTGTGTTGAGTATTGTACGAATGCATGTATGTGAGTTGAGTGACTGTGATATGTTTGACTAGTGAAAGTGTGTGTGTAATTTTATTGTGCTGTGTCCAATTCACTTTATATATGTATGTAACTTTTTTGAAATAATTCATGTGTTGCATTTTTTCATTGAGATGGAATAAATAGCTATTAATTAGCAAATCCCGGTTGAAAATAGTTTTTTTTCTCTGGAAGCCATTTAATGTTTGAAATTGTCATATCAGTTTTGGCGTATAGCATGAAAGCATCGTCCGGATTGGGTAGGGAGCCTGTGCTTTTTGTCCCAGTGACTGCCGGGAGGAGAGGAGTACCGAAGCGGCCAGCAGCGTCAGTGTCAGCCTCAGTGGCAGGTCATTTTGAAAAAAATATATTATTCCCCTAAACCTCCCTCCCACCCCCCCTCCACTTTAGATTTGTGGCAGCCGCCACTGACAGAGAGCTGGGAAAAATGAACGGATATATTTGAGGGACCTAAATATTGGTGCAATTACTACTTTCTGCTGTAGAACATAAAAGTACAAGGGGGAATGTTGTGTCCTACTCGTTTACTCCACATCCATCTCCTCCTCGAAACATGGAAGAACTACTTAAACAGAAGACCATTGTTACCCACCCTGCTCTCTGCTTTTCCATCATGGCAAATATGTTTTTACGTTGTCCATGAGCCCCCAAGTACCCAATCAAAACATATAGTGAAGGCTTCTTTTCCTAGGGCCCAGTCACAGTTTTATAGCTTGAAAGGATGCTCTGGATCAGATCATGAGAGAGCCATCAAGTGTCTGCACAGCTGAATAATTGCTTATGTTTATCTTTGCTTGTACTGTGCGGGACAGAGGCAGAGGGGCTGCTTTGAACAAGTGCTTCTTAGGTATAAAGGAGCGTGGGTTTTTTCTGTGGTGAGCCCGAGGGAAACCCAACACCGAATCTCTAGACCCAACTATCAACTGATCGATGCATTTATGGGGGGTGGGGGGTTGCACTCTACCCCCAGAACCCCACCTCCAAAGCTATGTCCCTTTTCAGAAACTGATCTTCCTGCTTCAAATAGTACATTGATTCCTTTAGAGTTATAAAACTGATATGCTGATCCCACGTTCCATTCACTTTTGTATTGGTAACTCGCCACCTTGTGGTAAATATGTAAAGCAAAACTGCTTGTTTAAATATGGAACTACGAGCCAGTCGTTCGTTGAAATGGTTAGTAGCTACCCTCTTGTAATACTGGTCTATGATAACCAGGGCCACTGGAACTATGCAACAAGGGCAGGCTAAATTATGCCGCAGTGTTGAGTAAATTAAGCGACAAGAAAAGCCAAATTATGCAGCTTACAGCAGCAGATTTTGTGATGGTATTAATTCATTATTTTGGCTTTTATACACTTGTTAAGAGTGTCTGGGAATTGGTTGCACCTCATTAGTACCAGGTTAACACCCAAATACAGCAATTAGCAGCAGAAATGTGACCAGTCAACCTTTGCAAAGAGCCTTGCACTACGCGGCAACAAGTGTTGCTTCATTGTTAATAACCTTTGAATCGCTTGAGCAAGAAGCAACATTTTTTGTGTGATAGTCTACAGATTATTCAACAGATTATGAAATATGTGGCAAATGCAGCAATTCTATAACTATGCAAAAATTGCAGCGGCTGCAGAATCACATAATATCAGTGGCCCTGATGGTAGCCGATGAGACTGCATTTTCAGGGATACTCACCAATCGGGCTTCAGAAAAGGATGCAGCACAGAGACAGCGATGTCCACAAATCACTCGATACAGACCAATGCTGTTTATTCATACTCCCTGACCTATTGGCAGCCTTCAATACAGTCGACCACAAACTGCTCATAAATGTACTCCGAGAAAGGAATGGTGCAGACGAGGTGATCCTACAATGGTATTCCTCCTTCCATCAGAACCGTTCCCAACGAATAAAAATTAACAACTTCACGTCTGCCCTTCTTCCCATAACCAGGGGTGTTCCACAAGGATCAGTTCTCTCCCCATCACTGTTCAACATCTACATGGAGCCCCTCACCACCATACTAAAAAAACCAACATCTCTTTCCACCGCCATGTGGACGATACCCAGATCTCCCAAGAAACATCCTCAATTAGTGACATACAGAGACTAATTGACACTCAAAGAGAAGTCCACCAATGGCTGTCCCACAACCACCTAAAACTCAACCAAGATAAAACGGAAATCTTTCTCATATCCCACAAAGAGCAGACCCCCCCCCCAAGTCTCAGAATGACTAAAAACCATTGATGCTCTTAACTGCAATCTCACCCTGGCTGACTCTGTAAAATCCCAGGGAATCAGGACTCAAGCCTAACATTGACAAACATATCAAGAACACTGGAAAGAGCGCATTCTTCAACCTAAAACTAATTAACAAAATAAAACCCTTCATCCATTTCCAATGACCTTAAACAGGCCACACAATTCCTGGTTCTGTCCAGATTGGACTTCGGGAACGCAACCCTCACAGGCACGGCAAAATCTCACTTAGCTCCCTTCAGATCAACTCTAAATGCAGCTGCCAGGATAGTCGCCAGAGTAAAGAAATATGGCCACATCTCTCCCTCTCTAAGAGAGCAAAAATTGGTGCCCAATTAAAATGCGTTCCAACTTCAGAACTGCTTGTCTCACACACAAAGTTCTTCACACCAGTAAACCTGCCTACCTGGCTTCCAAACTCAAAAAGGCAGGCCAGACAAGGAATCTCAGGAGTACTAACACTCTACTTCTCATTCGACTGAAAACTCGCAAACAAAAATCCTTATCAATCTCCTTCTCTGGAAATGTGCCTAAAATTTAGAACTCCATCCCAGTCCATATCAGGACTAACCCCTCCTTCATAAACTTCAAGAGTCAGCTCAAAGACCTCTTCCTCAACCAAACTCATCCGAATAGATAACTGCCACCCAACGAGACAAAGTTCCTCTGTCACAGGAATCTTACCCAGCGCAGAATATCGACACTTTGATAAGAAGGCATTTACATCACCTGCCTTTTGACTCGTTCCTTTGTCCCATCCACCCTGATCAGGATTCGACACGAGACAATGCTGTTTATTGAAATACTTTGTGTTCGATTGCATCACAATAAATGTTGTAAAGTGCTCTGATACCTTCAGGTCTGGCCAGTGCTATATAAAACTCTTAAATAAATAAATAATTGGAGGTCACATCTGAGACTGGTGCTGGTGCAGGGCTGTCCACGAGTCTTGGGTCCATGCCAGAGTTTTTAGCAAAACCATTGATTATGTAACTGATTACCATTGGGCACCTCGATCATCACGCATTCAAGTATTTTACTAATCTGACTATATGTTTCTTATGGGTTCAGACATGGACATCTGAAATGTTCCTCACATTGAAAACAAATAAAGAAGAGATTTTGTTGGTAGGCAAGAGTAAAGACCTGCAAAACTGGATTTGGCCCACCGCCTTGGGTGCCACCCCACTGCTAGTTGCTAAGGATAAGAGACTCAGGGTTATCCTTGATAGGGATCCTGTCTTGCAAAAGCAAGTAAATACTGTTTCTTCATTCTAGTAGAAACTAAGCAAGGCAGTGCTGCGCGCCTTGCAAATGCATAAACAGCATTAAGGAGTTTCATTTCATACACTCGAAAACTTTAAACACAGCCATTCGAACCTCTTCAGAACATGCCGAGCAAGGCGCCTTTACACTTGAGACTTTTATGGTTTTTAGAAACTTATTTTTAAAATATCTCTTTCCCCTTATTTTCTCTTTTTCTTCCTAATATCTTTCCTCTCGTCTTAAAAAGTACGAATTTTTAAGTGTACTTTTTGTAATGGTTTTAATTAATCAAATACAATATAAACTATTATCTTTACCTACCTTTTCCTGTTTCTTCATTCTGCTTTGGTGTCTTAAGGGTCTTAAAAAAAATCTTACCTTTTCTACTAAAAGAGCTTCATGCCAAAGTAGTCTCCACTTATGTTATTTTGGGAACTTACAACTACAGTATCTTTTACCTTAGACAACCTGAAACCACTATTTATAGATATAAAGCATATAAACGTTGGAGAGTAGCCCGCCTCAGAAAATTCAATCCTGTTTCACAGGCAAGAATCAGCCTCCATTAGCTGCTATTCAAGCATGGCTAACTTTGAAGTACTGATGTAAAGTGTTCTTTGGGACTGGGACATTGTGTATTCTCTAACAGGCTTCATGGCACCGACTGGCCCTTAACTCTCCAGTTATTGAGTGCATCACTGACCCGGAGCAACCTTGGAAAAGGACACTCAGCTGATTTGCTATGTCCACAACTATGGCCCAATCTCCCTCCCCATCTCAGATCAATTTGCTCACAGATGTCCTTCAAAAAGACAGACAAAACCTAATCTGCTGACAATGCTTTCATGTCAGGGTGTAAAACATAGCTTGGCCTGAAATGTTATTAGTGCTGTGGGCACTCAACAAGAATACATTAAATCAAATCAAATTTATATTCATCAAATGATCACAACCCTGGTGGCTATTTGGCATGGATCCCGCCCTCGATGGGCCAATGTTGGACACCATTGGGTTAGACTTTAGAGTAAAGAAATGTACTGCGTAAATTGTTGTCTCTTACTTCTTTCATATTTCTATACATCTTTCTCTGGCATTCATTTATCCAGTGAAATCAATTATTCGCGGTGAAGAATAGAGCGTATGTGTGTTTGCGCGCATGTATTTAGATTAAATGCATTATTTATGCAGCTGCCACTCAAGAAGACACTGCCTCAATGAAGGTTATTATATTCCTTTCTTCTGTTTCCCATCATTGGCATTGAAGGTTCAAGGTTCCAGGTGTACTTTGCCTTGCACTCTCTGGCTCTCACCTTAACCTTGTATATCTTGTACAGGAGTTAAATGGAAGATTGTGAATAATCATTTTTGTGTACTACAGAACATTGAAATGAATGAATGCCTTTTATTTCATGGCAGTGACATAACTCGTGTTTCTTTTCAGCCGGTATCTCTGAAGGTCATCGCCCTTTCTCTAGTTCGCTTTATTAAAATGTTATTTTGCATTTTTCTGTTCCGTTGCTAATATTCTCCGAGACCAACGCCCTATATTTTTTAGGTGCACTTAATATGCAAGTCCTCTGCCCTGGCACATCACAGCCAGTTGCAGTTCAAGGTCAGCCTTTAAACTCGGCCAGTTGAGACACTTATTTTCAGGCACAGTATTATGTTAGGAAATAAATGTTGCATAGGAGGTTTTTCCTCTATAGCACAAGGAAATTGCTATATTTAACCCCAATACTCCTGTTATATATGGGGCTGGACTAGTCGATCCACTGAACATAGAAATCCAGTCAGGTTTTCAAAATGCTCACAAATACGCAAATAATTTCAATGTAAAATCTTATACATACATTTACATCATGTATATTCATTGCTGATATTCTGAGCACCTGCTTGGATTCTACTATGGAGTAGGCCAAGCAGAACCTCTGTTGAATGTCAAAAGATTGGACCGAGCATTAACGCCTTATATTTCAATGTCATCGTTAATTTCGAGAAATTATACTCAAAATTGAGAGTGACGATTGTAATAAAATGCCACGTATTGATTTTATTGGCTCATTTCATTTCATTTTTTTTTTTAGGTATGTGGGTTTTTGTAGAGCACTGGTAACCACCACATGACGACCCCCCACGCGGCGAGAGCTCTAAGCGCGCTTCAAAATAATAGCCACATATCCCGAAATGCCCCTTAAAGGCGTCCGTTTTTGGGCAGGGGGAGACACTGGGAGTCGGACCCCGTTTTGCACTCCTAAAATAACAGAATATCTCCCCGGATTTTAAAAGGCGTGGAATGAAAGCAGCTCGGCAAAAGCGAAACTGAGGCGACAGAAAATCAATTACAACCAATGTGCTGCTTTCAAACATTCTCGACCGTGTATGAAGTGCGTGTACTCAACACAACATCTGGCTCGAACACTGCTAATTGCCCACTTACATGGCATGGCAGATCTGGGACTCGCGAGGATATTTTAACAGGAAGATGTATTGTGGCAGGTATTGTAATTATCGTTTGAAGGGACGTGGAACAATGTTGCAGGCATGTTCTAGGCAATTAATATTTCAATGCAGCAGTCACTTCAGGAAGATGAACTTTGAAGTATTCATAAAAGCGACGACAAAAGTGAACACAGATAGCTGTAAGCGTCAAGTAGCTGGATGTACGGTTGTAGTAGACGTCTCTAATCCTCTTGAGGAGGCACGGGAGTGCCTACAGGTTTAAGGCGAGGTAATAAAGAAAAGTACTTCACTCACCACAAAGTGAAAGTACCTTCAGACATAAGGGACAGAGGGCCATATGTATCATCAACCTGATTTGCGATTCTCAAATAGCGATTTTTAAGAAATCACTATTTGAGAATCGCAAATAGGTATGTATGTACAAAATCGCATTTTTTTTGCGATTCCTTAAATGCAATTGCAAAATAAGGAATCGCCAATTTTGAGATTCCTTGTTTTGCACCAGATTTTGCTTTATACATACCATTTAGCAAATTTGCATTCGCAAAGGTCGAAATTCTGTGAATTTCGGCCTTTGCGAATGCGAATTTGCTTGATACATATGGCCCAAAGCGTCTTGTCTGGTGGTGATCCTGAACTGGCAGTCCTGGGAACGGTAAACGATTACTCTGGATTTCGACCTTTGCGAATGCGAATTTGCTTGATACATACGGCCCAAAGCGTCTTGTCTGGTGGTGATCCTGAATTGGCAGTGCTGGGAACGGTAAACGATTACTCTGGATTTCGACCTTTGCGAATGCGAATTTGCTTGATACATACGGCCCAAAGCGTCTTGTCTGGTGGTGATCCTGAATTGGCAGTGCTGGGAACGGTAAACGATTACTCTGGAGCCTCAACAAATTTGGAAAGGGATTTCATGTTCTGATCTGCTGACCTTACAGGGTAGGGAAAGGTCCAAGGGACACATCCAGTCGTCCAGAGATGGTAACAATATTTCGGAAACTAGTCCTGAGTTTAAACTATTCACACACCAGTTAAGTAAAAAAAAAAAATCCACCATTGGAAGAAACCGGTGTCTGATTACCCGTGTTTAT
This sequence comes from Lissotriton vulgaris, assembly GCF_964263255.1. Taxonomy (NCBI): domain Eukaryota; kingdom Metazoa; phylum Chordata; class Amphibia; order Caudata; family Salamandridae; genus Lissotriton; species Lissotriton vulgaris. The sequence continues at coordinate 1,403,866,908 of NC_141694.1, forward strand.
GTCTGCCACCAAGGGACCCTACAGTGGCGACGAGGCAAATGTAAGCGCGTGTGGTTGTAATAGGTAGAATCATTGGAAACTGGCAGACCTCGCAAGTTCTTAAGGCTGCATCCATCACAGTCAATTGGATACAGCCTTAAGAACTTGCGAGAACTTCCATCACAGTCTTCTAGGCCCCCAATGCCCATTCCTAAAGATACTGTCAGCCCTACCCATATATTTCACAGAGCAAACTAGGGTTTGCATGTTGATTTACTGGCTCACGCTAGCTCCATAGGATGTGGCGCTGCCATTCATTTATCATTAATCAATTATTCATTTATGTAGTGCTTCAACCCTTAGGCACCCAAGGGCAGTCAGGCAAATCCAGGCCGTGCATCCTGTTTGCCAACATCCGTGCTGAACTTACGACACCTATGCAAGTACTGGAGGAGCTAGACTGGAAGTCATTTTTGTTGGGGGTAACTAGAGATGTTTCAAACATACTCCTTTATTTAAGGGACATCCAATCGTGGTAGCCAGGTCACCCAGCTCCTCAAAGGGCGATCATATTTTAAATAGCCACTCACTGCTATAGAAACTGTATTTCATGCTATTAATCCTGATTCTCAGAATGCAGCTCGGCGGGCACACTGGGTGACATTCTGGCATCTTTATACCCACATTATTGCTCATCTCCAGGCATGCAAATAGCTATCCACATACAGCAGCACCGTCAGAGGAGGATGCACCATTTTCCGTATCCAGAGAAGCATAACATTACATCGCCTCCTGGAGACATAGGCAGCCATTGCTAAGACCTGCTAGCTGGAGCTGTCCCATTCACTTCCACACTTAGAATCCAAAGTCATGAGTGGCTTCAATTGATCTGGGGGTTTGAAAGGGAATAAGTATAATTTTATATCCAACACCTTCCCTAGTGTCCACGGGGACTGGAGTTGGAATATAAAATTATACTTACCACTATCCAGCACCTCTAAGCGCTATGCGTTGTAACGGTATGCGTTGTAAATACCGCGTTGTAATGGTATGCGTGGTAAAAGTATGTGTTGTAACGTCATACATCCATTCCTGACTTTTGCCATGGTAACTTGGTTTGAACGGTTGCGGGCCAATAGTCTTAGTTTCCTGTTTAGAACCTCTTTTAGGGATCTTAATGCTGGAGGGAGACTGTGGGGCCTTGCCGGACTAAGAGTCAAATGGTGGGCTTTGCAGGTTGATAGTTTTTGACAGGTGAATATGATTGTTAATAAGACTTCCCATGCATTGATTGGATTTTTTTGATGGAATAGCTAAAGACATCAATCACCAACTCATTTGAGTTTGCCATGGAGTCCTTCCAGAATAACCTCTTCAGGTTCATTCTGTGTTGTGTGATTCCCAGAAGCTGAACTACCTTGTGGGTTGGAAAGTTAAGGTTAATTTTGATGCATTGTGGGAAACGATCGCTTTTCATACGCTGCTCGATTCTAAATTATTCGATTTGAGACAATAATGAACCGTTCACAAGTGTGTAATCTAATATCGACTTTGAGCTTGCAGAACTGTGTGTGCGGCAGGGTGGCTGATCCTCCTTCAGTTGGCCATTCAGGGCTCTTAGGTTGTGGATTGCACAATGATTTATGAATGATTTGCCCAGGTGGTCTATTTTTAAGTGTTTTGGTCCTACTTAGAAGGGTATGCCTCAGTGAGAGTTGTGCAAGGTAATTATCTTGTCAATCGTAGGTCTAGCAGAGATTCATGTTTAAATCGCCTGTAATCAGTAGGTAGGGACCCGTATATTCTGCTGAGGTCACCGTGATGGCTGATTGTAAGTTGCATATTAAATCATTTTTTGCTCTCTCAATGGGTTTATATAGAAACTCATGATTAAAAGGTTAAAAGAAGGCCGCTTGGGCCCATTTTAAAGCAGTCAGGAAAAGTGCTGGTTCTAGGTTGGTGATTTTTAAGGCTAACTTGGACGAGACTTACGGCCCGATTCAGATGTCGAGCGGAAAGCCTAGGCCAGCAGTCGAACGAATCCACCCGACATCCTAGATTTCCCTCCAACTGCCGTATTTTGATGACGGTGGTCGGAAGGAAACCAGCGGGCAGATTTCGCTCCTTTTCCGACGGGCTCTGTGAGCCCATCGCAACAGAAGTGGAATAGTAATCCCTATAATGACGGAGGAGCCAGGCTTAGGTCCGCCGCCGGGATCACGATGTTAGTTTCTGACAGGCAATCCATGTTGGCCTTTCCAACATGGTTTGGCTTTCAGAAATTGACTTTGGGGGCCCCTACTATGGCCCCCTTGCCCCCTGGCCCTCGGCAATGGGGCCAGCAGTTACCCTGCAGCGTCTGGCAGGCACCCCGTGGTGCCTACCACACAGTGCAGGGATGTTTGAAAACCTCAATTTCTCAATGGAAGCCTGTGATGCGGGCCTTTTCCCCCACCGCAAAGGCTTCCATTGAGACCTGGCCGTTGAATAAAAATACTGCAGTCGGAACGGCTGACCTGAGGTCGGTCGGTTCCTTTCAGTACCGTTCTGGGGGGACGAAAGTCCACCTGATATCGTAATAAGACCATTAATTCGAGGTTCTTCCATTTGGTCTGCCTTTGAGCTTGGTCTTTTTTGCCGGGTTGAGCAGTTCAATGAATCTAATTAGTAGCCTTTACCCGAGTGCCCACATCTCCTGAAAGGTAGGTATGTCGTATTTTTTTAGATAGTGTATGATATCACTGTTGTTTCAGGCTGCTGAAATTCCAAGAGCAGATTTTCAGCCCCTGGGTCTCCTGCAGTTTGGGCTTCAGTCTTCCTTGGGTGGTGACAGAGCCACTTCAGCCAGGACCAGGAGGAGGTGATGGACCCGGCAGTTGGGCGATCTTGATTGAGTTTCACTAGCCGCTTTCCCAACTAAAGGGGGGGCATCTGTTCGTGGATGTTGACCAAGCTGTACCCCTTAGAGTATGATAACAGAGAGTTGTAGTGATTTTCCTCTTTAGTTATGGTGATTTTCAGGGGCAGTGTAGTTGGGATTGAGCCAGGGTATGAAATTGCCTGCCTTGTGAAATTGAATATGAACTTTTTGTTTCTTGGGGAGAGGGCAATTATAGCAGTTTCTGTGTTTCTCAGCCGTACTCTGATTTAAGAAGGCGGAGTAGATGTTGTTTCTGTATTCCGTTTCCTTGATTCCCCAGTCTCTGAGAGAGGAATTTTTCAGCAGGATAAGGGTAGTGGTTGTGGGTGAGGCCCATGTTATCAGTGTTGGTTCTTTATTTTGCTCAACACATCTTAATAAGAATTGTACGGACTCAATGTTATGGATCTTTTGTGTTCCAGGTCTGGGATCACATGGAACAATGTTAGGATATTGCCTCGGCTTGAAATGTCTTGGGGGGCATTTAGATTCGTATTCTGGGTAAAACACTAGTTGTGTGGCTTGATTCTTTGGCTTTTTGGCTGTTTGAGGACTAGTAGCAATTCTTTCTTCATAATCGCTGCAGATACTTTGGCCCGCTGAGCTTGCAGAATTTGAGTAGCCGGTGCTGGTGACATTGGGAGAATGATTAGCTGGGTCACTGGCTGACAGGACAGTAGAATTTAATGTTGCTCTTCTCCTGTGACGTCAGCTGTAGAAGGGGAGGCCATGCAGAGGAGTCTGTCTGTAGTGCCACTTTACTTGTATCTGGGCAGGCGGTAGGCTGAAACAGTTGGGCCTACTCCCTCAGTGCTTCTGACGTTCCTTGCTGGGAAGCTGCAGGCTGCTTTTGTGCTTTATCGTCCATCCAATGGTTGTGAGCGCTATTTGTTCCTCTGGTGCCCGGGCTTCCTGTGTGGAAGTTTGAGGGTTTTGAGTATGCCTCCAAATTTCCATGTGGAGTTACTTATAGTTTAGCCTTGTGGTAGGGTTGCTGTTTTTTTCTTTTGGTGGGGGGGGGGGCAAATAAGGGGTCTAATGTCCCTGCAGATGGGCATGGTGGCTCCAGAGAAAAGAGAGTTTTTTCTTTGTGTTGTCCTCTTTTTCTAGGGATGTGGTTTCAGAGTTGATGCGAGGGACGCAAGGTTGAATTCTTCTTGTAAAACAGTTGCAGATCATGTCAAGGAAAAGAGGTGGGTGGGGGGCAGGGTGGGGAGGAGGACATATGGACGAGGGAGATAAATATAAAAAAGAAAAAAGAATTTACCTGCTGCCCTCCAACATCACGCTCTTCTGCTCCTCTCCTCTTCCGGAGGCAGAAGGGCTCCCAGCCTGCCCTGCGACCAATCATGAAGCTGCTCTCTTGCATAAGAACAGCTTCAGGATTGGCCTGAGTACCCTCGATTTGCACTCCAGCACAGACTGGGAGTTTGTGCCTGCTCTCTCCAACCCAGAGAACTTTCACTGCGCATGAGGGTTTCGCCGGCCTGATAGGACGGCCAAACCGTCACGTGAAGGGAGTGCACATACCACTCCCTTCAGTACCTGTCATCACTGTGGTCCCACACCCCAGACTCAGCACAAGGAAAATGAAACGATAATAAAATGGGTTATAAACCTGTTTTATATTTGTTTTCTCATGTTTTGGAGGTTGCTGGCGGGGGGGGGGGGGGGCATGCTCCTCCGCCATAGCAGAAGCGCCACCCCTGTTGGAGAGGCGGCTTGGGCCTAGATTTCAGTGTCAATATCACCTCTGCCATACACAAGGGGAGTTCGCACAATTTGTCTATGAGGGGGAGCAGCCACAATTGTTTGAAGGGCCTGCATCGGCCTGCACCCTTGTAACTCGGCTGTTCAAGGCCTCCAATCTTCTGTCGATACCAGACACGAATACATCTAGAGTGTTCAAGAGGTCAACTTGGTGCTCTAGTTTCAAGAAGTGGTAAGTAAGAGCCAAGATGACTTCTTCTATTGTGTGGAGGAGGGCCACCCAGGATTCACTTTGATCCGTGGTTCAGTTGGTAATTCGTGAAGTGTCGGGGTAGCTAGAATTGCAGAACACCCCTTCTTTTATTAAGCCTTTGTCTCGAGCGTTATCAAGAATAGATGCAGTAGAGTGTCCAGGCATCCCGCATTTGCTGAGACAGTCCTTTTTTTTTCTCCAGCTGTCCAAAGCAGATTTCAGTACTACTACTGAAAAAACTGCTAGCCATCCAATACTCTGCTAGCCGTTCACTCAAAACTATCAAAGCTGGCCATTTATTTTGCTCCATAGATTTAATGCCACACTTCATATACAAATGTTCCAATTTCTTAGTCCACAGTCCTATTAATATCACTGGTAAATTAATACCCAATTGCACAGTTGATTTTGCAATTTCTCGCTGCTGATTCTGGTACACAAAGCTTCACAAGTTTGCTTTTAAACATTTCGACAGAATGTTCATTTAGTAATGTTATTTTTCGTACGGACTAAACACTTTCCTTACACATTATTCAATACTAATCTAAATCCATTTTCTTGTAACCAACTTACAGATGTTTTACCATTGGCCTTGCTACTCTTGGTCTGAACCTGTGCATGCGTAAACACTCATATGTGTTCACCACCATATACACCTGGTTTTAGCTCGGGTGTTAATAATTTCCATTGAATGTAGCAGCAGAATACATCCATCAATGTATTATGCAACAAAATAACAGCTTTCCCACACACATGCCATTCCCCTTCATTGCAAGCAAAGCAGCTTTGTTTACAATTTTCCTCATCCTTATTATTCAGTCTCCTTTGTTGATCCATATTACTGTCAGGATTATAAGGGAATCTCACCAGCTTCATCATGGAATAAATATTGCTTCACCCAAATGTAGGAGATATACGGAAATGACATGGAAACTAAAGAGAGCCATAACTCAATTCAAGAGACATTTAAAGGTGCCAGCAGAGGGTTAATGCTCTTCTCATTCCATCACGGTACATGTGGCCAATCTGTAGTACATATCCTTCCCAATCCAAGATGGCAGAGGGTAGTACTTCCAGGTTAAGCTTGGAAACAACAGTATAGCACCCTATGACACCCACAACTCTGCCAGGCAACTATACTTTTTGTTGGGTTTCTCCAGTGACTACCGGTTTGCACCCGGCTCTCCCTTTGTATGCACCATTATAGTTTTGTCATTCTTTATTAATTCTATTTTGGTGACTACATGTTTGTCCTTTACTACTAAACTCCAGCAACCTACTGCTAGCAACCCTGCTCGCATGTATTTGGCATGCTCTCCTCATCATTGCCTCTGAGTCTTCTTCCGAGAGTCCCTTTTGCTGTGGATGACGTCTCGTCTGCAACCTACAGTGCTCACTACAATACACAGTGCAATATGTTGAATGCTGTGGCAACCCTAATATCACTGTATCTAATATCCTCCAAGTCTCACCGTAGATGGTGGACGATTCCGTAGACAATAGGAGTATCCGATTTAGACAGTAGGGTCACTTCAGCATTTCTCCCCTCCGTGCCAGTCTGCTCTGTTTCCACCAGACTCTTATGTGCAGCGCTTGTTCACATTTAGTTACTTGTACTACACATACTACAAACTCCTGACAAGTACATTACCAATTATCAAGCATTCATATACTAATCCAAACGCCAAGTTTAATTTGTTTCTAAAATACCAAATACACCCAATGCAATGCTTTACTCGCTGTGACAGATGTCACACTTTTTAATGCACCTCAAATTAAATATTTTGGAAAAAAATATGACAGTGCCATTCACATCACACTTTTACATACATAGCAGTAGAAGTTTTACGACATAAAATTAAAATCACCTAAAGAAGTTATTTCACATATTCAAAAAAAATATGTTAAAGCCACCTTTCCAAAGGTTTCATAACAGGTCCTAAACAAATCAATATTTGTACACATAAACTATAGTAACGTTCACACATTTTAAGTTACGCAACACATATCTTCGAAACATGCACAATACCCTTGTGAATATATTTTTATTTACACCTTTCTCAAGGCTAATCATTAAAACACTCAAAACGAACCTATCAAAACTCATGAATATCGGATAAGTAAAGTTATAAATTATCAACTATAGAACTCTAAATTTAACATCTAACCACTATATATTATGGGTGGATGCTTTTGTTTAGTGATCATGTTGCTGAAAAATGCAAATGAGGGTGTTCACTAACATTACATTTTGTTTAAATATGTTGAGGTTTTGTGTCTTTGCAACTTCCACTCTAATAATAAACAGCTCTTCAACTTTAGTTTGTTAAGGAATATATACAAATAAGTATATGTGTAAAATAAGGATATATGTAAAATATATTGTTGTGAACTCGCTAGCCACACTTCATTAACTATAACTCACCACTTTACCATGTACAGCGTTTTCACAAATTATGTGATTTAAGCTGTCATAATTGTTTTGGTATGAATGCTCGGATTCCGGGGGGGGGGGGCGCGCTCCCGCGCAAACCAAGATGGCCACCTGATGGAGAGCTCCGTTCTGCGAGAGGAGATGCTGCACTGATTTCTACGATTCCAGCCCTTTACTGCACCTGAAACGGTGATCTGCTGTTATCGGAAGACTTACTGATAACTTCATGGGTATTGGCATGGCTTTTTACTTCTTTTACATGGAGATATTTTGAAAATACTGATCTCCTCATATGCTGCCGCCATTTTGTTTTTCCTGCAATGGTGTTTCCTTTTTACCTCAATTACATTATATTTGAAGGAAACTCAAGCATACTTTCCCTTACTATGTATTTTCTTGCATCGTCATGGTTTACTTGTTTTACATCTGTCATTTTTGACCAGCGGACTTCTATAGTTGTTTAATTTGGATGTTTTTGCGCAAGTGGAATTTCCTTATCTGCTGTCTTTTTGCTTTTAAATCGCAGATAATACGTTTTTCTCTACATTGAAGCGTTCTTCTCCTGGCTTTCTGCATCCTTCTGGATTATTACTCTGCTCTTTGCTTATGGGAAGGAGCAAGAAATTACTTTTTATTACTAAAAAGTCTACTATTGACACTCCTGGGGCTTGCTCGTCTCACACTAGTTTTTCTTTACAAACCACTGGCAAGATGGTACAATCGAATTCTTTGAGTTCAGTGGCTTCGAAAACTTCTTCAACAAAATTGCAAACGCCATCCTCTGCCACAAAGCGTCTTCAACAGGAACCTCTTTCTCCGACGAAGTCTGTCTCTCCGGTATCCTAGGACACCGTGTTAGATGAAATACGTTCCGTACGTCCTGTTATTGAGGAAACAAACTCCATGGAATCTCGTATTTCTACGTTGGAACAACAAGTTGGAGAGTTACATGATATGTCTGTCAAGGTTGTTAACTTAGTAAAGGAGGTCCTCCTGTTGAAGAAATCTGCTGAAGTTCTTGAGAATAAAAACAGATGCAATAATCTTCAATTATATGGACTTCTGGAAGGCCTGGAGTGTGAGGATCCTGTTAATTTCTTTGCCACCTTTCTTCCAAAGCTTCTGGACCTTCCTCCATCTAAAAACATAAGTATTCGATGGGCTCATAGACTGGGTCCTCGTTTCACGTCTACATTAGCTCCTTCGAAACCACGGACTGTAGTTTTTCTCTTTTTGAAATATACTGACCTCTTACTAGTTTTGAACGCTGCCAAAGCCAAAAAACATCTTACATGGCCTGGTTCCAAGTTATTGATTTCACATGAAGTTTCATCAGCAATTGCTAAACGTCAAAAGGATTTTCTTGACCTTCGTCCTGCTCTGCGCACATTGGGCGCAAGATATGGGTTATTTCAACACTTTTCAAAACAAAACTTCCACCTTTGAATACCAGGTAGACTTGAGGAAATTCATCCAATCTAATTCTACAATGTAAATGGAAGTCACTGGTTCTTCTTCTGCAACTTCGATACCTTGACTTTTCGCTTTGTGACTTGGTTTATCTATCTAACTTCATTTGACATTTTTCCCTTGCAGGTTGTTTGTTGATATCTGTTTTGTTGTAATCTGTTTTCTAACATGGTACTTTTCTTTTTTAATCTTCCGATTTTATCTTCTCACATAATTTGTCTTTCAAATATCCTTATGTATCCGTTTCCTGCTATTTTTATATACCTCCCTGTTGTGGTTCGTTCCTCCTGATTGGGTATGCCGTCTTTATTTGTGTGCCGCCACTCTTTGTAATGTTCCTCTAGTTCCCCCTTAAAGGTACGTATTAAAGACGTCAATCCCCTTTTCTTTACCCTCATTGTAAGTATATATTTCCTTCTCTTCAATGGTTGACATGAACTGTCTTTTCTTATTGTCTTTTCTGTTTTTTCCCTTTTCTCTCCTCTTTTTCTTCTTTCCTATCCTTTTTTTCTATATTTCCTTCCCTGTTTTTTCGATCATCCATGTCTCCTTGTTTATTACTGTTGATCTTTTTGTTTTATATATTGTTCAATTGATCTTCATCCAGAGTTATATCCTGGAATGTGAAAGGTTTTATTAACCCTATTAAAAGGCAGAGAATACTTTCTCATTTAGCCTCCTATGATCCGGACTTAGTCCTTTTACAAGAGACTCAATTAACGGTAGTAGAGCCTCTGAAACTTAAACGGAGTTGGGTGGGTTTAGTTCTTGTTTCCCCTGTCTCTAATAAGAAAAATGGTGTGATTGTCCTTTGTCACAAAGAGTTAAAATGTTCTGTTGTCTCTCAGGCAAGAGATTCTGAAGGTAGATGGTTATTAGTTATGCTACTGATAAATAATATTTAGTTGACTGTTTTTAATGTTTATGGTCCGACTCAACCAGACTATTCCTTTTGGTCTAACATTACAGAATTTTTTTTCCAGTGTAAAGATGATTTTTTTGTTTTAGGAGGTGATTGCAACCAAATTGTAGATCCATTTATAGATCATAAATCCCAGGTTTGTTTTATTCCCCATAAAACTCGCAAACAATTCCACAACACCATTTTTCAATCACATCATTTTGATGCTTGGCGTCTATGCAACCCAGATGTAACAGAATTCTCCTTTTTCTCCCCCTCCTCATCGCACTCTTTTTTTCACAACTGATTTTATTGGTTGATTAGGCAAAGCATAAACACAGTTCTCCACAATCAGGAGGGTACTGCCAAAGAGCAAGACATGTCTCAATATTATTACAAACCTAATCAATTGAAAGGAACACCCCGCCCATCTCCCCCCACCACCCCAGCCACTCAACGTCCCAACTACCCACCCCTTATCCCACCCTAACCCAATGCACGTTATCACAATAAGCCACATCATTTGAATATATTACAGCATTCGTCGAGTGCATCCTTAGGCCTGAAGGTCCTCCATTGTGGGTAACCCATCATCTGGATCTGCTGGAGGCTCTAGAGTCAAACCCCTGTAATCTGCCCACCGTTTCCAGATCTTATAATGTTTTCGGGGGCATCCTCTGGCCTCAAACAAAGGTCGCTCCAACCCCATGAAGTAATCTAGGCCTGCTTTCCAGGCGCCCAGTGGAGGAGCCCGCTCCCCCTTCCATTCCCTTGCCAGGTCCCGCTTAGCGACCACCAGACCCAACAGCATAAGATGACACTTGTAGACGTTCCCACCCACATTCTCCAAGACATGTAGAAGACCCAGCCGTGGGGTGCGGGGGAGATCCCATCCCAGTACCTCCGACAAACAGCTCCAAACACCATTCCAGAACCGAGTCAGACCAACACAAGACCACACCGTATGCAACAACGTACCTCTCTCAGTCCCACAGCGCAGGCACTCCGGGGACGCAATCAGGCCCGCCTTCCACAATCTCTCCCGGGTATAGTACGCCCTGTGCAGATATTTAAACTGGATCAATCGGAGTCGCACTGCAATAGCAGCCCCACACGGGGACTCCAGGGGCTCCCTCCAGTCGTCCTCGTCCATGGGGCCAACGTCCCTTTCCCAGGTCTCTTTCAACGGAAGCAAAGAAGAGGAACAATGAGTGACTAGCGTTTGATAGATTCGAGACACCTTTTTATCCCCAAGGTCCCCCATGAAGATTTTTGCTTCTACTGGACTAAACTCTGGTAGTTGTTCCAGGCCAATCAAGCTAGGTGCGAGCGCGTGGCGAAATTGTAGATACTTGAAGAATTGGGTCTTGGGCATATGGAATTCAGTGCTAAGCTCTTGGAAGGACTTGAGAGTGACCCCGGTCAGAACGTGTCCAAGTGAAGAAATCCCAATCGAATCCCAGCCACCAAACCCTGTCAGCGAGGCCAGTGCGGGGAGCTGTCCGTTCTTCCACAGTGGGGTCTCCGCTGTCAGTCTATCCCACCAGCCTATGCAACGTAGTACTTGTCGCCAAATCATGAAGACCACCTGAGTGGCACTTGGCAGCGTCCTCTGTTGCTTAGCCGAATACAGTAGCGTGTGCAGCGTGGTGTCTCCCATCAACGAGCGCTCGAGGGCGTATGCAGGGTCTCCTCTATCACCATACCACCATTCGTTTAGAACCAAGAGGTGAGAGGCCTGATAATAGGACAAGAGATCCGATGTGGCCAGACTCCCACAATACGTGGACAGGAAACATGTCCGTAACGCCACCCTGGCGGCACCCCCAGCCCACAGGAAGCGACCCAACACCAAGTTGACCCGACGAAACCACCGGGGCTCGATCCGATGTGGGTGATTCTGCAGTTGGTATAACAAGCGCGGGAGTGCGACCATTTTGAAGATCGCAGACCTACCAAATATGGTGAGGGGCATTCGGGACCACGTCTTGATATCTGTTTGGACCTTCTCCCACACTGGTAATACGTTGCGTTCCCACGCGATGTCAGCGGACTCGGACAGGAAGACTCCCAGGTATTTCAGTCCCCCGGCCACTACCTGCAAGGCCGATGCCCAGGGGTACGTACTCGCCCCTCCGCCCAGTACCCAAAGGGTGGATTTACGTGGATTGAGAAAAAGTCCTGACACCTCACCAAATACGCGCATAATCTCTAAGATTCGGGGGCCTGACCGGTTAAGATCCGTAAGGAAGAAGAGGACATAATCCGCATAGAGTGCTATTCTATCGGAGAGTCCCTCGCCCCACACGAAGCCGCGAAGCTGCGCGTCGATGCGTACCCAAGAGGCCAGAGACTCCATGGCCAGCGCAAAGAGATAAGGGGACACTGGGCATCCCTGCCGGGTCCCCCGGCCAACTGAGAATCTCTCCGAGATCGCCCCGGATACCCGCACGGACGCAGTTATATCGGTGTATAGCAGTTTGACATATGAGATAAACACCGAGCCCAAGTTGAGGCGAGGTAGAAGAGCAAACAGGTATGTCCAACTGACCGAGTCAAATGCCCTGTCTATGTCCGCTAGCAATAGGGCCACCCACTCCCCAGTGGCCCCCATGGCGTCGATAGCCGTCTGCGCTCGTCTGATGTTGTGTCGTGTCGCCCTATGCGGCATGAAGGCCGCCTGGTCTGGGTGGACCAGGTCAGCCACAAGTGGGAGGAGGCGATTTGCCAACGCCTTAGCCAGCAATATAGCCTCAATGTTAAGCAGGGATATGGGGCGATACGATTCATGTCAGTCCGGGGGTCTACCCGGCTTCTGAAAAACTACAACCTCGGCGTGTCGCCAGTCAGCCGGCAAGCTACCCCGTTCCCGCGCCATCTCAAGCGCCGTCCTATAATGGGACCCTAATTGGAGATGGAATTTCTTATAAAATTTGCATGGAAAGCCACTCGGCCCGGCGCCTTCCCTGTGTTAAGCTGCCCTAACGTGTCTCCCAGCTCCTCCGCCGTGAGGGGGAGGTCCAGAGATTTTCTCGTCTTCACTTTGCTCTCCTGAGGCACAGCCGGGAGCAGCGCTCTACGCCTTATTTTAAAATTTGCTCATTGTGTGTATTTTAAACTTCCTCACTTTACTTACCCCTGGGCTATCATCACTACTTGGCACTGACACCCCCCGCACAGCGGAGCTATCGCTGCAGCGGGCGAGGTGTTTGAATTGTTGTTGCCGCCATTTCGGCGCGAGCACTAGGCCACGCCCACTCGTGCAGGCCACGCCCCCTCCGCCAGGACCGCTCTTAAGCACTGATTACAAGCGCCGTCCTCAGATTCACTTTGCTCTTCTGAGGCACAGCCGGGAGCAGCGCTCTACGCCTTATTTTAAAATTTGCTCATTGTGTGTATTTTAAACTTCCTCACTTTACTTACCCCTGGGCTATCATCACCACTTGGCACTGACACCCCCCGCACAGCGGAGCTATCGCTGCAGCGGGCGAGGTGTTTGAATTGTTGTTTCCGCCTTATCGCCGTGAGCACTAGGCCACGCCCACTCGTGCAGGCCACGCCCCCTCCGCCAGAACCGCTCTTAAGCGCTGATTACAAGCGCCGTCCTCAGATTCACTTTGCTCTCCTGAGGCACAGCCGGGAGCAGCGCTCTACGCCTTATTTTAAAATTTGCTCATTGTGTGTATTTTAAACTTCCTCACTTTACTTACCTCTGGGCTATCATTACCACTTGGCACTGACACCCCCCGCACAGCGGAGCTATCGCTTCAGCGGGCAAGGTGTTTGAATTGTTGTTGCCGCCATTTCGCCGCGAGCACTAGGCCACGCCCACTCGCGCAGGCCACGCCCCCTTCCAACCCTCTTTATCACTGGTATATAGCATGTTTCACCACCGGCAGCGCAGCGGACGAGCGCAGCGGGCGCAACGATTGCGCGCCGAAGGCGCACCTAAGGCAAGCCCGTCTGCGCCCGTCCGCAGCCGGCGGGGGCCCGGGGCCCGTCACTCTGCCCAAATCACATCCTATGCCCCTAGCGACCTGATTGCATTACACTCTCTCTGGCCGCTGGAATCCTCCAGCCATTCAAAACTACTCCAACTGGGGATCTTCAACGCCCGTAGTGTTTTTCCAGAGCTCAGGGCCCTTCCATCCTCCACAACCCCCGAGCACACTGCCTCCTTCCTACCCTCTATAACCCGGCCTGCTCAGGCACCTGTTAACATGGAACTAGCAATTGTATACCTCAACACCCAGTCTCTAGTCAGTCACCAACATGACATAAACCACCTCCTGGACTCAGATCGTCCCAACATCCTACTCCTAACTGAGACCTGGCTGAATGAGGACTCCTCCCCTGACATCTTGGCAGCAATTCCTCCGGGGTATTACATTCTCCAAGCCAACCGACCAGCTGGTAAATCCGGAGGTGGCGTAGCCGCTATTATCAAACTCTCCATCAGATTCACCTCCCTCTCTCTACTCACCATCCCCCAGGCTGACTGCCTGGCTATTAGACTCGAATCCTCGGTGTCCCCTATTACCTGTGTCCTGGTATACCGCCCCCCTCAACCCATGCCCAATTTCCCCTCTCTCTTTGGCGATCTACTATCTCAGCTCACACTCAATAACTCCAAACTCCTGGTCTTAGGAGACTTCAATTACTGGCCGTCGGACCCACATGAAAGCCCCCACTCCTTGGCTTTCACCGATCTACTAAGCGGCCTCAATGGCCGTCAACACGTCCACACAGCTACTCATTCCAAAGGCCACACTCTAGATCAGGTCTGGACCTACAACCTTGAAATCAAATCACTCACGATCCTTCCTTGCCATTGGTCGGACCATTTCTTAATCTCTTTCCTTCTTCTGGTCCCCCCACCGCCCCCCGTAGCCGAGGCCCTAGCCTCCTGGCCCGCAACTGGAATAAAGCAAACCTCGAGCTTTTTCTCTCCTCTCTAACATCTTCGGCTCCGCCCGGCCCAGGTTCTCTAGATTCCCAGGAAGCCGCACTTGTCGATTGGCTGGAGTCCGCCAGCGACAAGGTCGCCCCCCTTAAGTCAATCAGAACTAAGCGCCCTCACGACGCACATCGCTGGTTTTCCGATAGCCTCAAAACCCTAAAACTGGGACTTCGCCAAGCTGAGCGTCGCTGGCGCAGAAACTACGACCCCTTAGAAAAATCCCACTTCCTAAAATTATCCGGAGAATATAAACAAGCAATCTCAGCTGCCAAAACTGCTTACTTCTCCACAAAAATTCTCAACTCCGCGCAAAAATCTAAGGACATCTTTGCTATTGTGGAGGAGCTCTCACACCCGGATAGGGTGACTATCAAACCCCTCCCCTCTCAGGCACTTTGCGACTCCCTTAATCATTTTTTCATAGACAAAATCAGTAAAATCAAAAACAGTATCTCCTCTGGGGCCTCAGCGATGTCCCTCCCAGAGGCCGCTTCCTTTCTCAACTCTCGCTCCCTGACCCAGCTTCCTCCTATACCCGAAGAAGACTTCCTCTCCCTGATCAACAAAGTCTCATCTGGTTCGCCCACAGACTGCTGCCCTCCGGCAATTCTCCGGACCGCTTTTTCGGCCTGTCCTGGCCCTCCACTGGCCCTCCTGAACAACTCTCTCCTGCTCGGCGAGGTCCCCAGTCAGTTCAAGAACGCTGAAGTGGTCCCCATATTAAAAAAAAAAAACGCCGACCCCACGGTTTTGGGCAACTTCCGTCCTATTTCCCTTCTGCCTTACCTGAGCAAGGTACTTGAGACGCATGTGGCCAGCGTCCTCAGCTCCTTTATTAAGGACTCCAATTTTCTAGACTCCCAGCAAGCCGGGTTTAGACCTGCCCATTCGACAGAGGCGGTTATCCTCTCTGTTATGGAGGAACTTCGTAGAGGCGCTGACTCCAACATCAGTCAAGCCCTGGTGCTCTTAGATCTCTCAGCGGCCTTCGACACGGTCGACCACACCATCTTAGTCGACCGTGTCAAAGAGGCAGGCATCAGCGGGATGGCCCTTAACTGGGTTTGTTCCTTCCTGGCGGACTGCCATCAATCGGTCCATCTTTCCCAGTTTACGGCAAACAGGACGAGGGTCACCTGCGGTGTTCCGCAGGGTTCATCCCTGTCACCCCTTCTTTTTAACCTGTACCTCACCCCCCTGATCCGCTCCCTCGGCGGTAGGAATGTCACTGCATTTAATTATGCAGATGAAATTCAGCTCGTCTTCAATCTCGACTCCTCGGACGAAGCGGCTCAAGATTTCCAGTCCACCCTTTGTCATATCAGTAATTGGATGAGCACTCACCATCTTAAACTCAATCCCGACAAGACGGAGCTCGTTCTTGTCGGAGGCCCATCCAATCCCTAGAATTCCACCTTCTAAACTCAATCCCGACAAGACGGAGCTCGTTCTTGTCGGAGGCCCATCCAATCCCTGGAATTCCACCTTCTGGCCCCTTTCCCTCGGCCCTCCCCCCCACCCTGCTGACAAAGTGAAAAGCCTTGGGGTTTACATCTCCCAAGACCTCTCAATGAAGCACCAGGTCAGTGCTACTGTGTCCTCCTGCTTTTTTCAGCTCCGGAAGATCCGGAAAATAGCCCACTTTTTGACCACTGAAGCCCTCACCTTGGCACTGCTGGCTTTAGTCATCTCTCGGATCGACTACGCCAATGCCCTGTACGCTGGCATCCCACAATACCAAATTAACAGATTGCAGCTGATTCAGAATCAGGCAGCTCGCCTTATCTACCACCAACCAAAACATCACCACGTCCGCCCTCTCCTCAAGGCCCTCCACTGCCTTCCTGTTTCGGAGCGCTGCAAGTTCAAACTGGGCTGCCTGACTCATAAATCTTTGGCCGGCACCGGTCCCTCCTTTATTTCCTCTCTTCTGCACCCTTATACTCCCTCCAGGAACCTCCGCTCCTCTCATCTTGCGCTCCTTCAGACACCCCATTTCAGGCGCAAAAAAACACGGAGGTCTCAGATTCTCCTTTTTGGCACCCTCATTCTGGAACTCCCTGCCGCTGGAACTGAGACTCTCTTCCTCTCATCTTCACTTCAGGTCTCTCCTAAAAACCCACCTCTTCCACAGCATTTACTCATAAGTTCTTCTCTCCTTGCCTTCTGCCTCTCACCGAATAAAGTGAACAGCGCCAAGAAACCGTCCGGTGAATGCTGCGCTTTATAAGTAATTTTTACATTACATTTACATTACATTACATCTGAAACTGCCCTGGGGGGCAGGTCTGCAATGAATTTGTCAATCGCATCCGCCGGAATATAGTGCCGTTGAGCATATTGTTCCGCATAGTAGCGGGCAAAGCTCGCTGCCAGAGCTGCCGGATCCGTTATGACTACTCCTTCCCCATCAGTGAGACCCGGCAATGTAATTGGTTGCATGGTGTGTTGACATAATCTATGGAGCATAGTACAGGACTTATCTCCCCACTGATATATCCTGCTCCGCGTGGCCAGCCATGCTTGTCGAGCCTCGTCTATTAAAACAGATGCGTAGGACTGTTGCGCCTGCAAGAGCAACCGCACCGCCACATCGTCTCCCCCTCTCTGGCACCATTGTTCCAGCAGCTCTACCTGCGCCGCGGCCGCAACAATGGCCTCTCGGCGTCGACGACGGGCAGCAGTGCACCACGCTATGTCTATGCCCCTCAGCATAGGCTTCATGGCCTCCCAGACCGCCATTGCGTCTATACCCTCGACCAGATTTTCATTCCAGTAGTGGGCGATCGCACCCCGCATGTGCTGAATATAGTCAGCCTGCTGAAGGTGCCACGAGGACATCCTCCATCGGAACGGTTGACGCTTTCTATGCAACTCAATCCTTACTGCAACAGGGGAGTGGTCGGACAGTCCTCTAGGCAGAATCCCGGCTTCCCTCACCCTATCGAGGAATGCCCCTGGCATAAAAACATAATCCAGTCGTGAAAAGGAGCCATGCACGGCAGAAACATAGGTATACTCTCGCACTGTGGCATGCATGTGTCTCCAAACATCCACCCAGCCCAACCCTTCCACCATCGCTCTCAGTCGGGTAGGGGCAGCAGCCGCCATCGTCCCCTGCAGTCTCCTGCGGTCCATGCACACATCCATTACATCGTTCCAGTCGCCTCCCACCACAGCCAGGGATTCTGGAATGTCCGCCCACACCTCAAATAGCCTCTCAGCCAGGGACCACTGTAATGGGGGAGGAGCATACACACTTCCAAACACCACAGGTTCAGCACCAACCATTCCCTTGATAAAAACATAGCGGCCCTGTGGGTCAATCCAATGTCGCTCATGAATGTAGGCCAACCTGCGGTGAACCAGAATGGCTACCCCTCTCGAACCCCTGGAAAATCCGGCATGATAGACCTGTTGGTAACCAAATCTCTGCAGGCTAAGCACTTTTGTTCCCATCATGTGCGTTTTTTGTAGCAGCAATACATCGGCAGCCTCCCTTTTACCCCATCGCAAGATCGCCCCCCTCTTAATTTTGTCCAACATCCCCCTGACATTCCAGCTCAGTACTCGCATGGACTCTCTAGGGAGTCCCGGAATTGGTGCATCAACCATAGTCAAAGTGGACAGAACTCTGATCGCCCCAGCACCTGGTCCAGGCACGTGGCACAATTAGTTGCAAGGCATTAGGAATCACGTGCAAACCCCTCTGATCACCCCAGACCCCCCCCTACACCCCCCAACACTGTTCCCCCAACTTCCTAACACCTGTCACCCGCCCCCCACACCTATACCTCACGGAACTCTGAAGTATCTGTCGCGGCATGGGGAACCTCTGGCCCAAAACAGAGCGCCCAAGGCCAACCATGCCAATGGATCCCAACTATTCACTCTAACTAAAGAACCCCCCCCTCAGGGCCAACCCCCACCCGTGGGGGAAACCAGGCAGCCCCATAAAACAGCACCCCAAACCTCACACCGCCACCTCCCATTAGCACCAGCATGTAAGGAAGTGGCAACTCAGTGTCATTATCACAAGCCTAGGAAAGCCCAGCAATAGTCTGTGATGTGTATCGGCGCCAGGCGCTCAATGTTCAGCTGTCCAAGCGGTCGCAAACTGCCCTCCAGTGATCCCCTCAGCGGGCCAGCAGCACTCGCAGATAATCCTACTCCCATAATTTCCAATTTTCTTTCCCGGAGTGATCGGTATCAACCTGTGTCTCTTCAAGCTGGCCACCGCGAGAGGAGGAGCGCTTCCGTGATCGAGATTTCCTGTGTCGCTTACCCCTGGTAACGGGGTCACCCCTCTCCTGCGACGATCCACGTGACGGACCGGAGCTCAAGCCCGGCTGGGCGTTCGGCCGGACCCTGACCGTCTCATCAGTCCATCTGAAGACCTCCTCCGGGGTATCGAAGAAGTGGGTCCTCGACTGAAAGATCACCCGGAGGCGGGCCGGATAAAGCAAGGAGTATTGTATCTTCAGACCACGCAGCTTAGCCTTAGCTGCTATAAAGGAGTGGCGCTGCTGTTGCACCTGTTTAGTATAGTCTGGGAAAATCATGATTTTATGATTTTCGAACATGAGTGACTCCTTGGCTCTTGCTTCCCGTAGGATGATGTCTCTGTCGTGGAAGTTCAATATTCTGGCTATGACCGGTCAAGGTCGTTCTCCGGCGGGTGGCTTCTGCGTCAGAGCTCTGTGAGCGCGCTCTACCACAAAGCATCGTGACAGGGCGTCCGGGGGGAGCCAGCTCTCCAGCCATTGAGTCAAAAATCGGTCCATGCATCCTTTCTCGCATCCCTCCGGAAAGCCCACAAAGCGAAGGTTGTTCCTGCGCGCCCGTCCTTCTGCATCCTCCACCCGGAGCGCAAGGCCCTTTTGGATTCTTTCCATCGCAGCCACCTTCTGTTTTAATGTCCCCACATCGCCTTCCACTCCAGTGATCCTAGTTTCTGCCTCCGTGATGCGGGCCACTGCGTTGCGAAGATCTTGTCGCAGCAGGGTTACATCAGCCCCCACCGCTCCTATTTTAGCGTCCAGCATGTCCCTGGATTGGGTGATCGTCGCCATCAGTGCCGCATTATCGGGTCCTGCCCCCTGGCCACCCCCGGAGGCACCAGGCCCCCCACTAGGTCTGGAAAATTTGTCAATGGGCCCCTGTTTGGTGGACCCACTCCCTCCTCCGCCTCTGGTCATGGCAGGGTCGTATAGGGGGGCAGCCTCCCACTAGCAGACGGCTGGGCTCCTCAGGACGAGCAGCTGCGCAACCAGGATCCAGCAGGGCTACGTCCCCCGATGGTGCTCCTGCCCCAGGGTATATGGGTTCGCCGCGTGGTCCTCTACCAATACCCGGAGCGCCCTTGGCTGTCACTCAGCTCCAAGTGCGCATCAAGATAAGTGGCCTGGGTCCCATCCGGCTATGCCGCTCCGTTTGCGCGGTTCCCGTCGCCGGCCAGTCCCTTCCCAAGCGCTGTCTCAGGTCCTAGGGGTCTCCTACCCCTCCAGCCAATGCTCTGGGGCGGTCGCCTTCCGGGACCGGCTCCGGGCTCCACCACTCACGGCCAGGAATCAAGGAAATCTGAGTCTCGGTCACCAGGCCTCCTCAGCCCCCGGTCAGGTCCCAGGCCGGACGCGGTTAACCGCGTCTAGGCTCCTTAATAATGGGGGTCTCGACACACCACAGCTCAGGTCCCACGCCTGCCGGCCACTGCTGCCTCTGAATCTTATGTCCACACACACGGGGGTTGGAGGTACTCACGGATCATGCTGCGACACCCCAGCCGCCATCCCACAGCTCTCCCGGGACCCAGGTGCCACGCCAGCAGGAGCTCACAGTCGGCCTCAGGTCAGGAGTCCCAGTCGGTGCACCAGCGTTGCCCCCAGGGCTGCAGGTGAGGCCGCCCAAGTCGCTGTCCGGGCCGGCCCCGGGCCTCACCACGCACGTCCGGGGACCACGAAAATCCAGGCCCCGGTCTCCAGGCCGCCGTACAGGCCGCCGCTGTCTCCTGGTGCCCCCACCACTCGCACAGCTACTCAGAGAGTGGGGGGGGGTGTAGTGAAGCTCCTGTCCCCCGCTCCGGCGCCGAGTTGACCGATCGGGCGGCACCAACAGCCGAGGTCGGAGGTCAGCCCCAGGGACGCCTGTCCCGGCTCCACCAAAATCAAGGCCCCGGCTATGCAAGCCGGGACTAGGCCTCGAATCGTTCCAGCCGCTTTCTACGTCCCAGGTAGCACAGGAACTCTGCTCGGCACACCGGAGGGCACCTCACGCCTTCCGCCACCAAGTCGGAACCAGTACGCTGCTATGTAGGTCCGGGAGCCAGGATAAATGTCACGGATCAATGTCGGGCCGGTGGGAGCTCTAGCAAGCTGCGTCCACCATCTTCGCCCGCTAGGCCACTTACCCCTCATCGCACTCTTACACGGTTAGACTACATTTTCCTTTCTAAACAGTTATCTCAAAATCTTATTTTATCTTCAATAGGACCCCATTGTGATTTATGATCACGCCCCAGTGATTGCAGATTTTGATTTGCTCCAACCTCAGCCCAGATCTTCTTGATGGAGATTCAATAACTTTCTATTACAAGACCCAGATTTTTCTTCTTCCTTTAATTCTTTCGCTGAAGAATTTTTTCTCTTGAATCAAGATCCCAATTCATCTCCTACATTGATATGTGACGCGTTTAAAGCTGCTGCTTGTGGTTTCATTACCAATTTTGTCTCCAAGAAAAATAAATAATCCCTTGCTCAACATAAATCCCAACTAGCTAATATTAAACAATTAGAACATCAATTCTATTCTTCCGCATCTGATCCTAACTTACAAGAACGTATTTGTGCAAAATTGGATTTTAACAAATTAACCACTGACAATGCTTCGTCTATTCTCTTGCACAGCAGTGCCCTCTACTATGGCGGACAAAATAAAACTGGTAAGCTTTTGGCTAATTATCTTAAAGTCCAGAAGGAACATATGTCAATAGATTCTATTCAAATTCCAGAAGGGAAATATCTTTTTAAGGAACAGGATATATTGGGGGTGTTTGTGAAATTTTACAAGACCTTATACATGCAGAAATCCATTGCTTCTCCTTCTTTTAGTGATACTTATCTTGCCCAGGTTACCCCTTCTCTCCATGGAAATCTTGATTTCGAAGCTCTTGAACCTGATCTTTTGATTATGGAAATAGCTAAATCCCTAAATTAACTTAAAAAACAGAAAACTCTGAGTCTCGATGGATTTACTGTAGAATTTTATTTACACTTCTCAAATTTATTACTACCAAATTGCTTCACCTCTTCCAACACTTTTGCAATACTGGCAAAGCAGACGGTACATTTTAAGAAGCTACTTTTTGTTTAATTCATAAGGAAGGTCGAGATCCAAAGTTTTGTAAGAATTACCACCCAATTTGTAAATGTGGATTATAAAATGTTCGCTAAATTGCTTGCCTTTGTCTCGAACCTCTTTTACCTACCCTAATCAATCCAGAACAATGTGGCTTTGTGAAATGCAGATTAAACTCTGATAATTCTTAAATGTTTTTTTAATGCCCTGAATTATTCATACATCCTCTCTTATTCTCTTGCTGCAATTATTGTCAACGTAGGGAAGGCTTTCGATAGAGTTGATTGGTCATTTTTCTTTAAAACTTTATCCTGGCATGGTTTTAGCCCCAAGTTTATTTCCCTTATTTCTTTACTTTACTCGTCTCCTACCTACTGCTTCTGTTTTAGTCAATGGCCTTATCTCACATTTTTTTCCATTACAACAGGGTGTTGGCCGAGGATGTCATTTATCCCCTCTTTTATTTGTTCTATCTTTTGAGCCATTCTTGTCTCTTATCCATCAACATTCTTCTATTTCTGGTTTTGCTTATGGAGATTCCCACTTGAAATTGTTAGCCTACGCAGATGATATTTTGATTTTGATTTCTAACCCTGAAACCTCTATTCCCTCTCTATTGCAATAATTTTCTGATTTTTCTTTGGTTCCTGGATATACAATCAACCCCAAGAAGACGGAAATCATGCCCATAACCAAATTCTGTCTTAAACATCAATTTGATTTGACTGGCTTTCGTTGGAACAACTCTAAAATTAAATACTTAGGAATTTGGTTTAACAACTCCATCTTAAATTCGGTCAAACTAAATATGAAGGAATCCTTTACTGTGTTTCTGGCCTTCTTTCATCCTGGAATCCACCTTTTTCTCTCATGGTGGAGCCGTCTTGATTCTATCAAAATGATAATCAACCCTATTTTATTATACGTGCTCTCAATGATTCCCATCCGTATCCCTTCTACGTACTTCAAAAAATGTGACTCTCTTTTATCTAACATTTTATGGCATAATAAGAAATCTAGAATTGCCTTGTAATCCTCAAGAAATCAAAAGCAGATGGTGGTGTGAAGTTTCCTGACTTTCGACTTTATCATACAGCTTTTTGTTTGAAACATGCTTCCAAATGGCTTCTTACCGTTGATACACCTTATACATGTACTTTGTGGTTTAAAATGGAAAGAATATTGCTCGCTCCTTTCTCCATAAAGGAAGTTCTCTTCTTTTCTGCAAAAACTAGCATTACGTCTCTCCCATTATTACATTACACTTGTTATTTACTAAGACCTTATTACCAATCATCACTCTCCACTAGAGAATCTTTTCTGTAATCTCCCTTATGGTATAATTGTCTTATTACTATTAACAATAGGCCTCTATATTGGAAATCTTGGAGATGCCGAGGTATTGTATGGGTCCGACACATGTTTGATGGTTTGACTCCTTGTTCCTTTCCTCAATTTCAAGCTTCCTTTAATTGTCCACACTCCTTCTGGCAGAAGTTCTCAACTCTCATGGGAATCATTCTGGACGTCTTCTATTCTCTCCCCTCCGAAGCTTCCATAACCTTAACTGATCCTTTTTTTTTTAATTATTGTTGCTGTTTCCAAAGGCTTCTTTGACCTATAAATATCTTTCCTCTCCAGACCCTTCTTGTTCTAAAACAAAATTGGAATCTGCTTGGGAATCGGACTTGGGCTATCCTTGGAACGTTGATTTCTGGAATAATATTTGGGCAAGATCATTAAAAGTTTCTAGGTCTGCTTCTACTACTCAATCCATGTATTTTCTTTATCATCGACTGTATTTCACTTCTGTCTCAATAGCTACATTTTCTCCCACAAACAATGACTCTTGCTGGAGATGCACCTCCCTTCTGCTGACTTGTTTCATATTCTTATGTCCCACTGTAGCCTCCTTCTGGGTGGATATTGGATCTCTTCTTTCAACATTTTTTAATTTACACTTACCCCTGACCAATGTTATCATTTTTTCAAGTAGTTTAATAGAGTATTTGGCTCTATCCTCACATGAAAAAAGATCACTTGATCTTATGTTAGCTTTGGCCTTTCAGCAAATCAAACTACACTGGAAATGTTTAACTGAGCTCTCAGTTAAGGCATGGTGGAATAACCATTGCCACTATCATAGATTAGATATTGCTTTTACCTCCTCCCATAATCCACTTGTTAATAAAGATTTATATTGGTTACCATTAACCACTTATTCAAATAATGTTGCAAAAAAAGAAGTTCTTTTCTCCATACGTTCTGACATTTTTAGACCTCCGTAAGATGTTATTTCTGTACCTTTTACTGTATATTAGTTTTTATTATTACTTATTCGGTGTTAATTACTTTTTCATTGATTATTATTATGTTTTGTAACTCGATCTTCAGATATTGACTTATGTTATACCCTTGCCCCCTTTCCCCCTTCCTAATATAAAACTGTAAACATCTTTTTATTTCGTTCACTTTGCCATTAATATTTGTTCGTTACCTATTCCAGGGTATTTTATATGGCTTACTGTTTTGTAATTAATATTTTGCTCTGAATAAAGCTTTTTAAGCTAAAAAGCACTCCTTGGTCACGGGTTAGGTCAATGCTTTGTTTCCGCTCCATTTAAAGGACACAGTCATGCGTTTCATAGTGATAAACATAAACAAAATACTTCATTTTGTCAACTTCATTGTTTTTTCAATGAAGAAAGAAATGCACTTGACGTACTGCGAGCTATACAAATTCAAATCATAACATCGGCTCGCCGATTTCAAACCTCATCACAATAGTTGTTGCATTTTAAATTGCCTATTATACCATAGAAGCATCTCTTATCTGCCAACTCACCTTTTTATCATTATGACATAATTGACATCATGAATTTTCCGCCCCAGTGGGCTTACACACAGTTTTAGGAAATAACACTGATAACATCAGTCAATTTAAATCAATGTCCTTACATTGCAACATAGCAGATGCTAATACCTTCTACTGGGTATCGCAGTTAAATCCATTCATGATTGTTCATAGTCAATGAAAATGTAAAACATGTGAATTGCGATGCATAACTAATACAGCCCTAGTGTGCAAATTACAGACTTCTTAAGAAATCATTTATGAGTTTGTGAAGAGAGAAACCAATTGGCCTGGTAACATACAAGATATATCAGCTCTTCTGCATTTCCACATTCATCATTCTGAAATAAACTAACAAACATGAAGTATCAATTAAAATCCAACATTCAACACACATGTAGGTTAAAAAGGCAAAAAACCTATAAATCAAGAAGGAATCAGCAACTGATGTATAATTTCCACTGTGACTATTTAGCCTAAGTGTACAGATAATTCTTCATCCATATTTAATCCATTAGGATGAAGTGTATTGAACTTAATAATCATTTTCGATTCTAAACCCCTTAATTCCAAAATACGATTGCCACTCCTCTCACAATTAAGAATTTTGCTCAGCACTACAAATTGTAAAAAATTGCAGTTCAACTTCCGATGTATTTTGAAGTGATGTGCATTTGGGTGCTGTTTGTTGGCATTGCGAATGGCGTGCATATGCTTTAAAATGCGCTTTTGGCCTTGTGGATAGTGCTACCTATGTATGTCAGCCTGCGAGTACACAATAAGGTGTAAACTACATATTCTGTGTTGCAGTTCAATAATTTGTTAATCACATATGGTTTCTGGTCTTCAGACAATTTTACTGTTTTGCAGCTTTTGCTGTATTTGCAGGCTTTGCACTGATTACATGTAAAAAAGCCTTTAGTTTCACTAATACTTCTTTCAGGATTTACTAAGCATGTACTTAGCGTATCTTGTGATGATCTTGCTTTTTTTAAAGTTATTGTGGGTTTAGGGCCAACATATGCACTCAAGTCTGGATCTGTTTTAAGAACATCTCAGTGTTTGCCAAGACTCTTTTTTAATAGTTCCCATGTTTGATTATGAAATCTTGTAATAAAGCAAATCTTTGATTCTTCCAATTCTTTCTGTTTAGGGGAAAGCAATTCATCTCTGTTTAATAATGTAACTTTATTGATTACCCTTTGGATAATCTTGTTACTATACCCTCCTTCTTTGAATCTTTGTGTCATAACATTCATCTCATTTATGAATCCCTCCTCAGTACTGCAGTTTCTTTTGGCTCTTATTCATTCGCCAAATGGTGTACTTTGGATCAATGAGATTGGGTGGCAACTGTCTACTCGTAATAAACTATTTCCCACCATAGCCTTCCTAAACAGCTGACTTACCAGTTTATTCTGTTTCCCTGTCACTTTAACATCCAGGAACTCGATTGTAACATTATCAATGTGACTGCTGAATGACAAATTTAATGAATTATCATTCAGTGTGACTACAAAATCATTAGCCTCATCTCATGTACCCTTCCAAATACAGAAGATGTTGTCATTAAATTGTCTGATGTTATTGACCATATATATATATATATATATATATATATATATATATATATATATATATATATATATATATATATATATATATATATATACATATATATGTATATAAATACATCTATAACTCCACAGTCTCTCGCACAAACAACCTTGTGCCAAACAGGAAAGAAAGTGAGCAGCACATTGGTCTGTTGCAGCAGTACATACCCACCTATCACACACATATATGCTTACTTACACAACAACTCACACACCCATACAGCCACTCACACACCCACCCACTCAGAGACCCCAGAAACCACTCACACACCCATACAGATACTCACACACCCAGTCACACAATCATACAGTCACTCACACACCCTCTCATACACCCATATAGTCACTGATACATCCACTTAAAGAACCACTCACACACCTAATCACAGATCCACATAGGTACACCCAACCAGACAGAGACCCAGAAAACCACTCACACACACATTTCTCCAGTATTGGGGTGTCTTTCATAGATTCACATGCTTGAATATTCCCCGTCATCGAAGTGGAGGCCCCACGGTAAATAAAATAGCAATAAACCAATAATATATGTACATAAAAACATAATTACATACATTCCAAAACCATAAATGCTTATAAGTACTAAGGTTAGCATTAACACATAGGAATACATAGAAGACAAGAAAACCTTTATAGCATATCCATGTCATTATGTTAGTCCAAACTACAGCCAATCAGGCACCAGCACCCCTCTAGAACCTTCTCCTCAGAGGCTCAGGCCCTCAGATTTTCTACCGCACATTGTGTGAAGGGAGCTCTGCTCAGTTTTCAACTTCTTTCAAGATTTCTACAGTTTTTTTTGGAATGTCTTCAAGTAAGAAGTCTTTGTTTCGACCATGTGCTTCTTGAGGGAAATTGCGGCTCTTCTCAGAGGACCCTCCATGGAAGTGTATTTACTGCCTCTATCCAGAGCATGAGGTAGGAAAATGTCAAATTTGCAGGACTTTCTCCACCAAGACCCTTAAGGACAGGGAAGGGCGTCTCCTCCTGTGGTCGCAGAGGTTGAAGGATAAGGATTCACCTCTTTCTGACGCAGAAAGCCTTGCGTCAGGTATGTCTGGAGCCGCTTCTAATTGTAGCAGTGTGCAGGATTTGCCATCGCCTTTCCTGAAAAAGAAGAAACTTCAACTTCAGAAGGCTCCTGCTGTGTCTTCACCTCCTACTGCTACGCCTACGCCCGAGATATGACTCTCAGGGGTCCACGGCTCCTTCTACGCATGTTTCCACTAAAAAATGTGCAAAATCGTCGACGGGAGCGTCAACGGTCGTTTCGACTACAAAATCTGCTGTCGCCAGCTCTCTGACGATGACGGTGACGACAACTTACTTGTGCCAGTGGGTTGTCGACGGCGGCTGTGTCGACGTCGTCAGTGTCGACGATGGTGTGTGTGAGCTACAAATCTGTCACGTCAACGATCCCAATCTCATCGTCGACGTCTAAGAAGGCAATCTCGTCGACATCGAAATCCTCGTCAACGCTTACTGTGAAGAGATCCTCTTCGTCGGCGGGTGCTCCGTCGGCGACAGCTCTGTCGACAGCTTTTTTGTCGGCGGCGGCTCCGTTGACGGTGGCTCCGTCGACGGCGGCTTAGTCGACGGCTGTGGTCTTGTCGTCGACGGCTTTGTCGACGGTTGCTTCGTCGACGGCTCTGGTCTTGCGTTCGACGGCTTCGTCGAAGGCTTCGTCGGCGGTGGTTGTCCCGTCGACGATGATAATGTCATCAATGTCTACCTTCGCATCATTGCCTCTGGTGCCACTTTCTTCATACGGATCTGGGGCTTCCGCTGTTGCCCCTATGCACCAACGGCGACATGTGCCTTTGGATCATCTTCCACTTCCACGTCATTCTCAGCCTCGGTAACCTCTTTTTGCCACGGGTCCAGAGCAGGACTCTGGTTCTGATGAGGAGGAAGATGATAGGTTCCGGGCAGCTTGAAGTACTTCGGAGCTCGTCATTAAATGTCAGGACTATGAGGATGATCAGGTAGATCCTTATTTTCATGAGGAGGAACCTTCTGTTCAGGTTCCCACCGCTCAAATACCACTCTCCCTCATTTCTAATCTCCAATACATGCTAGAAGATTATAATAGACGATTTCCACCGTCTCACCAGGGGTCTCCTCCACCTACGGTGCCCACAGCTACTGCAGCACCTCCCCCTGCTCCACTGCCAGAGTCAATTGCCCCCTCTGCAGCACAAACAACCTCTATTCAGGTCCATGCAACGGTTTATGAGGATGATGACGTTCAACCAGATCGGGAAGATGGCAAAGTAGATGATGATAGTGGGAACATGGCAGACTGGGACGACTATCAGATCCAGACACCGTCTCCACCACCTTCGGGTCCAGGGGATTCCCCTCCCGTGGATTTACCTGGGTTTTCACCAACTTATGGAACGAGCGGCGCAGCGTTTTAAACTTCCTATGGTTCTGAAGGATGAGGACTGTTTTCTTTATGATTTCAAGAGTCAACCTTTTAAACAAGTCCGGACAGTGCCCATAATTGACTTCATAAGGAACGAGGGTGTCAAACTGATGCAGACGCCAAATTCTATTCCGGCACTTCTTCCTCGTTTGGAGAAGAAATATAGGGTGCCCCAGGGTTCTCCAGCTTGCTTGGTACCGCAGCCTAAACCCGATTCTGTGATCACCCAGACGGCACAGCGCCGTTCCAGGAACCCGTCTTCTGCAATAACCGCTCCTCCTGACAGTGAGAGACGTCGTTTTGATGCCATTGGCAAAAAATGTTCCACTATGGCTTCTATCACTGTGTGGGCTGCAAATTCTCTGGCCATTCTGGGGCGCTACGACAGCCAGATGTGGTTGAATATGTTTTCTTTTATCGACCTCATCCCTGAGCCCTCCAGAGCAGAGGCTCTCAAGATTCTTCAGGAGGGAGAGAGAGCGTCATCAGAGATTATCGACTGCTCTGTGAACATTGCGTGCACTGGTTTTCGTCAGCTTGTGGGGGCAGCTGTTTTACATCATCAGGGCTGGCTTTGTTCCACCTCTTTTCGCCAGGAGGTTCAGGCGAAAATCCTCGACATGCCCTATGACGGCGAATCGCTTTTTGGCCAGCATATGGATGACACACTTCAAACAATAAAAAAGGACACCGAAACGGCTCATGCATTAGGCACTTTGCAGTTTCGCAAACAGCCTTTTTGTGGTGCGCACAGACACAGCACCTCCTCTTCTTTTCGTGGCGGATCCAACCAGTACCGCTCCTACGGCCAAGGAAATCAAAGATATTCCTCCCAATCACAGCAGTCCTATCGGCAGCAGTCTACCAAGTCTTACAGTGGAAAGTCTTCCTACAGAGGCTTTGCTCCTAAGAAGCAATGACTTGCCTTCCCCGCTCAAAGTTGGAGGTTGAATCTCCCTTTTCTTTTCCAATTGGTCTTCAATCACCTCGGACCGTTGGGTGCTGGACATTGTATCAAAAGGCCATGCTTTGGAGTTTGTCAAGTTCCCTCCAACCACACCACCAACTGGTCCACCTCCGGCTCACCTCAGGGAGCTCTTTCGACAAATTCGACTCATGATTCTGAAAGGTGCCATCGAAGTGGTTCCCAAGTCTCAGAAGGGGATGGGATTCTATTCCCGGGTTTTCCTCGTCCTCAAGAAGTCTGGTGAATGGCGTCCGATCCTCAACTGAAGAGCCCTGAACAAGTATTTGAAGAGCCAATCCTTCCGCATGCTCACACTCGCGGAAGTTCTCCATTTTCTCTCAAAGGACTATTTCATGACCACCGTCGATCTCCAGGACGCTTATTTCCATGTGCAGATACTTCCAAAACACCGGAAGTACTTGCGCTTCTGGGTAGGGCGCAGAGACTTTCAATTCAAGGTTCTGCCTTTCGGCCTTCGCTCCACCCCTCGCGTCTTCACGAAAGTCCTGGCCCCGGTGGTGGCATATCTACGCTTGAAGGGAGTTCAAATTTTTCCCTACCTGGACGACTGTCTCATCAAGTCGCAATCTCGTCATCAGCCGTCTCTGGACACTCGATTCTGTCAGACTCTATTCCACTCCTTCGGTCTCTACATCAACAAAGAGAAGTCTCAGGTCGATCCAGCTCCATGCAGGACCTTTCTAGGGGCCACTCTGAATACTTCACTGGCGAAGGCATTCATGTTTCACGAGCGTCAGCTGCAGATTCTATGCCTAGTGGCTCTCATCCATTCGAAAGGGTCCGTTTCAGTTTGTGTATTGAAGTCTTTTCTTGGGATGGCGTCCTCCTGCATCTCCCTGATCCCAAATTGCAGGCTCAAGAGTCGCCTAATTCAGGAGGAACTGGACAGACAGTGGCGTCAGGTCACCAGTTGTTTCAACGATCTGGTCCTGGTGACTGCTCGGAGGAGATCCGCTCTCCAATGGTGGGCTCATCTGTCAAACATTGCTGCCGGCACTTCTTTCCTAGCCATCGCTCCGGAGCTCTTCCTTACCCTGGATGCCTTCCTGGAAGGTTGGGGTGCACATCTTCAGGGGCTATCCATAAAGAGCAAGGGGACCCTGTCTCAACGTTCCTGGCACATCAACAGACTGGAACTAATGGCCATTTTCCGGGTGCTCAAGTCTTTCCATCTTCTCCTCCAGGGAGAATCAGTGCTCATTCAAACCGACAATACTACCAGTATGCACTATGTAAACAAGCAGGGCAGCACCATGTCACCGCTCCTTTCTCAGCTGGCACAGAGCATCTGGGACTGGGCACTCCGTCGCCAAATCACTCTGACAGCAGTTCACCTACCAGGCATCTCCAACATCCTAGCGGACTCCCTCAGCAGATCCGCGTCCTCAACCAACGAGTGGGAGTTGTATCAGCCGACTCTGGACTTCATCTTTCGGCTGTAGGGTCGCCCGGACATGGATCTTTTTGTGAGCCCTGTGAACCGGAAATGCCAGTCTTATGCAAGTTGGCTTCCCCATCAAGGGTCGTGCGGGAGTGTCCTTTTGATGGACTGGTGCAATCTATTCGCCTACGCTTTTCCACCGATTCCGATGGTTCCTCGAGGGTTGTGGAAGATGCAGAGACAGCGTGCCACATTCTCCTGATCGCTCCCAGATGGCCTCGACAAGAGAGGTTCTCGGAACTGCTGCTTCTCTCACAGTGCGAACCCATCCTCCTTTGTCCTCGAGCAGATCTCCTCACAATGGACAAGGGTCAGGTCTGTCATCCGGACCCCTCCTCTCTCAAATTATTGGCCTGGAACCTGAACACCTTGAATTTGCCCACTTGAACATTTCGCCAGCATGTAGAGAGGTTCTGGCCAATGCAGGAGCTCCGTCCACAGTAAAGACTTACAAGCTAAAGTGGAAACGGTTCTGTCACTGGTGTGCATCTGCCAACATCCATCCAGTGCACTCCTCTCCTGCTCAGCTTCTGCCGTTCGTTCTCCAGTTGGCTGAATCAGGACTTTCCCACTCCACTTTGAAGGTCTTCCTAGCGGCAATATCTTGTTTCCGGCAGGATGGATCTTCCTCTCTCTACTCTTCCAGAGTTATTTGGCAGTTTTTCATGGGGCTGTTCACGATGTTCCCGCCCATCCGGCGTCCTCCTCCTACCTGGCATCTCAATGTTGTTTTGGCGCAATTGATGAAGACACCTTTTGAGCCAATCCACAAAGGGGATTTGACATTTTTGACCTCGAAGGTGGCCCTTCTTCTTGCTTTGACCTCCTCACATTGCGTGAGTGATATCCACGCCTTTACCATTCAGCCTCCTTTCCTTCAATTCAAATCGGACTGTGTTGTACGCAGCAATCCTGCATTCATGCCTAGGGTGCCAACTGATTTTCACCTCAATGAACCAGTGTTCTTAAAGACTTTCTTTGCTAATCCCCAATCTCCAGTGGGGCAGCGTTTGCATTCTTTGGACGTTAAAAGATGCCTTGAATTCTACATCGACAGAACAGCACCCTTTCGTAGATCTGATCAACTGTTTGTTGTGTATGGACGCATGCGCAAGGGGCGTGCTGTTACCAAGCCAACTATTACACGTTGGATTTCCTCCACTATTTCCTTCTGTCATCAGAAGGCTGGCAAGCCTCTTCAGTCTACAGTGAGGGCTCATTCCACCAGGGCGATGTCATCCTCTACTGCCCTGTTTGCTGGTGTGCCAATTCATCAAATATGTCGAGCAGCCACGTGGTCCAGCAGGCACACTTTCACGAAGCACTACTGCCTTGAGACGATCAACAAAGCTGATACAGCAGTGGGCCAAGTGGTACTTCGTAATCTTTTTAAATAAGGTGAGCCTCTTTCCATCTCTCCGCATGTACAGTCTTTTTACTATTATCGGTCTGGCAGCCTATGTCATGTCATTTCATTGCATTTTCATGCTAATGCACTGCTATTTTGTCTTGCGGCCAGCTATTACTGCTCACTATTCTATTCAAAAACAACAGTTGATGGACAGAATGCAGAACAATGTCATACATTCACCCCAGTACAGAGATCTGGGCCTAAATCCATCGTTGTTTTGCTCACCACACCAACCCAGTTCAGACATGGCCATATGCAAATCAACCTTGACCCTGTGCCTCATGGAAACAGTCCAGCCCGAACTGCCAAGCCATGTCTTCACTGGACTGGAATCAAGCATCCTAGGACTGGTTTTTGGCTATCAGCCATCATCAGCCAGGATAGCTTGACTCCAGTGGTGTGGAGAGCACGGGACTCACGTCTGAGCATACCTGTCCCACTCGGGGTGACAAATGCAAAAACAACAGTTGATGGGCAGAATGCAGAACAATGTCATACATTCACCCCAGTACAGAGATCTGGGCCTAAATCCATTGTTTTTTTGCTCACCACATCAACCCAGTTCAGACATGGCCATATGCAAATCAGCCTTGACCCTGTGCCTCATGGGAACAGTCCAGCCCGGAATGCCAAGCCATATCTTCACTGGACCGGAGTCAAGCTTCCTAGGACCGGTTTCTGGCTATCAGCCAGGATAGCTTGACTCCAGTGGTGTGGAGAGCACGGGACTCATGTCTGAGCATACCCATCCCACTTGGGGTGACAAATGCAAAAACAACAGTTGATGGACAGAATGCAGAACGATGTCATACATTCACCCCAGTACAGAGATCTGGGCCTAAATCCATCATTTTTTTGCTCATCAAACCAAACCAGTTCAGACATGGCCATATGCAAATCAGCCTTGACCCTGTGTCTCATGGGAACAGTCCAGCCCGAACTGCCAAGCCATATCTTCAGTGGACCGGAATCAAGCATCCTATGACCGGTTTCTGGCTATCAGCCGTCATCAGCCAGGATAGCTTGACTCCAGTGGTGTGGAGAGCACGGGACTCACGTCTGAGCATACTCGTCCCACTCAGGGTGACAAATGCAAAAACAACAGTTGATGGACAGAATGCAGAACAATGTCATACATTCACCCCAGTACAGAGATCTGGGCCTAAATCTATCGTTTTCTTGCTCACCACACCAACCCAGTTCAGACATGGCCATATGCAAATCAGCCTTGACCCTGTGCCTCATGGGAACAGTCCAGCACGAACTGCCAAGCCATGTCTTCACTGGGCCGGAATCAAGCATCCTAGGACTGGTTTCTGGCTATCAGCCGTCATCAGCCAGGATAGCTTGACTCCAGTGGTGTGGAGTTTACGGGACTGTTTTTGCACTATTCTATTCAAGAATGTGAATCTATGAAAGACACCCCAATACTGGAGAAGAACAATTGTCACTTACCTGTAAACGGTGGTTCTCCATTATTGGGGTCTTTCATAGATTCACATGCGACCCACCCACCTCCCCTCAGAGGCTTGCTTCTCCTCCTAGACTCTTTTGTCACTCTTGTGCTACGAAAATCTGAGGGCCTAAGCCTCTGAGGAGAAGGTTCTAGAGGGGTGATGGCGCCTGATTGGCTATAGTTTGGACTATCATAATGACATGGATATGCTATAAAGGTTTTCTTGTCTTCTAAGTATTCCTATTTGTTAATGCTAACCTTAGTACTGGACTGTGACACTTGGGGCACAGTCTTTGCTTCCATTTACACAAAAACACATGGTGTTCCGTCTCTGGCGGTGATACCAGATGTACTAAGACAGATTCAAAATGAATACGGTTCAGAACCTGCTTTAACTCTTGGTATGAAATAACTGAAAGACTTCAAGCAGGTCTCGGCTATATTATTAGCCAATATAAAAGGAGAAGCAGCATCTGTGGTGATCCGCCAAAAATTGAAAGAAACAGATATAACAGATCAACCAATTGAACTTGCCAGAACCATAGAAAAATCCTATGAAGAACTAGGTAGAGATAGTTTGGGTGGTAAACCGGTAAAACCCCAACTACTTGAAAATCCTGAAAAATTATTTATTGAAAATAATCTAAACACTCCAAAAAAGAGCTGGGATGGAAATAAACAATCCACTCCCAAAGAAAAAAGATTCCAGTCCAGAGGAAGGTCTCATTGGCGGAGAAAAAGAAGTCTGAACCAAGAACACCAGTCTCCCCAAAGGGAGCCCTCTGAAAAAGATACAACCTTAGAAATAGGGATAATTTGAAAAAACATGATAGATATCAAGATATTGATACACGTCCCTCTCGATCTTTTCAGACTTCCTCGCAGAAATCGGAAAGAAGAGGACGGTCAAAACAAAGGGAAGAGCACGCCAAGTCCAAAGACAAGGAACCTGCTCAAAGTAAAAAACTACAATTTCCAAGAAAGAAGGTAGCCAGTATTAAAGTAATCAAACATGCCGAGAATACTGAGGACACAGCTGAAAAACGGAGAGTGGGCACAGACAATGCTAGACAGCGCAGCAGAAATCACCATAGCTCGCAAGATCCTGATGAGTCATCTGGAGACAGTGAACACGAATGAATACATTCGAAGTAGAAACTGCCGACACCAGAGTTAGCAAGCCCCATAAGATATAAGAAATAACACTGCATATAGAGGGTGATAAGACTAGGAAAATGCAAGTCACGGCCTGGCGGCCGTGAAGTGTGAAGCAGTGGGCGGGAAATCTGATGCCTGTGAAGCTCTCGCTGCCTTTGATGATGGAATACGAGTCACAGAAGGCAGGCGCTGGAGAGGGGGGGGGTGGGCTGCCTGCATTCGAGCGACCATATGGAGAGGAAGGGGGGTGGACGGCCTGCTGGGAGAAGCTTGTGTGAGGGAGACTGGGCTGCCTTTGATGATCGAATGCAAGCTCGTGCACGAGGAGCTTGTGGTCACGTGATTCACGTGAACTGTTGGAAATCCTCATCGTAAAAAGTCAGTTTTGTTGTTTGGCTGCAATAGGTCTCTGTGCGAGACCTAAAACGGAGAGTGGGCCCAGACAATGCTAGACAGCGCAGCGGAAGTGACCATAGCTCGCAAGATCCTGATGAATCATCTGGAGACAGTGGACACGAATGAATACATTCAAGTGGAAACTGCAGATACCAGAGTTAGCAAAGCTCATAAAATATACGAAATAACATTGCGTATAGAGGGAGATAAGACTAGGAAAATAAGGGGTCTATTTTGGGATAACCTCTCAAAAGGCTATGACATCCTATTAGCTGAGAAAGACTGGCCACCAGAGTTTGTCATGGAGTGCCCTCATGGCGAAGAAATGATTATGCCTGCCTTCTCAAATCATATTCCAATTCACAGAAAATATATATATGCAAGAAAATGGGCAGTAGCTCAAGCACCTGCATTATATAAGAATCATGTAGGATGGGATGAGGACTCTCCTCCTCACAAAATCCAGTTAAAATGTCAACCTACTGCACAAAGACAGTACCCAATTAAGCAAGAAGCTAAAAAACAGGCCAG
Organism: Lissotriton vulgaris; assembly: GCF_964263255.1. NCBI lineage: Eukaryota > Metazoa > Chordata > Amphibia > Caudata > Salamandridae > Lissotriton > Lissotriton vulgaris. The sequence goes on from NC_141694.1 coordinate 1,403,903,188, forward strand.
GGAGATTTTAGATCAACTTGAATACCAAGGGGTGATTTAAACATGCACCTCTCAAATGAACAATCCTTTGTTTCCTGTCTCCAAACCAGACAATTCATATCGTCTAGTCTTGAACTACAGACACCTTAACTCATGTTGCAAAACATTTGCGGTACAAAATTTGCACAGTGCGGTACTAATGAATAACATAGTTCACAAAAAATACAAAACAACATTAGACATTTCTAATGGATTCTTTTGTCAAAATATTGCACCGGAAAGCAGGTACTTGACCGTTTTCTCAATAATGGGGTCACAGAAAAATTTCTGTAGACTCCCACAGGGATTCAAGAATAGCCAAGGATTATTCTCAGCCAGAGTAACAGAGTTACTACAAATGTATGATGATGAGACATTATCTTATGTCGATGACATCTATCTCATAGACGACGACTTGGATACTCACTTGAAAAGAGTGAACACCATAATACTTGGGTTCGCAGCAGAGGGTTACAAATTCAACTTTAAAAAGTCACGAATTGCCCATCTACCGGTCCTGTTTTTAGGATACGAATTATCAAGTGAAGGCAAAAGCCTAGCAGACAACTTCTTAGAGAAGTGCGCTGTACTCCAAGCACCAAAAACGCTGAAGAACTTACAATCGATTCTAGGCTTCCTGAATTTCGGAAGAACTTACATTCTAAATTATGCAGAGAGGGTTAAACCTCTCTACGAATTAATAAAACCTGATTTTAAACCAATCAACTGGACTCAAAAACACTCATAAATGTTTAGATCATTGCAAACAGACATGTTAGCTAAAACAAACTTAGAAACTCGTGATAATACACTCAACCTTGTAATCCGAGTCATCCCAGGAAGATGCGGATTCACGTACCTGACCTCTAATGAGGGAGAAATGGTACCGATACCTTACAAATCACATGTGTACACAAAAGCAGATAAAACATTCAGTCTTACAGAAAATACTATAAAGGCAGTTCAAACTGCTGTAGCAAGAGAACAAGCCCAAGCACAAGGCAAAGGAATACCTGTTTTCACAGCAGAATCAGCCTTCGAGGCGTTATTCAGCCCAGTTAATCTAAAAACAGTGGCACTAGATCCAAAATGGATACAGTGGGAAAATTCTCTTGATACAGAAAAAGTGACATACTATTATGTCCCGAGCATGAAAAAACGGAATGATTTGCAATATGAAGAAGAATATCCTCTACCAATCGAAATTCCGCCTCTCCAACAGTACTCTTGTATGATCTACACAGACAGATTTAAACAACATTACGATGTGGATAAAAAAATCCTATAATGCAGCGTGCGCGATTGTTAAAGGTCGCTGGCTGTGTGGTAAATTCAGACCAAAAATAACAAAAACTGAATCACTGAGAAACTGTTCGGCTCGGCGAGCTGAAATCAGATCTTTAAAGATGGCGCTTGAAAATGCCGATCGTGAATTCCTGACACTAATAGTGTGCGATTCGCTTTTCTGCGTAGAATCTTACAATAATGACTTGCAGAGCTGGGTTCAAAGCAATTACAAAGATGACACAGGTGCCACAATCAAGCATAAAGTGCTTTGGGAACAAATAGTTCCTTCCTGAGGGAAACGGGATTGTGGAAAGAAAAAACCGAGACATAAAGCAATCTATAACGGCAAAGGTACTAGGTTCGGGTGATGGGTGGGTCCAGCATTTAACAAGTGTCCAACGTAGTCTTAATAATCTGCCAAGAAATTCTGTAAAAGGTTTCAGCCCGTACGAACTATTGCTCGGAACTAGAATGTTTATTCAGGATTTAGATAGTCTAACTTCAGTGGTAGAAGATAAGAAAAAATGCTTTGACATCAAAGATCGTTTGGATGTTTTACAGGACTTAAATGAAACAAGAAAAGCCCTGAGCAACATAAAGTTAAAACAACAGCCAACAACCACTGAAGACACACCACCTGTCCCAGCAAGACCTGTCTGGATTCCAAAGATTGGGGATCTGGTCAGAGAGAAAATAGCGGTGAAGAAGGAATTTGGGCCTTCTTACAGAAAAGCAGTACCTGTCTTAGCAGTCAACGGAACGAGACCAGTTGTACTACCGCCGCTTGCTGGTAAAAAGGAGAACCGAGTTGTATCCATCAACCTGGTAAAACCACAATCATGTGGCCAATAATAAGTAGTAGGCCAAGTAGAATCCCAAGAAATAGCAGAATACCAAAATTTGCTACTATGGAAGAGGTTCAAACTGAGAGACTAATCACATTTGATAAACCTGCAGTGAATAAAAAAGGACTATGCAACAATGCCATGGAACTTGTGTCTCTTGAAACCCAAATTGAAACAGTTTGTCAAGAAACACTAATCTACAATGATGTAGCATCAGAATGTGCTGATAAAAGGCAAATTGAAAAAACAATCCCAACAATTGACAGAACTGCATCTGGCTACTTCATCAATTTCGATAACTTTTCTGAAGATCAAAGTGACCCTGAAGTAACGCCAGCTACAAAGACTTTTAAAGACAAAGCAACAGAACTCTTTCATCAACTCATAGAGACATATCTGAATGCACCGTTAATTGAATTTTGGATTGTATTAGGCGTACTCATACTCCTACTATGCCTAATTTTAGTTCTAATTTTAGGAACATTTATTACAGTACAATAGACACAGCAAGTCAGAACATCAACTTAGTTCTGAAGCCACACAAGTCATCTCACATCGAGAAAAGAGAACTATCATCAGTGAATCTCACAGCCATTCCAATACCCGGTGGGGTCGTTTGGGACAAAACAGATTACGAAATATATGGACCGGTCGAACTCTTGAAATATCCTCATCAGTTTAAGGTTTCATTAAGTGACTTTGTAAAACCAAGTACATTCTCTGATGATTGGGACTTTGAAAGCATAAATAATATGATGTCAGATTTAGTATTGTCAGCAAAATTTACAGAACATGATTATTTACAAGGTTCATCGAATTATGAACAGATGTATTGCTATAACCACTATGCAGACCACTATTTGCACAAATCTGCTCAACCTAGAAATGTTTTTAAATATAATCAATGGGAACATTGTGCAACTCCACCTAAAAGCAGTTCAAAAACATTCTATGAGAAGTTCTCATACTTCTCAGGGTTTAACACAAGTGATGCAGAAACATTTTATTACAAACTGTTAGATAATACAGGGACAAAAAACATGCTGACAAATACTAAATTGATCTATTTGGAAACATTTTATGAAAAAATGATTACATTTTGGTTTTGATTTTTGGAAAAACAACATTGAAACAAAAACCATCTGGGGTACAAAAGAATGGCAGGTACAAGGCCTAGAAGCATTATTTCGAGCCTGCATGATCCCAGAACAAATAATGTTCTTGAATGACACCATTCAACAAACTACCTGTCTTGGCCTAGCCAAGACAAAAGACTTAAACAAACCGTCTATTCCAAAGTCAATACCTGATAATACAACCACAGATATTGAGATAGACGTATCCAAAATTTTACATCAAAATAGAACACATCCTGATTGGAAAAAGTGGTTAATCTGGCCAACAGACACAAATAAATGCCAAGATAGATTCCTGAACAAAATACAGGGGTTAAAAATGACCAGACCAGACCCTAGATACTCCCAGAGACAACATCCAGGGATATTAACAACATACAGTGTAGGGAAACTATGCCTTGAATGGCTACAAACATCCACACTGGCAGAAATTAAGCAACACCTGACTTTATTTAAAGACGGTGCTGACTTGCGCGATTTCATAAAGGGACCACGCAAACAGCGTCAAAAACGTTTCATAGCGGCCAGTATGTACTTGGAAAGTGATTCAAATTGAGACAGCAGAGAAAATACGAGAGATTGATCGTATCAATTTGGAAAAATCGCTTTCTGTTGTGGACAATGGGTTAATGACTCTGTCCTCCAGAATATATTCACTGGACAGTATTGTGTCATCTGCTATAGATATAATAGATCAGGACTTACTAATGTTACAACATGGTCAGTCCCAATTACGTTCTATTGTACAGCTTGGCTGGAGGTTGCAAAACCTGCGTTCAGGCTATGTGCCATGGCGTTTAATCAACACAACGTCATTATTTTCTATCTTTAACCTTACTGATAAACAAATCAGTTTGGCACAGAAAGGAGCAGACTATACAATCCTGAGCATTGAAAAACTTGAGAGATTACTATTGACAATGTCAGAAAGACCTGTCATTGAATGAATAATACACGGAATATTCACAATTCCGATAACAACTTTCCAATTTAAAAATTGCCAAGAGTATATACCAGCAGGCCAGTATGAAAGGTTGGGTAAAGGGTACATTAAGTCATCATGGAAATTACCTTATACACACACATGTTATAGTGACAAAAACAAGAGTGTATTTCTTAGTGGTAATAATTGTAGACGTTCACTAAGCGGTATACTCCTGTGCCAAGGTATTAATTTGCATGGGGCCTGTGAGGGGACTTCAAATAACCTTTCATGCCACCAGCATGGCACACCTGCAACACAGATAGAGCCATTCTTTAGACAACTTTCTAACGGGAGTTACGTTCTAATAACGGACCACAGCTGTTGTGGCATGATGCCAGGGAAAGCATATCTCGTAAGCGTTAGTTCCATGGTCACTTGCTGTGTGCAAGCATTGTATCCAAACGGCCCTGGAGACTCAGAGGCGATGATTTGGCCTCCGTTGAATATCTCTTCTATACGAATTGATACTTTAAGCAGAATGAAGTCTGTGCTTTTGCAGACAACAGTGCCCATCACGTCATCGAAAGAGACGTATAATCTCCAAGTTGCTAGGACAACAGCAGAGATACATGCGCTTTAATCAACAAATTGCCCCGTGCATTTCGTAGAAATGCTAAGCCAAATCCTAAATATGTCAGATGCCAGTGGTATCGCACATGTATTTAAGACAATTTTTTCGGGACTGTTAACACCCTTCGAAGCAGTCCTGGGCATCTTTCCCAATTTTGTCCATTCGGTCTTTGGCGGCCTACCACTACTTTTGGGACTCGTGGCAGGAATCTTATTTTTGACCCTTCTGCTCCGATATGGCAAGCCAAAACGCAGACCTGACTCCAGCAACAATGGAAGAAACGATCCTAGCAATACGCTACCGGGACCGCATAACTAAAGTCCTTGGATTAGCCCGGCTAAGAGATCTGAATATGACCTGGTTTCTTTCATTCAGACCTATATGGCAGAACTGTGTCTTACTTGTGCTTCGATGTATGCTATGCGGAGAAGAATGCGTGTTAGACACCTGTCTTACACTACAATCAGCAGTACCAATGGATATCGATACTTTGCTAAGTCCTGTAACGGCTCATGCATCGTGTTGTCCCCAGCGGTTACCAATCCTGATGACGGCATTCGTTGAGACTTCTCCACTATGATTAGGTGGTGGCAGTGAAGCAAGAAATGAGAGCAACATCACCCAGGTACGACCTTCTGTGAGCATTGCTGATCCTGAAATCGATGATAGCAATCATTTGCACGACTGCCCAGTTACAGCATTATCATCCTTGGTCGAACTTTCACCTGAAGCTGTAGACTGTTTTTTTGCGCATCTATCTGAAGTAATGTTCTCCCCTGAACAGAAAGAATAACTTTAAATATTCCGGCACACAGCGTTCCCCTGAACTCTTAATTCGGCCTTCGGCTTTGATAAACAAAAGCTACTGAAATACTTTAGAACTATTTTTTCCCCTGGAAACAAATTTTTTTTTTTCAGAATTCCAAAATATTTACTTTTTTTGGCACTTGCGCTTGAAGTAAAACTATTCATAAAGAGCAGAGCTTCGATTTTTAGTAGGTCTAGAGACAAAATATTACCTCGAACTCTAGCACAAGAGCAAGCAATTGCATTTATATGTGATGAAATAGTCTCGACCTTCTCTTCTGTATTAAGAGACATTTTATGTGTAATTTTCGCAAATCGTTCAGCTAAATATATATGCATTTCTTCTCTGAATGATTACACTGCTTAAAAAATGTACAGTACCAATAATATTTCATGTATTTCACGTACTCCATTTCGAATGCAAAAATGTATTTTGGGGTGGGATGGAATACACATTCACGTTAACATGTTTACTATTGCTTAGTTTTAAGTACATTATGGACATAAAATCGTGGAGTGGGTGATGTGTTTTATCTAGGAACCCGATTCAATATTGTGACTTTATGCCCCTGTACGGCTATAATCAATAATATCCCTATAATGGCATACGAATCAGATCCATATTTCAGTAAATCGCCCTTGCAGTCCAAGGCACGGCAAAAGCTACTTCCTTGGATTCCTAGAGAGCACACCGAGTTCTTTCGACATACCAAACCTCCAGCAACCTGGGAAATCCCCACTTGCTTTGTTTTGATTTGTAATAGAACTCCTGCGAGCACTGTAAGAACTGCCAGTTCTTAGTGACATCTTTATTGACGTCTTATGTCCAAACCTTACGTCAAACTCGGCACCTTTGAGGTATAAATATACCAACGTTGCCTTAAGCAAACACACGGTGGTGGTTTTGGAGCAAAGCAGCTAATCTACTTTCCGAGAGCCCAGCAGACGCGAGAAGCCCACGGACGCTGCCCCTCCTCTTTGATGCGCTGAGAAAGATGCTGTCTTTTCTCCTGCTGAGAAAATCCAGCTCCGGCATTTTTAGCCTACCCTTGCCGGTGACTGGGATATCGAGTCCTGAGAGAGAGATACCAGACCTCCTACATTCTATTCCCAAGGTACAGTGCTGACTAAACCCTTAGAGAGAATTCTTGAACAGATCCTTGGCAACAAACCTACTTAACTTAAATTGCTACTTACTTACTCCTTCCCACGTATTAGGTTTAGGTCAGGTACACCGGGGTAGGCGTAGTTTAGAAGCACCAGTTGAGGACGTTAGCCTATGTATATATGTATGTATATAGTCTATCCATTTTTAAGTGTCTTATGGCTAAGAAACCATATCAATGCTTTTACAGTATTATTTTATAATACTCCTTTTACTGTACGTACTTTACTTTATATTAAGCATTGCAATTGTGGCAATTAATTTCTCTTGCATGAGAAGGAAGACTGCTCAATAAATAATACCTTTTATTGAAAATGCCCGTCTCTCTCTTCTCTGCACTCTGGTGAAACTAAGAACGCACATCTGACTGAGTGAAATAGCTGTCTATTGTTTTCACGACTCTAGAGATTTACTCTTATTCTGAGGGAGCAAAGTTGTCATGTTCATGCGGTTGTCGGAAGCTGAATCCCTTCTTGTGTGAGCCAGGGAAGCTGATCTCTTCCTATTCATTCAAGAAAGTTTCCAGTGACCTCTGAGCTAGCTGGCTCAAACCTAAATTAAGTCTAACATAGTCAGTAGAGACCTAGAAGACCTCAGTCTTCACTGCTGTTTATGTTATTCCAATGCGCAGAGCCTATAGGGAAAATAGGAACTACACTACACCCATTTACAGGCCCGACAAGCTCTAACACACCTGCTCACACACCCAGTTACGCACCCACACAATCACTCTCACACCCACTCACACACCTATTTATATTGCCACTTAGAGACCCACACAGCCAGTCACACTCACACCTGCTCACATGCTCACAGATCTACTTACACACCCACACAACCACTCACACAGCTGCTCACACAACCATACAACCACTTACTCACACCCATTCACCCAGTTAAGTTGTTAAGGAATACCCTGTTGCCTGCGTCTGTGAAATGGATTCCGTCTTTTCAATATATTTAGCCCATGTCAAAGCGTAAGTTGGTATGGTACCCAGACCCCAAATTGTAGAAATGCAGAAATGGGTTTATTGACATGTTTCCTGGTTTTCTCTATCTGCAGACAAAATTGGGTTGACCACTGCAACTTCTGTCTTTGGAAAATGATGGAGAACGTCAAAAACAATGGGAAAGCAAGGGAAGAAAGAGGTGCGTCCGTATCCCCTGTGTAATATATATTAAACAATTATGGACAAACCCAAACTATTATGTGTGGCATAATCACTAGTAGGCAGTGTTTGGAACCCACTGGGTTTGTTAAAAGACCTCTCACACACCAACCTAGTTGATGGCATGCTTCATCATTGGGGTCCCAACCGGGTGGCCGAATGCACCCCGGTTGTGCTGCGACACCTGATTACAGCAGAGCTGGTGTGGTGCAGAAATGTGATGTGGAGTGAATTAAATATCTCTGAGAATCCCTGGCTCTCTATTTCTATTACTGGCGGCTCAGGATATGATTAAAAATTATGTGAGATGCAACTAAAAAAAAGTAATTATCTTGTAGTTGACTATGTGATGGGTCTACCTGTTTCAGCCCACAGGAGAATGTAGGAGGGGCTTTCTTCAGGACCGTGAAAAGTGGTGAGTGGCAGTCTCCTCCTGGATGATGAATAATTTCATGAAATTAAATGGAGATAAGACGGAGGTCCTGGTTTTCGGCTGTAAAGTGGACGTTTGGTCTACTGACTGGTGGCCTGCCAGTCTAGGTGCGTGTCCCAGTCCGGTTTAACATGGAAAGAATTTAGGGGTCATCGTTGATAATTCACTTTCCCTGGATTGTAAGGTCAGCAGGACCATATCAACCTGTTTTGGGATCATTAGGGTCCTTAGAAAAATTGCTCATCTTGTTTCTTTTGAAGCACGCAAGCAGGCTATTGTTGCACTGGTAACATCCAGACTGGACTATTGTAATGTCCTCTACTTAACTAGGGTCTAGTGCGACGTTTGCAGTTGATGCAGAATGCCGCAGCTAGGCTGGTGATGAATCTTCCGAAATTTCATTCGGTTAGAGCCTCCATTAGGGAATTGCATTGGTTGCCTCTTGACCAAAGGATCCTGTTTAAGTCTCTCTGCCTGACTCACAATGCCTATTATGGATTAGGCCCAGAGGGAATCATGGCGATGTTTCAGCAGTATGTTCCTAGTAGACCTCTTTGCTCCGCAAACAAAAACCTGTTAGTTTTGTCCAGGTTTAAAAAATCTAGGTGGGGAGGTAGAGCCTTCTCCTTGCCTGCAGCCAGGCAGTGGAAGTCCCTCCCGGAAGTGCTTTCTGGTCAGGCGTCTCATTCTCTCTTCCACAAAACCTTAAAAACCTGGCTATTTTCACATATTCCAGGATGAGCATGCCGTCTAGTTCGCTCCTCTCCTGAAGTTTTCATTAGCGCCTTGATGCCCTTGGGCTTAGTTCGTGCTGTATAAATCCAATACTTACTAGTGCCACGTGAAAACAATAAAAATGAGTACCTACACACGTGTTAAGGTGTGTGGACTGTGTGTCTACATACTTGCGGACACGTATGATAAAGGACTTGTGAGAACAGAAGAGAACAGCACAAAACATGTATATATACACATGACAAATAGACAGCATATTTACAGTGGTATTAAGCAACATAAAATGCAATCTTAAGTGCTATGGTCCTCCAAACTGACCTGCCTGGTGATGGTGCCTGTTAAAAATATATATACATATGGTGAACATGCTGCATGCAGAAATAGTGCAGCAGCTAGTATCATTTACAGTCTTAGAGTTGCTATGAAGCTGTAAGGCTTCTATGTGACAATCTAATGGCAACAGTGGGTTGTCACGATGTTGGCTGTGGTCACCGTGATGTACAGTGCTGCAACGCAGTAGTGTGGAAGCTTTCCATAGTGGTGATATAGTAGTGCGTGGGCGTTATGATAGTGAACGCACCACTGGGAAACCGGCACTGTGCCATCATGCGTGGCGCCCCGATAAGAAAGTAAGCTTTTATTAAAAACAAATGCAAGGGAAGCGGAAACGCTTCAATAAGCAGCGCTTATGTAGAAAGTAGTATAATTACACTACGGTCAAGTTTAAATTGCTGATCGGGGCTTGGGAGGAGTTCGCTCCTCTGTCAGACTCTGGGGAAAGAAAATTAGGAGAGGCATGTGAGCTGCAGGGTTCAAAGTGCTCACAGGAAGCCTCTAAGTTCTATCGTTAGCGCAACCTTACTTGGATTCAGAGCGTAACCCGCCAAAAACCTGTTATGGTCTCCCGTCGTCCAGGATGATAATGGGGCCGGATGGGGGCCGGTGCGGGCTTGGTTTAAGTAGCAGATTGGTCCATTGAGTACGTGCTGGTATGAGCGTTGGAGGGCCGGTGTGAGAGGGGGACCTTCGGGGGACGACACAGCGCTGGACTACCATGTCCAGAATCCTCTGTATGCGCCAGACGGAGACAAAGCAGACCCCAGCCGGAAAGACACAAAGAGACACCCATCTCTCATGTTTCTCCGCAGCAGGGTCCGGGAGATGAAGGAGGAGCTGAACCTGGAAGCATTAGCGGTCCACTCGTGAAAACAGACGCGACCCAGGAAGAGGCATCTCGTACCAGCAGGAAGGCGGAGCTGAAGGAAGAGCCGAAGATGGAAGAGAAAGAACGCGTGGAGCAGGACGCCGAGGATCGGAAACGCGAGACAGAGTCTAACGCCGGGAGTGAGGACAACGAGACAAGCGGTGAGGAGACGGAGGAGACCGAAGAGCCCTGAGGAGTGGTGGTATCCCCCGGAGGAGGCTGGAGAGCGAGCCGGTGAGTGACGCTGGTCCTAAGAAACGTGTGAGGATTGTTGAGGGAAGCGGGTGCAGTGAGCACTGTTGAGGTAGGCGGGTGGAGAGTGGACCATTGAGGGAAGCTGGTGGAGTGAGCACTGTTGAGGGAGGCGGGTGGAGAGTGAACTATTGAGCGAAGCGGGTGGAGTGAGCACTGTTGAGGGAGGCAGGTGGAGAGTGAACCATTGAGGGAGGCGGGTGGAAGTGGACTAGTGTAAAGAAAGGAACACAAGACTGTTTAACTGAAAATACTCACGAAACCCCCTTTTAGTCATACCATCACCTCCCTATGCCCCAATACTTTCCTGAGTCTCTTTTCTGTGGCACTACGTCCTTTATTCGATTTACCTTCAAACACTTCCCGGGCACAGCCTATCCAATCCTTTTGCACTACCAGGTGTAGGTGACGGGTATAAACAGTTGACCCAGAAAACTGACAGGCTCCCTTTTCTTTTCTCTTGGGGAGCCTCCGGGTGAAACTAGCATCACGGATACACCAACTCCCCATCAACTCTGTCTCCCAACCGAAGAGGGAAGACCAACACTGGCATCTTCATCCATCCACCCTGAAAGCGTGAAGACCCATCCAGAGGAAGAGACTCCAGACCCTGTAGTAAAACCCAAAACTGTGTCAACTGATAATAAAGAAAGCCCTGTTCGACAATATATTCAGCATCCTCGTCTATATATCCGCCCTGCGCTCTCACAACCGGGTATTAAGTCTGGGCGTAGAGGCTGAGAAAGGGCGTCTGCGCATATGTGACTGAAGGAAGCTATTCTGCACGCATGCCCAGGGGATTGACGGGTGTCATTGGGTGCGCATGCGCAGTAAGCGGCTCATGGCGTAAAGTGGAGCGCTCTGTTGTTTGGGAAGTGGTGAGATTCAGGATATGGGGGCCGTAGCGTGGAATGGGCGCTCGGCCTAGTAAGTACAGTTAAAAGGAAGAAATGGAGGATTGGACTCTGCTAAGTGCAAAAACGTAATTGAGGCAAGCAAATTAAAAATGGTAAAGGAGGACCTCAACTAGAGTTCCATGGTTCTGGGGGAGTGTACTGTCCCTCAAGGGGTTTCGCCTGAAGGGTGAACTGGTGTGGGCTGCTCTGACTAGGCTCTGGGGTCTCACAAAAATGAATAGGCAAAATTACGTGGATCTAGTCAGAAGTGACTGCAGGTTAGCTCTAACACACAAGCGAAGCGAAAGGTGCCCAAGACTGGGTGTTTCGATAGGGTGTCTAAGATCTTCTAAGACTGTTCCAAGGGATATTGTCGTTCAGACCTGTGATGTGGCTTGACAGATGATAAATCTATCTTTGTTCTTTTTCAAGTAGGCGGCTTTGGATGTTGGGTAAATTGGGATCTAGTGCTTCTATGACTACCCATCTCATGTCATTGGTCGTGTATCCAGTCTCAAGAAAGTGGTTTGTCATCCTTGTGGTGTTTTTCATGCACTGTATGGTGCTGCGGTGTTCGCAAATCCTAGTTTTGATTTTGCGAGTCGTCTTGCCGATGTATGTTGGGTTACAGGGGCAGACGCTCTGATATATGACATGTTCAGTGTTGCAGTTAGTGTGTTTTCTCAGCTCCCATACCTTTCCTGGTCCCAAGTTGAGGCTTTTCACGGTCTCAGTGATGTGGTAAACACTGCAGTTCCCTCATAGGAAGTGGCCTGTGATGCCTGGAAGCCCCCAGGCATTGAGAACTGTGCTCGCTGGTGTCGGTCTAGTGGACACTATGGCGTCTTTTATAGATCTTGCTCTCTTGTTGGAGAGGAGGGGTGGTGCCCAGGTAAGGTTGCCTGTCTTCAGTATTTTCCAGTGCTTCCAGATAATCTGTGAGACTTTGTTGGGCACTGTGTTGTAAGTTTTCACACTTGTAAGTGGAAGTGGGGTGGGGTCTTGTGTCTGAGTTTCAATGAATGCTACGCGGTTCTGGTTTCTGGAGTTCTTGTTGGCTTTCTTGGTAATGCATTTGTGGTATCCTTGTTGGTGTAGTTTGTTGCTCAGGTCTATGGCTTGCGTTTTGTAATCTTTAATTTTGCTACAGTTTCTGCGTAGCCGGAGGTATTGGCCATATGGGAGGTTTTCACGAAGTGGTCTTGGATGGAAACTTGTGAAGTGAAGTAGGGAGTTACTAGCAGTGGGTTTAAAGTGTGTTTTGCTCTTAAGACCTCCTCCTACCACTATAATGTCCAAGTCCAGGAATGTAGTCTGTTGTCTGTGGAATTTGTGTGTGAAGTGGAGATTGGGATCACATGTGTTGAGCCATTCACAGAATGTGATGAGGAATCCACTGGTTCCTTCCCAAATCAATAGGATGTCGTCAATGTAACCTTTGGAAAATTTTATTTGTGTAATTCGTGGTTGGTCGTTATCAAGTAAATGTTTAGTCTCAAAGTCATATACATACAGCCCTACTACACTGGGAGCGAAGACACTCCCCATGGAGGTCCCGTACTTCTGGAGGTAGAGTCTGCCTTCATATTCAAAGAAATCTTCTTTGAGTGCAAGTGTGGCACACTCTAGACCAAAAGATGCGGAAGTTCGATGTTGCCAGTTGGAGTTTTTTAAGGCATTGTCTAGTACTCTAAGGGTGACATCTTGTGGGAGACTGGTGTATAAGCTCTCCACATCAAGGCACACCAAGAGTGAAGTGTTAGGGTCATAGGGAAGGGCCGTTATGAGGCCTAGTAGGTCTTTGGTGTCTTTTAGGTAAGTGCTGGTTGATTGTACCAGGGGTTGCAGAAAATGGTCGCAGTAGCGCGACAGGGGTTCCAATAATGATACAATCCCCAAGACAATAGGGCGTCCTGGTGGTGGCATTGTATTTTTATGGGTTTTAGGAACGATGTAGAAGTATGGTATTTTGCCTGGCGTGGTAGTCAGGAATTTGGCCGTGTTCTTGGTGATCAATCCTGTATTCTCTGCATCTTCTACAAGGGTGTGAAATCGTGTTTTCAGAGCTGTGCTTGGATCTTATGTCAATCTCTCATCGTTTTTGGTATCATTAAGTTACCAATCACATTCCCGGCGGTAGTCTACTTTGTTGAGTATGACAGTGGCCCCACCTTTGTCGGCTGGTTTTATTATGATCTCAGGGTTGTCTTTCAATGATTGTAGAGATGATTGTAGAGCCAGGCTTTCTGATCGGCTTGTGTTTTGGAAAGTGTTGGATTCTTCCAAATCTTCAATCTCTTTGAACACTGTTTGTTCATACACGAGTATCTCTGGTGGTACTGTGCTCGGTGGTGGAATGAACGTTGATTTGGCTCTGAAGGGTGTGTCCCCCTGTGTTTCAGAGTCCGGTTCGGTCGGGAGAGGTCTCAAAAAAGGCTTTAAGCTTGGGTTTGCGGAAGAACTCTGCTAATTCACAATGTAGCAAGAATTTGTCAAGTCTCGCAGTGGGGGCATAGCCAAGTCCTTTTTCTAGTACTGCTTTTTTTGCTGGCATCAGGGCGTGTATGGAGAGGTTGGTGATGAGACTTAAAGTGTGCTTGGGCCTGGTTGTTGCAAAAACAACAAGTGATGGACCGAGTGTGGATCAATGTCACACATTCCCCCAGTCAAAAGATCTGGGCCCAAATCCATCGTTTTTTTGCACTCCACACCACCCTGGGTTAGACAATGGGGATATGCAAATCAGCTCTGACCCTGTTGCCCCATGGGAACAGTCCAGTCCGAACTACAAAAGCCATGTCCTTCCCAGAACGGAATCAAGCATCCGAGGACCGGACCGGTTTCGAGGTAACACCTCTCATCAGCCCGGCTAGCTTGACTCCAAGTGGTGTGGAGTGCCTGGGACCCACGTCTGGGCATCCCCAGCGCACTTAGGGCGGCAATTGCAAAAACAACAAGTGATGGACCGAGTGTGGATCAATGTCACACATTCCCCCAGTCAAAAGATCTGGACCCAAATCCATCGTTTTTTTGCACTCCACACCACCCTGGGTTAGACAATGGGGATATGCAAATCAGCTCTGACCCTGTTGCCCCCTGGGAACAGTCCAGTCCGAACTACAAAAGCCATGACCTTCCCAGAACGGAATCAAGCATCCGAGGACCGGACCGGTTTCGAGGTAACACCTCTCATCAGCCCGGCTAGCTTGACTCCAAGTGGTGTGGAGTGGAGTGCCTGGGACCCACTTCTGGGCATCCCCAGCGCACTTAGGGCGGCAATTGCAAAAACAACAAGTGATGGACCGAGTGTGGATCAATGTCACACATTCCCCCAGTCAAAAGATCTGGGCCCAAATCCATCGTTTTTTTGCACTCCACACCACCCTGGGTTAGAAAATGGGGATATGCAAATCAGCTCTGACCCTGTTGCCCCATGGGAACAGTCCAGTCCGAACTACAAAAGCCATGTCCTTCCCAGAACGGAATCAAGCATCCGAGGACCGGACCGGTTTCGAGAATGTAAGACATTGATCTACATTCTGTCCATCAAATTGTTTTTTGTAATTTTCTCCCTCAGTGTACTGGGGTAGCTCAGACGTGGGTCCCAGAGCCTCCACACCACTGGAGTCAAGCTAGCCGAGCTGATGAGAGGTGTTACCTCGAAACCGGTCCGGTCCTCGGATGCTTGATTCCGGTCTGGGAAAGATATGGCTGTGTAGTTCGGACTGGACTGTTCCCATGGGGCACAGGGTCAGAGCTGATTTGCATAAAGCCATTATCTAACCCAGGGTGGTGTGGAGTGCAAAAAACGATGGATTTAGGCCCAGATCCTTGAACTGGGGTGAATGTAAGACATTGATCTACATTCTGTCCATCAAATTGTTTTTTGTAATTTTCTCCCTCAGTGTACTGGGGTAGCTCAGACGTGGGTCCCAGAGCCTCCACACCACTGGAGTCAAGCTAGCCGGGCTGATGAGAGGTGTTACCTCGAAACCGGTCCGGTCCTCGGATGCTTGATTCCGGTCTGGGAAAGATATGGCTGTGTAGTTCGGACTGGACTGTTCCCATGGGGCACAGGGTCAGAGCTGATTTGCATAAAGCCATTATCTAACCCAGGGTGTTGTGGAGTGCAAAAAACGATGGATTTAGGCTCAGATCCTTGTACTGGGGTGAATGTAAGACATTGATCTACATTCTGTCCATCAAATTGTTTTTTGTAATTTTGGGCCTGGTTGTTGGTCTCTTGTTTTGCTCCTTGTCAGGGCTCCTTGTTTGGGGTCGTCTTCTCAGTGCACCTGGTTCCCTCTGCTTCTCCTTCCGCGACCACGTTGGCCTCTTCCTAAAAAATGTTGCTGTTGATTCAGGTTCATGTAAGGTGGTGGTGGTCCAAAAGGCATGTTCCAAACGTATCCAAAATGTGGGTGCATTTGGGGATACAAGGTGGGGGGAGCTTCTACACTACTGTGCTGCAGCACTGTACATCATGGTGTCCAAAGCCAACATTGTGACAACCCCCTGTTGCCACTAGATTGTCACATAGAAGCCTTACAGCTTCATAGCAATGCTAAGACTGTAAATGATACTAGCTGCTGCACTATTTCTGCATGCAGCATGTGTATATATATTCTTAACAGGTACCATCACCAGGCTGGTCAGTTTGGATGACCATAGCACTTAAGGTTGCATTTTATGTTGCTTAATACCACTGTAAATATGCTGTCTATTTGTCATGTATATATATATATATATATATATATATATATATATATATATATATATATATTTTATATATATAAGTTTTGTGCAGTTCCCTTCTGTTCCCACAGGTCCTTGATCATACGTGTCCGCAAGTACGTAGACATGCAGTCCACACACCTTAGCACGTGTGTAGGTACTCATTTCTATTGTTTTCACTTTTCACATGGCACTACACTTTTTGCCACTCACCACTTTTCACGGTCCTGAAAATAGCCCCTCCTACATTCTCCTGCGGGCTGAAACATATAGACCCATCACATAGTCAACTACAAGATAATTACTTCTTTTTTAGTTGCATCACACATAATTTTTAATCATATCCTGAGCTGCCAGTAATAAAATTAGAGAAGCAAGGATTCTCAGAGATATTTTTAATTCACTCCACATCACATTTCTGCACCACAGCAGCTCCAATGTAATCAGTTGTCACAGCACAACAGGGGGGCATTCGGCCACCCGGTTGGGACCCCAATGATGAAGCATGACACCAACCAGTTTGGTGTGTGAGGGGTCTTTTAACAAACCCAGTGGGTTCCAAACACTGCCTACCAGTGATTGTGCCACACATAGATTGGGTTTGTCCATAATTGTTTAACAAATGATGGAGAACACCAATGCAGTATGTGGGAAAAGTGACATTAATTTACCAAAGGTATCCTTCATTAGGATTTCCAGTCCTACCCCAGTAATTGTGCCTAGGTCATTGTCACCACAGCACACAATCATGAAGTCTGGATGTTGGCAATCTGCAATGCTTTCAACCAAAGGCAGCAATTGATGTCACTTTGACCCTCTCTGGCCAACCCAAGTAATGTCTACATTAGGTAAACCTAGATCCCTGTCAATGCCACTATTTCTAGCACTCTTTCTGGCCAAGAACACAAAACTATGGCCCATAATCCAAACTCTGACAATTGTTTAGACAAGTAGGAGTAGCACACAGGAAAAGGCTGCAGCAGAATGCGCCAGTTTTGAAGATGAAAGGCAGTCACAATAGAGGAGAGCAAGTAAAATATAAAATAAAATATTTGATTGGATTGTGAAAATGTGCAGGGAACTAAAATTAGGTAGCGACTTTAAGAAAAAAGTAACTAACTCTGGTATTGACTTTATAAAAACAAAAAAAACTTTTGAAATTGCAAACAGTCAACCACACCTGCTACAGTTAAGGTAAAGCTAGTATGCTGTTGAAAGAAAGGCTTGTGAACCTTTGACCTACTGGTAGGCAGAGACTATCAGAAATATGGTTACTAAAACGAAGCTAACAGAGTGATTGGGGGAAGGGAACAAAAAAGACTGCAGTATGAAACCGAAAAGCAGACTGGTGTACAAATATTGCTCAGTATGGAGTGTATGTCTTTTAATTGACAATATTTTACAAAATAAAATATAAATAAAAATGCATTAACAGCATATTGTTGAATGCTTTTAACCCCTTCGATGCTGATGACGAGCTCAGCTCGTCATCAGCCACGGGTGGCGTGTGCTGATGACGAGCTGAGCTCGTCATGTAACGCGGTAATTTGAACCGCGCAGCACAGCGCAAAAATCACCGCAGCAGCGATGCGGTTAAGGGCTTTTGTGTGGGTCTACGGATTTGCTGCGGTTTCACACAGGGGACTATGCTGAGCCCCGCAATATATCCGCGGATCTGCAAAAAACAAACAAATTTGGCTTCTTTACAGGAAACATGGAAAGGGTTAACAAATAGTGACTATTCTGAAGATTTATAACGAAAATAAATGATGAAACAAAGTCTCTGATTTGCTAAGTACAGGAGTATGAGTGAAAGCATGGCCGGAAGGGTAGCCATTATTGATACTTTTGTACTGAGAGTGGAGGAGAATTGCAGTATTACCAACTTAAGATTTGCAGTGGAAAAGATATTAAAATATAAGTTGGACAACAGCAAAGAGTTTTTGCTTGTATGTTACTTAGGTTGTACTATAAAAAAGTATGTTTAAAAAAGCCTATGAGTGTATATCAACTGAAAGAAAACGTATAGCTTATAGACACTAAAGAAAAGGCAAAAAAGAAGGGAGTTTATATGAAAACATTTACTAAAAATATTGTGAGCAGTGAAGGAGGAAAAGGATTTGTTATACTGAAAATATAAGGCCTTATTTAGACCTTGGTGGATGGGCTACTCCATCACAAACGTGATGGATAGCCAGTCCACCATATTACAAGAGCAATGGGATATAATGCACTTATAATATGGCAAACGGGAGAGCCATCACGTTTGTGACAGAGTGTCCCATCCGCCAAGATCTAAATCAGGCCCCTAGTTATTTTATTAAGCCAGTATGAATGAATGTGTTTCAAATCAGATGTAAGTGCTTGTTTATAGTACGTAATTTACTAGCATGTCATTTACACCCACTCACACAGTCAGGTAGGCATTTACACATCCAGTTACACTCCTACAAAAGCACTTATGTACCCACTACTCATATAGTCAGGCAGTGACACACACTGTCACACTCCTATAAATGCATTCACACGCCTTACACACTGACATAACCCCGTATGTAGCTACGCACTTGCCTATAGTATGAAATTTAATGGTATGCAATGTTAAATTAAATGTATTCTATATTTGTTTTTCAGATATCTACTTGTGTCTAGAGGGAATGGAAGGTGGAATTGTGAGGTGAAAAATAATTAACAATTATGCTTGTTGACAGCATCCATAAACTGGGCAACAGATGACTTTTTTGTGAAACTGGCATGTGGCATTTGCCACAATGAGTCACCCTGTCTTCCAGTTTTGGTGAAACAGCGGGATGGTAACCATCTAGTCGGGTGGTAAGCATCCCACAGATTGTCCAGCTACTGATGACGATGCACTACCCTCCCTTTCTCTCATCATCCTGTCATATGTCCTTGTATATATGGTTTTCGGTTGTTTCCACATATGTGCCATGTGAATACTTCCCCCATGTACTTCTTGACAGTTTTCTTTTTTCTTTTTTTTAAATTTTAACCTTTATTCACAGTCAAAATTCTAGTACAGAGTTAGTAGCCTGCAGCCCCCGAGAGGCGACAGCCAATGCAATTAAAACATATCTTGTACACAGAATTAATTTGACACAGCCTGAGGGCCGACATCCCGGAGGCTCGGCGGCGCACAATGAGAGAATAGAGTAATACAAATCTGCAAGAATCTAGGCAGTATCATCGTGCACACCTTACTGAGTCTGTGTCGGCACTTCTCTGGCTGAGTGGAGGACGGTGTCATTACCCATCCAGGGGCTAGCAGGCAAGACCCAACCCAGCAACATAATAAGAAAAAACAAAAAGAAAAGGACTAACTAACTCCTACCCCAACTACCCCCCCACCCTCATATCGCCATTAGTGCTCTCGCTCAGGTTGCAACACAGCTAGTACTTGATTGGACACGGAGTGAACCGAATGAGTAAGGGGGAGCTTGTGCGCCGCCTAACGACCTACAGTCCTCCCCCGGCAAGCTGAGCCCTCCCCAGTGACCCATGGGCTACGCACCGCACAAATCTACTGCATGTGGACTGCGCTCTAGTGTCCCTCTATTCGCCATGACCCTACCGCACCTCCCCTAGGACCCCAGCTATGCACCAACCTCGAACCCCAATAAAGGCCCCTACCCAGGATCATCGTGTGTGTCACACTCGTCTACTTCCCCACCCTGCTCTGTATCCTCCTCCTCCCCAGTGTGGCTGATGTATGACTTAAACAATGCCCAGAAGTTCTTGGGCCGGCTCGTGGGAGGGAGTAAATCGCTATATACCTCGGATTGTGTGCAGCAGTACAACATGTCCTTTTCCCATCTTTTCTTTGTTGGTAATGGGCCTCTCATCAAACAAGCATCCACTACTCTCCTTGCCATTAACAGGGCCATATCTACCAGCCGCCTCAATGCAACTGGCAGAGGCTTCGAGTAACCCAACAGTGCTAGTGCAGGATCTGCCTCAATATCCGCCTCTAGAATTAAGCACAGTTCCGTGAATACTTCCCCCCAGAATTTACTGATGCCCGGGCAGCTCCAGGCCATGTGCAGGAAGTCAGCTGTCTCAGCGTGGCAGCGTTCACACTCCAGGGATTGCCGCAAGCCGTACCTGTGCAGCCTCTCCGGGGTGTAGTAGACACGATGTAGGAATTTGAAATGAACTAGCCGATGTCGCCCATTCAATGATAGCCTCTTTGTGCTGAGGCAGCAATACCGCCACATGTCATCCTCTATCTGCAGTCGAAGTTCATGCTGCCACGCAGTTCTAGCATTGGATGGTTGGGGCTGTTTGTGGCGGGATCCCAATTTGATTAGGTTTGTCACCAGCTTACGAGAAGAGACTGTTTTAATCACGTAAGTAAGTTCCGGTACCTCAGTTGGTTCCTGTAGGTCCGGTCCCAGGAGTTCCCTCATAGCCCCCCGTACCCTGTGATATTGAAATCGTGTTAGAAGCGAGTCGTTTGCCTGCAGTGGGGACAATTGTTCCCATGTCTTCAGCACTCCATCTATAAAGAGGTCCTCAAGTTTGGACACTCCCAACTTCTGCAAAGTTCTTGTAACTCCCTTCTCCCTTAGCAAAGGGATCCACACCGCCCATTCGTTCCTCAGGAGCGGAGAGTACAGAAGGTCGCAGCCCTGAGCTCGAGCCAACTCATGCCAGGCATGATTCGTGGTTTTAAGGGAGTCCAGCCTACCAATACTGCGGTCTATTGGCAGGAGTACTGTGGCCAGCAGTGGCAGTGGGTCTGCAAAGAGGCGCTCGAGCATTACGTGCAGGATCTGAGGAGATCCGTGTATCCAGGTGTGAAGGTGAGCCGCCTGCGCTACTCTGTAATACCTCTCCATGTCAGGGGCGCCCAGGCCTCCCATTTCATATGGTAATGTCAAGGTCTGCCACTGTATTCTGGGGTGTTTCCCCCCCCACGCTAATCGGGTGAGCGCCTGAGTCAACTGCTTGAAAAAAGCCTTGGAGAGGACGACTGGGATGTTGGTGAACAAAAACAGAAACCTAGGCAGTACCACCATTTTCATAATGGAGATCCTGCCCATCAGGGACAGGGGGAGTTTGCACCATTTCTCTATGTCATCAAGCAGTCTGGAAAAAGCGGTTCCATAGTTTTCCCGAATCAAGGTGTCAGGGTCCATGTGCAACCTTATCCCCAAGTACCGGACCGGGTCAGAAGACCACTGGAGGGGATAGTCCATCACAAAAGGTTTGGTGACTGGGGTCAATGGGAACGCTACAGATTTGTTCCAATCGACTTTAAGACCTGATAGCGCCCCAAATCTCACGACCTCTCTAAGCACTGATGGGAGATTTTTCTCCGGTTCGCGGACGTATAGCAGAGTGTCATCCGCGTACGTGGATATGCCAATCTTATATGTCGGAAAATTGATGCCCTCTGCGGCATGGTACTCTCTGATGGCGCAGGCTAGGGGCTCAGCCACGAGGGCATACAGCAAGGGAGAGAAGGGGCATCCCTGTCCCGTCCCTCTGCTGATTTCGAAAGGGTCAGTGACAGAGTTTACCATTCGCAATCTGGCCGTTGGCTTATAGTACCGTGCTCCCATCATTTGTAGGAAGGGTTCACCCAGCCCTAGTTTTCGCAGCACTCTTAACATGAAGGGCCATTCAACTGAATCAAATGCTTTTTCCATATCGAGAAATATGGCTATAGCCTTGTTCTCTTGTCGAACATGCTGCATTACTCCCAACACTGTTCTGATGTTATAGGTCAGATTCCTTTCTGGGACAAATCCTGCCTGCTCCGGTGCCACGAGATCGGGGACAAGGAGCGCCAAACGAGTGGCGAGTACTTTGGCATACAGTTTGGTGTCCACATTCAGTAAGGACATTGGCGATACGATCCACAAGCTGTAGGGGGCTTGCCAGGCTTCAATATCGTTATCAGCAGGGCCTCGCTCATGATCTCATCAAATAGGGTGATCAGATGGGGCATGAGTTTGTCGAGAAAAGCCTTGTAGAAGCTCACAGTAAGGCCATCTATTCCGGGGGCCCTACCCGCTTTCATCCCCCCTAGAGCTTCCCTTATCTCATCCTCCTGGACCCGAGCTGCCAGGAACTCTCTCATCGAGTCTGGGAGGAAGGGCATCCTAATGTAGCTAAAATAATCCTCAATCTCCTCTTCCATGTGAGAGGATGTGGATTGGTAGAGATCCGAGTAATAATTCTTCAATGTAGTAATAATCTCCGCTTCGTATGTGAGTGAGTGCCCAGCGGGCGACATCAGTTCGTCTATTATCAATGGCTTCCTCTCCTGCCGCATAATTCGAGTTAGGACCGAGCCAGGTCTGTCCCCCTCCCCGTACACCCTAGCCGTGGCGTACTTGCCCATATGCTGAACCTCCCTATCGGCCTCCACTTGATATTCCGTAAGCAGTGTTTTAAGGCGGTTCGCAGTCTCGGAATCA
Source organism: Lissotriton vulgaris (assembly GCF_964263255.1). Classification (NCBI taxonomy): domain Eukaryota; kingdom Metazoa; phylum Chordata; class Amphibia; order Caudata; family Salamandridae; genus Lissotriton; species Lissotriton vulgaris. The sequence goes on from NC_141694.1 coordinate 1,403,925,868, forward strand.
TAGCATCTGCTTTGCTTCTCTTCTAGATCTCTCAATTGGGTTTCGAGTGTCCGCAACCGTTGTCTAATGGCTCTGAGTACACCGGAGTGTTTGGCCATGGCCATCCCTCTGGTATACGCCTTAAAAACATCCCACAGTGTCAGGAAGCTGTCCACAGTGCCTAGATTCGTGTCAAAAAAAGCATCAATGTCCTCCGCCAGACTACCTCTGAACTTCTCATCAAGAAGCGAGTAGGGGGGGGGAATCTCCAGGTGAACGGGGGAATTCTTTTCGTCGGGACTGCCAAAGTCAAAAGTAGGGGAGAATGGTCCGAAAGTGTACGGGGCAGTACCTCGCATCTACTTATACCTGCAATTATCATTCGTGAGGCTAGGAAGTGATCTATACGCGTATGTATATCATGGTGAGCCGAGTAGTGTGTGAACCCCCCCGTGTGGGGTGCGTAGTGCGCCACACATCAACCATGTCTAGTTTCAGCATTTCCGCCTGCATAAGGAGGGCCGATGCTGCCGGGCGACAAGTCTGTCCCCACGATCTATCCGTATCAGGGTCGTACACAAAGTTAAAGTCCCCACCCCATAACATCTTGGAGGTCTCGTATGTCCTGCATCGCGTTGCTAACCCTGCGTAGAACTCGGGGTTGTCATAGTTGGGCCCATAAACATTAACCACTACCAGGTCCAGACCTTTACCCACGCACCGTGCAATTAGGAAACGTCCCTCAGGGTCCGCGTCTATAAGGGTCAGCCTCAATTGTGAGCGCGGGTTTACCCATATGAGGACACCCCTAGAGTGTGTGGTGAAACCCGCTGCCAGGCAGCTACCCCTAACACCTGAGGTATCGAGCATTTTACTGTGGGGGGGGAGATGTGTTTCCTGTATAAGCGCAAGATCAACATGGTGTCTATGTAGGTAGTTCAACACTTTCCTAAGCTTACGGTGATCATTCAACCCCCTCACATTCCATGTTATAGCCTGCAGTGAGTCGGGCCTATCATCGCCAGACACTCTACCTACGTCTGCCATGTCTGATGAAAAAACAGTGTATCAGCAATCAATATGTCCCCAGGTCCGTTAAACCCTGTCCAGCCACGTACAATAAGAGCAACAGTTCCTACAATATAGCTATCAGTCAACAACCTGCTTTGCGTACCCATTAGAACCCCCAAATGGAACCGTAACCACCCGAAACCTGTACCTCCCTCCACCCACTGCAGACCTCCCCCAACCTGGCCTGACAGGGTCCAATCCCACCCTCAAAACATGAAAACTTAGAATCATCCTGGAGTATCCAGGACATAGACCACCTAGGGTCAACTTGAGCTAATCGCGCTGGGGCAGAGGTCACTAGGTGAAGCACAACAGAAGACCTCATTAGAGTAACGAACGGCCGCCGCCCCAGGTGCCACCTTGACTAGTAATGTCCATCAACAGGAAGGATTAACAGCACTCTACTGTAGCACACACACTGCCGCCCCCAGAAAGTCCCAAACATTGTCTCTTATCTCCGCTTTGCATACAGTGGGCATGGAAAGGGAGATGGCTACAACAACAAAAAGATAAAAAGAACGATCTCACCCAGTTTTCAGCTTTCAGGAATGTTCTGGGCGCCTTCATCGCTTCTCACCCGGAAGCGTGATCCGCGTGGAAGCACAGCCGTGCAGTGTCACAGTACAACCGCACCAGAATGGATCTAGTGGTTACTAGAGTCCGTCACACAGGTGATGGCCAGATCGTCATTCCTGTTCATCCAGTCCGTTGTTGTCCGCCAGGTCATCAGCTGTTCTGCTAGGGCTAGACCTCTGCTCCTTGGCCCATTCCTTCAGCGATTTCTGCAGATCCTTAGGATCGGTGAAAAAATGTGAGTGCCCCCTCCTATTTATTCACAGCTTCGCAGGGTACAGCATTGCGTAGTCGAGTCCCATCTCTCGCATTTGTCTTTTGTAGGGGGCTAAGCGCCGCCTCTCCTCTTGGACTTTCGCCGTGAAGTCAGGGTACAGGGAGACATCCATGCCCTCGTACTGCAGCTTCCCTTTCTCTCTGGCTACCCTAAGCGCCGCGTCGCGGTCTCTGTAATTCAGTAGTTTTGCGATGATCGGCCTGGGAGCCGCACCTGTGGGTGGTCGCTGAGTCAACGTACGATGGGCCCTTTCTACCACAAACATCGGCGAGAAGACATCGTCCCCCAGGAGTGAAATGAGCAGCTTCTCGACAAACAGTTCCATCCTCCCGGTCTGCGTCGTCTCCGAAATGCCTGTAATACGAATGTTCGAGCGTCTTGAGCGGGCCTCCAAATCCTCCGACTTCTCCTGGATGACTTGTAGGAGCCTAGAGAACTGCTTACGGTCCTTGTCCCACTCCGATTGTGCCTCCTCCACCTCTGTGATGCGCCTCTCCGACATATCAAGTCTCTCCGCATGCTTGTCAACTCTTTACGCCATGCGATCCATGCGGTAGGTGAGTGAGTCTATCTTCGTGCCTATGGACGCCATACTTTCCTGCAGCCCCCGTTCCATGGATACTAGCATGTCCTTAATATTGGCATATTGCGTGTTTTCAGGGGCCGAACTTTTAGTTGGGGGGTCCGGCTGTTGCTCTTCGGTGGCTTTTGACTTACGTTGGTCAAAAGCCAGTTTGGATTGTGTTCTGTCGTTTTTGCCCATGATGCAGTGTTCGAGTCCGTCTAGGCCGCACTTCCCGGAGCTTATCTCTGTACACTGTATGCAGCTGAGGAGTGGGAACAGGTACACTACGCCTCGCTGTCTTTCCACACACCGATCTTTCCACCTTCACTACTGTTGTTTCGCCCCGTCACTTTCTCTTCTTACTCCACGTCGTTGGGCGAGGTGCCTGGGCCCACTATGCAGAATCCTCGAGGGCGGCACAACCCTTTTGCACTGCAGGCTTCCGTGAGCTACTCCCGCGACGGCAGCGTGTATGTGAAAACCTTTCTGCGTCGCTGCCGCGTGGGCACCACATATGTCCAGTTGCGCCTCTCCACAAAGCGTAGTGTCCACCTTTATTGCTGCGTCCAACGGCACTAGGCGCTAGGCTTCAGAGGCAGTATGCACAGCGCTACTCACATAGCCCAGTTACCAACAGTTCCTTCCAGCGGTGAGGGTGTTGTGTAAGCCGCACAGTGTGTGCCGACCGTGCACAAGGGGAGATCCAAGCCTTCCCCGGGGCGCTGCCAGTCAGCGGGGACACAAGCAAGGGCACACCTTATCTGTACCTTCGCCGGGGGATTCCTATGTCGTCACCCCTTGAGTCCCCTGTGACCGGGTGTGCCAAGGCTGAGGACGTCGCAACGCTATCCGGAGGTCTGCGGCTCAGTGTGATGGGGTGGGGGAGCCCTTCCAATCCCCCAACCTCGGGACAACTCCTACACAATCTCCGCGCCGGGCCGCAACACTGGTCCTTGTCTGCCGCCCACGTGTCCTTCAGCCGTACCTCACTGCCGAGTGGCACTGCCGCATATCAATCTCCGTCGGCCTCCGCACTCCTCTGTCCGATTTCCGCTCCTGCCGTGGCCGACCCGCGCAGGGCCGCTCGCTGATGTCCACTTCCTCGGCAGAGTTCCAATGCCCCCGGGTCAGCTACACTCCGCCAGCCGCACGTCAGGTTACGTACGCCGGCCAGAAATTCAGGCGAGTCTGCTGCTGCAGGGCCTGGGTCCGCCGGGGCCTCTCTCCCCGTAGCGCCGAGGATTGTGGTGGATCTGCCGTGAGAGCACCACCAATTGCGCTCTGCAGTGGTCCTGGCCGTTGGGCTCACATCCGGAGGGCAAAATCCCGTCGATGAAGGATTATAATGAAGGATTATTCAGGTGGCGACTCAGAGCTCGGCGCTCACGCGTCCGGCATCAACGGCTGCAAGCTCCGCCCCCTCCTTCTTGACAGTTTTCTTGCAGCATATATTGCATCAGACAATTTTTGCAACAGCTTTCTTTTTTCTGGAGTGATGGGAAAATATTTCTGAATGTCGGAGGACTTCTTTGGAGGTGATAAGTCTTCTTTTTCTTCATCCTGCTCTCCCCCTTCTCTTCTATCTTCAGCAGAAGACATCCTGATTTTAAAACTTTGTACTTTTGAAGGAAAGCCAAACCAAAAGATGGAGCTGTGGTTTTCAGTCTGTCTCCAGAGAGATGTTAAAACCAAATAACTGATTTAGGGTGTGGTTTGCAATGTGAGTGGACGGAGACTTACTGTATCCAATGAGAGGGTGAGCTTTTTTTTTTTTTTTTTTTTTAAACCTTTATTTGTAAAATGCACAATACACAGCGTCTGCCTACAACCCCTAGGGGCCGGCCGCTATGACATATGTGAAAAGAATAAAGCAGTATAAATGGAACAGAACGCCATTAGAGCTGTCTATGAGCGAAGAGTAATGTATGTGGCATAGAACAATAGCATAAGGATATAAAAAGGTTTAATTTTATAATTTTGTCGAATGCGAGCCTAATACTACAAAAAGAGTCAAAGCCACTCACTGAACAGGATAGTTATTATAATTTAGGGAGCATCCGGGAGGTGGCGTGATAGTGGAAGCATGTGACAGAAAACAAGTGACCACCATCCAGGAACCAGGATAAACAACTATGTCACATGAAGAGACGATATAGTAAACTCCCTAATAAGACCGGACCCCGACCCCAAAGGAAGCGAAGAGATATAGAAAAAGGAAACAGAAGAAGAGAAGAAAAAGAAAGAGGGCCATAGAAACAAAGAGAAAACATAAAACACATCCCATCCCCCCACCCTGCATACCAGCGGAAGGCCACGGCCCACCCCCCCCCCATAGGCATGCCTGTCGCCCCAAGAAACCCACAAGTGGGAAAGAGAGTATATAGAGTGAGAAGAGCCATCCCACCCTCCAACTCTCAGAGAAGGCAGGGAGGAGCTAGATTCGACGTAATCTCGGTCACCACCGGTCCAATTAACATCTCACACGCAAATTACCATCAGCTTAAGAGTAGTAGCAATCCGAAATGTAGGTGGGGAGAATAATCTCAAGTAAACGAATAAATCAAACAAAGAACAGTCACACCATAGTCCCCGCCCAACAATACATACGTCACCCTTAAGAAATCACCGAGGGCCAGTAGAAATTCCCAAGACCACCATCATATATCCCCAGCCGCCCGATCCCGGGCCCCGCGACCAATACAATACCCATAATCACTATCCCCGGCAGTCCATAAGTATCCCAGCAGTGTAAGTAGAAACAGACCGTGCACAACAGGAAACCCCCCAAGCCCCGCCCCCCTCGATGCGAAGCAGCAGCATAGTCCAGCCTCATGGTAGACATCTTGGATGAAGCGAGCGAGCAAAGTGTCCACATCAGAGCGGGGGGGAGTCCGTAAACGTCCATCCAACACACAGCCATGATGTTAACAATAGAACAGGAGAACGTAGCGCCCTTCAGCACATACAGTCGATAGAACCACCCTCGGCCATCTCTCCTCGGATCCCGACCCGACACCATAATAGCATACGCCATCCCAACAGTTCCACTTTCCCGTCAACCATGTAGCATCCAACCACGTTAAAAACACATTCAGAGTTAGCCTTGTCCCCGTCGATCCAGCCCAGCAACGAAGTCCAGGCGGGCAGCGGCCATCTTGGGCATGAGGTGCAGATGTAAAGACCACCACCAGTCCAAAAGCCCCTCGCAGAAATCCGTCCCACGTAGTGCAGAACACTCAGTAGCTACCCAGCAAAGGTGGAAACCCGGCAGCAGTACCTGAAGGCCGAATGGCCAGGGCCGTTGCAACATCATCTTGGCGGAGCAGGGGGGCCCTCCGGGGGACCCCAAGGTGGACACGGGGCAAGTCGACCAGCAAACGCTCTCCAGCCGGTAGGCAGGATCCAGCGTCGCCCTCCCCAGCGTCTCCAGAGTGGAGGGCCCAGCAGCCGAATCATCCGGGGTGGAACGTGTCACAACACACGGCGGGGTACACGGGTCCCACCCGCCGGTCGTCGGGTATCGCAGATCCGGCGGGGAACCGCCAGCAGCACAGTCGTCCGGGAGCCCACCGGGCATCACTCCATTTAGACGGTCCCTCAGATCACGGGCGCGAGCCCGCATAGATGTCCGCAGCTCGTGCAGGGCAATGTAGACATCTGCAAGGGCGATGGACTCCACAGCAGCCGAGTCCCGCACCCAAAGGGGGTCGCCATGTTGTCGTCCTCTGTAGTGGCTGCCGGAGCCCATCTCAAAAGCGAAGCCGATAGTGCAGGCAGTGGGCGCAATCACTACTAAGCCACTAAGAAAGTTTAACTCCCGCCGTCCAGGGTCATGCCGTAAGCAACTTGCCTTTAGGAAAGCGTCTCGTGGATCCCCCGGGGGGTACCAGGCAAGATGAAGGGCGCCCGGTAAAATGGCGTCCGCTGCAGCGCCAAAGGATAGTGGAATCACCCAGCGCCGATCCTGGGACTGGTGTGGGATACAACGTATCTCCTGAGGCAGTATCGAACCAAACAGGGAAGAGCGGGCCGGACGGCACACTGTAGCAATCGTTTGCAACAGTAGCACAACAGCCTCCGGCCCCTCTCGTCACAGGCGTCCGCGGCTGCTGAGTCAGGGGGCAGCCTCACCGGAGAACAAAGGATCCGATCCCTCACACGCCGAGGCAGGGCAGGTCCAGGGCAAATCTCCGGTTCCACAACGAGCTGAGCGGCGGGGAGCCTACCATTCGAGGCAGAAGCCCAGCGCGGCTCCGAAGCGCCGGTTTTCAAGCAGGATAGAAATCAGGATCCGCTGCGCTTCGGACAGGAAGCGGGCAGGTCAGCGGAGCCGAGGAGTCAGGCGGCCATCGCGGTCTCTGGCGTAGCTCCTCCCCCCTGAGAGGGTGAGCTTTTAATGTGTTTCTGGATTCACAGCGGATCCACGGTGGCATCGCGGTGGACCAGATGATACGCCACACTTTTAAAATAAATAGGTATATTGTGAAACACAGATAAGCTTCCAAATATAACGTATAGATATGTTTATTTGAAGCAAACTTTAAAAATTGTGGGGCCTATATTTACTATTTATATATTTTTAAAACATTTTATCGAATCCACAGATCCATTGTAATTTTCTCACAGGAACTATAAACCACAGAATACTCGCATGAGCTCCCTTCTCAAATTTACGGTGGCTCCGCAGAGCCATAAAATTAGTTACAAAAAAGAGAAAAACCTGATCTATTGCATTTATAGAAAGACTACATAAGTTACCTAACCTTAGTTTGGTATTTGTTACTTTTAAAATGCATAATAAGAATAAATGTGTGAACAATATGTATTTATACATTTGTAAAGATGTATAATAATAAACTGAACTTATAGGTGAAATTGTAGTGCAATTTATATTAAAAAACTGTGAGGTTCACTATAAAAGCAAAGATTACAGGGACATTATAGTTAAGAAATTGCATTAAAAAACAAAGACATTCATACAGAAAAACAAAGGTTACAGGGACGTCATAGTAAGGAAATAGAATTTAAAAAGACTTAGAAATTTATTGCAAAAAACAAATATTACAGGGATGTTATAGTAAGGCTCAGATTTTACCCTCACAAAACCATAACAAATTCAGCAGTTATGGTCACCTGAGCTAACTATAACTTACGCCCCCAAAATGCACGACTTATGACCTCATATATTACCTCACTTATGACATGCTCTGTGACATCACTGATGGCATCTCAAATGACACTAGTGTTTAAATCATCCAAGGATTGTAAGTGTTTCGTACAGGTTTCTGACACTTAAAGAAATATTCTAAGCTTCTGCACTCACCAGAAAATAATTATGATTATAATAGCATTCTCCTCACTAGATGATTCCAGAGCCACTTATCAATTTGCTAGAGAGAGGATAAAAAACATGGTTCGGAGTTTAGGAGTGTGTTTAATGTAAACTCCACTAACAATTTTGTTTATTATGATTGTGAATTGGCTTAATAAGCATCATCTGTTTCTTTTGATAATGTGGATTAAGTGGACATTTTGGCCTAAAATCCATGTTCTCAATATGTTATACAGCAATAATCAAGAAGATGTGGTTAAAGTTAGGAATGTTATACTGTATGATTGGAAAGAACAATACTCGCAAACACTTCAAAATGACTGCCACAGTTTCATTACCTATGTTTTGATTAGTTCCTTTTTAGGGTTGAGCATGCAAGAGCATGCACCAGCATATGCGCTCTTGCTTGTGAGACACTATTGTTTACAAAAAGGGCTTGGAGCCCACCTATTTTTTTCAATTTGTTGGCTACAGTGTCACTCTTCTTTGCAGCTTCCTTAATTGGCTAGTGCAGGCCAAATGTCACTTCTGATCCTTTCTGTAGAGCATGTACAAGCACATATTGATTTAACTTAATCAGTGCCCCTCAACTGCTCCCAACATGATTGAGGTACTATTTCTACCCCACTCACCCTGCCTGCTGTTCCCTCCAAAGCGCTTTTTTCTTCTTACGGTCATCGGTTCCTCTTGTCGTTACTGGTTTTCATGAGGTTAGTACTTTTATCCCTCCCTCCCAGCCAGTTTGCTAAACTTGTATTTACTTTCTGTATATCCGTTTTAATTTGTTTTCCGCTCAAAACCTTCAAATGCAATGCAGTGCATTTTTAAGATAAATCACATTTCTTTCTGTTGTCTTGATTTTTGCTGTTCTTTGTCCCTTCCAACATCTGTTTGACCTAAAACAGCGGATCGTACGCTTCTGGTTTCGATTCCATTCACACACATTTTTTCTTCCTCACTTCTTGCTGCTGCAGTTGCAGTCCAGCAGCCTGGGCGACGGAGGGAGAATTTGCAAGCAGAGCATTTGCAATCCATATTCGTACAATTTGCTGCTTTTCATAGCCTTGTAAATATGTGTTCCTTTCACGCAGAACACTGTGTAGCGATCACCATGGGTGACAGGGTCTGGAAGGGACGGATAGCGGTAGTCAGACGATGTGGTTACCGCATATCGCCACTGGAGGGAGCCTGGCGATTGCGGGACTACATTCCCCAGAGACCCATCAGACACGGAAACGGAAGCGTTGAATGTACAAAAGCCTTCCGAGGTAACGGCTCGGGGCATGTCAATCAGGACCTTGCGTGTAGTCTGGACAGAGCCATGCCTGTTTAGTCGGAGCGGAGATCCAGGTACTTTGTTAGTCTTGAGCAGAACGGATTCTGCTTCCCAGTTTTTCTCGAGACAGTTATTCTTGTATTATTGCTACATTCAGTGAGTCCCCGCATTGATAAGACGGGCGGCCTCGCTCTAGCGAGTGGCGTTTGTGAGACCCGCGCAGGAGCGCGTTGTCGTCTCCGTCACTGTATTTTTCCTGGGGAATTCCTTTGGTGCATACAAGCGTGCCGGTACCGGTGCGCTTTACAAGAAGAAACCCTTGCTGATTTTGTTTATTCTTTATTTTGCACCTTCCTTGCTGATTTTGTCTTCATCTGAAACCTTGACCACTAGTTGCCAGGCTGCTCCTGAGAAGGCCTGGTGCTACCCGATGAAGTATTGTTTCCTGTTTTATTTTCCTAAGGGCTTTTCAAGCGTTCCAGTTCCACTCAACCGTTAGTACCTATCGCATAGAGAGTAATTGTTACTGTGATTCCTGTGCAGTACTGGGTTTCTAATTGTTGGTTCTTGTTCTTTCCCTACCTGCAGAAATCACCGGGGGGTCCTAGAGACTGGCGAGAGAGTGGGTGGACGGCATCCAAACATTTCTAGGAAGCCCTTTGGAACATCTTATCTTGTTTTAATCCCCCTTTTTCCCGGGAGGCATTTATACATAGTTGTGTTACCCCTGCACTGTGTGTTGTGCGTTCTGGAGAAGAGGGGGACTAGTCATCCATCCATCGTTCCTGCTGACATCTTTCAGAGGTTAGTGGTAACTACCATTGACGTCGTGACACACTGCGTGAAAGTGGTGTTCCATAGGTGTTGCTGTGGGTGTTTTATATATATAGAAACACTTGAAATCAATGAGTCACACGCACTCAGGAGGGATTGAATAAAAGAGCACCATGAATAAATCCCTTTGATTCATTCCCTCCTGGGTGTGCGCTACTCATTGATTTCAAGTGTTTTCTTTGCAATTTACCTGGTGCCGTACACCTTCACAGATGTAGCATGGCGAAAAAATGGACTTTCATGTTTGTTATAGTTAGGACCTAGTTTCCATAGGAAAAGCGTGTTTTTTTTTGCTAATAACTTTGGCGCTCTTTGACAAAGCCTCATGAAATTTTTAAAACTAGTTTACCTCTCACTTCAGCTGCTGTCTTTAAAGTTTCGGGTGATCCATACAGCAGGGGCCGAGACAAAGGGGGAGTCCCAAAACAGTGCCTTTTTCTAATTTGGTGTAAATCCATCCAGTAGTTGTGCAGTCATTAAAAGAAATTAAAATTTGTATATAAAGGGATATGGATCTGACAGTCCCCGTGCTGAAATCTGATTGGCTGTCAACACTTTAACCAGAAAGTTTTGGCAGTTAACAAAAACGTCTAAAAAAAAGAGAAGGGGACAAAGTAGGAATACCCTTATCCCTTATCCTCTTGGGTGGAGGGGGCAAGAGGGAACACACCAGGGCAAAAAACATTTAGTCTTTTAAACATTTTTGCCCCAAAGGCACAACGGGGTTGCCAATCACCAATACATTTCTTGTTTAAAACAAGTGCATTCTCCCTTGCTTGCTTTTTTTATTGCCACCAGGTGGGCCAGGTCCTGTGGGCATACTACTGTACCCCGGGGACCACCACCTCTCCGGTGCACTTGAAAATGAGTATGGTCCTGCCTGTGTCACAAGGACCCCCACCTCCCTGGGGCAAATTATAGAAAAGTAATACAGGGGGTTGTGAGGCCTTACCCCCCACCCATAGGGTATGCCACCTCCCCAGCATACTCTAAAATATATATAGGGGTAGGCCTGCTGGGCCCACCTGCGCCCCGGGGGCCACCACCTCCCGGGCCAAAATTCTACGATGGAGGGGGACCGTGTGGCTCGCCTCGTGGCATCATATATGGCCCTGGGGCTGGCTCCTGCTACCTCCTGAGGCGTCCACCCACGGGAGGTAGCAGTTTGCTTTTGCTTAGTGGGAGCTAACAGCTCCCGCCAAGCAAAGGTAAACATAACTCAGCATTCTGCAAGCCGAAGCTATCAAACAGCTCCGGCTTACCGAAAGCGGAGTTTTCATCTGTTTCGTTGCGGCCAAATATGCGTGCTGGGAAACAAATGAAAACACTGCTACCAGAAGCAGGGAGCTGCTATTTAAAGCAGCTCCTTGATTGCGGAAGCAATGCTGGCTCCGGCAGGAGGTGGGGAGCCGACTGGTATCGCAGGGCCTAGAGGCACCCAGGAGACATGGCCTATTCAAATAGAAATATACGAGCAGAAAGAGCAAACTTAAGCCAGCAACGAGCAGAAAGAGCCCAATAGAGTTCAGAAACAAGCAAATAGAGGAAAGATATGGGTGAGAAACGAGCAGAAAAAGGCAGAATAAAGGTCAGAAACATGCAGAAAGAGGCAGAATAAAGGTCAGCAATAAGCAGAAAGTGGCAAAATAAAGGTGGAGAAACAAGCAGAAAGAGGCAGAATAAAGCTCAGAAACTACCAGAAAGAGGCAAAATAAAGGTCTGAAACAAGCAGCAAGAGGCAGAATAAAGGTCAGAAATTAGCATTAAGATGCAGATCAAAGGTCAGAAATGAGCAGAAAGAGGCAAAATAAGGATGAAAAATGTGCAGAAAGAGGCAGATTAAAGGTCAGAACCGAGCAGAAAGAGGCAAAATAGAGGTCAGAAATGAGCAGCAAGAGGCAGAATAAAGGGCGGCAACTAGCAGAAAGAGGCCGAATAAAGTTAAGAAATGAACAGAAAGAGGCAACAAGGGGCAGGAACGAGCAGAAAGAGGCGAAATAAAGGTCAGAAATGAGCAGAAAGAAGAGAGCAGAAAGAGGCAGAATAAAGGTCTGAACGGAGCCGAAAGAGGCAAAATAGAGGTCTGAAACAGCAGCAAGAGATAAACTAAAGGTGAGAAATGGGCAGAAAGAGGCAAAATAAAGGTCAGCAATGAGCACAAAGAGTCAAAATAAAGGTGGGAAACAAGTAGAAAAAGGCAAAATAAAGTTCAGCAACAAGCGGAGAGCGGCAAAAAAAAGGTGAGAAAGGAGCAGAAAGTGGCAAAATAAAGGTGAGAAACGAGCAGAAAGATGCAAAATATCAGTTAGAAAGGAGCAGCAAGAGGCAAGATAAAGGAGAGAAATCAGCAGAAAGAGGCAGAATAAAGATGAGAAATAAGCAACAAGTGGCAAAATAAATGTGAGAAACAAGCAGAAAGAGGCAAAATAAAAGTTAGAAACCTGCAAAAAGGTGCTAAATAGAGGTCAGAAACCAGCACCAAGGGACGCGGCCATTCCCCGGGGGATGGGGTCTCCAGAGCTGAAATTGGCCCTGGGGAGGGTGACTGCGCAGTGCCCCTCCCCATTGAGTTATGGCCGGACCCGGGGGCACAGGGTCCCCGGGGCTGTATTGGGCAGAGATGGGGGCGTGCGGCCTCCACCCTCTTTAACAAATGTATTTGGCCCAAGAAGGTGATGATCCCCAGAGCCCAGGGGTCCATGTGGCCCCTCAACAGTTTTTTAAATAAAAGCTACAGAAAGTTGGTGGTCCCTGGGGCATGCTCATGGAGAGGGGCCCCATGTGCCCCCTCCTTTAACTTTAAAATAAATGCCAATGCCCCTGGGACCTGGTCCACCTGGGGACTTTTTCCTAAAGAAGTTCTGGAGCCTGCGCATCTTTTAAAAAAAAATTTGCCATGACACTCATGCATCCACTCACAGATCCACTGAAACACTCAAGCGCCCACTCACAGATCCACTCAGAGGTTTATATACCCACTCAGAGACTTACGCACCTACTCACAGACCTACTCAGAGATTCAAGCACACACTCACAGACCCAGTGAGACACTTATGCAGCCATTCCCAGGCCCACTCCCACTCTCATATACTCATGCACTCACTCACACACCCATGGAGACACTTATGCCCTCAGTTGCACACATACTCTAAAAGATTACAGATTACAGTTTGGAAATAAAATTTAAAAACATACGAAATTCACTTAATAAGCCAAAGGTTACAGGGGCATTATAGTTAGGACATAGAATTTAAAAAACCTTATAAATTCACTTAAAAAAACAAATGTTACAGGGACTTTATAGTTAGAAAATAGAATTAAAAAACCTTAGCCATTCACTGAAACAACAAAGTTTACAGGGATGGTATAGTTGGGATCCGATTTCACACGTACAAAACCAGTGAAATTCAGCAGTTAGTTACCTGAGCTAACTATGACTTACGCACCCACAATGTACTGCTTATGACCTCACATATTAGATCAGTCATGACATTGTCAGTAACATCACTGATTACATCTCTGATGACAACTCAAATGACATCACTAATGACAACACTGATAACAGAATCCAGAGAACCATTCACACATTCACTAACACTCCCAAACGCATTTTACAGATACATACAAGTACTCACACAACCGCTCCCTCACCCATATCCACTCACACACCCACTCACTCACCCATAAAGCTACTCATACAACCAGTCACTTACCCATACTGCCCCTCACAGAGTCACACACCCACATATTTACCTATACAAACACCCACTCGCCCACACACCCACTTCTTCCCCATCTTAACAAAGTGACTCACTTACCCACACAAGCACTCATAAACTCACTCACCTACCCACACATCCAATTACATACCCATTAAAGCATTCATATAAGCACTCACAGATCCAGTCTCTCACCCATACATCCTTTCACACAGAGACTTAGGGCCTTATTACGAGTTCAGCAGCCCAGCCGCCAGCAATCCACAGAGCTAGTAGTCCAAAGATCATTGTATTACGAGTCTACCATGGGGCCGGTGGTGTGGGGGCTGGGGCACTTGCAGTGATCGAGAGTACTATTATCAAATATATTGATGCCTGTGTGTGCATGATATATATGAGACAATACCATATGCCATTACCTGGGTTCGGCCCATATGAGGGCAGTCCTGGCAATGGGTACATGGTACAAAAAGGACTCATCTGAAGATTGCTGTTCAGAGGGTTGTAATCCTCAGGGGGAAGATCCTCCTGTGAAGGGGGGACATGGAGAAAGAGATCCACATTGGATTCTGCCTGGGAAAAGCACGGGTGAGTACGCACCCCAAATCTTTTGTTACCACCACTTTGAGGCAGGCAGTTGGATGGCCGTGGCCCACTAATAGAACAGGCAACTCATAATACACACAGCGGTACAGCTCCCCTGTACCACCTTATGGTGGCTGCCTTTCCGAGTTCGCAAGCCCAGTGGTCAGCGGTCTGCTGGCCATCTCGGCAGTCCAGTGAAGGTCTTCGCAAAGTCGATCCGCCCTGCTCATAATACGTGGTCGGACCGCAAGCTCACCGTGCTTGGACCGCCACCGCCAATACAGCAATACACAGGACTGCCAAACTTCTAATAAGGCCCTTACTCTCAATACAGCCAGTCACATGTCAACTCACTTAACCAAACAGCTTCTCACTCACCCATACAACCACTTACATACCTAATCACAGACCCATACAGCTATTTACACACTCACTCACACACCCATACAGCTACTCACATACTCACTCACCCACCCATATGCCCACTACTCACCCATACAGCCACTGACACCCACTTACTCACCAATACAGTCACTCACACAGCCATTGATCACCCACACAGCTACTCACACACCTACTTATTCACTGATACAGCCACTCACACACCCACACAGGCACTCACACACCCACTCACACATGGATACACACAGTCACACTGCCATTCTCATAATATATGTTAGAAATAGTATCACTCACTAGTGGTATAGAACATATACTATTTTAACTTTTGCAGTACCTAGGTATATATGTTTAACATTCATAAACTTTTAGAAAACATCAGTGATGTAATCTGAAATGTCATCAGTGATGTATTAAGGCCCTTAATCTACAATACAGCCCAGTGCTCAGTGGTCTGCTGGCCGTCTCGGCAGTCCAGTGGAGGACTTCGCAAAGCTGATCCGCCCAACTCATAATACGTAGTCAGACCAGCGGGCTAACCGTGCTTGGATTGCCACAGCCAATACAGCAGTACACGGAACTGCCGAACTTCTAATAAGACCCTTACTCTCAATACAGCCAGTCACATGCCAACTCACTTAACCAAACAGCCACTCACTCACCCATACAACCACTTACACGCCTACTCACATACCCATCATACAACAACTTACACACCTCCATACTCATACAGCCACTCACTCACACACCCATACAGCCACTCACTCACTCATACAGCCTTTGACACACCCACTCACTCACCAATATAGTCACTCACACAGTCACTCATTCACCCACACAGCTACCCATACACCTACTTATTCACTGATATAGCCACTCTCATACCCATACAGGTACTCCTACTCACACACAGATACACATGGTCACACAGCCACTCACATAATATATGATAGAAATAGTATCACTCAGAAGTAGTACAAAAATTATACTATTTTAACTTTTGTAGTACCTTGGTATATATGTTTAACATTCATAAACTTTTAGAAAACTTTTAGAAAACATCAGTAATGTCACTGACTCTGTCATGAGTGACGTAATAGGTGAGGTCATAAGTAGTGCATTGCGGGGGAGTAAGTAATAGTTAGTTCAGGTAACTATAACTGTGAATTTCATTGGCTTTATGAGTGAAATCTGAGTGAAATATGAGCCTAACTATAACGTCCCTGTAAGCTATTTTTTTCAGTAAATGTAAATATATATATATATATATATATATATATATATATATATATATATATATATATATATATGTATATATATATATATATATATATATATATATATATATATATATATATATATATATGTGTGTATATATGTGTATATATATATATATATATATATATATATATATATATATATATATATATATATATATATACATGTGAATGTATTATTATTCATATATATTTTACATATTATACATTTGGAGCCCAAGGATTCTGATGGTGCTTTGCATGCTAATGCTTGTCATGGCTTAGGCCTTGGCTAACTCAATAATTAACATAAAGATCTTTTGTTTGTAGAAGAAGGATAACAACATGTTATGTTATGTTATGGTATGTTATGTTATGTTATGTTATGTTATGTTATGTTATGTTATGTTATGTTATGTTATGTTATTGGTTATTTATAAAGCGCATGACTCACCCGGGGGCATCTCTGCGCTAACTAGACAGATACCTGAAAGGCGAATTGTGACGAGAAACTGACATCAAGAAGCCTTCAGAGGTTTCCTAAAGGCCTTCCAAAACCGACATCAATATAAGAAAGCTTTCAGATGTTTCCTAAAGGCCAGGTATGACGAAGACGTACACAAGGCTTCGGGTAGGGAGTTCTAATATTTGGGGGAAACATAAGAGAAGGCTTTACCTCCCAAGCGTGTCCACTGAATACGTGGCGTCGATAGTAGGGCCTTGCCATTCGATCTTAGATTGCAAAAGAATGTCAGATTGCAGAGTTTATTTTGTAGGTACTTGGGGCCTATTCCGTTAGTTGCTCTAAAGGTCAAACAGCATGTCATGGGGATATTAAGTGAAATGGTGAAATTTCTTTATTTCTGTCCACACACTGCACAGACTTTATAGACACAGCTCTGTGAAGTGTGTCAATTCAAACAGATCTTCATGTCAGCTATATACCCATTATAAGCATCTGTTGTCTCTGAATGTCTATGCGGGTTAGCCGAAATGTAACACACCACTAGACACATGAATCAGGGTAGAAGGAGGGAAATGAAGTAAAATCAAAAATCCTGGACTGGTGTCCACACTCCTTTGAGTCATGGCTGTTTCAATGGATCGCACCCTCTACCTAAATTTTACAGGATCTGTTAGACTTGAACTAGGTGAAAAACAGAGGGCAGATAGTAACTAGGAATCCATCAAGAAACTAAATGACACAGAACAAATATAATTTAGTTTACCATTTCCAGAAGAGGCTATACCTATTATAAACCTGTAGCTGACCAGGAGGCAATTATAGGTCCCGGAACAAATAAGGGCCAAAGTGAAAGGCAATACAGGACTAAACCAGGAAACTGAAATGGGAAGGACAGAATAAACATGAGGGACACAATAACTGGTGCGAACTGGGATGAAAGTGGGAAGCCAACGTTCACAGGCAAAAGAGTATAACCCAAAATGTGGATTAAGTATGGCGCTACCCCTCTTCACCAAGAAGTGGCCCTAACTCCAAATGTGAGTATATGTACATAGCCTGCTGTTAGTGGGCTAGTGTTCTAATCTGTCATAGATTTCACTAACCCAGCCTCCATCACCTTCAACCCCTGTGAATTGACGCATAACCAGAATCCTGACAAACAATGCTGTGTGGAAGTGCTATAGAAACAGACAAAGTGCTGATTTCATTCTCACAAACACTGAAAACAGACTTGCTACCATTACATAAGACTGTCACTACAATTGAAATTAATTTCAGCTGTAGCTTTAGATTTGTAATAAACAATTGGTTATATTTCTGGTTTCCGCTGTAGCATAATTTGTATCCTCAGGAGTTCATTTTCTAAAACTGTCAAGATTCATAGACATAGAAATCAGGCATAGCCCTTCTATTTTATATATTGGTATGCATTATTATGTATGTTGTCAAACTTACAATGTATTTCCACATAATTCACAAAGTTCACTTGCAAACTCTGTAACAGCGACATTGTGCAATCATTGTTATCAAGAGCCATCACTTCCGAACAATGTCTCTTTTATTCAATAACTGAACACCCTAGAACAGACTTTGTGAAAATGCTATTTAATTTGTCACTCATCATTCTATCATTATTATTATTATTATTATTATCTGTTGGATATCATGTAAAGACTCTTGCTGGTATTATCGTTCCTCTACAAATACTGGCTTTTCGTATTAATATTTGACTTAGCCCAGACCACACCAAGCATCAGGTCATGACACATATCCCTATCTTTGGGTGTAAAGGAAAAGGCCTACAAGTATTCAGCTGATGCCCTCACCACCATTCTGTGGGGACCAAATATAGAGGAAAAAAGAACACGGCGTACCGCAAAATTACACATCTATGACATAATATCTTAATCCCAAATATCAACCTACAGAAATGTTGAGTCTAAAATATCAATGTTGAAAATATAATCTGCCCATACTTATAATGGTAGGTACAATACTATTGAATAATTGACTTAGCCCAGACCACACCAAGCATAATCTCATGACACACATCACAGTCTTTGAGTGCAAAAGAATAGGACTACATGTATCAGCTGATGCTCTCTCCACCATTCTATGAGGACCAAATATAGAGGGGAAACAAATATGGCATACTGTGAAATAACGAATCTACGACTTAGTAGCTAAACCAAAAATATTGACATACAGAATTAATGAGTCTGAAATATTGATGTTAAAAATATCATCGCCCCATACTTATATGGGTAGGTACAATAATATCAAAAAAATATATAATTTTACACTATCGAATAAATCTATGCAAAAATATCATTTTTAATATATATGTAGTTAAAAATTGTAAATATTAAACATTGTCATGTAACATTAACATAACGTAAATTAAATATTTTTAAGTAATATTTAAAACTATATGTAAATATATACTTATATAAACAAACCCACACACATATATATGTATGTGTGTATGTTTATGGACACAAATATCATGGTAAACTATTAATAAAAATATTCATTTACATTTATTTTATGATTTTAATTTTTTTATTTACTAATATAACAAACATATATTTATATATATGCAAAAACATAATTTTAATAATAGTCAAATTGATTATGCATAAAAAGTAAACAATAGAAACAAATGTACTATTTCCACGCCAGTGGGTGCAACAGTAGAAAAAGCATTGGAACAAGGAGACCTAAAAATTACTATTCTAACCCAAGTCTGTGCAACAGTTGGGAAAGTGTTGGACTCAGGAGGGGTAAAGTTTACTATTCCCACTCCAGTCTGTGCAGCAGTAGGGAAATTATTTTAATAACTATATTAATTGAACAAAACTATAGAACTACTAATATAAAATTACTATTGCCACTCCAGTATGTGCAGCAGTACGGAAAGCGTTGGACTGTGGAGGGGTGAAATTTACTATTCCCACTCCAGTCGGTGGAACAGTAGGGAAAGCTTTGGACTCAGGAGGGGTAAAGTTTACTATTCCCACCCCAGTCTATGCAGCAGTAGGAAACTTATTACAATAGCTATATTAATTGAACAAAAATATAAAACTCCTAATATAAAAATGATATGTATATACATTTAAAAAACAATTGTTAATACATTGTTATTTAATGACCTTTCCACCTTATACTCCACAAACACAACACAAAACTAAAATATAACTTAATAGTTTTCACACAATGTACATAATTATCCGTTAAATCAATATTAATAAGTTATAAATTATCAATAAATGAATACTTAATTAACTTCCCATGTTATTCCTCTACAACCTCAACAACCCAAAACTAATATATAACTTAAAAATATAATAATTACACAATTTACATAATTATCATTTAAATAATGAATGTTAATTAAAAATAAGCTTTTAGTTAATACTATTTAACTTCCCACTCTGTTCCCCTGTAGACTTCACAATCTGCTACAACAATATAAATGATTATTAACAATTAAATTAAAATGATAAATTACTTAAAATTACAAACTACATTTACAAACATTACCAACAATTACACAAGCAATATATAACAAATACAATTGAAATATGAATTAAAACACATAAAGATAATATTTTGTATTTATTTTTCACAACTATATTATTAAAAAAGATATTAACAAAACAGATAGTTTTGAAAATGATATTACTTACCTTAAAAATCAATATTTTTTCAATGATATTCCTGCATCACAATATTTATGTGTCACAATATTAAAAACTCGATATTAATGAAACTCAATATTTCTGACATAATATTTTGTCCAAATAATGAAATGACTGAAATGGCAAGCTTATCTTCAATGAAGGAAGCACTGTGATCACCATTAATGTATAAACCCTGTCTCTTTAATTAAGATGTCTACTGTACAGAAGCTACCCAACTTTAAACACCTTTCACAAAAAATATACGAAAGGGCTGGGATAATGCGTCTCTGAAAAAATACATTGAAGTGAAAAGAATTCCATATGAATTGCAAATATTTACTATTCTGAGCTACAAGAATCTTGAATTGCAGATGACAGAACCAACACCTGTTCTTTCAGATGGATGGAAACGCTTAGCCAATATGCAGCAAAGGATAGAGAGACATTATTGATGTTAATAAATTAACTTACTAAAACACATAATTTGAACAAGATCAGACCTTCATAAACCCATTCAGACCAGAAATTAAAATACAATTCGAAAGCATGATTTAGAAATATGAGCAGGAAAGCATCAGAAGTTTATTTGACACAAAACAACTATGCTACAGGAAAAGTCTTTAGCAAGAGACTATAACACAAAAAGACAAAAAGCAGCCTACTCAGAGACAAATAGAAAGTCAGAGATATCAGAAGACCAAGACATATCCAAGTAGAGAAACAGAACCACATAAAAGAGGCTCCTTTTTTAGACTAGTTCCTGCTTTTGAAGGCAGACCAAAAATTAGGAGCAGACAAGGGAGAAAAGAACAATATCAAAGAAAATGAGAATGAGAAATAAAGAAAACATGACCCTGAGGGGGAGACAAAATAAAAAAGTAAAAGAGTCAACGACAGAACCAACCCCATAAAAGAAAACAAAACAATAATTTCCTTGTCTAATAGCAAATTAAACAAAACAGAAGAGTATGTGTTAAAATGTGGCTTTTTCTTTTCCTCAGAGTATTAAAAACCCAAGACATGCATTTTCAAGTTTACAAAGAAACTTGAACTCATGAAACAATGTGCATACAGACCAAAAAAGAAAACAAAATAAATAAAAGATATGAAGAATGCATGAACCGCAAGTTGATGGCTGGGAACATTTACAAACAGTACAAGAACTGCAAAGAGTACAGAGTAGCCCAATACCTACACAATCGAAATGGAATCATTTGGTTTAAAATACAAATATATATATATATATATATATATATATATATATATATATATATATATATATATATATATATATATATATATATATATATATATATATATATATATATATATATATACATATATATATATTCACTGAAAAAACCATAGGTTTCAGAGACGTTATAGTTAGAAATTAGCATTTAAAAAACCTTAGAAATTCACAGAAAAAAACATAGGTTTCAGGGGTGTTATAGTTAGCTGGACATTTCACTCGTACACAACCATAGAAATTCCTCTGTTATAGTTAGTTCTGCTAACTATAACTCGCGCGCCCGCAATGCACTGCTGATGATGTCACATATTACATCATTCATGACATGGTCAGTGAAATCACTGATGACATCTCAAATGACATCACTGATGACATCATCCAGTGAATATGGTTTAGTTTGAAATTTAAATATGTATTATATATATACCAATCTGTATTGAAGATTGAGTGGATATATAATTGTCTGGATGGAGGATTTAGTAGCTGTCTGACTGTCCGTTTAAGTGAGTAATTAAAAGTGTCTCACTTAATACATGGATTAGCAACTAAACTATCTGAATGTGTGCATCACTGTCTCCGTTGTTGTATAACATGCTGCATCAGTTGGTCACTTACTACATGAGTGTGTATATTAGTTATTGATTAGTTGGGTGAGTATTTGTATGGGACACTGAGTTTGTGTGTGGTTGGATGGGTTGTGTGTAACTCCATGCATAGATGTGTAAATGGTTGATTGACTTGGTGTAGAGTTTAAGAGTGCAAGTGAAAACAGATTGGGTGACTGAGTGTATTTATTTGGTGATGGTGAGCGAATATATATTTTAGTTGTACATCTTCAACAGAGTAAAAAAATAAAAGGCATTGTATGTGAGAGTTGGTATATATAAATAAGTATATGGAAGAGTCAGTGATTGTGAGAGTAACTATATGAATGAGTGTATAATTGTAATGGTGATTTTTTTAACATATTAACTATGAGTTACTATGTGTTTGAATAAATGAGGTGTTGTGTGTATAATTGTGTAAGTGAGTAAATGTAAGTGTGATTAATTTTTTTCATGAGTGAGTAGGATGAATGCATAACCGACTAAGATGACTGCTGATGTGTCAATGTCTTTATATGTGTATACGTGTATTTGATAGTTCTATTAATTAGTGACTGCATGTATAAGTGATTCTGTTGTTGAATGGGTAGTTATGTGTGTAGACTTAGGAATCAGTGAATGTGTATGTAGTAACTGGATTTGGTGTGTCAATGGTTTCAAATAGGGTACTCTGTATCTTACAGTGAGTGATAAAGGTAATACTAGTGTATGGTGAGGTGTATCAGATTGTCACATGGATGATGTCATCAGTGATGTCATCAGTGATTTTTTTTAAAATAGTTTTTATTGCAGATGTAAAATATAAAACATACAGTTGTGCATACCGATGTTACTGCCCCTCCTCCCTGCCATACACACCCCATCATCAACCATTACACAGCCTGAATGCCCACATCCCGGAGGCTGGGCGGCGCATGGTCCGGTAACATTCAACCCCGGTAGTAACTCAGGGATATCAGGACCGTCACTCGGTCAAAGGATCTAGTATCTGCTTTTTTACTTTAACACCCCCCCTCCCCAATCCCAAACTATGGACAGTCCACGCTGTAGCCCACCTTGGAGGTCCTAGCTCACGCCGTCCCTATATATCTAATTCCGTCTCCAACCCCCCAGCTATCTCATGGATGCATTTGGGGTGACATATCCCATGTGCCCCCAGTTCAACATGTAAATTTCCACCTCCTGCACCTGGTGACTGCATATGCCGCCCTCCCATATCAACATCCCATACAGCCGCATGGTGTCCCTTTGCCTCCCATCCCGCCCCCGCCTAACTGCGACTGGTGTGGGCCTCACTTATCTAAATGTCAGATATAAGGAAGAGACCATCTTGTCCCTATACAATATATAATGCATCTCCAGGAACTTCCTTTCAGAACCCTACAAACTCAACCTTCTTCAGTCTCTAAGCTGTTTTTAAATGTCTGCACTAAGTCCTCCCATGCCCTCGCCATTTCTAAACTCTTTTCATTAGCCGTGCGGGTTGCCTGCCTGCGTCTGACTACTCCCTCACTACTAGGCCATTTACTCATCTCATTCGCCCATCTCCTACTTGAGGGGCCCTCCTTCGACTTCCAGTGCCAGGTTATTTCCCTCTGTGCCAACATAAGTCCCAAATCAATAAATTTACTGGAGATTAAAGTCTTTTTCGTATGGGGGAACCAAAGCAGCAGACAAGTCGCCATATCGTACTCCACCTGTCTGTCTGTAGCTTCATTCAACAATTCCCCTACCTCCGCCCAATAGCGTCCCAGCTTTGGACAGTCCCACAGCATGTGCTCTAACTCCACTTCAGGCATCAAGCAACGAGGGCAAGCTGCATCTTGTACCTGGAAATACTTCTTGATTTTCCCCGGAGTAAGGTAGGCCCTGTGCAGCACAAAAAAGTGCACCTGTTGGAAACGAGCATTTCTGCTCCCCTTCCACGTCCTCTTCAGTATTTGAGCCCAGGTCACATCCGGTATGGGCTTCCCCACACTCTCTTCCCATTTCTCCTTAAGTGCCTCCAGTGGTACCAAACCCTCCTGCAACATGCGAGATTGCAGGCAGGTGACCTCCTTTTAGGTTCCCACTGCCATCACCACATATTGGCAGGCCATCGTGGTCTTAGGTTCTATTTGCCCTGACTTCCAATGTTTCTTCATTGCGGATACAACAGCCATGTGTAACAGGAAACTGCCATCCAGAAGTCCAAACTGGTCTTGTAGTGCCGGGAAGGACAACAATTCACCTTCAGCATATAGGTCTCCTACCACCTGAAGCCCCAACTCTTCCCATTCCAATAGTCTCGACCAATCCCCCCCATGCGGCAGCGCCGTCAACATGCCCAGAGGGATTTCAGGCGCATACGGGTGGATCACACCTGCCTTACGCTGGCTTCTGTTCCAGCACAGTCTCACGGTGTGATGTCATCAGTGATGTCATTTGAGATGTCATCAGCGATGTCACTGACCATGTCATGAATGATGTAATGTGTGACATCATCAGCAGTGCATTGCGGGCGTGCGAGTTATAGTTAGTAGAACTGACTATAAAGGAGGAATTTCTATGGTTTTGTTCGAGTGAAATGTCCAGCTAACTATAACACCCCTGAAACCTATGTTTTTTTTCTGTGAATTTGTAAGGTTTTTTAAATGCTAATTTCTAACTATAATGTCTCTGAAACCTGTGTTTGTTCAGTGAATTTCAAAGCTTTTTTAAATGCTAATTTTTAAGTGTAATAGTAGTCATACCTATTTTTTTGTACTGATTTTCTACAGTTTTTTAACTGTTTATTTATAAATATTTTATTCATTAAATAACATTACATATTTTTCTGAAAATTGCAACAACAAAAAAAATTCAAACCGAACTATTGTTTAATTTTTTTGTTTTATTTTTTATGTTCATATACTTATATTATTTTCTTTTTTTTAAAAATCCAATTTTTTTCGGAGTCGCGCACCCAAAGCGTACACATCACGGTGGGTGCGCGGAATCTAGCCACCATTTTAGAATAGTCATGAAGGATCCGCGTACAGTGTTTGACGGCTGCGTGTTTTTCAGTTACATGATATACATTTAATATTAAGTGATGTGCGCGATTGGTATACGACCAGTTCGCGACTCCTGCTCCCGCGCATTTGCAACACATGCGCATTATGGTACATGATGCTTGTGCGGTGGCGGGTCCCGTGTGATGTCATATACGTGCTGGGGCACGCTGGGTGCGCGACTACCGCAAAAAATTTATGTTCTAAAATGATATGTATGTGTCTTTAAAATACATATTAGGGCACGAGATTATCTAAGATATTCAGAAAGATAATATATTTGTACTTATATAAACTTATATTATTTTTAAATATATTTTCGCAAAGTCGCGTCTGGTGAGTGCTTCATGAGCGCAGAGTGCGCGGATTCCATGTGACCTAAAAACAAAGATTTCATTGGTTCATAACATTTCCCATTGTAACTATTGAAGGACCCCACCCATTTCAATCATTCCTGATGGAGCATTTTTAGAGAGTCATCTCTTTTCCTACAAGAACCGTTTTTGCTTGTTTTTTTGGGTGTTTTTCAAAAAATATTAAACAAAATGGCATCTGGGCAGCAGAGGTAGGAAGTATCTTCTGAAGAATTCTTGCAGGAGGCACCACGTCCACAGAGGACGGAATCTGTTGTGTGGAAATTCTTCACTTTTCCCACTGGAGAGAAGAAAGTAAATGGGAGAAAGGTGACGTGCAAAATTTGTGACCGAGTCCTGTCAAGAGGCAGTGAAAAACAATACTCTTGTGGCACTGCTTCTATGTACAAGCATCTCCGGACCACACATCCTCTCAATCTTGATCGGGAGGGAATGAGGCGAGCTCCTTTGAACCCCTCACCTGCTGTGGCAAGTACGTCTGGAGCGTCCTCAGGAACAACTGCAATGGACATTAGGCCAGAATTTGCCTTTCTCGAGCAACACTGTGTGAAGTGTAAGAAACATACGCTTCGGTGAGCAGTAAGTGGATGCAGTTTGTGCTGCGCAACGCAACCATCGTTGTAAATTTTTTTTTATTTGTTTTTGGAATGATAAGGAATTACAAAAGATTCCTGTTTTATTTATTCTTTTCTTTGTTCATTTTTTGAAAAAACACCAAAAGAAATACAAACTTGTTAAAAAAAAAAATTAAATACAAAAGAAAAAAAGAAGAAAAAAAAGTTCTTATCAGAACTACCTTATTTGGTTAAAGACAGAACTATAATTGCAAGGTAATATGTGAAAGTTTGGTTGAATATATGTATACAGCATGATTGACTGAAATAATGCATTAGTAGTGTATGGTGAATTTATAGGTGAAGATTTATGAGGAAGTACTGCAGCGTCAAACTGAGAAGTGGCTAGGTGCACAGCAGTGGTTTATCGGAAAGTTAAAGTGGATTGGTAAAGTTTGTGAGGTAGGGTGCTCCACCAGGTAGCGTAACCGTCCAAGTACGCTGGGTAAATGAATGCTTGATTAGCGCAAAAACGTCGTAAGTGCGTCCCTGCGTTTAGGCAAACCTTTTGGTTCGTCACACAGGACAGACTCCGTTGTTTTTGTTTGATTGTTTAATGGTTGTTTTTACAAGTTCAATAAGTTCGTTTGTATCATACTTTCATTTGATGAATATTACATTTCATATCCTCATTTGATGATTTCCAATGCACATTTGTAGCTAAAAAACACAAACGCTCAAATGCATTTCGGGCTTGGCTCTTTCTCAAGGAGCTCTGTTGGTGAAAATAACATAATTGAAATACGCAAGTAATATATGATGTTCATCACACAAAGTTAACAGTTGGAGTAACGTGCAAAACATGCAAACAATATCAGTGTGATTTTTTAACCCCTTAAGTGCTGCTGACGGCCAATGGTCGTCAGCAGCGCTACCTCCCCAGTGCTGCGCACGACCATTGAACGTCCATTCAGCACTAGTTCTAATGGACAGCGCAGCACTGGGGAGGAATGTGTAATAGCAGCTATGAGGTTAAAAAGAATAAATAAAGTAAATACATGCTCGACGTGTTGGTGCATAGTGACATGGTGACGTTGTGGCAAGTTGAAACAACTGCATATGCAATGTTAAAACATACCGGGTCTTTCTTGAAGACGAAAATCGGGGGGGTCGATGGTTAGCGCTGTTGGTAAAAACAGCGGATATTTAGAATAATGACCTAACGCGGTGGCAGGTCAGCAAAATAAATAAAGTCGAACTCGCAATTTGACTTACTTCGTAGCAAAGCTGGAAACGTCTCAGAGGTATACAGTCTTGGGAAATCGAGTCAGAAGTTCTCCTCGTGTTTGGGACACCGAGGGGACCTGAGCGAGGGTGTGTGAGCGCGTAGGTGAATTTAAACTTGATAGGAACCCGGAAAGGTTCGTAGTGTCAGCGAAACGGAAAACGGACTAATGGAACTAATGAAAGATTGGCGGCCATCTTGGCCTGGGTTGAATCGTGAACGGTGGAAGGAGTGCAAAATATGCACAATCCAAGAGGGTAGTGCGGGGTGAACACAACAATGTGTGCAAAATAAAGGCGTGTATATAAAGGCGTGTATATAAAGAATATGTGTCACTGGGTACATAAAATATGAATCAGCATGTATTATTAAAGCAAACCGCTCAATTTGCAATGTGTTACGATATCATAAAGATCTTTACAAATAACAACTAAGTTCAATGCGGTCATTGAGACCGAATGGTTTCAAAGATTGTAATCGATAAATCCAGGCAGTCTCTCGTTGCAGTAGGGTTCTGTTGCTGTCTCTGCCCTCTTTTTTCTCAACCAACTCTAGTACCATGAATTTAAGTTGAGCTATATTGTGTCTCTGTTCATGGAAGTGCATGGCTATGCTGGATCATTCGTTTTTTGTCCGTATGTTGGATTTGTGCTCGTTGAGCCGTGTCTTGATTTTTCTCTCAGTTTTCCCTATGTAGATCTTCCCACATGGGCACTTTAGTAGATAAACGAGATTCGTTGAATCACAGGTTGCGTTTACGTTCACCTTGATGTTGTATCCCCTCATGGGGTGGTTTATGTTGTTTCCTCTTATTATGTTGTTACAACTGTTACAATTGTAACAGGGAAGTGTTCCATTGTGTGTGATCGGTTTTTTGGATTCCCTTGATAATATCTCTTTCAGATTGGCTGCTCTGGTGTAGGCAAAAACTGGGGGAGTATACGCCAATGGTTTAAAACGATTTTTTTGAATTGGTTGCTTTGGGTAGAATATTGCGAAACCACCACCATTCTGTTGTCTTCTTTTTTAGTAGCTCTGGTGAGAGCTTCCTTACGTGAGATGGCATTTACTCTCTCAGTTGCCTCAGTTATAACGTCTAGAGGGTACCCCCTGTTCTGGAATCTGATGCCTGTTTCTTTCAAGCGGGTGCAACAAGTTGTGGGATCCGACGTTATTCGCTTGATCTCACACAAGCCACTTCAAACCGCACAAAAGAGCAATGTGTTAAACAGCTACTATACCTATCAAAAAGGGAGATAAACCAGAAACTCCATGCCAACACCCTCATTAAGTACCATCGCGCGTCACGCATACCACGTGGACTCAGGATTTCACTTAAGCCTTCTTTATGTAAAAATTCCAAGGACTTTCAGGAAAGATGGAATGCTATTTTGAACAAATGCAGCTTAGACTTAATCCTATTAATAGTGGAAGAGCTATCATGTATACTTACTGACCTGTCTAAAGAAATCATTGAACTTGAAAAAGAGTTAGAACAATCTATTTCACCAGAGGATATAACCAAAACACTGGAAGAAATAAAATCACAACTTGACAAACACACCAAAGACATCAATGAGAGGAAAATCCGCAAGTTCCGAAGGGATACTTTAGATTACAAACTAGGTGAGGTTTACACCTGGGCGGATATATACGCCCAACGACGTCGCAACAAGCCATATAGCCAACAAACGGATACCTCATCTTCAGGCAGTGAGACATCTAACCGCCCACCTAAACATGCCACTTTTGCAACCACATCAAGAAACACTCAGGAAGCTAGTCTCAGCACCGATTCAACCACAAAAAGCATTCCCACTAGGGAGCCTTTTTTAGAGGAGGGCCCCGAGGAAACCGAAGACCCCGGAGGGGCAAAAGAACAGGAAACAAATAAGACCAAAACAAGAAGTTCAAAGAAAACCACCAAAAGAAGAATCGCTAGTCATTAACATTTCAGACACGACGTTAACACCACATGAAGTCAAACTCTTACAAAAAGGAATATCGTTCATTCCTACCCATTCCAGCAACCTTCTTGAACTAGAGATAAGCACAATCAAATTAACCAGAAAATTGAGATTGAGACATTTCTTCAGCAATTTGTTAACACCGACCACAGAGGTGAAACCTGATCAACTACTCAGTCTACGCCCTAAGAGCACCTACATGCCACCATGCAGCCACAAAAGAATAGACACTTTCGAAACGCTTGTTAAACAAGACATCGCAAAAATCAATTTTCAAAGGAAGACACAATCGAACATCACCCAGAAAGACAAGGATACCCTCAGAAAAATAGCCAACAATAACCAAATCAAGTGCCTCAAGGCAGACAAAGTTGGCGCATTAGTCATCGTAAATACCAGCATGTATACAGCAAAAATAATGGAGCACATTTCTGACCGTAATACATACATGCCACTTGAAGGCACTCCAACTTTGGAATACAAGAATGAATTAAGGGAATTCATCCTAAAAGCTGCCAATGAAGGGATCATTGATGACAGGACTAGCAAATACCTCATGGTAGAACATCCACGTAGACCAACCATCACTATGCTTCCCAAGATCCACAAAGATATGGTGGACCCACCATTTCGACCGATAGTTTCCACCAGAGGTTCTATCCATGAACTGGTGGGTAAATTCTTGGACCGACACTTACAACCATTGGTGAATAACCAAAAGAGCTACATAAAGGACACCACTGAATTTCTGGCTAAACTATCCGAAGTACATATAGAAGAAGGGGAAGACCTCATTCTATGCACCGCTGATGTAAGAAGTTTATACACATCGATCCCACACGGCTGAGGGATTGACGCCGTGGAGAAAGCAATTCTGAACAGTGACATCCTCACCAACTTACAACCATTCCTTATGGAATTAATGATCTACACGCTTTATCACAGCTACTTTACCTATGACCAGCACTGGTACTTACAACTGTCCGGTATGTCCATGGGCAATTGCGCCGCGCCGACTTACGCTAACATGTACATGGCTGAGTTTGAAAATACATTCATCTATGACAACAGGAACTGGAAAGATAACCTCAAATTGTTCGTCCGTTATATTGACGATCTGTTCTTTATATGGAAAGACACTAGAGCAAAATTGGAATCAGCACTCACCGAATTAAACACCAAAGACAACAGGATTCAATTAACCTGGCACATCAGTGATCACATAATAAGTTTCCTGGACGTATCCATTGAATTCACCGAAGGAAGACTAGAAACTGATCTGTTTAGGAAAGACACAGCCGCAATAATACTCTACACCACACAGGTTTCCATCAGAACTCTCTAAAAAAGCACCTTCCATACAGCCAAATGCTGCGGATCAAGCGAATAACGTCGGATCCCACAACTTGTTGCACCCGCTTGAAAGAAACAGGCATCAGATTCCAGAACAGGGGGTGCCCTCTAGACGTTATAACTGAGGCAACTGAGAGAGTAAATGCCATCTCACGTAAGGAAGCTCTCACCAGAGCTACTAAAAAAGAAGACAACAGAATGGTGGTGGTTTCACAATATTCTACCCAAAGCAACCAATTCAACAAAATCGTTTTAAACCATTGGCGTATACTCGCCACAGAGCCTGAATTTAAAGACCTGTTCAAAGCTCCCCCAATTTTTGCCTACACCAGAGCAGCCAATCTGAAAGAGATATTATCAAGGGAATCCAAAAAACCGATCACACACAATGGAACACTTCCCTGTTACAATTGTAACAGTTGTAACAACATAATAAGAGGAAACAACATAAACCACCCCATGAGGGGATACAACATCAAGGTGAACGTAAACGCAACCTGTGATTCAACGAATCTCGTTTATCTACTAACGTGCCCATGTGGGAAGATCTACATAGGGAAAATTGAGAGAAAAATCAAGACACGGCTCAACGAGCACAAATCCAACATACGGACAAAAAACGAACGATCCAGCATAGCCATGCACTTCCATGAACAGAGACACAATATAGCTCAACTTAAATTCATGGTACTAGAGTTGGTTGAGAAAAAAGAGGGCAGAGACAACAACAGAACCCTACTGCAACGAGAGACTGCCTGGATTTATTGATTACAATCTTCGAAACCATTCGGTCTCAATGACAGCATTGAACTTAGTTGTTATTTGTAAAGATCTTTATGATATCGTAACGCATTGCGAATTGAGCGGTTTGCTTTAATAATACATGCTGATTCATATTTTATGTACCCAGTGACACATATTCTTTATATACACGCCTGTATATACACGCCTTTATTTTGCACACGTTGTTGTGTTCACCCCGCACTACCCTCTTGGATTGTGCATATTTTGTACTCCTTCCACCGTTCACGATTCAACCCAGGCCAAGATGGCCGCCAATCTTTCATTAGTTCCATTAGTCAGTTTTCCGTTTAGCTGACACTACGAACCTTTCCGGGTTCCTGTCAGCTTTAAATTCACCGACGCGCTCACACACCCTCGCTCAGGTCCCCTCGGTGTCCCGAACACGAGGAGAACTTCTGACTCGATTTCCCAAGACTGTATACCTCTGAGACGTTTCCAGCTTCGCTATGAAGTAAGTCAAATTGCGAGTTCGACTTTATTTATTTTGCCGACCTGCCACCGCGTTAGGTCATTATTCTAAATATCCGCTGTTTTTGCCAACAGCGCTAACCATCGACCGCCCCGATTTTCATCTTTAAGAAAGACCCGGTATGTTTTAACATTGCATATGCAGTTGTTTCAACTTGCCACAACGTCACCATGTCACTATGCACCAACACGTCGAGCATGTATTTACTTTATTTATTCTTTTTAAAAAATCACACCGATATTGTTTGCATGTTTTGCACGTTACTCCAACTGTTAACTTTGTGTGATGAACATCATGTATTACTGCGTATTTCAATTATGTTATTTTCACCAACAGAGCTCCTTGAGAAAGGGCCAAGCCCGAAATGCATCGGAGCGTTTGTGTTTTTTAGCTACAAATGTGCATTGGAAATCATCAAATGAGGATATGAAATGTAATATTCATCAAATGAAAGTATGATACAAACGAACTTATTGAACTTGTAAAAACAACCATTAAACAATCAAACAAAAACAACGGAGTCTGTCCTGTGTGATGATCCAAAAGGTGTTCCTAAATGCAGGGACGCACTTACGACGTTTGTGCGCTAATCAAGCATTGAAGTACTGCAGCGTGACACTGCAAGCTCTTTAGCTGCACTGCACTGTGGCACTTCCGAAGCACAGGGATGTGACATATGTACATAAATATGTTGCAACTCTGTGCTTCCATCTGCAATGCTGCACAAATTGCAGCCATGCGGTGACACAGGCACCCTTGCACCATGGTTCAAGAATGTCTCTGTTGTGTGGAGATTATTTTTGAGCAGGAAGAGACTCCTTCCTGTACAAAAACAATCAGTAGAGGCATTTTCCTCTTACACTGTATGCTGTGGAATGCAGCATGCATTGAAGGAGGAAAAATGAGGAGAAATGAAAACAATTCTCCTCGTTGTGCCTTGCTACACCAACTCTAGGATGGTGCAGCATTCACACACATCTCCAGATTTACGATTTTTCATAAATCTGGAGATTTGTCTTGTTCTATGGGTGTTGCGTGGGAACATCCACAGCCACACCAAGGGAATGCCCCTTCAACGCAAAGTTCTGTGTATGAAGGCGTCGTATTGACAAGGAGAGGAAAACCATGCAGAATGGCTTTTCCTCTCCTTGTAAATATGAAGGAGTGCCTGGCGCCATCACTATGTTACAAAAAGTGACGTACTGATGGCGCAGGGTGCTTGTAAATGTGCCCCATAAATGCTTAGGTATTGGCAGACTGATACAATAGGAACATAGTGCTGGATGGGTGATTGAAGAATTGCATGAGACTGACAGGAGGTATCCTACGCTGCATGGGTACCACTTCAGTATTTAATGGAGTGGACCAATAGTATGTATCTGCTTAAAGAGTTGTAGGAATTATGCACAGAATATTTTATGTGTACTTGTTATGATAATATGTTATGTTATGTTAATAGAAGCTTGTAAAGCGCACGGTCACCAAAGGTTTCATGGCGCTGATCATGTGTAATGTTGTTGCAAGAGACCGGGTTAGCGGTATTGCCCGAACAGCCATGTTTTCAGGGTCTTTCTAAAGCCCAGTAGGCTGTCGCAGCTCCTGGTTGTGAATGGGAGGGAATTCCAGAGCCTGGATGCAAGGTAAGAGAACCTGCAGCCTCCCTGCCTTTTCAAAGTGTTGGTCGAATGGAGAGTAAGTGAAGGTGAGCTGAACGTAGATTGCGCCTAGGGACGTGCTTTGTGATCAGGTTACTGAGAAATTTTGGGCTGTTGCAGTGCAGCCCTTTGAAGACTAGGCAGCCCGTCTTAAAGGCCCAAAGCAGTTTCAGGGATACACAATAATAGCCAAAGAAACCCTGATAGGCTGCTTTACATTTATCCAAGTCCAGCCGGACAAGGAATTTATTGACATAACAATAATTGAATTCAATGCATCAGCAACATTTCAAAGATAAAGGGCACGTTCCTGTGTTTTAACTCGGGACAGAGAAACACAGTAAAGAAGTCAGGGATAGGATTTGAGAAAGAGAAAGAGAATTTCCAGGCAGAGGAAAGGTGAGCAAGCTGGACACTTTTTAGATCAGTGTTAGCAAGTGTTTTGCCAGAGTAGTCTTATACAGCACTTAATACAGATTGGTTTCACTGTATAGCTACTTAAAAGGTCGACGTTTCGATCCCGCGCTCACAAATATAATGGGATCATCATCAGGACTGTACATATAAGCTATGCCTGGTAAAAACAATGATGATGTGCCTGTATGAGGAAGGAACAAGAAAAAGAGGCGCAAGATTTCAATTTCAATTTTTATTTCCCAGCCTTACTGCACCCATCGAGAAAGCTGGGCTATACATCCCCGAGCTGAGCACTTGAGCACCCTCTCCAATCGGGCGCCAACACCCGCTCCATAAAGGTAAAAGGCTTCCCCTTTTCACAGCCCGTTAAAGCGCCGTAATTCCTTCTTTTAGCACACGGCTTAGTGCAATTGTACTCTCCCTGTCACTCCAGTCATTATAGTCACAGGTTGAAGTTCACTGCGAATCCGATTACAATGAAAAGTAACTGTGTATATTAACGCACGCTGAAGTCTCTCCCACCCTCTCTTGCTAAACACATGGAAAGAATTCTTTTCAACAAATTGAAATCTTTCGCCTCTTTTTCTTGTTCCTTCCTACGAATAATAACTGGAGTAATTTCAGTGTTGCAAAGAGAGTGCATGCTAAATTTATAAGTGCTTAGGTATTGGCCTAGTGATAGGATACGTACATAGTGCTGGATGGGTGAATGGGCAAGTGCATGGGACAGACAGAAGGATTCCTAGACTGCATAGGTACTAACTGAGTATTTAAAATACTGTATCAGTGCTATATAGCTGATTAGAGGTCTGCATGCATAGTGCACAGAATATTGTAACTGTACTAGTATTGGTGTGTCTATGGTTTCGAGAATGGTAGTCTTTATTTTAGGGTGTCAGGAGGTGTATCAGATAATCACATGGATGATGTTATCAGTAATGGCATTTGAGATTTCATCAGTGATGTCATCGACCATGTCATGATTGATGGAATCTATGACGTCATCAGCAGTGCATTGCGGGGGCATGAGTTATAGTTAGCACACAATTTCTCTTGTTTTGTACCAGTGATATGTTCAACTAACTATGACGTCCATGAAACCTGTGGTTTTTTCAGTGAATTTCGGAGGTTTTTTAAATGCTAATTTCTAACTATAATATCCCCGAACTTGTGGTTTTTTCAGTGAATTTTATATATATATGTATTTAATCTCCTCTCACTCTTACAAAGAAGGAATCAGCACTCAGGTTGTAGTTTGGAAGTATTTAATCTGCAAAGGACGTGATCCACGCGTACCGTCTCATCCGAACCTTGATACTGATACAAGATATCATGTAGCATCCTTATTTAAATGTAGAAATGCCTCCAGTTGCAAGCATTAACAAAGGACTAAATATTACTTTAATCCAAAAAGCTGGTGGCCATATTGGCCTGGTCACGATGTGAAAATTCAGGAATTGATACAATAAAGAAAAGAAAACAAGTGTTAATATGCACACAATGTCATTTTAGCATATCCTGCCCCGTGACAGCCATACCTGTATGTTCGTCAACGTGACTTATTCATAATAAACATACTTAGGATTGCAAACATCAACATAAAAAATGGACTACACATTACTGGAAAGTGAAAGGCTATCGGCCATATTAATCTGGAACGTTGTGTATTATAATGGTTCTTACACGAAAGAAAAGGAAAAAAAGGGGTGTTAATATACAAACACTATCACTAAATAAAGTTCTGGCCACTATAGTTCCATTCCATTCACAGCTCATTTGAGATGTCATGAGTGATGTAACTGACCATGTCATGAATGATGTAATGTCTGAGATCATTAGCAGTACATTGTGGGGGCGTAAGTTATAGTTAGCTCAGGTAACTATAAGTGCTGAATTTCACTGGTTGTGTATGAGTGAAATCTGAGTCTAACTATACCATCCCTGTAATCTTTGTTTTTTTCAGCAAATGTCTAGGTTTTTTTTAACGTTAAATAAGATGCATATCACAATGGATGGTGGGGAGTTGGAAGCAGGGCCTGGCATTGTGCTGCCCCCACCCAAGCTTGCTGCTCCTGCCTTCCCTCCTCCTAGCCATCCATTGTCCAAGTACCTGTCCCTGCTCCCTTATTACAGCCCTGTGTGGCCGTTGTTCTGCCACTGGCCATCCCACATACTATGAACAGTTAGCTTGCTGCCCCATCCACCTCCTCCCTATCCTCTGTTGTAGGAATCCATGGACTAGCCTCCTCCCTCCTGCCATGCATGGTCTGATGTGCTGCCACTGCCCTCCATTTAGCATGATGTACCAGTCCACCCCTCCTGCCCTCCATTGCCCAATTCTATGCCCCATCATTGACCTCCTTCTTAGCCTCCGTGCTTTGCTTGCTGCCCCTATTCTCCTTCCCCTGCCCTCCGATGTCTGTGTGCATGCCCCTGCTCCATCCTTTTTGCCCACCATGTTCCATGGACCTGCCATTCCTATCTACTCTGAGTGTTCTGTTGAGCTGCCACTACCCTCCCGCCTGCCTAGCATTGTCAGATGACTGTAACCTGTCCCTGCCACCTCCACCCTGCCTGTCCACATTCCATGCCCCTATCCCCTTCCACCTGTCCTCCATGGTCCATTTTACTGCCACACCCCTCTGCCCTCCATGGTCTGTGGTGCTACAACTGCTCCTCCTGCCTGCCCCACGTGGTCTGTTGTGAGGCCCATTTCCCTGAACTCTGTGGTCTGTGCCCGGGTCCTGACCCTCCTTCTATCATCCATGGTCCTTTGTGCATGCCCCTGCACCCTCCTTCTTGCCCATCATAGCCATTGTGCTGCCACTAACCCTCCTGCTTGCCATGCATGGTCTTCTGTGCTGCCATGGCCCCTCCCACCTTCCCTGTGTGGTCAGCTAGCTGCCCCTGACCCTCTCCCACCTTCCCTCCATGGTCTGTGTGTATGCCATTATATTCTCGCTGATCCTCTCCATGGTGTGTCTTGTTTCCAGTGCCGATCCTGCCTGACCTCCATGGTCATCTTGCTGCTCCTGCCCTGCCCCCTTGCCCCCAGCTCTCTGTTTCCATGTGCAGACCCCTATTCTCTCCCTCCTGGCTTGTCTGTTCCATTGTAATGCCCCTGATCCGTCCTTCCTGCCCTTTATGGTCCGTTATGCTGCAGCTTTCTCTACTGTCTGTCCATTATGGTCAGCTAGCTACCACTGCCTCTTTCCCCTCTGTTCTCTGTTTGGTGCACGTCTCCATGTCCCTCCTGTCCTCTGTTATCCGAGTCCATGTCCCTACCCCAATTCCTCCTGCCTTCCATGATCCAATGTAGCATACTTGCTAACATTTTGAACTTGGTAAGAGGGGGATTGTGGAAAAACTGGGGTATTGATTTTCCCCTTTGACTTACATTGAAAAAGAGGAGATTGTAGACAGGAGAAAGATCAAATAAAGCCCATTTGGGATTATAAATATTGGACGTTTCCTGGCTGAATCAGGTCTGTTGGCATGTATGATTGTACTGCCACTGCCTCTTCCTTCTGCCCACAATGGTCTTATATTGCCACAGCCTCTCTTGCCAGCCCTGTATTGTTGGTTTGTTGCCCCTGCCCCCCTTTCCACTGCCCTCCATAGTCTGTTGTGCTGCCACTGCCCTTCCTGCCTGCCCAGGGTGGTCAAATTGTTGCCTCTGCACCCTCCTATCTGCCTTCAATTTTCAAAGTCCGTGCCCCTGGCCTCTGCCTCTCAGCAGTATCCTAATGAACAACTAGATTGCTAACATTCTATATTTATTACAGAAGTGTGGAAAACCTAACGTCATCTTGATGTAATCAAAACTGTAATACCTAGAGCATTTCTTTTAGAAATTACATATATGAGAGGGTCTTATTTGCAACGAAAAAAAATTATGGTTAGTGCTCTAAAAAACTAAAATGAGGACATATTTTCTGAGTTTTCAAATAGCGACAAAGCACTTTAAAATTATTTGTTATCTTTATGTTTTTTTTATCCAGTTGACCACTTGATTAAATGTTACACTTAGGGGAGAGGATGTGGTGTTACTTCCAGAGCTGCCGACTTTGCAACTGGGGAACCAGGTTGGAGTTTCTGCTTCAGCTCAACATTCTGGGATTCTGGTCAAATCACTTAATCTCCCCATGTCTAAAACCAAAATGAATTTGTTCTTGTGTGATGTAGCCAATGCTCATGTAAAGCACTCCAATACCTGACAAGTCTGCACTATATAAAACTGCAAAAACACAAAAAATAAAAAGTGTTTTGCACACTTCTGTCATTTGGCTACATGTATACTACATCTTGGTGATATTTGTGCTACAGTTGGGCTCTTTTGTCTCTGGTGGCCATCTTGGGAGATTTATTTGTTTCCTAATTTCCTCATTTACTGCAGTCTCCTCAGTAGGAAATGCTTTCAGTTTTTTACTTTGATTCCATCAAGAAGGTATTCCGATATGTCACACATTTGCCATAAATTCTGAATGTTAGCACTCTAGTTGCTCATAAGATCACTGTAATAAAGCTACTGCTCACCACGGAAGTCTGCTGCTGGTATTAAACGTGCATGTTTCAGCCTGCATGTCAGAATTTTTTAATGAAATAGAAGAGGATTTGAGAAGTCACTCAAAATGTGCCCTAATTTTTCTTTCTTCAGCACTAATCATAATTTCTATGGCAAAATGAACCCCCTCATTGTGTTAAATTAAATGTTTTAAATGTTACCAGTTTATTCCAATCAAGATGGCTTCAGGTGTGCCATACGTTTGTCATAAGTAAGACTGTTAGCGCTCTAGTTGTTCTTTAGAACACTCTGGGACATTCTGTCATTGGGCTATACTTGGGCTACATCTGGGTGATATTTGTGTTACATTTGGGCTCTTTTGTCTCTGGTAGCCATCTTGCAAGACTTATTTTTTATGAAGTTTCATTATTTCCTCATTTACTACAGTCTCCTCAGTAGGAAATACTTTCAGTTTTTTACTTTGATTCCACCAAGAAGGCATTCAGATGTGTCACCCATTTGCCATAAATTCAGAATGTTAGCACTCTAGTTGCTTATTAGATCACTGTAGTAGAGCTATGCTCACCAGGGAAGTCTGCTGCTGGTATTGAAAGTGCATGTTTCAGTCTGCATGTCAGATTGTTTTAATGAAATAGAAGAGGATTTGAGAAGTCACTCAAAATGGGCCCTAATTTTCCTTTCTGCAGCACTAATCATACTTTCTAAGGCAAAAGGAACCCCTAATTTCGTTCCTTTTTAAATTAAATGTTTTATGAGTTACCACTTTAGTCCAATCAAGATGGCTTCAGGTGTGCTATATGTTTGTCATAAGTAGGACTGTTAGCAGTCTAGTTGTTCTTTAGAACACTCTGGGAAGCTGCAGTATAATACAAAGGAATCAACTGACAGTCTCTGTCCTTGTTGGATGTACATGTTTTACTGAGAATGTCAGACTTCATTCTCACATGACTGAGAAAGATAATGTGAATTTACAGAAAATATGCTCTCAGTTTAGCTTATAGATCACCTTCCAAACCTCTGTGGGAAAAGCATGAGAAAATAGTTTTCTCTCAAACATGTTTCATGATGTCCCAGCAGAAGGCGCCTTGATGCCCATTGGGCTGAGTTTGCGCGTTATAAATTTGCTTTCATTTCAGAAGGCTTTTTCACATGGTAAAATCACTTAGAACATTCCACAATTCCTAAAACGAGTATGGTACCATCAACAAATGATTTATAATGTAACTAAAGTCTTAAAACCTTCCATTAACTCCAATGCTTTTTTATGAGGTGCTATCATGTGAATAGATCTCAAGATGGCTGCCAACACTTCTTGGATTAAGTGCTGACAGACAATCAGATCTCACGATGAGATGTGTGGTTAGGCTCCGCCCAGATATATATATTTATTTTTCCATTAATATTTTAAAAACTACTGAACGGATTTACACCATTTAACAAAAAGAGCTCTTTCAGAACCAAGGACTACCTTTTTGCAAAATTTGGTGTAATTCCGTTCAGCAGTTCGGGCTAAAGCTGTGTCTAAAGTTTCCCACGGAAAATTGCATGGGGAAAACACATTTTGGGACACCCCTTTTTTCTCAGCCCCATCTTGATGAATCTCCCCAAACCTTTTAAAACAGGAGCTGACAAGAGCGGGCCATAAGTTGTGAAAATTTCGCGAAGATTCGTCAATCAGGGCCAAAGTTATTGGGAATAGAATGTTGCAATTCTTCTATGGTAACTAGGTCCTAACTATAACTACCTACTGGCGACCGCCAGTAGGTAATATATAAATATATATATATATATATATATATATATATATATATACATATATATATATATATATATATATATATAGTGATTACCAATCCAAATTCCCAAACGATGTAAGGAAGGCACTGACTCCATGAGTTATACTCAAGAAAAAGTTTTTAATCCAACATGCTGCACAGACGCGTTTCGGCGGAAGCCTCCGCGTTGCTCACTTACTCTGCTGTTTTATATATATATATATATATATATATATATATATATATATATATATATATATATATATATATATATATATTCACTGAAAAAACCATGGGTTATAGACCATATATAGTTAGGAATTAGCATTTACAAAACCTTATTTTACTCACACAAAAACCATTGAAATTCCATATATAGTTAGTTGCACTAACTATATATCGCGCACCCGCAATCCACTGCTGATGATGTCACATATTACATCATTCATGACATGGTCAGTGACATCACTGATGACATCACTGATGACAACTCAAATGACATCACTGATGACATTATCCAATGACTGTATGTTTCTGTAAAGTTAAAATATGTCTTACATATTGAAGAATGAGTGGATGTATAAGTGTCTGGATGAAGAATTTAGTAGGTGCATGACTGACTGTATGAGAGAGTGATTAAATGTGTCTCACTGAGTGCATGAGTTAGTGACTAAACTGACTTAATTTGTGCATCATTATGTCTGTTGTTCTGTAAAATGCTGAATGTGTTAATCAGTAGCTATATGAGTAACTATATGGGTTATTCATTGGTTGCCCAAGTATTTGTATGGGAGACTGAGTATGTGTGTGAGTGGCTGGGAGGTGTATGACTCTGTGCATAGATGTGTGAGCAGTTGATTCACTAGATGTATGGGTTCAAAAGTGCATGTGGAAACAGCTGCATGGGCAGTTGACTGTGTGCATGAGTGTATTGGTGAGTGAATGGATATCTCAGTGCTACATGTCAAAGTAAGTAATATGTAAAACACAGTACATGTGAGAGTTGACATATATAAATAACTGTGCATAAGAGCCAGTGAATGTGTGAGTGGCTGTATGGATCATTGTGAACTTGTATCAGGGATTGTATAGGAGAGTAAATATGTGTTAGAATATGTTTGAATTAGTAAGGTGTGTATAACTGTATAGTTGAGGGATTGCAGGTGTGATTGATTCTTTGCATGACTGATGTATGAGTAACTCCATGGATGAGTGACAATCTGTGAGTGTCTGTTTACACTGATTGTATCTAAGGTTATATTAGAGCAGGGGTCTTCAAACTGTGGGGCGCGACCCCCAGGGGGGCCGTGGAGCGATGCAAAGGGGGTCGCGCCTTCACAGTAACACTTCTGCCAAGGCCCAAGGGCCTCTTCCCCCGTCCCTTGTCTAAGCCCGGGCTGCTGCACTACCAGAGGTGTAACACAGGCTCCCCGCAGCTCCCGGTGAATGCACGGTCATCAGAACCCCAAGGCTGCATTCTCATGCTAATGCCTGGCGCCTCGGGTGGGGGCTAATGATTGAGTAACGGCGAGGTGCAAGTCTGCATATTCTGCTTCTCCACCCTGACAAACAAATGCGGCACTTGACCCCCTCCCTTGACCTCCTCAGGTTGAACAGGACACCGCACTGTCCCTAAAGCTGTATTCGATGCAACAAGTCAAATCCCGATTCTTTTATTACTCAACGCCCCTACCAGTATTACAAAGAGGAACATGCAGTAACCGAAACAAAAAATAAATACCAGTGACTTTGCATTTAATCATTTGGGAAGAGAATGAGCCATTGGACTGTGTCTGGGAGGACAAAGTAAATGATAAAACCAGGTAACAGGAATTACAGAATATTGATTCTTATCAAGCTAAGTACAGAAAATTGAGGTTGGTGCATAGCAGTGAGTTTCTTAACAACTGATGAAGATGGCATGCGTATGTAAAACGTGATGTTTGTAAAAACAACGGTTTGCAGGGAAATACAGATTTTTTGGAGTTTCAACAGCCAGCAAACAAAATGCACATATAATTCTTTTTTGAAACTATTGTTTAACCATACTTTGGCTCTCATTGCAAGATGGCAGAGCAACACCACAGGGACTACACAGGGTTGCAATTATGATAAATACAAACAGTGTTACGATTGCTACCCCTAAGCCCATACATGAGCATCTGAAATTAAAAAATATGGCACTTGACCCGCGACCTCCTCAGGCTGAACAGGACACCCCACCGTACCACCGTCCCAGAAGCTGTTGAAAATATATAACAATATTTAAGAGATTCGGACTGAGATGAGGCATATTAATTATTATATCCATACACATTTTAACAGTGCAAAAAAGTTGGGGGACGGGGTGAGGGGGGGAGGGTTTGGTTAAGAAACCTGGGTTTTTTACATAGTGGCCAAATTGCGATCCAAAACAGGCCAAGGGGTGGGGGAAGGCATTGAAAATTCCAAGGGTACTGACTTGGCTATGAGAAATAAAAGGGTTTGCGTTGTTGCTTTATTTGGTGAAGGGGTTATTTCTCCAGCAGCATGATAAACAGAAATACGGATAGCTTCCGTCTCACTTGACTTGTGGCATTGCATCATGTTCGGTTGGAGATCAGGTCGGTAAAATAGCTATAAATATACTCTCACAGAAATGCCCCAGTGAGATGAAGGGCCTACACCGGAGAATACTAAGAAGTGCAGGTAAGCCTTATTAACCTTCACTTCCGGGTGAGTGGAGGGAGAGCAGGAAACTACTTCTCTAAATAAAGTGTAGATGAGTTTTTTACACATACGGCGGAGCAGGTGAGCCAAGGCCAGGGAAGTGAGCCAAGAGTGTTAGCACTGGAAATAAAACAACAGCCCAGGGAGGGCACAGACCAGCCTTGGCTGGTAATCCGCACATACCATGATACACCAGTGCAGAGGACTCACTACGCGTGCTAGGGTCATGCACCCGTTCATTGGTGGATTGTTACTGTGTGTAAAAAATGTCAAAATAATGAAGCAATGCTATCCTAAAATATGTGGCATCACATAACATCTTTTACATTTTCTTCCCACACCATTTAGTCAAGTCTGTTACATAATTTAGTCCTCACCGCCTCATAATTCCAGCAGCCCTGCCCAAAGGTTTAGAAATTTTTGGCAGGAGGGGGTCCTTAGGCCTCAAAATGTTGACAGGGGGGTCCCGGCATCCAAAAGTTTGAAGACCTCTGTATTAGAGTCTGAAGAGGTTCATCGTATTATCACATGAATGATATTATCAGTGATGTTGTCAGTGATGTCATTTGAGTTGTCATCAGTGATGTCATCAGTGATGTCACTGACCATGTCATGAATGATGTAATATGTGACATCATCAGCAGTGGATTGTGGGTGCGCAATATATAGTTAGTGCAACTAACTATATATGGAATTTCAATGGTTTTGTGTGAGTAAAATAAGGTTTTGTAAATGCTAATTCCTAACTATATATGGTCTATAACCCATGGTTTTTTCAGTGAATTTTCAAGGTTTTGTAAATGCTAATTCCTAACTATATATGGTCTATAACCTATGGTTTTTTCAGTGAATTTCAATGGTTTTTTAATAGCAAAAGCTGTAAAATGTCAAGTACGTGGTAGGTAAAAACATTTTCGTGTCTATGCACGCTGATGTGCTTTGAACGCTGCCCCCCCCTCTTTTCTTTTAGGAGTATTCTCTCTTTGCAGATAGTGAAGGGTAGGTAACGCAGGCCTTTGCCCCCGTTGTAATCCATCGTGCCTGCTTCCCTCTCCATTTGATTGATTGTTATCCAAGCATTTACTGTTTTGGAATTGGTTCTCTTTGGTTCATTCTCTATTTACAAACAAGCACAGAGTCGCAATACTCTGTTTAGTCTTTACAGATAGTGAAAAATCGTTAGAAAAAACAAAAGGAATCAAGCAAAATCAGTAGGCCACTAATGGGATCTCTTTTTGACCTCGCTAAAATAGAAACATTAGGAACAACCCCTCATGAGAAATATGAAACTAGTGAGAGGAACTGAGCTCGACGCCATGATGGCTGCAAGACAGCTCGGCTCCGCCGCCCACCCCGCCCAAAACAACGACAAACCCTATGCAAATATTATAAATATATACAACACACCAGCAAAGTAACAGGGTAAAACGTTTTATTAAATAACTATTTACATGGCAGCCTGCTGCAACATCGATCCAAATGCATGCCGCCGTTCCCGGGATTTCTCCCCGACTACTCTGCGGCCTACGAGATGGAGAGGCCGGGGCGTTGACTAGGCGGGGCCTCCGGCCGCAACCACAGCGCCAACGATCGCTGCTGACAGAGGGGAGCCTTGCCGGTGACAGCCACTGATCTGAAGAACCGCTGCCTGCGGTGCCTCCCTGAGCCGCTTGACGGAGGCCCCCGAGGGGAGGTGTGCTGGCGCGGACTCGGAGGGGGCGCTTGACTCCTGCCCCCTCCCCAAGTCTTGTTGCCCTGGTGTGGCCTGAGATTGCCCCCGACATAGGCGGTCGGCTCCCGGGGTCAGGCGGAACTTGTTGCCTTTTGGTGACTCTTCCATTCTGGACCTTGTCCCACAATTCGTTTGACCTGAAGACACGTCCTGCAGTGCACTCGTCCAACCATCACATATACCTGCGCCAGGAGAAGGCGTGGGGTGCACTGGAAGGGAGAGGCGGCGCGAACGAGCCTCCCCCACCTCCCCAGGTGGAGGTTTCTCA
This sequence comes from Lissotriton vulgaris, assembly GCF_964263255.1. Classification (NCBI taxonomy): domain Eukaryota; kingdom Metazoa; phylum Chordata; class Amphibia; order Caudata; family Salamandridae; genus Lissotriton; species Lissotriton vulgaris. Next base: position 1,403,970,659 of record NC_141694.1, read on the forward strand.
GCTACACCCCAGTGCTTCACTCGGCCACCTGAGTTGCGCCCGCTCCTGCGGCACAGAGCCTCGCTCGGCCAGCTGAATTGCGCCTGCTCTTGTTATTACAGCGTCTCACCCGCCATCCGGATGAATTGCACCCACTCTTGCGGTACAGCGACAGGCGGCTGCCACGGACCTCAGGAAATGGCGGTCGGCTCCACAGACTTGGGACTGGCCTGCAAGGATGGCTCTGGGTAACCCTGGAACTCGGACGCTGGACTGCTAGGGCATGGGCCCCATTCCCAAAAGCGTCCCCTCAGCCTTGAAGATTCTACAAGAGTCACCGGGGCCCCCGACTCCCGCAGACTTCTGGTGGGGAGCGACTGCCATGATTGCTCGCGGAATGGCCACGACGTAGCCACGGAATGCTCTCATGCTGACGCCAGCTTCAGTCTCAAACATCCAGAAACACTGTAGACTACCAATTCGATCAGTTCCGGTGGAGCCCCAACATGACCCGGTAGAGAAGAACTTGCCCTCCCCTCTTTGACTGATGGTTCTTGTTGCCTGTCCCTTCTGTCATATGACGCGCCGCGTTAGCGCACCCGGAAGTCTTTCGGTGCGCGAAGCGCAGCTTCCCGGAATCGATCCGGGGCGCGGCGTGGAGCGCGTAACGTAAGCATAACAGGTCATGTGACTTGTTAATAAAACTTTTCATTGGTTCATTTCACTTTTGGGTTCCTAATGATGTAAGACTAGGTCATGTGACCTAAAACTAACACTTTTCATTGGTTGAGAACTATTTTTTGTCCCAAATGATGAAAACCCCTCCTTGTTTCCTCACTCTGACTTTCATCTTTGTGAGAGGAAGACCTTTTTTCATCACTTAGCAATAGCAAGTGTTGTAGCTTCAGCTGGTGCATCCCCACCACCACCACCACCTCCTAGGAAGAGAGTACCACCTCCTCAAGTGGTGGTTGAGCAAGAGGTGCCCCCCCCACACCTTCTTGTTGCCTGATTCGGCCAGCTCAATCGATCGAGCATGAGACTCTGTTGAGATCTGAAGAACCGCTGCCTGCGGTGCCTCAATGAGCCGCTTGACGGAGGCCCCCGAGGGGCGGTGTGGTGGCGCGGACTGGGAGGGGGCGCTTGGCTCCTGCCCCCTCCCCAAGTCTCGCTCGGCCAGCTGAATTGCGATTACTCTTGCGGCCTACGACATGGAGAGGCCGGGGCGTTGACTAGCGGGGCCTCCGGCCGCAACCACAGCGCCAACGATTGCTGCTGACGGAGGGGAGCCTTGCCAGTGGGAGCCACTGATCTGAAGAACAGCTGCCTGCGGTGCCTCCCTGAACCGCTTGACGGAGGCCCCCGAGGGGCGGTGTGGTAGCGCGGACTGGGAGGGGGTGCTTGGCTCCTGCCCCCTCCCCAAGTCTCGCTCGGCCAGCTGAGTTGCGATTACTCTTGCGGCCTACGACATGGAGAGGCCGGGGCGTTGACTAGCGGGGCCTCCGGCCGCAACCACAGTGCCAACGATTGCTGCTGACGGAGGGGAGCCTTGCCGGTGAGAGCCACTGATCTGAAGAACGGCTGCCTGCGGTGCCTCCCTGAACCGCTTGACGGAGGCCCCCGAGGGGCGGTGTGGTGGCGCGGACTGGGAGGGGGCGCTTAGCTCCTGCCCCCTCCCCAAGTCTCTCTCGGCCAGCTGAGTTGCGCCTGCTCTTGCTATTACAGCATCTCACCCGCCATCCGGCTAAATTTCACCCACTCTTGCGATACAGCGACTCTTCCATTCTGGACCTTGTCCCACAATCCGTTTGACCTGAAGACACGTCCTGCGGTGCCCTCGCAATGCGGCCTGGTCCCTGAATGTGTGCAGGGGGATGTTATTTCACGCTTGGCCAGCAGAGTTGCGCCCACTCTTGCGGCCTACGACATGGAGAGGCCGGGCGTTGACTAGGCGGGGCCTCCGGCCGCAACCACAGCGCCAACGATCGCTGCTAACGGAGGGGAGCCCTGCCGGTGAGAGCCACTGATCTGAAGAACAGCTGCCTGCGGTGCCTCCCTGAACCGCTTGACGGAGGCCCCCGAGGGGCGGTGTGGTAGCGCGGACTGGGAGGGGGCGCTTGGCGCCTGCCCCCTCCCCAAGTCTTGGTGCCCTGGTGTGGCCTGAGATCGCCCCCGACATAGACGGCTGGCTCCCGGGGTCCGGCGGAACTTTTTGCCTTTTGGTGACTCTTCCATTCTGGACCTTGTCCCACAATCCGATTGATCTGAAGACACGTCCTGCGGCCTGGTCCCTGAATGTGTGCAAGGGGACGGTATTGATTGGATTAAGATGGCGGCTTCACACAAAGCTGACTCAAGTGTTGCTGCTGATGCTATGCAGACAAAAACTGGTTTTCAGTTTGTACATTCTTCAGGATTTTTCCATCCAAGGCTGGTTGAGAGTTTGTAGATGATGGCTTCAGATTTTCAACATACTACTCTTCACCATTCTTCATAAATGTAATTCTGGTCCTGCCGCTACTTATTGGAGACATTAAACTATACTCTGGACCTGCCTGGCCTCGACCAAAATGGCGCCAGTATGGGAGCGACTTGCAACTCCTTATGACGTTCTAGTTACTTAGCCTTGACGTTATGGGGGATGTATGCGGTCTTTGTGCACATGGCGGGTGGGGAAGGGTACTGACTGGGAATACGGACAACCCTATTGATGTTGATTTTTCATTATTGATTATTGTATTAATAAAGGTTCGAAGTAATGTAACCCATGATACTCGCCCATGGTGTGCGTATGGACGATTTTATTGCAACTGATCCTATTATACTTTCAATTAAAAAATCAACCTTCACTGATCCTACAACCGTTTATCACGTTTAGTTTTTTCATTATTGATTATTGTATTACTAAAGCTTCGAAGTAATGTTACCCATGATACTTGCCCATGGTGTGCGTATGGATGATTTTATTGTAACTGATCCTGTTATACTTTCAATTAAAAAATCAACCTTCACTGATCCTGCAACCGTTTGTCACTTTTAGTTTTTTCAATTAAATGGCTCGCTTGTTACATACTCCTATACCCCTGGCTTTTGAAAGACACCATCTTGTAGAATAAAGGGCTGCGTCAAGGGTGGTATTGCCCAGAATGTCTTGTTTTATAGTGCTCGTAATAACGAAGCCAGAAGTGCCGAAAGGGATTCTGGTCCTGCCGCTACTTATTGGAGACATTAAACTATACTCTGGACCTGCCTGGCCTCGACCAAAATAGCGCCAGTATGGGAGCGACTTGCATCTCCTTATGACGTTCTAGTTACTTAGCCTTGACGTTATGGGGGATGTATGCGGTCTTTGTGCACATGGCGGGCGGGGAAGGGTACTGACTGGGAATACGGACAACCCTATTGATGTCGATTTTTCATTATTGATTATTGTATTAATAAAGCTTCGAAGTAATGTAACCCATGATACTCGCCCATGGTGTGCGTATGGACGATTTTATTGTAACTGATCCTGTTATACTTTCAATTAAAAAATCAACCTTCACTGATCCTACAACCATTTGTCATGTTTAGTTTTTTCAATTAAATGGCTCGCTTGTTACATACTCCTATACCCCTGGCTTTTGAAAGACACCATCTTGAGGAATAAAGGGCTGCGTCAAGGGTGGTATTGCCCAGAATGTCTTGTTTTCTAGTGCTCGTAATGACGAAGCCAGAACTGCCGAAAGGGATTCTGGTCCTGCCGCTACTTATTGGAGACATTGAACTATACTCTGAACCTGCCTGGCCTCGACCAAAATGGCGCCAGTATGGGAGCGACTTGCAACTCCTTATGACGTTCTAGTTACTTAGCCTTGACGTTATGGGGGATGTATGCAGTCTTTTTGCACATGGCGGGCGGGGAAGGGTACTGACTGTGAATACAGACAACCCTATTGATGGCGATTTTTCATTATTGATTATTGTATTAATAAAGCTTCGAAATAATGTTACCCATGATACTCGCCCATGGTGTGCGTTTGGACGATTTTATTGTAACTGATCCTGTTATACTTTCAATTATAAAATCAACCTTCACTGATCCTGCAACCGTTTGTCACGTTTAGTTTTTTCAATTAAATGGCTCGCTTGTTACATACTCCTATACCCCTGGCTTTTGACCCTTTCCTACGCGCGGTCTGTACTAACGCTCTCGGGCGATCTATGTAATGAACAGACTACCATTGCCGAAACACAAGGGAATGCATCTCAGAGAGATAAGTCAAGTACGTGGTAGATAAAAACATTTTCGTGTTTATGCACGCTGATGTGCTTTGAACGATGCCCCCCCCTCATCATTTAGATTACCACCGCCCATTGCACAAAAGCGTACCAGCGCTCCCCACGCAAAAAAAAACGATTTTTTTAAATTTATTTTTTGCCCCGCGGGGCCCTTTTAAAGCTCCACATCAAACCTAGGGGGTCAGGGAGGATCTACTATTCCCCCTTATGGTCATTTCCCCCTTTGTTTTGGCCTCCTCTTGTCTCTCGATCCTACCGAGAGACAAGATGGCGGCCGCTCCTGACTGTTTAGAATATTGACAGACACCGGAGAGCCAATCAGCTTCGCTTCGCGAAGTTCTGTTACGCGTCAAGTACGCGAACCGGAGCGCTACCCGGAGCGCTGTCACAGATATATATATTTTTTTGAACGTTAATTTATCAAAATCCACTGAAGCACATATATTGAGACCTAGCAAAGGCACATCGGGCTAACAGTCCCTACAATTTTGCCAACTTTCATGCAAATCCATTCAGCCGTTCGAGCTAAAAGTGAGGCCAACCGCCCTATGGAAATTAACATGGGAAAAACGCGTTTTGGGATCCCCTTTTTTCTCGGCCCCCCCTTGACGAACCCCCCCAAAATTTTCAGGGGCTGCTCAGAAACAAAATGTGCCATTTTCCTGAAAATTTCAGCCAATTCCGTCCACAAACGCAAAGTTATTAGACATAGAATGTTCAAAAATCCCATAGAGAAAAAATCCTAACTATATATACCTACTGGCGACCGCCAGTAGGTTATATATATGTATATATATATATATATATATATATATATATATATATATATATATATATATATATATATATATATATATATATATATATATATATATATATTCACTGAAAAAACCATAGGTTTTAGCCCATATATAGTTAGGGATTAGCATTTATAAAACCTTAATTTACTCGCACAAAACCATAGAAATTCGCATATATAGTTAGATGCAATAACTATATATCGCGCACCCGCAACCCACTGCTGATGATGTCACATATTACATCATTCATGACATGGTCAGTGACATCACTGATGACATCACTGATGACATCTCAAATGACATCACTGATGACATCTCAAATGACATCACTGATGACATCACTGATGACAACATCTAGTGACTGTATGTTTCTGTAAAGTTAAAATATGTCTTACATATTGAAGAATGAGTGTATGTATAAGTGTTTGGATGAAGGATTTAGTAGGTGCATGACTGACTGTATGAGAGAATGATTAAATGTGTCTCACTGAGTGCATGGGTTAGTGACTAAACTGTCTTAATTTGTGCATCAGTATTACTGTAGTTCTGTAAACTGCTGCATGTGTTGATCAGTAGCTATATGAGTAACTATATGGGTTAAAGATTGGTTGCCCAAATATTTGTATGGGAGAGTGAGTGTGTGTGTGGGGGTGGCTGGGAGATGTGTGAGCAGTTGATTCAGTAGATGTATGGGTTCAAAAGTGCATGTGGAAACAGCTGTATGGGCAATTGACTATCTGCATGAGTGCATTGGTGAGTAATTGGATTTCTCAGTGCTACATGTCAAAGTAAGTACATATGTAAAACACAGTACATGTAAGAGTTGACATATATAAATAACTGTGCATAAGAGCCAGTGAATGTGTGAGTGGCTGTATGGATCATTGTGAACTTGTATCAGGGATTGTATAAGAGAGTAAATATGTGTTAGTATTTGTTTGATTAAGTAGGGTGTGTATAACTGTATAGTTGAGGAAATGGAGGTGTGATTGATTCTTTGCATGAGTGACTAGGTGTGTGAGTAACTCCAAGGATGAGTGACAATCTGTGAGAGTCTGTTTACACTGATTGTATCTAAGGTTATATTAGAGTCTGAAGAGGTTGATCGTATTATCACATGAATGATATCATCAGTGATGTGATCAGTAATGACAAATGAGATGTTATAAGTGATTTTATCAGTGATGTCATTTGAGATGTCATCAGTGATGTCATCAGTGATGTCATTTGAGATGTCATCAGTGATGTCATTTGAGATGTCATCAGTGATGTCATCAGTGATGTCACTGACCATGTCATGAATGATGTAATATGTGACATCATCAGCAGTGGGTTGCGGGTGCGCGATATATAGTTATTGCATCTAACTATATATGCGAATTTCTATGGTTTTGTGCGAGTAAATTAAGGTTTTGTAAATGCTAATCCCTAACTATATATGGGCTAAAACCTATGGTTTTTTCAGTGAATGTCAATGGTTTTTTAATAGCAAATATCAAAAGCTGTCAAATGTCAAGTACGTGATAGGTAAAAACATTTTCGTGTTTATGCACGCTGATGTGCTTTGAACGCTGCCCCCCCCTCTTTTCTCTTAGTAGTACTCTCTCTTTGCAGATAGTGAAGGGTAGTTAACGCAGGCCTTTGTCCCCGTTGTAATCCGTCGTGCCTGCTTGTCTCTCCATTTGATTGATTGTTATCCAAGCATTTACTGTTTTAGAATTGATTCTCTTTGGTTCATTCTCTATTTACAAACAAGCACAAAGTCGCAATACTCTGTTTAGTCTTTGCAGATAGTGAAAAATCGTGTAAAAAAACAAAAGTAATCGAGCAAAATCAGTAGGCCACTAATGGGATCTCTTTTTGACCTCGCTAAAATAGAAACATTAGGAACAACCCTTCATGAGAAATACGAAACTAGTGAGATGAACTGAGCTCCACACCATGATGGCTGCAAGACAGTTCGGCTCCGCCACCCACCCCGCCCAAAATAACGATAAAATCTATGCAAATATTATAAATATATACAACACACCAGCAAAGTAACAGGGTAAAACATTTTATTAAATAACTATTTACATAACTATTTTATACTTTTTGCTGCCTGATCCGGCTAGCTCAATCGATCGAGCATGAAACTCATGCACTCTGATAGCAAGCGTTGCTGCTGATGCTATGCAGACAAAAACTGGTTTTCAGTTTGTACATTCATCAAGATTTTTCCATCCAAGGCTGGTTGAGAGTTTGTAGAACGATGGCTTCAGATTTTCAACATACGGTGTGGTGGCGCGGACTGGGAGGGGGTGCTTGGCTCCTGCCCCCTCCCCAAGTCGTGTTGCCCTGGTGTGGCCTAAGATCGCCCCCGACATAGGCGGCCGGCTCCCGGGGTCCGGCGGAACTTTTTGCCTTTTGATGACTCTTCCATTCTGGACCTTGTCCCACAATCCGTTTGACCTGAAGACACGCTGTAGTGGGGCGCCCCTTTACCGTTTCAGTTGCCATTCCGCCCGCTTTTGCTACACTGTGCCTCTTCCGCCATTCAGCTGTTTACCGCCCGCTCTTGCGACTACAGCGTCTTGCTCACCATGTAGTTGAGTTGCTCCCGCTCTTGCGATGCAGCGATAGGCGGCTGCCACAGGACTCTCGAAATGGCGGCCGGCTCTTCAGATTTGGGCGTGGTCCACTAAAATGGCCCTGGGACACCTTGGAACTCGGACGCTTGTCTGCTAGGGCTTGGGCCCCATTCTCGAAAGCGTCCACTGAGCCTTGAAGATTCTACAAAAGTCTTGGAGGCCCCCGACTCCCGCAGGCTCCTGGTGGGGAGCGGCTGCCATGATTGCTCGTGGAATGGCCACGACTGAGCTACGAGATGGTGGTGCTCTCATGCTGACGCCAGCTTCAGTCTGAAACATCCAGAAACACTGTAGCCTACCAATTCGATCAGTTCCGGTAGCGCCCCAACGTGACCCGGTAGGGAAGAACTTGCCCTCCCCTCTTTGACTGAAGGTTCTTGTTGCCTGTCTCTTCTGTTGTCATTTAACAGAACTTTTTAGACTGCTGAAAGGGGTTGTGTTCCGACCGCTGGTTGGTGGAGACATTTTGACTATATTCTGGACCTACGTTGTCGCGTAATCCGTTATATGACACGCCGCGTTAGCGCACTCGGAAGTGCTCCGGTGCGCGAAGTGCAGCTTCCCTGAAGCGATCCGGGGCGCGGCGCGCAGCGCGTAACGTAAGCATAACAGGTCATGTGACTTGTTAATAAAACCTTTCATTGGTTCATTTTACTTTTGTTATTCTAATGATGAAAGGCTTGGTCATATGACCTAAAAATTACGCTTTTTATTGCTTTCGAACATTATTTTTTCTTAAACATATATGTTGTAATGTTCCAGGCTAATGTACTTTCCCGGAAAATTTACAACTGTCCTGCAAGTAAAATATATTCCTTTTTCTAGAAAAAGGGCGTTTCTTCGTCCCATGACGGAGCCGTTGAGCAAAAGATGCTCGGCCTGCTGTCTTAGTCTCCGATACGCGATATCAAAAAGAGAGGTAGGGAGAGTAGTAGGACACTCTTGTTCCCCGGTCAATAATCAATAAACAAAAAGAAGAGTGTCTATAAGACAAAGAACCACAAAATGGAGCTCAAAAAACAACCATACTAGGATGTTTGGGAAAGCCATCACTCACAACCTAGAACGATTTCAGTACGAGGACGACGTAGGTACACTACGGGTGCCGAGCGTCGAGGGCGGTGTGCCGAATACGCTCCCACCCCCCTCCTGAGACCCATGGTGTTTATCCTTAACACCCCAAAAGTGCAGAAAACGATAAGTCGAAGCCTCCTAAACCAGGAGTAATTAGGAATCAATCCAATATTCCTAATTTTTTCGCACTTTTTTTCACTTTTTCTTAATTTTCACATATCACGTCCCTAGGTGAGGGTGGGCCTTAGAGCGCCCATACCGCCAGGGTTTATCACACCCAGTCCTGAAGAATTGCCTGGTAAATTGACACCGTTTCGATGGCAAGAAACATGTTGACAACTACTCTTTAGGATCCCACCATTCAATTAAAAGTGGACTGGATCCTCACATATGTTTTATACCTGTTGTCTTTAGTGATCTTTAATAAAAATTGCTTCAGATACACTACTGACAAAAATTTTTTTAAAATACCCTCAACACTCACTAATTTTCCTTTTCACTCAACACGCCCTTTACCCACCAACCAGCTCCGCAGTAATTCTGGCGTTGCAGCACACCAAAGAGACACTCGGTCTCTTTGGTGGAGCCCAATGATGAAGCATGTCATCACTAGGTGGTGAGTGAGGGCTTTCCCAAACATCCTAGTATGGTTGTTTTTTGAGCTCCATTTTGTGGTTCTTAGTCTCCGATACGCCTGAATATCAGATTCTTATCGATCACTTTATGTTGCAGGAGAAGAAAACACAACATCCCTTGACCATTTATCTTTACTGCGTTCCTGCGTATTATACCTTTTATCCGTCATGTAATTGGACTGCTTTATTTCACTTGCCTTTTACTGATTCGAAAACAGTGACTAAAATTAAAAACTTTACCAATGTAAATACTACTACCATGTTTTGTTTTAAAAACCTTTATTGTGAAAATGTCAGTATACAAATACGGGCCTATAACCACGTGGGCCGGCCACGGAGCAAACTGGAATCGTATATGATGAGGAGACATTTACACTGTAGAGGAACGTAACGAGTGGGCCATTAGGTTGCAAGAACTAAGGTGTCTAACAGTTGCGGAATCGGTGGACGTACATTTTGTAATTAAAATACGACAGGGCCACTTACAATAAAATTATCTGGATATACATTTGCGGGCAAGTACCATGGGTGACGTTAATTCGAACTTTCAATAGTACAGTAATCAATAACACATCAGAACTTAATATCAATAGGGATGTCGAAATATTCAATCAATTCTCGTCCCCGCCCGCCATGTGCTTCAAAACTGCATATCTATCTCGAGATATCAAGTTTGTGCAACCAGTACACAACAAGGAGTTACGAGTCCCATTTATACCGGCGCCATTTTGGGCGAGGCCGGGCAGGTCCAGGATATAGTCAAAATGTCTCCACCAACCAGCGGTCGGACCAGAACCCCTTTCGGCAGTCAAAAAAGGTTCAGTTAAATGACAACAGAAGAGATAGGCAACAAGAACCATCAGTCAAAAGAGGGGAGGGCAAGATCTGAAGCCATTGTTCTACAAACTCTCAACCAGCCTTGGATGGAAAAATCCTGAAGAATGTACAAACTGAAAACCAGTTTTTGTCTGTATAGCATCAGCAGCAACGCTTGAGTCAGCTTTGTGTGAAGCCGCCATTTTGATTCAATCAATAGCGTCCCCCGGCACACATTCAGGGACCTGGTCGTGTCTTCAGGTCAAACGGATTGTGGGACAAGATGCAGAAAGGAAAAGGAAAAAAGTTCAGCCGGACCCCGGGAGCCGGCCGCCTATGTCATGGGCGATCTTTGGCCACACCAGGGCAATAGTGAAGCTGCAGCAGGTGCAAATAAGCTTCAGACAGTGTTACAAGCGCTGCTCAGAACTCTCAACTATGACACCACCTCCGTGCCATCCGGATCTTGGCGCCTTGTGCTGGTTCCGACCTATTGACACATCGGTCCGCTACTGGCACCACCTCATAGGCCAACGGGGCACCCCACGCCGACTTTCGGCGCAGCATTGTAGGATGGCCACACCAGTGCGGAAACTTGCTAGACACCACCTCGGTGCATCCAGATCTCGGCGCGTTGTGCTGCCTTCGGACTACTGTAGCCGCAAGTGCGGACGCAACTCAGCTGGATAGCGAGTGAAACACCAAGGGGCGCCCCACTGCAGCCAAGGAGCCTCCATCTTGGGGGCGACGCACAGCATCACATTGCTTTCTAATGCAGTCAGATCCTCAAACAGCCCCCACTGACTGACGTGACCTCACAGGCCAACGGGGCACCCCACGCCGACTTTCGGCGCAGCATTGTAGGATGGCCACACCAGTGCGGCAACTTGCTGGACACCACCTCGGTGCCATCCGGATCTTGGCGCGTTGTGCTGCCTTCGGCCTATTCGCACATCGGTCCGCTACTGACGCCGCCTCACGTGCCAACGGATTTTCTACGCTTTTATAGCAGCGCGTAACGTAAGCATAACAGGTCATGTGACTTTTTTATAAAACTTTTCATTGGTTCATTTTACTTTTGGTTTCCTAATGATGGAAGGCTTGATCATATGACCTAAAAATAACACTTTTCATTGGATTAAAATTTTTTTTTTCCCAAACGATGAAAGCCCCACCTTGTTTCTGGATGTTTCAGACTGAAGCTGGCGTCAGCATGAGAGCACCACCATCTCGTGGCTCCGTCGTGGTCATTCCGCGAGCAATCATGGCAGCCGCTCCCCACCGGAAGCCTGCAGGAGTCGGGGTCCCCCAAGACTTTGGTAAAATCTTCAAGGCTCAGGGGACGTCCGAGTTCCAAGGTGTCCCAGGGCCATTTTAGTGGACCAGGCCCAAATCCGAAGAGCCGTCCGCCATTTTAAGAGTCCTGTGGCAGCCGCCTATCGCTGCACCGCAAGAGTGGGCACAACTCAACTACATGGTGAGCGAGACGCTGTAGCCGCAAGAGCGGGCGATAAACAGCTGAATGGAGGATGAGGCACAGTGTAGCAAAAGCGGGCGGAATGGCAACTGAAACGGTAAAGGGGCGCCCCAGTACAGCAGACAAGCCTCCACCTGGGGAGGCCCGTTCATGCTGCCCCCCCCCCCCCCCCCCCGGGGCACCCCACGCCGTTTTTCGGAGCAGCACTGTAGGATGCCAAAACCAGTGCGGCACCTTACTGGACATCACCTGGGTGCCATCCACATCACAGCGCGTTCTGCTGCCTTGGGACTATTCGCACAACAGACCGCTACTGACAAGGCCTCCCCCCGCACCCCCCGGGACGCCCCACGCCGTTTTTCGGAGCTGCATTGTAGGATACCAAAAACCAGTGCGGCACCCAGGTAACATCACCTGGGTGCCGTCCAGAACTCAGCACGTTGTGCTGCCTTGGGACTATTCGCACAAAACACAGCTACTGACCATTGTTGCTTCTTCTTTCAAAAAAATGTTTAAATGTATTTACTGTTTTTGTTGCGTTGTATATATTTATAAGTTATTAAAGTGTTATAATCCCACTACTTTGTTGGAGTGCTATATATTTTTAATGTGACACATAATTGTAAAAACTTTGATGTACAAAGAGGCATCCCTGGAATCTTCCGCTTCAGGCTCGGACCCACACACCCTCACAGTGAGAATCCCCTCCCCAAGCACAATACAGGATGGTTATCAGATAGTAGGAACGCGTGTGGTGTGACGGATCTCATCGGGTGGGGGCCTTGATCTACTGTAACTCCTTTGAAGAGGGGTGATTCTCTACAGCTGGGGCCATAAACTACATCTGCAGGGCTAGGTGATAGCCTGGGACCGGCCTGGACAATCGAACACAGAGGAAGAGGAGTGTCAGAGGGTGCGGTAGTGAATAGGGTGAAAGGGAGGTGTCGGGCGGGCACAGGGTGTGATTCTCAGAGAAGAACAGCGCAGATGGGAGGAGGTTTCTGGCCCATGCATGAGAGAGAGAGCGGGGGTGACCAGTGGCGTGGGGGAGATGCTTGCGAGGGTGGGAAGCCATGCTGAGGATCAGCGGCGTGCAGAGAGTGGGTCTGGTCAAGGCATCTAAACTAAGGCATATGTACATAAATATGTTGCAACTCTGTGCTTCCATCTGCAATGCTGCACAAATTGCAGGCATGCGGTGACACAGGCACCCTTGCACCATGGTTCAAGAATGTCTCTGTTGTGTGGAGATTATTTTTGAGCATGAAGAGACTCCTTCCTGTACAAAAACAATCAGTAGAGGCATTTTCCTCTTACACTGTATGCTGTGGAATGCAGCATGCATTGAAGGAGGAAAAATGAGGAGAAATGAAAACAATTCTCCTCGTTGTGCCTTGCTACACCAACTCTAGGATGGCGCAGCATTCACACACATCTCCAGATTTACGATTTTTCATAAATCTGGAGATTTGTCTTGTTCTATGGGTGTTGCGTGGGAACATCCACAGCCACACCAAGGGAATGCCCCTTCCACGCAAAGTTCTGTGTATGAAGGCGTCGTATTGACAAGGAGAGGAAAACCATGCAGAATGGCTTTTCCTCTCCTTGTAAATATGAAGGAGTGCCTGGCGCCATCACTACGTTACAAAAAGTGACGTACAGGGTGCTTGTAAATCTGCCCCATAAATGCTTAGGTATTGGCAGACTGATACAATAGGAACATAGTGCTGGATGGGTGATTGAAGAATTGCATGAGACTGACAGGAGGTATCCTACGCTGCATGGGTACTACTTCCGTATTTAATGGAGTGGACCAATAGTATGTATCTGCTTAAAGAGTTGTAGGAATTATGCACAGAATATTTTATGTGTACTTGTTATGATAATATGTTATGTTAATAGAAGCTTGTAAAGCGCACGGTCACCAAAGGTTTCATGGCGCTGATCATGTGTAATGTTGTTGCAAGAGACCGGGTTAGCGATATTGCCTGAACAGCCATGTTTTCAGGGTCTTTCTAAAGCCCAGTAGGCTGTCGCAGCTCCTGGTTGTGAATGGGAGGGAATTCCAGAGCCTGGATGCAAGGTAAGAGAACCTGCAGCCTCCCTGCCTTTTCAATGTGTTGGTCGGAATGGAGAGTAAGTGAAGGTGAGCTGAACGTAGATTGCGCCTAGGGACGTGCTTTGTGATCAGGTTACTGATTTTGGGCTGTTGCAGTGCAGCCCTTTGAAGACTAGGCAGCCCGTCTTAAAGGCCCAAAGCAGTTTCAGGGATACACAATAATAGCCAAAGAAACCCTGATAGGCTGCTTTACATTTATCCAAGTCCAGCCGGACAAGGAATTTATTGACATAACAATAATTGAATTCAATGCATCAGCAACATTTCAAAGATAAAGGGCACGTTCCTGTGTTTTAACTCGGGACAGAGAAACACAGTAAAGAAGTCAGGGATAGGATTTGAGAAAGAGAAAGAGAATTTCCAGGCAGAGGAAAGGTGAGCAAGCTGGACACTTTTTAGATCAGTGTTAGCAAGTGTTTTGCCAGAGTAGTCTTATACAGCACTTAATACAAATTGGTTTCACTGTATAGCTACTTAAAAGGTCGACGTTTCGATCCCGCGCTCACAAATATAATGGGATCATCATCAGGACTGTACATATAAGCTATGCCTGGTAAAAACAATGATGATGTGCCTGTATGAGGAAGGAACAAGAAAAAGAGGCGCAAGATTTCAATTTCAATTTTTATTTCCCAGTCTTACTGCACCCATCGAGAAAGCTGGGCTATACATCCCCGAGCTGAGCACTTGAGCACCCTCTCCAATCGGGCGCCAACACCCGCTCCATAAAGGTAAAAGGCTTCCCCTTTTCACAGCCCGCTAAAGCGCCGTAATTCCTTCTTTTAGCACACGGCTTAGTGCAATTGTACTCTCCCTGTCACTCCAGTCATTATAGTCACAGGTTGAAGTTCACTGCGAATCCGATTACAATGAAAAGTAACTGTGTATATTAACGCACGCTGAAGTCTCTCCCACCCTCTCTTGCTAAACACATGGAAAGAATTCTTTTCAACAAATTGAAATCTTTCGCCTCTTTTTCTTGTTCCTTCCTACGAATAATAACTGGAGTAATTTCAGTGTTGCAAAGAGAGTGCATGCTAAATTTATAAGTGCTTAGGTATTGGCCTAGTGATAGGATACGTACATAGTGCTGGATGGGTGAATGGGCAAGTGCATGGGACAGACAGAAGGATTCCTAGACTGCATAGGTACTAACTGAGTATTTAAAATACTGTATCAGTGCTATATAGCTGATTAGAGGTCTGCATGCATAGTGCACAGAATATTGTAACTGTACTAGTATTGGTGTGTCTATGGTTTCGAGAATGGTAGTCTTTATTTTAGGGTGTCAGGAGGTGTATCAGATAATCACATGGATGATGTTATCAGTAATGGCATTTGAGATTTCATCAGTGATGTCATCGACCATGTCATGATTGATGGAATCTATGACATCATCAGCAGTGCATTGCGGGGGCGTGAGTTATAGTTAGCACACAATTTCTCTTGTTTTGTACCAGTGATATGTTCAACTAACTATGACGTCCATGAAACCTGTGGTTTTTTCAGTGAATTTCGGAGGTTTTTTAAATGCTAATTTCTAACTATAATGTCCCCGAAACTTGTGGTTTTTTCAGTGAATTTTATATATATGTATTTAATCTCCTCTCACTCTTACAAAGAAGGAATAAGCACTCAGGTTGTAGTTTGGAAGTATTTAATCTGCAAAGGACGTGATCCACGCGTATCGTCTCATCCGAACCTTGATAATGATACAAGATGTCATGTAGCATCCTTATTTAAATGTAGAAATGCCTCCAGTTGCCAGCATTAACAAAGGACTAAATATTACTTTAATCCAAAAAGCTGGTGGCCATATTGGCCTGGTCACGATGTGAAAATTCAGGAATTGATACAATAAAGAAAAGAAAACAAGTGTTAATATGCACACAATGTCATTTTAGCATATCTTGCCCCGTGACAGCCATACCTGTATGTTCGTCAACGTGACTTATTCATAATAAACATACTTAGGATTGCAAACATCAACATAAAAAATGGACTACACATTACTGGAAAGTGAAAGGCTATCGGCCATATTAATCTGGAACGTTGTGTATTATAATGGTCTTACACAAAAGAAAAGGAAAAAAGGGGTGTTAATATACAAACACTATCGCTAAATACAGTTCTGGCCACTATAGTTCCATTCCATTCACAGCTCATTTGAGATGTCATGAGTGATGTAACTGACCATGTCATGAATGATGTAATGTCTGAGATCATTAGCAGTACATTGTGGGGGCGTAAGTTATAGTTAGCTCAGGTAACTATAACTGCTGAATTTCACTGGTTGTGTATGAGTGAAATCTGAGTCTAACTATACCATCCCTGTAATCTTTGTTTTTTTCAGCAAATGTCTAGGTTTTTTTTAACGTTAAATAAGATGCATATCACAATGGATGGTGGGGAGTTGGAAGCAGGGCCTGGCATTGTGCTGCCCCCACCCAAGCTTGCTGCTCCTGCCTTCCCTCCTCCTAGCCATCCATTGTCCAAGTACCTGTCCCTGCTCCCTTATTACAGCCCTGTGTGGCCGTTGTCCTGCCACTGGCCATTCCACATACTATGAACAGTTAGCTTGCTGCCCCATCCACCTCCTCCCTATCCTCTGTTGTAGGAATCCATGGACTAGCCTCCTCCCTCCTGCCATGCATGGTCTGATGTGCTGCCACTGCCCTCCATTTAGCATGATGTACCAGTTCACCCCTCCTGCCCTCCATTGCCCAATTCTATGCCTCATCATTGACCTCCTTCTTAGCCTCCGTGCTTTGCTTGCTGCCCCTATTCTCCTTCCCCTGCCCTCCGATGTCTGTGTGCATGCCCCTGCTCCATCCTTTTTGCCCACCATGTTCCATGGACCTGCCATTCCTATCTACTCTGAGTGTTCTGTTGAGCTGCCACTACCCTCCCGCCTGCCTAGCATTGTCAGATGACTGTAACCTGTCCCTGCCACCTCCACCCTGCCTGTCCACATTCCATGCCCCTATCCCCTTCCACCTGTCCTCCATGGTCCATTTTACTGCCACACCCCTCTGCCCTCCATGGTCTGTGGTGCTACAACTGCTCCTCCTGCCTGCCCCACGTGGTCTGTTGTGAGGCCCATTTCCCTGAACTCTGTGGTCTGTGCCCGGGTCCTGACCCTCCTTCTATCATCCATGGTCCTTTGTGCATGCCCCTGCACCCTCCTTCTTGCCCATCATAGCCATTGTGCTGCCACTAACCCTCCTGCTTGCCATGCATGGTCTTCTGTGCTGCCATGGCCCCTCCCACCTTCCCTGTGTGGTCAGATAGCTGCCCCTGACCCTCTCCCACCTTCCCTCCATGGTCTGTGTGTATGCCATTATATTCTCGCTGATCCTCTCCATGGTGTGTCTTGTTTCCAGTGCCCATCCTGCCTGACCTCCATGGTCATCTTGCTGCTCCTGCCCTGCCCCCTTGCCCCCAGCCCTCTGTTTCCATGTGCAGACCCCTATTCTCTCCCTCCTGGCTTATCTGTTCCATTGTAATGCCCCTGATCCGTCCTTCCTGCCCTTTATGGTCCGTTATGCTGCAGCTTTCTCTACTGTCTGTCCATTATGGTCAGCTAGCTACCACTGCCTCTTTCCCCTCTGTTCTCTGTTTGGTGCACGTCTCCATGTCCCTCCTGTCCTCTGTTATCCGAGTCCATGTCCCTACCCCAATTCCTCCTGCCTTCCATGATCCAATGTACCATACTTGCTAACATTTTGAACTTGGTAAGAGGGGGATTGTGGAAAAACTGAGGTATTGATTTTCCCCTTTGACTTACATTGAAAAAGAGGAGATTGTAGACAGGAGAAAGATCAAATAAAGCCCATTTGGGATTATAAATATTGGACGTTTCCTGGCTGAATCAGGTCTGTTGGCATGTATGGTTGTACTGCCACTGCCTCTTCCTTCTGCCCACAATGGTCTTACATTGCCACAGCCTCTCTTGCCAGCCCTGTATTGTTGGTTTGTTGCCCCTGCCCCCCTTCCCACTGCCCTCCATAGTCTGTTGTGCTGCCACTGCCCTTCCTGCCTGCCCAGGGTGGTCAAATTGTTGCCTCTGCACCCTCCTATCTGCCTTCAATTTTCAAAGTCCGTGCCCCTGGCCTCTGCCTCTCAGCAGTATCCTAATGAACAACTAGATTGCTAACATTCTATATTTATTACAGAAGTGTGGAACACCTAACGTCATCTTGATGTAATCAAAACTGTAATACCTAGAGCATTTCTTTTAGAAATTACATATATGAGAGGGTCTTATTTGCAACGAAAAAAAATTATGGTTAGTGCTCTAAAAAACTAAAATGAGGACATATTTTCTGAGTTTTCAAATAGCGACAAAGCACTTTAAAATTATTTGTTATCTTTATGTTTTTTTATCCAGTTGACCACTTGATTAAATGTTACACTTAGGGGAGAGGATGTGGTGTTACTTCCAGAGCTGCCGACTTTGCAACTGGGGAACCAGGTTGGAGTTTCTGCTTCAGCTCGACATTCTGGGATTCTGGTCAAATCACTTAATCTCCCCATGTCTACAACCAAAATGAATGTGTTCTTGTGTGATGTAACCAATGCTCATGTAAAGCACTCCAATACCTGACAAGTCTGCACTATATAAAACTGCAAAAACACAAAAAATAAAAAGTGTTTTGCACACTTCTGTCATTTGGCTACATGTATGCTACATCTTGGTGATATTTGTGCTACAGTTGGGCTCTTTTGTCTCTGGTGGCCATCTTGGGAGATTTATTTGTTTCCTAATTTCCTCATTTACTGCAGTCTCCTCAGTAGGAAATGCTTTCAGTTTTTTACTTTGATTCCATCAAGAAGGTATTCCGATATGTCACACATTTGCCATAAATTCTGAATTTTAGCACTCTAGTTGCTCATTAGATCACTGTATTAAAGCTACTGCTCACCACGGAAGTCTGCTGCTGGTATTAAACGTGCATGTTTCAGCCTGCATGTCAGAATTTTTTAATGAAATAGAAGAGGATTTGAGAAGTCACTCAAAATGTGCCCTAATTTTTCTTTCTTCAGCACTAATCATAATTTCTATGGCAAAATGAACCCCCTCATTGTGTTAAATTAAATGTTTTAAATGTTACCAGTTTATTCCAATCAAGATGGCTTCAGGTGTGCCATACGTTTGTCATAAGTAAGACTGTTAGCGCTCTAGTTGTTCTTTAGAACACTCTGGGACATTCTGTCATTGGGCTATACTTGGGGTACATCTGGGTGATATTTGTGTTACATTTGGGCTCTTTTGTCTCTGGTAGCCATCTTGCAAGACTTATTTTTTATGAAGTTTCATAATTTCCTCATTTACTACAGTCTCCTCAGTAGGAAATACTTTCAGTTTTTTACTTTGATTCCACCAAGAAGGCATTCAGATGTGTCACCCATTTGCCATAAATTCAGAATGTTAGCACTCTAGTTGCTTATTAGATCACTGTAGTAGAGCTATGCTCACCAGGGAAGTCTGCTGCTGGTATTGAAAGTGCATGTTTCAGTCTGCATGTCAGATTGTTTTAATGAAATTGAAGAGGATTTGAGAAGTCACTCAAAATGGGCCCTAATTTTCCTTTCTGCAGCACTAATCATACTTTCTAAGGCATAAGGAACCCCTAATTTCGTTCCTTTTTAAATTAAATGTTTTATGAGTTACCACTTTAGTCCAATCAAGATGGCTTCAGGTGTGCTATATGTTTGTCATAAGTAGGACTGTTAGCAGTCTAGTTGTTCTTTAGAACACTCTGGGAAGCTGCAGTATAATACAAAGGAATCAACTGACAGTCTCTGTCCTTGTTGGATGTACATGTTTCACTGAGAATGTCAGACTTCATTCTCACATGACTGAGAAAGATAATGTGAATTTACAGAAAATATGCTCTCAGTTTAGCTTATAGATCACCTTCCAAACCTCTGTGGGAAAAGCATGTTTCATGATGTCCCAGCAGAAGGCGCCTTGATGCCCATTGGGCTGAGTTTGCGCGTTATAAATTTGCTTTCATTTCAGAAGGCTTTTTCACATGGTAAAATCACCTAGAACATTCCACAATTCCTAAAACGAGTATGGTACCATCAACAAATGATTTATAATGTAACTAAAGTCTTAAAACCTTCTATTAACTCCAATGCTTTTTTATGAGGTGCTATCATGTAAATAGATCTCAAGATGGCTGCCAACACTTCTTGGATTAAGTGCTGACAGACAATCAGATCTCACGATGAGATGTGTGGTTAGGCTCCGCCCAGATATATATATTTCTTTTTCCATTAATATTTTAAAAACTACTGAACGGATTTACACCATTTAACAAAAAGAGCTCTTTCAGAACCAAGGACTACCTTTTTGCATAATTTGGTGTAATTCCGTTCAGCAATTCGGGCTAAAGCTGTGTCTAAAGTTTCCCACGGAAAATTGCATGGGGAAAACACATTTTGGGACACCCCTTTTTTCTCAGCCCCATCTTGATGAATCTCCCCAAACCTTTTAAAACAGGAGCTGACAAGAGCGGGCCATAAGTTGTGAAAATTTCGCGAAGATTCGTCAATCAGGGCCAAAGTTAGTGGGAATAGAATGTTGCAATACTAGGTCCTAACTATAACTACCTACTGGCAACTGCCAGTAGGTAATATATATATATATATATATATATATATATATATATATATATATATATATATATATATATATATATATATATATATATATATATATATATATATATATATATATATATATATATATATATAGTGATTACCAATCCAAATTCCCAAACGATGTAAGGAAGGCACTGACTCCATGAATTATACTCAAGAAAAAGTTTTTAATCCAACATGCTGCACAGACGCGTTTCGGCGGAAGCCTCCGCGTTGCTCACTTACTCTGCTGTTTTATATTTATATAGGGAGGCAATGACTAAGGCTAATGAGCTCAATCGAGCAGAATATCTTAAAACAACTACAGCCATGAGAACTAGACAGGAAGAAGCATCTGAGGTCCCTGAGAGATTGGGATTGATCACCACTTTCAATAGTGAGGAGAAGAAATTGAGAGGCATTCTCAGAAAGCATTGGCCCCTATTGAAAACTGACATCACGATAGCACCCTTACTACCTGAAGAGCCACTTTTAACTTTCAGGAGGGCACCCTCGATGAGGGATGCCTTGGTAAGATCTAGCCCAGAGGTTATCCCCAAAAAGGAGGGTCTATTTGATAAGTCAGGCTTTTATAGGTGTATTGTAGTGTAGTTCCTAGTTTCCCACTAGGCCCTGCGCATTGGAATAACATAAACAGTAGTATCGACGTGGAACTGCTTATATTCCAGGCCTCCACTGACTATGCTAAACTTAATTGGGTTGTGTTACCAACTAGCTCAGAGGTCACTGGAAACTTTCTTCTCTGCATAGGAAGTGATCAGCTTCCTTGGCACAGACAAGAAGGGATTCAGTTTTCCAACAACCGTGCAACATGACAACTTTGCTCCTCAGATCAAGAGTCGATCTCTAGGGTCGTGTGAAACAATAGACATAGATTTCACTCAGTCAGTCTAGTGCAGTTTACTTTCACAGTAGGTAGAGAATAGAGAGACGGGCGTGTATCAATAAAGGTTGACATTTATTGAACAGTCTTTCTTCTCATACAAGAGAAATGTATTGCCACAATTGCAATAACTGTTATGATAAAAAGTACGTACAGTAAGATAAGAATAGCGAAATAGAACTGTAAAAGCATTGATATGGTTTCTTAGCCATACAATGGTTTAAAAGTAATAAAACATATATACAGTCATATATACATTAGGCTAACATACTCAACTGGTGCTTCTAACTAAGCCTACCCCAGTGTGCCTGACCTAAGCCTAACACGTGAGAAGGGGAGTAAGTAAGTAGCTTAAGTTAAGTTGGTTTTGCCAAGGTTTGTTTCAAGAATTCTCGTCTAAGGGTTTAGTCAACACCATACCTCTGAATAGAATGATGGAGGATTGGTATCTCCTTCAGGGGTCTCTCTCGATATCCCAGTCACCCGCGAGGGTAAACCGGAAGCGCCGGGACTGGATTTCTCTGCACGAGAAATGCAGCGGCTTCTCTCAGCGCGTCTGGAGGAAGGAGGGGTGACAGCGTCCGCGGGCAGCTGGGCTGGATGTCTTCGCAGAGGACGGCTGCACGGCTCCTCAAGCGTACTGAACCATAGTTCGCGCTGTAGCGGCGATAATGGTAATCAGTAGCTTCACCACCACAGGATAGCAGGCTGCAGCGACAGAGTGCTAGTTTTTACCAACACGGGGTCATGCAGGCAGCTGGCATCAGCAACAGGTTCGCTCACAGCTAACAGCTCACAGCTTCGCATTGCTTAAGGCAATGTTGGTAATATTTATACCTGACAGGTGCCGGGTTTGACGCAAGTTTGCTGGACATAAGACGTCAATTAAAGATGTCACTAGGAAGTGGCAGCTATCAGTTGCTCATTAGAGTTCTATTACTAATCAAAACATAGCAAGCGGGGATTTCCAGGTTTGCTAAGTTTTTATCTTGTTGAAGAACTCGGAGTGTTATCTAGGAATATCAGATAGTGACTGCTGCTCTGTCATTGCACTAATTGGTCGCAAAGGAAGTAGCAGAGAGTCATGCTGGAATGTGGCTCTGTGGCTCTGCTCGTGTGAGGCCAGAGATGACTTTACAGAAAATCGTACTTGAACGGTTATGCCAATATAGGGAACAAAGGGCTTTATAGCCGAATAGGGGCATAAGGTCACAGTATCGATCAGGAACCTAGATAAGCACATGACACCCACTCCACGAATTCATGTCCATCAAAATTACTAAAACTAAGCAATTAGATGCATGTGTAACATGGTGTAACATAGCCCACCCCAAAATACATAAATGCATTCGAAATAGGCGTACTTGTAATACATGGAATTCAGGTACTGTACTTTTTTAAAAGCATAGTAATCATTCAAAAAATTATTGCATATGAAATCAATGAACGATTATGCATAAAGAATTACACATGAAGTATCTCCGACAGAAGAAATGCGAGATAAATCATCACATAAAAATGCATTGTAATAACATGTGTGCTAGAGGCTGGTGTTATGTTGTTATGTCTCTAGATGTGTTTAGAAATAGAAGTGTGAAGCTTCTGTTCTCTAAGAATAGTTTTTACGTTAAGCAAAGAATTGTTCGTGCCAAAAAAGGGAAGGGTCAATATTAAAAAATTGTCCAATTCAAAGAAAAATCAGTTTACCAAAGCTCCTGGCGGTTTTATGTTGATCAAAACTGAAGGCCGAATTCAGAGTTCATGGGAACGCTGTGTGTCGGAAAGCTTCTCAAAAGTTATTGTTTCTCTGTGGGTGAGAACATCGTATCAGACAGGCTCGCAAAGAATTGGTCTACAAAATCAGGTGATAGTTCAACCAAATTAGATAGCGCTGTAACTTGGCAGGTGTGAGAATGATTGCTGTCATCATAGCCGGGACCAGCAATGCTCACAGAACGTTGTACCTGGATGATGTTGCTTTTGTCACTCGCTCCACTGTTACCACTTGGCTGTAGTACAGGAGTCTCCACGAATGCCGTCATCAGGATTGGTAGCCGCTGGGGACAACACAATGCGTGAGCCGTTATTGGACTTAGCAAAGTATCGACGTCCGTTGGTACTGCTGATGGAAGTGAAAGACAGATGTCCAACACGCATTCATCGCCGCAAAGCATACACCGTAGCACAGGTAAAATGCAATTTTGCCATATTGGTCTGAATGAAAGGAACCAGGTCATGTTTAGATCTCTCAGCCTGGCCAATCCGAGGACGTTAGTTATCCTGTCCCTGTAGCGCATTGCTAGGATTGTTTCTTCCATTCCCATGGGAGCTATGTCTGAGCCGAGGCTTGCCATAACGTAGCAGGATGGTCAAAAATAGAATCCCTGCGATGAGTCCAAAAAATAGTGGAATACCACCAAAGATGGAGTGCACAAAATTAGGAAAGATTCCCAAAATTGCCTGGAAGGGTGTTAGCAGTCCCGTAAAGACTGTCTTAAATATGCCTGGGATGCTTGTAGCACTAGACATGTTAAGGAGTTGGTCGAGCATTTGTACGAAATGCACGGGGCAATTTGTTGATAAAAGGTCATGGACCTCAGTAGCCGTCCTTGCGACTAGAAGATCATACGTCTCTTTAGATGACGTTATAGGCACTGTTGTCTGTAAAAGCACAGATTTCATTTTGCTTAATGTATCAATTCGTATAGAATAGAGATTCAGACGAGGCCAGAGGGGAGTCACTGTGTCTGGAGGCCCGCTCGGGAACAATGCTTGCATACAGCATTTGACCATGGACGTTACTTCTACTAGATAACTTAGTCCGGGCGCGAGGCCACAGCACCTGTGATCCGTTCTTAGAATGTAACTCCCGTTTGCGAGTTGCATAAAGAAGGGCTCTATCTGAGTTGCAGGTGTGACTAGCTGGTGGCATGAAAGGTTATTTGAATTGCCATCACATGCTCCGTGTAAATTAATACCCTGACACAAAAGTATACCGCTTAGTGAGTGTTTACAATTTTCACCACTAAGAAATACATTTTTGTCGCTGTCACTATAGCAAGAATGAGTGTATGGTAATTTCCATATGGATTTAACATATCCCTTACCCAATTGTTCATATTGGCCAGCAGGTATGTACTCAAGGCATTTATGAAATCGGAAAGTTGTTATCGGAATTGTGATAATTCCGTGTATTATCCATTCAATGACAGGGCTCTCTGACATTGTCAATGGTAATCTCTCGAGTTTCTCGATGCTCAAGATTGTATAGTCTGCTCCTTTCTGTGCCAAACTGATCTGTTTATCAGTAAGGTTAAAAATGGAAAATAATGACGTTGTGTTTATCAGACGCCAAGGCACATAGCCTGAACGAAGATTTTGCAGCGTCCAGCCTAGTTCTATAATAGAGCGTAATTGAGACTGGCCATGTTGTAACATTAGCAAATCTCTGTCTATCACATCAAAGGCAGAGGATACAATATTGTCCAAAGAATATATTCTGGAAGACAGAGTCATTAACCCATTGTCTACCACAGAAAGTGATTTTTCCAAATTAATACGATCAATTTCTCGTATCTTTTCAGCAGTTTCAATTTGCTTTACTTTCCAAGCCTCGTTGTAAACAGCATAGATGCTGGTCGCTATGAAACGCTTTTGACGCTGTTTGCATGGTCCAAGAATGAAATCGCGCAAATCAGCACCATCTTTTAACAAAGACAAGTGTTGCTTAATTTCAGCCAGTGTGGATGTAGTTAGCCATTCTAGGCAGAGTTTGCCTACAATGTATGTGGTTATAATTCCTGGATGTTGTCTCTGGGAATATCTAGGGTCCAATCTGGTCATTTTTAAACCCTGTGTTTTGTTCAGGAACCTATCTTGACAGCTATTTGTGTCTGTAGGCCAGATTAACCACTTTTTCCAATCAGGATGTGTTCTGTTGAAATGTAAAATGTGTGACACGTCTAACTCATTATCTGCAGTTGCATTTTCAGCTATTGGCTTTGGTATAGACGGTGTTTTTATTTTTTTTCTTTTTGGCTAGGCCAAGACAAGATGTTTGGTGTACAGTGTCATTTAAAAATAACATTTGTTCTGGTATCATGCAGGTTCTAAATAGTGCTTCTATGCCTTGCACCTGCCAATCTTTTGTACCCCAAATTGATTTCGTTTCAATATTATTTTTCCAATAATCAAAACCAAATGTCATCATTTTGTCATAAAATGCTTCTGAATATATCAATTTAGAATTTGTCAGCATTGTTTTCATTCCCGTTTTATCTAACAGTTTATAATAAAACGTTTCTGCATCACTGGTGTTAAACCCTGAAAAATATTTGAATTTCTCAAAAAATGCTTTAGAACTGCTTTTAGGTGGTGTAGAACAATGTTCCCATTGATTATACATAAAAACATTTCTAGGCTGTGCAGATTTATGCAAGTAATGATCCCCATAGTGGGTGTAACAGAATAACTGCTCATAACTAGATGAACCTTGTAAATAATCATGATCTGTGAATCTAGCTGACATTACTAAATCAGACATCATGTCATTAATACTGTTAAAGTCCCAATCATCAGAGAATGTACTAGGTGTAACAAAGTCACTTAAGGAAACCTTTAGTTGATGAGGATACTTCAGGATTTCGACCGGACCATAGATCTCATAGTCTGTTTTCTCCCATACTACCCCACCAGGTATTGGAATTGCTGTGACATTTACTGTTGACAGTTCTCTTTTCTTCACATGGGATGATCTGTGTGGTTTCAGGACTAGGTTGATGTTCTGACTTGCTGTGTCCATCGTAATATATTTTCCTTCAATGAATTTTCCCAAACACAGTACCATGATGAGCCAAAGCAGGAGGAAAAATACACCTAGACCGAACCAGAACTCTAGCCAAGGGGAAATTAGGTAGATTTCCTTCAATTGATGAAAGAGTTCCGTTGCTTTTTCTTTAAAAGACTTTTTTGTTTCTGGCATCACTTCGGGCTCATTTTCATCTTCAGAGAAGTTGTCGAAGTTGATGAAATAACCAGAGGCAGTTCTGTCAATTGATGGGATTGTTCTTTCAATCTGTCTCTCGGTAGCACTTTCTGATGCCACATCATTGTAGACTGGTGTTGTTTCTTGACGAACTGTTTCAATCTGTGTTTCAAGAGGCACGAGTTCCATGGCATTATTGCATAGTCCTTCATTGTGCACTGCAGGCTGATCGAATGTGATTAGTCTTTCAGTTTGAACCTCTTGGATTGTTGCAAGTTTGGGTATTCTGTTGTTTCTTGGGAGTCCACTGGGCCTACTGTTGATTATAGGCCACATGCTTGTGGTTTTACCAGATCGATGGACACGACTCTGTTCTCCTTTTTACCAGCAAGGGGCGGTAGCACAACTGATCTTGTTCCGGTGACTGCCAAGACAGGTACTGCTTTTCTGTAAGAAGGCCCAAATTCCTTCTTAACCGCGATCTTTTCTCTGACTAGATCCCCAATCTTTGGAATCCAGACAGGCCTTGCTGGGGCTGTTGCTGGTGGTGCCTCGTCAGTGGTATTTGGCTGTTGCTTTAACTTTATGTTGCTTAATGATTTTCTTGTTTCATTCAGTTCCTGTAAAACAGCCAAACGGTCTTTTACTTCAAACTGCTTTGTTTCTTTTTGTACCACTGACATATGACTATCGAGGTCCTGAACGCGCATTCTTATTCCGAACAATAGTTCGTATGGGCTGAAACCTTTTAGAGAATTTCTTGGCATGTTGTTAAGACTAGTCTGGACACTTATTAAATGTTTGACCCACCCAGCGCCTGAACCTAATACCTTCGCTGTTATAGATTGCTTTATGTCCCGGTTTTTTCTTTCTACCACACTTGTGCGATGGACAAGAATACCGCAACCCAATTCCCATGCTGGCCATGGCCCCCTTATAGGCTCGAGAGCTGAAAGCAGGACCCTGGTCAGAATGGAACGTGGTAATTGCGTATGTGCCGATATGGACTCGCAAATCTTTTATAACCGTTCTAGCGTCAGCCGAGCGCTGGAGGCCTCATTTTTTAAATGCATTTCGTTTTAACTATTAATAGGACGCAGGACGGGGTGTAGGCAGCGTTACGCTCTTTCTGATTGGTAGCCGGTAGCAAGGTTCGCTACTGCGATCCCTATTGCAGTTTTCACAGTTGTTTGCATATATTTGTTGTTCTACACTCATTCCCGGCCACCAGAATACTGATTGTAATTCAGTCAGTGATTCCTTGATCTCTCTGTGCCTTAGACCCAAACCCATGTGTGCGTCTGCTATTAAAAATATTCTCCTGTTCGTGTTTGGAATTACTCTATCCCCCACTCCAGGGATTCGAGCAAAAGGAACGGAGTTTGCATCGATTATGTATGCATAATTGAGTGGATAGTTTACGGGTAGTGCTGCACAGTCGCCTTTTACGGTCGTTTTTACTGCCAGCATGGTTTCCCCGTCTATATACTTATCTGTACGCTTTTTTGTGGCTACGGAAGCCGGTTTAGTTGCTTCCGCGGTGGCTGTATTAGCCAATGAATTCCCTGCAACGTGAACGCCATCACGTTGAAGACTCTGTGCGTGAATCACGTGAGTCTTTTGTAGTTCTTTACTTAAAAGAGCTACCTCGTTCCAGAGCTTTTTATGCTTTATTGTGGCACCTGTGTCATCTTTGTAGTCGTTTTCGATCCAACTCTGCAGTTTATTGTTGTAAGAATTGACGCAAAAATGAGAATCGCACACGATAAGTGTGGGGAATTCGCGTTCTGCATTTTCGAGTGCCATCTTTAAAGATCTGATTTCAGTTCTCTGAACCGAACAGTTTCTTACAGATTCAGTTTTTGTTACTTTCGGTCTGAATTTACCGCACAGCCAACGACCTTTAATGATCGCACATGCTGCATTGTAGGATTTACTCTCTACATTAAAATGCTGTACAAAGCTATCTGTATAGATTATACAGGCGTATTGTGGGAGAGGCAGAATTTCGATTGGCAGAGGATATTCTTCTTCATATTCTAAATCATTCAGTTCTTCAAATTGCGGGGCGAAATAGTATTTCACATCTTCCGCTCCTAGAGAATCTATGCACTGTATCCATTTCGGATCCAGTGACACTGTAGGCAGGTTTACTGGACTGAATAGCGCCTCGAAGGCGGATTCCGCTGTAAGGATATTAATCCGTTTGCCGTGTGCTAGTTCTCGTTCATTTGCTAATGCGATTTGCACTGCGTTCACAGTTCTTTCTGTGCGACTGAATGTTTTTTCTGCTTGTGTGTACAAGTGAGATTTAATTGAAATTGGTACCTTTTCTCCCTCATTAGAGGTTAGGTATGTGAATCCGTATCTTCCTGGGATGACTCGGATTACAAGATCGATCGTGTTGTCACGCGTATCTAATTTTGTTTTTGCTAACATGTCTGTTTGCAGCGATCTCAAAATTTCTGTGTGTTTTTGAGTCCAATTGATTTGTTTTAAATCAGGTTTTATTAGTTCGTAGAGAGGTTTAACCCTCTCTGCGTAATTTAGGATGTAAGTTCTTCCGAAATTCAGAAAACCTAGTATTGATTGTAAATTCTTCAGCGTTTTTGGAGCTTGGAGTACAGCGCACTTCTCTAAGAAGTTGTCCGCTAGGCTTTTCCCTTCACTTGATAATTCGTACCCTAAGAACAGTACTGTCAGATGGGCAATTCGGGACTTTTTAAAGTTGAATTTGTAACCCTCTGCTGCGAACCCAAGTATAATGGTGTTCACCCTTTTCAAGTGAGTATCCAAGTCATCGTCTGTGAGATAAATATCATCTACGTAAGATAATGCTTCATCATCATAGATTTGTAGTAACTCTGTTACCCTAGCTGAGAATAGTCCTGGGCTGTTCTTGAACCCCTGTGGGAGTCGACAGAATTTTTTCTGCGACCCAAATGCGGAGAAAGCGGTCAAGTATCTGCTTTCTGGTGCAATGTTTTGACAAAAGAAACCATTAGAAATGTCTAATGTCGTTTTATATTTTTTCCTAACTATGTTATTCATTAGGGCTGCACTATGCGAGTTTTGTACTGCAAAAGTTTTGCAACATGTATTAAGATGTCTGTAGTCCAACACTAGACGATATGAATTGTCTGGCTTGGAGACAGGAAACAAAGGATTGTTCATTTGAGAGGTGCATGTTTCAATCACCCCCTGGTACTCAAGTTGATCTAAGATCTCCCTGACCTGTTTTTTAGCTTCTTGCTTTATGGGATACTGCCGTTGGGCAGTTGGTTCACTTTTTAGTTGGATTTTGTGAGGAGGTGAATCCTCATCCCATCCTACATGATTTTTATACAATGCAGGTGCCTGGGCTACTGCCCATTTCCTTGCATATGTGTATTTTTTATGAATCGGAATGTGATTCGAGAAGGCAGGCATAATCACTTCTTCGCCACGAGGGCACTCCCTGACAAACTCTGGGGGCCAATCTTTTTCAGCTAACAGAATATCATAGCCTTTTGAGAGCTTATCCCAAAACAGACCCTTAATTTTCCTAGTCTTATCACCCTCTATACGCAATGTTATTTCGTATATTTTATGGGGCTCGCTAAGTCTGGTGTCGGCAGTTTCAACCTGAATGTATTCATTCGTGTCCACTGTCTCCAGATGACTCATCAAGATCTTGCGCGCTATACTGATTTCTGCTGCACTGTCCAACATTGTCAATGCCCACTCCCCGTTTTTCAACTGTGTCCTCAGTATTCTCGGCATGGTTGATTACTCTAATACTGGCTACCTTCTTTTTAGGAAATTGAGATTTCTTATTTTGAGCAGGTTCCTTGTCTTTGGACTTGGTGTGCTCTCCTGGGTCTGACCGTCCTCTTCTTTCCGAATTCTGTGGAAAAGATCGAGAGGGACGTGTATCAATACTTTGATATCTATCAGGTTTTTTTATATTATCCCTATTTCTAAGGTTATATCTTTTCTCAGAGGGCTCCCGTTGGGGAGACTGGCGTTCTCGAGTCGGAGTTCTTTCCCTCCGTCGAGGAGACCTTCCTCTGGACTGGAAAACTTTTTCCTTGGGAGTGGATTGTTTATTTCCATCCCAGCTCTTTTTAGGAGTGTTTAAATTATTTTTAATAAATAATTTTTCAGGATTTTCGAGCAGTTGGGGCTTAACTGGTTTCCCACCCAAGCTGTCTCTACCTAATTCTTCATAGCATTTTTCTATGATTTTTGCAAGTTCAACAGGATCTTTTATATCTGTTTCCCTCAACTTCTGGCGAATCGCCACAGATGCTGCTTCTCCCTTTACATTGGCTAATAATATAGCCGTGACCTGCTTGAAATCTTTCAGTAATTTCATACCTAGATTTAAAGCTGGTTCTGGACCGAATTCATTTTGAATCTGTTTTAGCACGTCTGGTATTACCGCCATAGACGGAACACCGTGTGTTTTTGTGTAAATGGAAGCAAAGACTGTACCCCAAGTGTCGCAGTCCTCCACGTGTGGTGCGATTCCCATAGGAAGGCAGATGGTCAAGATTCTGTGTTTCTCAATAGGGGTAGTATCAGGAAATACTGCCTCTATTTGAGTGATTTTCTGGGCTAACCAGAAAGGAATTTGTTCCCGCTTTACGGGTGTTTTACCAAGACATGACTGTATGTTCTGTGGTGTAATTTTATTTGTGTTCCCCTGATGAGGGGTCAGCTGTGGTGTATTAACAGCTGGCTGGACTGTTGCAGTCCGTATTACATATTGGACTAATTGCCTATGTATTTTTATTAATGTGTTTAGCTGTGCTAACAGCTCTTCTCTAGACATTTTTGCAATGTCAGGATGTGGTGTGTAGCTGGCTAGAACCGGCCACGTGGCTCCTGGTCTACCTAGTGGACCGAGCCTAGTTATGTGATCATTGTGTTTTAGGGCGCCATTAAACCAGAGCAGGTGCTCTTGAAATTTAAGTGGGATTTCAATCTCCTCGAAAGGAGCGTACTCTCCCGGAGGTTCCTCTATTTTGTAATAGTGAAACTCTTGTGTTATAGCGTTTACCGCTGGAAAGTTTATCCATGAATAGAATACCTCTGTCTGCCGATACTCGTGAGCCTCTATCACGAAAATTACTGTACCACCCTGAGGTGTCAGTCCGTGTTCTATAAGTTTTAAAGTTATAGATCTTCTTAACTGGACCGGGATGATAATAGAATCCGGGTCTGCCTGTAGGAGACTCGAGTCCTCCTCTATTAGCATGGAAGCCAGCCTAACTGCTTCTTCATTGTCTGGCATTTTTTTTAAAAATGCAGGCTTTGCAGAGTAGGTCTCCAAGGAGACAAAGATTAGATGCACAATATTTTGGAACACTGTATCCTTCAACGTTGAATAAACCAGAGCTTTACATAGGAATCTCTTCCTACTAAGGTCGGGCGGATTTTAACCTTTCACCCACTCCAGACGTCTATTGGAGTATTTACGGGAGAAAGGGGTGTGAAATATGCACGACTGAGTTACTCTACAAGTCTTACGTTAGTTTATCGCCTTACCAAACGTTAGGGCGCCATGTAGTGTAGTTCCTAGTTTCCCACTAGGCCCTGCGCATTGGAATAACATAAACAGTAGTATCGACGTGGAACTGCTTATATTCCAGGCCTCCACTGACTATGCTAAACTTAATTGGGTTGTGTTACCAACTAGCTCAGAGGTCACTGGAAACTTTCTTCTCTGCATAGGAAGTGATCAGCTTCCTTGGCACAGACAAGAAGGGATTCAGTTTTCCAACAACCGTGCAACATGACAACTTTGCTCCTCAGATCAAGAGTCGATCTCTAGGGTCGTGTGAAACAATAGACATAGATTTCACTCAGTCAGTCTAGTGCAGTTTACTTTCACAGTAGGTAGAGAATAGAGAGACGGGCGTGTATCAATAAAGGTTGACATTTATTGAACAGTCTTTCTTCTCATACAAGAGAAATGTATTGCCACAATTGCAATAACTGTTATGATAAAAAGTACGTACAGTAAGATAAGAATAGCGAAATAGAACTGTAAAAGCATTGATATGGTTTCTTAGCCATACAATGGTTTAAAAGTAATAAAACATATATACAGTCATATATACATTAGGCTAACATACTCAACTGGTGCTTCTAACTAAGCCTACCCCAGTGTGCCTGACCTAAGCCTAACACGTGAGAAGGGGAGTAAGTAAGTAGCTTAAGTTAAGTTGGTTTTGCCAAGGTTTGTTTCAAGAATTCTCGTCTAAGGGTT
The DNA here is from genome assembly GCF_964263255.1 of Lissotriton vulgaris. Classification (NCBI taxonomy): domain Eukaryota; kingdom Metazoa; phylum Chordata; class Amphibia; order Caudata; family Salamandridae; genus Lissotriton; species Lissotriton vulgaris. The sequence continues at coordinate 1,404,003,265 of NC_141694.1, forward strand.
TAGTCAACACCATACCTCTGAATAGAATGATGGAGGATTGGTATCTCCTTCAGGGGTCTCTCTCGATATCCCAGTCACCCGCGAGGGTAAACCGGAAGCGCCGGGACTGGATTTCTCTGCACGAGAAATGCAGCGGCTTCTCTCAGCGCGTCTGGAGGAAGGAGGGGTGACAGCGTCCGCGGGCAGCTGGGCTGGATGTCTTCGCAGAGGACGGCTGCACGGCTCCTCAAGCGTACTGAACCATAGTTCGCGCTGTAGCGGCGATAATGGTAATCAGTAGCTTCACCACCACAGGATAGCAGGCTGCAGCGACAGAGTGCTAGTTTTTACCAACACGGGGTCATGCAGGCAGCTGGCATCAGCAACAGGTTCGCTCACAGCTAACAGCTCACAGCTTCGCATTGCTTAAGGCAATGTTGGTAATATTTATACCTGACAGGTGCCGGGTTTGACGCAAGTTTGCTGGACATAAGACGTCAATTAAAGATGTCACTAGGAAGTGGCAGCTATCAGTTGCTCATTAGAGTTCTATTACTAATCAAAACATAGCAAGCGGGGATTTCCAGGTTTGCTAAGTTTTTATCTTGTTGAAGAACTCGGAGTGTTATCTAGGAATATCAGATAGTGACTGCTGCTCTGTCATTGCACTAATTGGTCGCAAAGGAAGTAGCAGAGAGTCATGCTGGAATGTGGCTCTGTGGCTCTGCTCGTGTGAGGCCAGAGATGACTTTACAGAAAATCGTACTTGAACGGTTATGCCAATATAGGGAACAAAGGGCTTTATAGCCGAATAGGGGCATAAGGTCACAGTATCGATCAGGAACCTAGATAAGCACATGACAGTATATCGTGTAGGGCCTGCAAGTTTGGAGTCTCCACTAAGGAGTACAAAACTGCATTTGATGATTCCCCCATTTCCATCAGGGGGCATTATACATGCCGGTCCGAGTTTGTAGTTTATGTGCTCCAATGTACTTGTGGGCTCAGGTACGTTGGGAGCACTAAACTACAGGCCTTCAATCGAATACTCCAGCACCTCAGGGCCATAGTAAATGCAGATGACAAATATCCTGTGGCTCGTCACTTTGGCCTAGTACACCAGAAAAATGTAAATCACCTCAGCTACTTCATAATTGATGGAGTCCCCAAGAGCATCAGAGGGGGTAATAGGGAGAAATCCCTCAGACAGTTGGAAAGTAGATACATCTTACTACTGGACACAAGGATCCCAAATGGACTTAATACAGGGGAGGACCTGCATTGCTTTTTATAAATATTATGGCAGAAGAATCAGCTTCTCTGATTATATTTTTGGTAATATTTGGTCCCTTCTTATGTCCATTTATTAGCTTCTTCTATCTCTGGGAAGAAAAGCTCAGTTATACTGTGTATGTAAAAAAACGGGGTCAGTCCACTGTGCACTCTTTTCATTATACACGGGTCAATATTATTATCTTTGCACTTTAATCGCTGTCTGAGTGTCTTATGCCCTACCGTTACATCATTTCTCCTCTTATGTGTATATATACCTTCCATCATACATATCACTGATTACAATTTAGACACTTTTGATAGATTCCATCGATAACTTTGTGTGTCCCAACTGAAAAGGAAATTTCCAGACTAAAATGTTTTTGTACCCTTAAGGCACTATGTCCTAATATTATCTCCAATGATAGAGATTGTTCATATATTATGGTATTTATTGTTGTGGGGTACCTATGTACAAAGCACTTGAGTCACGTTTAGTGTTGTGGATTAGGGTGAATAGTTATATTAACTCTTGCACATGTAAACCTCCTAATAGGGTATAACATGGTAAAGCAGGAGTATCTCCCCATTTTTATATTTTGACCAGTGTGTTATTTATATTATAATCAAGTCACATAATAATCACGATTTTTTGATTAATTATCTGAATCTCAGGTTGGTTCAGATTACACCTTGATTTTTCCTTCCCCCTTTTTTGCACACTAGGTGGTCACGTTAGGGGTCTTACACGCCAATCGACTTGGGTTTATGAGCGGGTTGAGTTTATATTGAATAATGAATACGATTGCGCATCATCATCTGATTTTGCAATTAAACGGAACGTAGAATCTGTTTGGGATTTGTAAATATCAGGAAAACAGCAATTTTGATGGATTTACGTGTATATAATGTATAGTAATTAATACACATGAGCATTGTAAATTGACCCATTGTACATAGATTGTACATATGAATATTGTGATCAATTTATAGATTGTAAATAACTAAGCATGTTTATATCCATTCTTCGGTCTGTTTTTTACTCCTGGATGATGTGCATTAAGTGATTTTTCAGTTTCTATAATTTTTCCCGCCGTACTTGTTGATTGGTAACCCTATATATGCATTTTCATTGGTTTTGTTCGTCATGTGATCAAGGTCACCGTGGAGTGACCGAAACGCGTCATGCTGGCGAATTAGTGTGAATAAACCTTGTTTAATTTCACCCTTGCGCTGTGGAGTGGTCTGTACCTGTGGTATCCGGTGTGGCAGATTGGATCTCGGTCCTGGTTTGAGGCAGCGGAACAGGACTGTGAAGTGCATATATATATATATATATATACATATATATATATATATATATATCCTGGAAACTCCAACCGCTTCCTGATTTCCGCCGCAGCAGACAGGTGAGGAAAGAGACACAGACCTCCGAGGTTTTCAAGTGGGCAAAGATGTTTATTTTACAAGTGACCCAAACACAACGCGTTTCAAGCCCATAAGCCCTTGTTCACGTGTCAAAAGTGAAAAAACACCATCCACTATTTAAAGTGAGTAATACCACTCCCAGTTTCTGACATCACAGGTCACATGATCATGGGCATTAACAACAGACTATAGTTGCTACACTGATCGTTTTTGTAGTTTTAGACTACTGAGGCAGATTAATATAATGCGACACATTAGATTTATATACACATGTTTTAAAAAACATCTAAAAACATGTAGAGTGCTGAGTGTCATAGTATTCATAAAATAATAAATACAAATCATTTTAAAAGTTCTCATTGGATGAATCCAAGACTGCCTACGTTGTGACTGCACCAATACTGTAATATTACCGGATAAATCCGCTTATTGTCATTTCAACCAATATGACCAATGAGTCCTGAGTATATAACAACATGTACCTATTTTTGTCCCAATTTTAGACCAATTTCCTTTGTAATTCTTGTTGTTCCGTGTAAACACAAGTGGGAGAAGGTCTGTGCAAAAGTGCATATATAAATATAAAGTGCTAGTGTAGATAGTATTGATTTCTCAACAAATCAAATGCTAATTTAAGGTCAAACCATCTGTTCACAAAACAGAGATGAATCTAATTTCTAAAATTCATGCATGATTGACAACAGCCACCTTTATCCTAAAAGCATTTGAGTATGTAAAAAATAAATACAATTTGAGAAACCAAAAAGAGAGAAAGACAAAATATGGCAAAAATGATTTGTGAAATCAGAGAGTTAATATATTTACAAAAGGACGTACTTCATTGAACTATTTACATACAACTCCACTTGTCATAGGGAACCACAATATTGCAGCTAAAGTATGTTATTACAGGAAGCTGCGCATATCCTCAGTGGTATTCAAACCATTGGGCCATTTGCAATCAAGCTCGATATTGTATTTGGTTTCAAGCTGATGGAGTTGGCGCTCCCTATTGCCCCCTCTTCTTTTCTTAGCCACAGCGTCTATCACAAAGTAAGACAAGCAATTGATGTTATTTGCATGTACCTTCTTAAAGTGTCTTGCAACAGGATATGTTGCGTCACTGTGGAGGATGGCCCTTATATGCTGCAAAATCCTGACGTGCACCTGTAGCTTCGTGCTACCCACGTAGCTAAGCCCACAGGTGCACGTCAGGACATATACAGCATATTCGGTTTTGCAATTGTAGTTTCCCGATATCGAAGTAGGAGTGGAACTGAAAGGTGTGGAGTAAGTAGACATGTTGCAACCAAATTTGCAAGCACGACATGACGTGCATTTTATGAAACCCTTCTTTGGTACCAACCAAGTAGTTACTTTTTTGACCTCAGGTGATACTCGGTCCAATACTGTGCCCATGGTGCTACTTCTTCTAAATGTAATAACAGGTTTAACTGCAATTCTATCTCGAAGAATGTTATCTGTTAGCACTACTAGCCAATGCTTGTTCAATATAGCTCTGATCTGCCATTCCTCCCTGTTATAGGTGGTGATTAGTCTTGGAGTATTAATACTTGTGGAGATAACAGCAGTATTAGGCACCGATGAGGTATCTTACCAGGAGCGAATAGGCTCATTCTAGGTTTAGTTTTGGCCTTATCAATCGCATCCTGTAAGATTTTATGTGAATATCCCCTTACTTTAAGTCTATCAACCAGCTCTTGTTGAAATTTGTTAAACTCATCCTCATTGCTGCAAATACGTTTTATCCGTAGGATTTCTCCATACGGAATGCTAGCAATGAGGTGTTTCGGATGAGAGCTGGTTGAATGTAAGGTGATATTACCAGAAGTCACTTTTCTGTGAAGGGTACTTTCAAATTTTTCATTGTTGACAAAGACCTTAACATCAAGGAATTCAATTTCCTGTTTGTGAATGTGGGAGGTGAATTTAAGATTATAGATGTTATTGTTAATCTTATTTATAAACCGAACTGCTTCTTCTTCACTCCCCTGCCAGAGTATGAACACATCGTCTATGTACCGGAGGTATGATCTTATGTGTGTCTGATATTCCGCCTGAAAGGCGGTTTTGAGGACCTGCTCCTCCCACCAGCCCACATGTAAACATGCGTAGCTGGGGAGAAGCAGGCCCCCATCGCCACACCTCTCATCTGTTTGTATATATCTTTATCAAACAGGAAATAGTTATTATTAAGACACCATTTGATGAGTTCCAGCACCACTTTGTTATGTTCATATAATGTACTGGACCAAGATTCCAAAAAATGTTTAACCGAGGCCAATCCCTGCTCATGATCTATACTCGTATATAACGCTTCTATATCTAGAGTGATAAGAAGCAAGTCGTCTGACCATGACAATTTGTCTAATTTCTGTAGGAAATCTCCAGTATCTTTTACATAGCTTGGCAATACCATCACCAAGCTCTGTAGAAAAAAATCTATAAACTGGCCTACATGCTCTCCCAAACTGTTTAAGGCCGATATGATCGGTCTACCTGGGATTGGAGAAACACTTTTTTGTGTATTTTTGGAATTAGGTAAAGGACCGGAAGTAAAGGAAACTCATTAACCATGAACTTGTGTTCTTCTGTTGAGATAAGGCCTTGTCTTTTCCACGATGCTAACAATTTGTGCAATACATGTTTAGCTTTATCATACTCTTTAGCATTGGATTTTGCATAACATTTTACATCATTTAGCTGACGATGCGCTTCCGCTACATAATCCTTTCTAGGCCACAATACAAGGTTCCCACCCTTGTCAGATTTTTTGACAACCACCTCCTGATTACTTTCCAGTTTTTTAACTAAATCATTATATGCTTTTCTTTTAAAAAACAGATTTCTTTCTTTTCTGTTTTTATGAACAGTATGATTTAATTGCTTTAGGTCATTGACAATGAGATCATGAAACACATCAATACTGTCCTTTGGCATAAGTGGAACAAAACTGGATTTGGGTTTAAAGGGGCTGATCCCAGCACCCTCTTGCGCATGGTTGATTTTTCGTAACCGTTCTTGTGTGGCCAGATTAGCGTTTGTTCAAGATCAGAAGGTATATCCGACTCGTCAGCTAAATCATGTACCATAAGTAGGTTGGGAATGTCGGATGCTGCTAGATTAATCATTGTGTCGTCATCCTCTATTTCATTGCAGCCACCTGCATCTTTTAGGGCTTTGAGTGCAAAGAACTTTTTCAGTTTCAGTTTTCTGATGTAGCAATATATATCAATGCGTGTTCTTGCGTAATTGAAACTGTCACCAGGACAAAAGTTGAGACCTAAGGCCAACAGTTGTTCTTCAGCCTTAGAAAGTGTGATATTAGATAGATTTATCACACGGTTGTCCCTTATTGCTGTTTCTTCTTTTGCCATTTCCCTTTTGTTTTTTTCTTTGTATTTTTCTTTGCCTCTTTTGCGTTGGTCACGTCTTCTTTTTGTTCGCTTGCATTTTTTGTTAGATTCCGCCGAGGCCTCAAGGTTTGCAGTCTCGCCTCGACTAAAAAATCAATTTCTTGTCCTACATTCAGAACGGTCTTTCTTCTTACTACGGGTACCGATTCTGTGCTGGACGCACTAGTTAGCGAAATAGTGTCCAAACTGTCTGCATCTTCATTTTCATTGCCCTGAGCTTCATTACTTGTTTCCTTGCTGTTGTTTTTTTCATTGTATTGTTGACGCTTTATTGGATCAAATTTACGAGAAAAAGTGAAAATTTGACCATTTTCATAGTCCTCTAAATCACGATTAAATTTAGTTGCTTTTCTCACTTTAATTTTCTCTTCATTTTTTTTAAACGTTCTTGCATTGTTTCCTTCATTTTAGTAGTTTGATCCGTTACTCCCACAGCGTTGATTTTTTCTAAAATGACATCTATTTCTTTTAGAATTTCTTCCCGATCAATGTGAGCATATTGAACAAAATTTTGACCAGGTTCATAGAAGCTGCAAGATTACTTTCCCCCCATTCATGCAGCATATTGGGGTTTGGTCTGTCGAAGCTGGTTGCTAAGAGGATACGCAGCCCCCTCGGCACCCTTCCTACTTTAGCATATTTAGATAACAACCGGTGTTCCCACCACTTAGTGATCTCAAGTTTGCGTTTCTCTTCAAGCTCTTTATATATATATATATATATATATATATATATATATATATATATATATATATATATATATATATATATATATATATATATATATATATATATATATATATATATATATATATATATATATCAGCTCCACTCGCACCAGCCAGTAGCACTCAGAGGCGGGTGCCTGCCAGTCGGGGGTGCACCCGACAACAATGTACGCTCCAGCAATCCCTCCCCGCAATCCTCAGGAAATAGGAGGCAGCACTCCAAAGATAGGATTCACAAGTTTTTAATCTCACACAAAGCGCTTTCGGCACTCGGCCTTCGTCAGTAATGAGACAAACGGAAGTGCCAATCACCATTCATTTATCTCTCGCGTGGCGCGAATAATAAAAATAAAGATAGGACTCAGATTCGAGTCGGCTTCCGCCATCATGGAGTTGCTAAGAAAGCATTGCGTTAACGTTAATGTAAATTCACATTCACATGCATAAATCAATATTTAGATGCAAAAAGCCCACTTTGGCTACAATCTCCACACAATGCGCTTAGTTCCTATAATCAAAGCTAAATCTCGCCCTGGATGGGCAAACACTCAAATTCAAACGGCAGCCGCCATCTTTGAATGGGTACAGCCAAATTGGCTGCAATATCTATACAAAGCATATATCTGCATATAATTTCGCCCTTCTGCTTCTGAACCATTTATGCAAAGTTGGAATACCGCTGGCGAGATAGGCTCACATTTCGTGGTCACGGCTGTAACCACGAGCGTTGATAATGTTTTGTGAAACGGAAAGACGGAAGGCGGAAGAAGGCATGTTTAAGAATACGAAGAAGGCTGCTGGGGCACAGGGGGCGGCACCCGACACCACTGAAAAAAACGCAACGGACTTGAATGCGAAGTTGATTGCGTTAGAACGCCTTTATGAAAGGGAATGCAGAAAATGGTGGGAAGCGACGTCGCTTCAGAATTACATTGATGTCGACCGTGTGCCTAGAGGGTTGAGGATCTACACTATCCCAGCATACGAAAACCCTGACCCCCTGTTACTGGACGCATGGGCAGAGCATACAGCCCAGTCATGTAAGGGCAGTTTGATGATACTGGTACGCTTTGCTTGGTCCGACAGAGATAAAGCCTTGGCTGAAATAAAGGATATTGAACATGACCTCACTAAGGAACAAGATCAACCCAAACTAGAAGAAAAACGTGAAGCAATGAAGAAAAGATTGAAAAAATATGAAGAGAAAATCAAATTAAGAAAAGAGGAGAAATTTGAGAGAGATGAAAAAGACTATCGCATGGGAAGGGTACTCACCTTCTCTAAAAAATATGACCAACCACGCAGGGAATTGAAAATGAGAAAGAAAAAACAAACGGGGACAAGCATTCCTGTACCAGAAACCTCTGAATCATCGCTAACTGGAGAAGAGGTATCAAGCGAGGACGGCCACGAGGATGTCACTGAACCCTCGGGTTTTCAGGAGGAGTATCAAGTAATGCGCACAAAACAATATCCAGGGGGAAGGGGCAAACCCCCGGAAAGAAGAACACAAAGAGGAAGACGAGGAGGGGGGGCTGGAGCCGTAAACACCGTGGGCTCGCCACCCGTAACCAGGAGCATGAAGAGTGCCTACAAGAAGAAAACGTAGACACTGTAGACAATCTTACAATTGTTAACTTGACACCCAAAATCCTAACTACCGAGGAACAAAACATCTTGAAATTGGGACTTACCTTTTGCCCTGAAAAAAACTTTGAATTCACACAAACACGCATAGACTTGTTTAAGTTCACCCGCAAATTAAAGTTGTATAAATACTTCAAGCTGAAACCTCCCCTACCCAAGCCAGCGGCTGCTGGTGACATGGAAGAAAGCACATTGCTATGTAAAGATCTTGTGGGCCTTCGATCTTTGGAAGAATTGAGAAGAGAGGTAGAGAATGATGACATTGTCAGTCTAAGAGATACACAAATGGTGACACATATGCAAGTACAGCAAAGAGGGGGTGCAACGAATTTCAAACCCAGTTCCACTTTCATGCCAATAATGGGAGCGGATGCGATAGACACTTTTTCAGAAGCTGTGATTCGGGACCTAAGGTCGCTCAGATGCAAACGCAAATATGATTATGGCAGATCTAATTTCACCTACTAACAACAAATAGCGTTGAAAAAGCTATGCGACGATTCGTCTCTGGTGTGTAAACCCTCGGATAAAGGAGGTAATATTGTGTTGCTAACCAAATTGCAGTATGAACAAGAGGCACTGCGGCAACTCAACGATCCAAACACGTATATGAAAGTCAACGAATTTACATATGACAAAAGCATTAAAGACTACCATGAAATGATATTGAAGTGGTACAACAACAATATGCTAAATGGTGATGAACATTTGTTTTTGAGATGCTTAAATCCAGTGACCCCGACCTTTTACTATCTACCTAAGATACATAAGGATCCGGTGAATCCCCCCGGGAGGCCTATTGTAGCTTCTCAGGGCAGCTTAACTGAGAATTTATCTATATATGTTGACTCTTTCCTTTCTCCACATGTGGTCAATCTGAAATCCTATCTGAAGGATACTAAACACTTTTTGAACTGTATTGATCGATTGGTTTGGATGGATGGATATACTATGATGGTCATCGACATTGCTAGTTTGTACACATGCATCAAGCATGATGAAGGACTTCAAGCTATTTCCTGGTTTTTGGAGAGTAGGCCAGTGAAATATTATGAACATAATAAAATGTTGATGGAATTTCTAAAATTTTGCCTCATGAACAACATTTTCCTTTTTGGCAAGCAGCTCTATAAACAGCTAACAGGCGTGGCAATGGGCACTTGCTCAGCCCCTAGCTTCGTGAATTTATTCGTGGGGCACTGGGAGGAGCGGGTGGCTTGGTCCGAAACCAACAACAAATGGAATGATCTGGTGAAATGTTGGTACCGCTATATAGACGACCTGTTTATTATCATTGAGGGGTCAATTGAACTAGCTGAAGAATATCTAGAGGTACTTAATAACAACAACAACAATCTAAGATTTACAGGAGAAATCAGCCAAAAGGAAGTGAACTATCTGGATTTAACTGTTTTCATTGAAGGAGGCAATCTGCAAACCAAGCTCTTTCGCAAGGCCACCGCCGGCAATTCTACACTATATGCGACCAGCGGGCTTCCAAAGAGCTTGGTGAATAGTATACCGTATGTCGAACTATTGAGGATAAGGAGGAACAACACCAAGGACAATGAGTTCAGAGAAGCAGCGAGAAATTGTATACAAAGGTTCAAAGCCAGGGGATACAAAATAGAAATACTCAAACAAGCTTTAAGGAAGGTGGAGACTCTAGAGAGGAGTAAGCTGCTGGAAGACAAAACTCATGAAAGAGATACGGAGACTGGGCAATTCCGACTTATAACCACTTATTCTAGGAATTCCGGGGATATCAAACGCATCTTGCGTAGACATTGGAATATCCTGATGACGGATAATGTTATTAAACAAGATCTGCCCTCCTATCCTCTAGTAACATTCAGGAAAGCCAGAGCACTAAAAGACTATTTGGTCCATAGCCACCATGAGGAACTGAAACCCAAACCTAAAATCGAACCCATGAAAGGTTTCTTTCCTTGCGGACGGTGCAAGGCGTGCAAGGGAAGCAAGCGCATCACTCAATACAGCATACCAGGTGTCAAGGAACCTAAGAGAATTCTAAAATTCCTCACATGTACCACGCCCTATGTGGTGTACTGTCTGACATGTCCTTGTGGCAGAAGGTATGTGGGCAGTACAACCAATCCGGTGAAACTGAGAATATTAGAACATCAAAGAGCAATCCAGAATGCAGATGCAAGTTATCCTGTTGCAAGACATTTTGATAAAGAGCATGGACGCAACAGAGAATTACTCACATTCTTCTGCTTGGATTCTGTCCCTGTCAATGTCAGGGGCGGAGATAGGCTCTTAAAGTTGAGGCGTTTAGAATCTCGATACATTATAGACTTGCTAAGCAAAATGCCCACTGGACTTAACATGCATGAGGACTTAGCTGTGTATCTGGTATAAACACAGATATTCTAAGTGATGGATAATTGATTGGACTGCATCATTGCTTCAGGTTTTCTGTATGTTTTTGAAACATTAGCTGTGAAGATGTATCCATTTCTAACTGTATTGTTTATGAGGGCTGTAGCAGGTTACAGACATTATGAATGGTTATGCCCATCCAGGGCGAAATTATATGCAGATATATGCTTTGTATAGATATTGCAGCCAATTTGGCTGTACCCATTCAAAGATGGCGGCTGCCGTTTGAATTTGAGTGTTTGCCCATCCAGGGCGAGATTTAGCTTTGATTATAGGAACTAAGCGCATTGTGTGGAGATTGTAGCCAAAGTGGGCTTTTTACATCTAAATATTGATTTATGCATGTGAATGTGAATTTACATTAACGTTAACGCAATGCTTTCTTAGCAACTCCATGATGGCGGAAGCCGACTCGAATCTGAGTCCTATCTTTATTTTTATTATTCGCGCCACGCGAGAGATAAATGAATGGTGATTGGCACTTCCGTTTGTCTCATTACTGACGAAGGCCGAGTGCCGAAAGCGCTTTGTGTGAGATTAAAAACTTGTGAATCCTATCTTTGGAGTGCTGCCTCCTATTTCCCGAGGATTGCGGGGAGGGATTGCTGGAGCGTATATATATATATATATATATATATATATATATATATATATATATATATATATATATCATATATATATATATATATGAATAACACAGTGCCATCCACATTGAGATAGTAAGAGATAAAGTCTTTTGCCATTTCTACAGCACAGTCTTTAAGCATAGGACTAGCACAGTGCTGTCCATGCCGAGCTGTAAAATGACAAAAGCCAATTACCACTCCAGGCACAGTAGTACAGCTTTGAAGTGGTGAAATACCAACCAAGCCAACCTGACATGAGTAAAAGCAACCCCTGACACAGTGTTTCACTCTACTTAGTGCTCTTCAGTGAGGTATTGCTTTGTCCAGACACAAGGGAGCACCGAATATAAATAAAAACAAAACCCTTTCAGGCATAGAGTGACACATACATTATGCAAAAAAGAAGCAGATAACTCTGGGTAGTTCTCAAGTTTAGGTGGAAAGCAGCCCCTGTATAGAGCACTCTCTAGAAGTAAGCTGTTGTGTGCATCCTTTCCCATACTAATCCAGACCTCCTTTATTCTCATTCACAAGCTTATACAGACAATGTTATACCCATTCTCATAATAATACAGAAGATTTGGCATCTCTCATATACTGTCCACGGTGCTAAAATCATGCCGCAACCAACATATCCCTTCAGCAATGAACGATAGAGAGAGACTGTTTGCCCCGAGGGCTCCCCTGCCTGACTTCAATCAAGCACCGGACGATTTAGCCCCCGAGGTGATGAAATACCGCGACGGCGGTGCCCGAGGAGGCGGATTGAGGAGGGCGGTGCCGGCTTAAGGTGCGGTCCGTGGAGGTGAGCGGACGTGTCGTGGCGCTCCTTGCTGGAAGGCGTCTGTGTGGGAGTGACGGCGGCGAGCCGCAGAGAGCGGCAGAAGCGAGTGGAGTGCTGTGACCGGCGGCGGCGGCCCCTCCCCCCCTGTTGGCAAGCAGTGGAGCGCGGAGGCCCCAGACCAGGGTGCCTCCAAAATCGAGGCCCCAGCTTCTGGGCCTGCTGATCGTGTGCGGCCCCGGGAGAGGAGAGACTGCGGCGGGAGCGCCGCTGCTTTATTGTGACCCCAGCTGATGAGAGGCCGGTAAGGGGGGCCCCGCACTCATAGAGGATAGGCCAGCCATAGAATCCTGCTGATGGGGGTTGACTGAAGGCACCAACAGTGACGACGCTGTGGCCTGGACCTCTAAAAACGTTTTCCTGATTCTCCTGCAGTGAGCTTTGGGACCGGGCGGACTTTTGTGACTCAAGGAACCGCTTGCAGTGGCGCAGAAGGGGCTGGACATGACCCCCTGATTTCCGCCATCAGGCTGGGGAGGAGCTGGACTGTGCCAACGCCCTTGAGGCTTTGGGTCCCTGTGGAGGGCCCCCTGGGCCTCTCGGAGGGGCCCTTGTGATTGCGCTCTTCCCCCTGCTTCGCGGCGTTCGGCTGTGGGCCGCATTGTGCTGATCTCTCCCTCCCCGCTCAGGACTTTAGTAGTTTGGGGCCGGGCCCTGTGAAACATATTGTGGGCTGCTGCCTAAACTAGACTACTAGTGAGACCTGTCTAGACGCCCCGCGAGACTCTGTACTGACCTGGTTGTGCCCCCTCACTCAAAGTTTTTCTCAGTGGCTGCAAGATATTGGAGGCCAAGACCGAGAATTTTACTTACCGATTAAAAGGACGTGAGTTGGCGCTCGACAGCCCTGAGAATGGCGACGGGGGGGAAAGGCTCCAGAAGCAATGCCCAGAGGCAGCTGTCGAAATTTGCGTGGTCCAAGAGAGGAGATAAAGGCGACTCCCTGCGGTCGGACAAGGGTGCGCCGGAGGAGACTCGACTGGCCGAACAGGAACCCACGTTTTGAGATATCTTGGCGGCGATCAGTGGAATGCGTACATCTTTGGACTCAGTCACAGTGGAAGTTTCCCTGCTTCGAGCGGACTTCAAACAGATGAACGAGAGTGTACAGGAGCTCAGGATAGCAACGACAGCACTGCGGGATGACACTTCGGAACTTCAACGTCAAATGGAGGATATGGAGAAGCGCCAGGTCTGAATGGCGCAACAGCTGGACAATTATGAAGGGAGAGCCCGTCGCAATAACATCCGGATCTTGGGCGTTCCAGAGAAAACGAAGGAGCCCGCGGCTGATCTCTAAGTGGAGGACCTAATTACTAACCACCTAAAGACCAAGACGCTATCCAGCTACTTTTCCATAGAGCGGGCGCACAGGGTGCCGGGCGGTCGGCCCAAGCCTGGGGCCCCGCCGCGGCCGATCATTGCTAGGGTTTTCAACTTCAGAGACAGGGACAGTATTCTGCAATGTTCCAGATCCGGCCCTCCACTAAAAATTGATAATTATGAGGTGTCATTTTTCCCTGATTTCACGGCCAGAGTCCAGGCGCAGAGGAGGAGTTTCCAAGCAATCAAACAAGCGTTGCGCAACAAAGACATGAAATATGCAATGCTCTTCCCAGCCAGGTTAAAAGTGGAGTGGGATGGCAAACCCTGGTTTTTCGATTCACCCGACGTGGCCTGGAAATGGCTGGACTACTGTTGAAGGCCAGAGGGGTAATCGTCGAGAGAGAGAGGGACGACGGAACGGTTATGGTCCAGACAAAATGGTAGAGAAAGCTGCAGCGGAGCTGAGTGGCCTCGACAAACAAGAGTGAATCAGCTTCCCAATTGCACTGCAGGACATGTCAGCACGGCTGCGTGCAAGTAGAGTGGGAGGGGGGAAACGAACGAACTTGCTCGTACAGGATCTATAGGTGGGGGGCAGATCGGTAGTTTTAATGGGGTGTAATATGTTTGATTCATTGATCGCCTAGACATGTTATGATGTTTATCAGGGGCGTCTCTCAGATTTTTGGCTGTGACTTATTGCAGACAATACAGACCGCCAGTGGACAGGGGCTCGGTTCCCCCTTAGCTTGTAAGCATGGTTGGGAGGGGTAAAGGCACTCTACCACTTTGGGGGGTGGGTCGTTTAATATCCACAGGCAGGGGAGCAGGGAGGGGGGTGAGTGGGAGAGGGGGAGGAGGTTCTTGGGGTTTGTGGGTACGGTATTCAGTATGTTTGAACATTGCGGGGTGGGAATATGAGGGTTTTCTGAGTTTCGTTCCAAGTTTTAGTTGTGGGCTGCGATCACTTGTTATGGTCAGTAGGATGTGCAATGATGAGAATGATTTGGAAAACTGTAGTAATGGTGATGGCGGACCCGGAATTGGCGAGCACTGAAGACTCTGCTAGTACCCCCTCCCTGACCCCGGTGTCCCCTATGACCGTACTTACATGGAATGTACGCGGGTTGGGGGACTAGATCAAACGGTGATTGGTACTACAATACATAAGGCGTACAGCACCGGCTATAGCACTGCTTCAAGAAACACACCTGGTGGGATCAACTTGTAAGGCCCTAGATCGATGGGGATACAAAATGATAGCGCATTTAGAATTCTCCACAGGCTCCAGAGGGGTTGGCATCCTAGTGCGGAAACGATTCCCCATGATAGTGCATCAGGTGTGGGAAGAGGCCCTTGGGAGATTTGCTGCCGTAACTTGTCAATGGGAGGGAAAGCGGTTTAATATTGTTTCAGTGTATGCTCCCCCTGCCCTCCACTCGGTGACCTTCCCAGCTCGTAGCATATTCTTACTGAATTTACCAGAGGGTGAACTTATAATGGGGGGAGACTTCAATGCGGTAGTGAATGGAGATCTGGACCGCCATCCAGGCAGAATAGTAGGGGCGGGTAACTCACGTTTGAATGGATTCCTAGATGCCATGGGCCTTAAAGATGGATGGCGATACAATCACCCCGGGGAACGTGGATATACATTTCAATCAGGGGCGCATGGTAGCCTTTCACGTATCGACTATTTCTTGGTCTCCGCAGACAGTCTTCCCTGCTTGACTGACACGGAGATACGGCCAAGGGGGGAAACAACCGTTACATCGCAACTTTTACAACGCACTTCTATTACAACGTAACTTTTACAATGCTGGATCCATTACATCGCATGCCTTTACAGCGCATGACATTACATAGCAGATGCTATTACAACGCGTGCCATTACAACGTAAGTATAGGTAAGTATATAATTTTTTTAAATTTTATTTAATAATATTTAATTATTTTAATTAATATTAATTATAAATAAATATATTAATGTATGTTTTTTTTATTTTAAATTAAATATATTTATTTAAGTAATTTTAAAAATAAGTATGAGTATAGGAGTATATGTTTTGGGGTACTGAGGTATATGTTTTGGGGTGTTTGGGTATTTTTAGGTTTTAGGGCTGGGTTTGGGTTTTGGGGTACAGGGGTATTTTTAGGTTTCAGGGCTGGGTTTGGGTTTTGGGGTACAGGGGTATTTTTAGGTTTCAGGGTTGGGTTTGGGTTTTGGGGTACAGGGGTATTTTTAGGTTTTAGGGCTGGGTTTGGGTTTTGGGGTACAGGGGTATTTTTAGGTTTCAGGGCTGGGTTTGGGTTTTGGGGTACAGGGGTATTTTTAGGTTTCAGGGCTGGGTTTGGGTTTTGGGGTACAGGGGTATTTTTAGATTTCAGGGTTGGTTTTGGGTTTTGGGGTACAGGGGTATTTTTAGGTTTTAGGGCTGGGTGTGGGTTTTGGGGTACAGGGGTATTTTTAGGTTTCAGGGCTGGGTTTGGGTTTAGGGGTACAGGGGTATTTTTAGGTTTCAGGGTTGGGTTTGGGTTTTGGGGTACAGGGGTATTTTTAGGTTTCAGGGTTGGGTTTGGGTTTTGGGGTACAGGGGTATTTTTAGGTTTTAGGGCTGGGTTTGGGTTTTGGGGTACAGGGGTATTTTTAGGTTTCAGGGCTGGGTTTGGGTTTTGGAGTACAGGGGTATTTTTAGGTTTCAGGGCTGGGTTTGGGTTTTGGGGTACAGGGGTATTTTTAGGTTTCAGGGCTGGGTTTGGGTTTTGGGGTACAGGGGTATTTTTAGGTTTCATGGCTGGGTTTGGGTTTTGGGGTACAGGGGTATTTTTAGGGTTCAGTTTTTTTTTAAAAACGACTTTAAATAAATTAAATTAATTAAATTAATTAAATTTAATTAAATTAATTTAATTGTAATATTTACCATTTTTAAATTAATTTAATTAAATTAAATTAATTATATTAAATTAATTACAATTTTTAATTTAATTAGATTAAATTAATAGAATTAAATTTATTCAATTAAATTAATTACAATTTTAAAATTATTTAATTTAAATTAATTAAATTAATTAAATTAACTTAATTACATTTTTTTAAAAAAGATATACTTACCTATACTTACGTTGTAATGTCATGCGTTGTAATAGCATCTGCTATGTAATGACATGCGTTGTAAAGGCATGCATTGTAATGGATCCTGCATTGTAAAAATCGTGTTGTAATGGAATACGATGTAAAATTATGCGTTGTAACGCCATACATCCGGCCAAGGGCTATCTCAGATCACTCACCGGTTAGTCTAACCTATACCCCCCACGTCAAAGTGCGTAAACAAATTTTTCCTATTTCCCCCGGTTATTTACAGATTCCTGCGATTAGAAAGGATATTGTTACAGTCACAAGGCAATACTTTCAGGAGAATTTGGGTTCAGTGCAGTCTCCCAGTGTCCTGTGGGAGGCCTTCAAAACGGCGTTGCGGGGGCAAGCAATTTCTTCCATCGCGGGGCACAGGCGGGCGATGAGGGGCGACCTAGAGACACTTGAGGCAGAACTACTAGAGCTTCAGAAGCTACATGAAACTGACCCCACTGTGGATACAGCCCATAGTCTACGCCTCAAGCAATGCGAGCTACTTGAACTTCAGAAGACGCAAGTTAAGCTGCGACTTCAAACTACTAGGCACACTATTTACGAACATGGGGATAAGACGGGCAGACTTCTGGCATGGCTAGATAAGAAAGAAAAGGCACAAAGGACAATTGCGCAACTTCGAACCCCGAAAGACGACATAGTCACGTCTCCGTCAGACATCACAGACACTTTAGCTGACTACTACGAACGAGTCTATACGTCTACCTCACACATAACAACGGAGGAGGCACAGACCTACATTAAAGGCATAAAAATGCCCACCTTATCGGATGAGGAAGCACTACTCCTGGAATCTGACTTTACGGGGGACCACGTTTTGGCGGCAATCCACTCACTACAATCGGGCAAGGCCATGGGACCCAACGGGATCCCTATCGAACATTATAAACGTGTCTCTGATTTAACTGTTCCATATCTCCAAGCAATGTTCAAGGACAGTTTGAGTAGGGGAGAGCTGCCACTTGATCAAAGAATAGCTACTATAATTGCAATACCTAAGCCGGGCAAACCCCTGGACGAATGTACGTCATATAGTCCGATATCCCTCCTTAACGCAGAGGCCAAGATCCTGGCCAAACTGATTACGAATCGACCTACTCCTCATCTTGAGACAATGATACACCCGGACCAATCTGGGTTCATGCCCAATATGAGTACCGCGCTTAATTTGCGCCGGATACACGCAGTGCTGGCGCAGATGCCGAGTCTCCCCGAACCCGCAGTTATCTTGTCCTTGGATGCTCGGATGGCGTTTGATATGGTGGAATGGCCATATCTATTCGCGGTCCTCCGACACCTCGGCTTTGGACCTAGGTTTTGTGCGTGGGTGGAGTTGCTCTACGCTAAGCCTTTGGCGCACGTGGTGGCCAACGGGCATATTTCCAGGAATTTTTCACTGAGCCGTGGCACACGCCAGGGATGCCCACTATCGCCCTTGCTCTTTGTGCTAGTTTTGGAGCCACTGGCTGCTTGGATCCGATGGGACCCTATGGTCAGGGGCCTTAACTGGACAGCAACGTGGGAAGACCGCATATGGTTGTTTGCGGATGATATCCTTCTGTATTTGACCATGCCCAGGCGCTCCATTATTGTGTTCCTTAACATTTTTGAAATTTTCAGCGAGTTTCAGGATATAATATCAATTGGTCTAAATCGGTCCTGTTCATCCTCAAGGGCCCTCCGCCTCGGCTTCCGACAGACTGCCCCTTGAAAATCACTGACGAACCCTTTAAGTATTTAGGGATCTGGGTAACACCCAATCAAAACGACTTCTTCCGTTATAATCTGGAACCCCCGCTTGATCGCTTTCGGGCAGAAGTTAAACATTGGCACTCTCTGCCCCTGACCCTTCTGGGTAAAGCGGCTTTGTACAAAATGATGACGTTGCCCCGATTGTTGTACGTCCTCGAGAATACCCCCTACATTGTTGCCCCAAAATACTTTAAGTCAATAGAGGCTATGATCTCAGGTCTCCTTTGGGGCAACAACCGGCATGTATATCTCGTCAGAAATTGATCAGGAGTTGGTATGATGGAGGGATTGCCCTCCCAGATATCCAATTATACTACTGGGCGGCCAAACTAAAGATCATAAATCACTGGCTGCACGCCCCTCAGGGAGAACCAGCATTTCAGGCGGATAGATACGATCTGGGGGAGGCGGGCGTACTTGGCGCACTTTATGACAAGAGAGGTGCCTCAGCCCTGATTGGCCCAACAGCACACACAGTCAAACTATGGTACGTGGCTCAGGCCCGTCTTAAATGTACAGACAAAATTACTCAAATGACACCGCTTTGGTTGTCTCGTTGGTTGGGCAGCCTGCGAAATACCAAAGGCTTTGGAGCGTGGGACCTGATTGGGATCTCAACTGTCGGGGATCTATGGAAGCAGGGCAACAAACTAACATTTGAGCAATTTCAGGCCCAGTATGATCTAGCTCCCACGGAGCGCTTTCGTTACCTGCAAGTGCGTCACACCCTGGGGTCTGTTATCCGATCTGGTGATGTGCCCGAGTCCACTCCACTTGAGGATAGGCTTCTCACGGAACACATGCCCAAAAAAGCGACCTCTTTTGTATATCGCAAGATAATTATTAATCTCCCCGACCCCACTTCAAGACTTAAAAATTCATGGACTACTGAGGTGGGAGAGTTAGATGAGGCGGATTGGCAGTCCGCGCATTCCTCCCCCCGGGAAGTGGCTATACCCTCTAGACTTAGGCTTGATCAACTGAAAATATTACGCAGTGTCTATTTTACCAGAACTACTTTATACGCGATTGGGAGAGCCCCACATAAATACTGTTTAAGGGGTTGTGGGGAGAAGGGATCATTCTTTCACACCATCTGGGACTGCCCCCTAGTGGCCCCATACTGGTCCAAGGTTATGAGGACTATGTCACAGGTGGTAAAGGTTTCGGTGACTCTGGATCCCAGGTGCTGCTTATTGAACATCTGGGAACCAAATGATTTAACGCACTCCGCACAAGATTGGATAACACTGGGCATAATGTATGCTAAAAGGAACCTGGCCAAATTCTGGGGATCCCCAGTAGTGCCCGCGCTTAAAGATTGGTGCAGCGATTTAGACCTTGGAATGATAGCGGAGACATACATTCTTTATAAACATTATTGGGAGACCAGACTATGGGGGTCATTATGATTGCGGTTTTTCCGCATCCTCGGGGCCGGCGGAAGCCACCGCCGGCCCGGAGGATGCCGAAAAACCGCAGCGGACTGACCAAAGACCCACCGCCACTTAGGATGGCTGGTGGGTTCTGGTGTCCGTCCGCAGCTTTTCCGCCGTGGTCGGCTTACAACCGCGGCGGAAAAGCTCTAATATGGTGACGGTGTCTTCCAGACACCGTCCACCATATTAGGATGGCCTGTAAATTATGCTTTTCCGCGGCGGGTTTTCCACCGTGGAAAAGCATAGGGAACTTCACTGCGGGGGCCCGTTGCGGGCCCCCTAGGTGAAGGGGGTGTGGGGGGTGCAAATGGGGGGTACCTATGGTACCCCCCTGCACGCGGTGCCTGCCTCTTACTGCATGCAAATGCAATGCGTGCATTTTTAACATTGCCGCGGGTGCAGCTTGAAGCCGCACCCGCCGCAATGTTAAAAATAGAGGATGTGACCGCCAGGGTGGCGGTCACATCCTAATTGCACAGGAGGGAACTCCGCATGCCATGCGGAGGTTCCCTCCTGCTCTGGGGTCGCGGACGGACGCAAGTCCGTCCGCGATCCTAATGAGGCCCATAATGTAGAACTGGCCAAAACAACTGTGAAGCAGTGTATTCAAATAGTAGGTGACATCGAATCTACTTCGCCTACACCAGCTGGTTACCTTCTTAAAGAGATCACTAATTGGGAGCGTAGTCTTCTGTCTCGTCTCAGAGCAGGATCCATAACGTTTTTATTGTGTTTCCCCATGGGCTACCATCCTAATATCGAGAATCTGGTTTGCCCATGTCAGAACCCAGGTAAACAAACACTAATGCATTTTTTGTTCTTCTGCTCTTACTATCAAAGATATTGTAAGTTCCTCCTGATACCGTTTTTTAGAGCTAAAGGCATAAAGGATTTTAAAGTGGCATATAAGACTGTGCTTCACCTTAGAGATGATGCATTAATATACCGTGTGAGTACTTTTTAAAAAATGGCTACCCGATCCCATTCCTCTATGAATTAATATTCTTTCAACTAGACCAACGTGATTAATATGCATTCGGAAGAGCCTATTTGCACTTTGCACTTTGCACATCCACATTCTAATTTACGCTGCTATCTGTAAATATATGAATCAAAATAATTCGAGAACTAATGCCTATCTGGCCAAAATGTTTTATTGGTATCCAAAGATGTTATTTATTTTCTACTTGCATATATTGAGTTGTAGAATTCTGTCTACTTTTAATGATCATCGGTTGACACTTTACCAAGATGGTCTACCAACCAGGATTTATGCTCTATGCACTTTATAAAACCTGCACCATAAATAATGCTGCTAAATGACCTAGCAAGCTCTCGCTCTAATTGATGCACGAAAGATGTGTTTCCTGTATATATTGTGTCACTTTAAAGGGCAATTCTTGAATATGCACTTTATTTTTTGATAATGCCAAAGAAAAAGACATGAATTGGAGGATCCAGATAATAATGACACCTTGCACTTTTTTGCGGTTATCGTTTTTAATAAGGAAATATTCAGCAATGCTACCCCATTTTAATGTGATTTTTTTTTATTTTGACCATGTATGTAATTATGTGTGTACTTTTATGGTTAATGGAATATCCGAATAAAGATTATTGACTTGACTTGACTTAAACATTCTCTCACATACCCATAGAGAGACTCATATCCTCTCACATACTGATGTAGATACCCTTATGCCCATTGAGATATGCATACAGAGATTTACACACCCTGCTACACACTTTCATATACTCATATACAGACTCTTCTATCTATTTACATACGTATACACAGGCTCTTACACCCTCTCAGATATCCATTCACAGACTGTCAGACTGTGTCATTTATCTATACAGATACTGTCACAACTATTCACATACCAATAGAGATACTCTCTCACATATTCATACATACAGCCTCACACACATTCATATACCTATACTCAAATTCTGACATCCTTTTAGATAATCATACAGACCTCCTTTATTTTGATTTATATACTTATGCAGTGTAACACTTATTCACATAGTCATGGAGAGACTCTTACACTCTCCATACAAATACTATAATACCTATTCACATACTGATACAGAAGCTCTGTGTTAGACTTGGCATCTTTTGGCGTGTTTCCCCTGAGTTTTTGCTTTCTGCACTCCCGGTTTTTACTCTGTTTTTGCTGGTGTAGCGTTTCTGCCCACTTTCCACACTGCTGATCAGTGGTAACATGCAGGTGTTTCTATAATAAATTGTGGTATTGATTAGTGTTTCCATGAT
Source organism: Lissotriton vulgaris (assembly GCF_964263255.1). Taxonomy (NCBI): domain Eukaryota; kingdom Metazoa; phylum Chordata; class Amphibia; order Caudata; family Salamandridae; genus Lissotriton; species Lissotriton vulgaris. The sequence goes on from NC_141694.1 coordinate 1,404,025,575, forward strand.
TGGCCATTTGATGTACCTGTTAGCCCCTAGTAAAGTGCACAGTGTGTGCCAGGGCCGGTGAATCAAATACTACTCGGGGGCCTGCAGCACTGGTTGTGCCACCCCCGTGAGTAGCCCTAAAAATGGTAACCCAGACCTGCCATTGCAGAGTCTGCGCACAGTTTGTAAATGCCATGTCGACTTGGCCAGTGTACACACTTGCCGGTCCTTAACCTTTCTTTTTCTTACATGTCAGGCACCCCTAAGGTAGGCCGAAGGTACCCCTGTGGACAGGGTGCAGTACATGTGAAAGGTAGGAAATGCCCTGGTTTGTGTGGCATGTCCTGGTAGCGAATTATGGCCCATTTCGTTTTTCGCTACTGCAAAGCTACCTGTTCCCCATAGGACAGAATGGGAAGTTTGTTTATAATATCTTATACACATAACTGGCCTGGGGAATTAGTTAAGAAAATAAAGTTTAGTATGCCTGAACTCAGAATCTAAAGATGCATCTCTTAGTGAAGGTGATTTTTACATTCTGTGTTTAAAAATACCACTTTTAGAAAGTAGGTATTTTCTTGCTCAGTAATCCTGTGAGCCTCTGCTGGAATGTGGATTGCCATCTGCGTTTTGGATGACAGAAGGCTGGGGAGCAGGAGTGGCTCCAGATAGTCTAGGTAGGTCCGGAAAGGGCTGAATAGACCTCGGCTGCGATGGGGAAAGGGGAAGGAGATTTCCTTGCACCTCAAAGGGCCTGGTCTGCCTCTGAAAATGCCGTCTCTACCTCCTGCCAGGAATTCACACCAGAGATGGCAGAACTGGTTCTGGCTGGGCACAGACACTCTCTGCCTAAGAGATCAAAAGACTTTGGGATATAAATATTGGGGCCCAGACCCCTGATCTTTAGAACTCTTTTGGATCAAGAAGACTACCATAAAGAAGAGCTGGAGAAGCTGTGAGGAGGAACTACCGCTTTACTGTGTGCTTTGCTGTGTTGGCCTGCAGTGGCTGCTTCTGTCTTGGGCAGTGAAAGGACTGGACTAAACTTTCTGCAATCTGCTTTTTGAGTTTCTCCAAGGGCTTGAGGTAGAGCTTGCCCCTGCTCACAAAGTCTCAGGAACAACAAAGACTTCAAGCTTTTCTGCCTGCAGTACTGGGTACTGTGTGTTTTGTGCTGCAGCGGTAAAGCAATATGACAATGTCTACGACACCGCTGCCGACTCCATGTCCTGACGGCACCGCAGAGGGCACGGCTGCAATGCCGCACCGTGACCTTGGTCTCACCGATGATGCCTGCTGATGCCGCCACTGAGCTGCTGCTTGCACCACGATCTGTGGGCACCACACTCCGCACTGCCTTTATTCACGACGAGGCCTTGGCACCACAGAGGGCACCGCCAAAACGCCGCACCATGACCCTGGTCTCACCGATATTGCCATCTGATGCCGCCACCGAGCCGTTGCTCGCACCGCGACCTGTGGGCACCGCACTCTGCACCACCTCGCTTCACAATGCCTTGGTATCCCCGATGCCGCCGCTCCACGCCGGAATCAACGCCGCTGCTTGCACCATGGTTCGAGGGCACCCCTCATCCCACACCGCAGCCTTGGCTCACTGACGCCAGTGCCTTGACTTCAGTACGTGAGCCGACGACAGCGCTTCAGCAACTACGCCACCGCTGCTTGCCCAATGACCTGCCACCACCATAACAAGCACCGCCTTCATCTTGCACCGCGACCCTGGTCTCACTGATGACGCCATCCGACGCCGCCACGGAGCCGCTGCTCGCACTGCGACCTGGGGGCACCGCACGCTGCACCGCTGCACTTTGCAACGCTGAACCCGATGCCTGCTGACGCCTGCCGACGCCAGCGCTCCTTATTCCAACAGAAAGGAGCTCGATCTGCAATGCAAGTGATGTCATGGGCCTCGACGCCCTGCCTTTCTAACAGGTATTGTTTGTGTGTCTTTCCGACACCGTAGTTGGTCCGCAATGCTGCGACCAGCCTGAACTGTTTGGATTTGTTGCTCATGACGCCGTGATAGTCCAGGATGGAGTTATCAACACCAAGGAACTGTTTTTAAAACTTATTTTGACAACTGTAGATTTTTGAGTACTGTATTGTGGATTTTTAGCGTTTATGGTCTTATAATATATAAAAATATTGGCTATTTTTCTAAACTGGTGTGGTGTCCTTTTGAAGGGCTTACACTGTATTACTGTCGGGTATGTGCAAATGCTTTACACACTGTCTCTAAGATAAGCCTGACTGCTTGTGCCAAGCTACCAAGGGGGTGAGCAGGGGTTATTTTAGGAGTGTAACTCCCTTATCCTGACTAGCAAGAACGGTCCCTACTTGGACAAAGGTGCAAGCCCTTACCAACGAGAGACCCTCCTTTTGAACACTCTGACATCCTGTCACATATCTATAGAGAGGCTCTCACACTCTCTCACATACCCATACATAGCGTTATAGTCTTTAACATATCCACACATAACCTTTCACACACACATCTATAAATTGTCATCGCCTGTCACATACCCATACAGATAGTTTCATAATCATCCTTATATGAACACATATACTCGCACATATTTTCACATACCATGTATAGAGCTTTATGTCCTTTGACAAACCCATACACAGACTGTCAGGCTCTCTCACATATTCATACATACACAGTGATACCATGTTAGAGACCCTGTACAGGCACCCTTATACCCATTGACATACCTATACAGATACTCACACCCTCTCACATATCCATACACACACCCCTATAGCCATTTGCATGCCAACACATAGACTCAGACTGTTTCACATACTTATTCAGACCTACTCTATTCCCATTCACATACTTATACAGACAGTGTAACACCCATTCACATATTTGTACAAAGACTCACCCATACTCTCCCATACCCATACATAATCTCTCAAACCCTTACACATACATATTGACAATTTATTCTATTCCCATTCACATACTTATATAGGAAGTATAACATCTATTCCCATAATCGCACAAATGCTCTTGTACCCTGTCTGATATCCATAGAGTCATTTTAAAGCCATTCACGTACTGATACACAGACTCTGATATCCTGTCACACACCCATAGAGAGATTGTCACACCCTGTTACATACTGGTATAAACACTGTTACAGCTTGTCGCATACGTATTAAGACCTTCTTTTTTCCAATCCACATATGCATTCAGACAGTCTCACACCTATGCACATACCCTTCTAGATACTTTCACACCCTCTCACATACCCATATAGGGACTCTTACATCCTCTCACATACCTATGTATGTTTATGTTTATATTTAATTGCTTATAAAGCGCTCGAATGCCGAAGTGTCTTGGCGCTGAGGTGTGGGGCTAAAAAATGAGTGGTGACATAGCCTATGTAGTTGTAAAAAGTCAAGTTTTTAGATTCTTGCTGAAAACTGGAGATTTGGCTGGCATCTCAGGGACAGTGGCAGCTTGTTCCACAGCTTAGCCGCACAATAAGTTATAGCTCAGCCCCCCCATCTGGCTTGTTTGAACTTCACAGTTTCTATGAAACCTTGGCTGGCAGACCTGAGGGCACATGAGGGAATGTATAATGTAAAAAGTTTTTGAAGATCTGCTGAACTCCCCCCGTTTATTGCCTTATATACCAAAGTTAAGGATTTAAATTTGCATTTTGTAAGGACTGCAATTATTGCAGTTGGAATTTGTCATTGCATTGGAATAATCCAGCTTTGAAAGAAAGAAAAAGAGCTACCATCACTGTTTTTAGGAGCTCTTGGGGTATGAAAGGAAACATTTTTCTCAAAGTTTTTTAAAGGAGAAAACATGAGGAGATAAGACTATTCACCTGGCACCAAAGTTCAATTTATTATCGAAAATGATCCCTAAATTTCTAACCTTTTCGACTGGACGAGGACACTCTCCGGCCTCTGACGGCCACCAAGCCCGGTTGCAAAGGGGTTGGCCTGGTCCAAACTCCATCACCTCTGTCTTCTCTGTATTCATTTTCAAATAGCTCTGGCAGATCCAGGCCATGATGTCAGTGAGGCAGGCGTGAAACCTAGCTGCTGTGGTCTCTGGCTGGTTAGTGATGGAAATAATGAGCTGGGAATCGTCAGCATACAAAACCAATCCGAAGCCATGTCTCCTTACTAAGTTGGCCAGAGGAGTGACATACAGATTAAACAGAGTTGGTAATAGCACAGACTCTTGCGGCACTACACAGGGGAGGTGAAAACTCTCTGACTGCATGCCATCCCAAAACAGCTTCTGCTCCCTTGCCTCCAGAAAGGAGGACAGTAGGGACAGTGCAGTCCCTTCGACCCCTATATCCCTCAGCCGCTGCACCAGGTCAGTGTGGTTTAAGGTGTCAAAAGCAGCTGAAAGGTCAAAGAGCACGAGGACCGCCCTTCCCCCAACATCCACAGCCCTGCTGATCTCTTCGGCTGCAAGAATTAGTGTCGACTCAGTAGAGTGACGCTGGCGAAAGCCATGCTGTGAAGAATCCAGCAGGTTGTTTTCGTCAAGATAATCTGTTAACACATTCACTTATCCATACAGATTGATACACCCTGTCACATACTCAAACATAGACTTTTACACCCTGTCACATAGCTATACTGTGTCACAACCATTTACATAGCCATACAGAGACTGTCACCTACTCTGATATACCCATGAAGAGACCCTTATATCCATTTACATACCCATACACAGGTTTTTATACCCTCTCACATATCCATTAATAGACTATGAGACCCTCTCACTGTCACAACCATTCACATTCCTATGGAGATACTTTCATATCCCCTGAGATCTCTGTATAGATACTGTTATACCCATTCACATACCTACACAAAGCCTCTCACCCCTTCTCTGAATATGCTGTATTGTTTTATTATTAGTAGTTACTTAGTGAACAATTTGATGATTTAATCTGGTCCTTAATGTATTATTTATTACTTTTCCAGGTATACAGTTTTGGAAAAGAAGAACACCTACAATGTCTGACAAAATGCAAAAAAGAAAGAAACAGAGGAAACAGTATTATCAACTTCAAAGTGGGAAATAAACAAAATAAGGTGGAGAATATGCAGAGGACAAAAGAAAAGCTGGTAAGAGTGTTCAGCAATTTCTCCCAAAAATATGTAGTAAAATGCAGAATGAGAGTACAGTCTTATCTAAAAATGGAATTTGCACATCAAGTGGAAAAAAGGAAGGAGATTGTGTTTCGTAAAGTAGGAAATGTTCTAAGAAATCAAAGTAGCAAAACAACGTGAAAAATTAGCAAAAAAACTCTTCTATTACTCCAACAAAAAAATATTGTCCTCATATTGTCAAATGACGACTTGGTAGAACCACTATTTAAACTTCAATGCTGGGTGGCAAAGGTACATTTTCCTGCTTCTCTGTCACTTGATGTCTTTAACAACAATTACATTAGCACATGTGCTTGTACTTTTACAACAAAATGAAAGAAACAAAAAGGAATTAACAACAGTGTCCCTTCACCTTCTCCATTATGGTGATACAGTCATCATTTTCTTTCAAAACAAGTTGTTAGCATTTACAACAGTGAACAATCATTTCTTTAAACTCTGCGCAAGTTATTGTAATGGTGGTATTTGCAGAAGGTTGGTTGGCAGTATATGACGATCCCCTTACGTCAGTAGAAGATGTTGCTTTCTCCTTCACCATTCTTAAATATGCACATTCATAGTTGCTCTTGATGTCCTTCCACATTGAGAATTTGCTGTAACTGTACTTTTTCATACTTGCTCTGCAAAGCTGTTTCCCACACAGCTTACATTCAAAGTATCTGGCACTGGCTTTCTTTTCTCGAGAAGGTAAAATAAAGCAGTTCCACAAGATCAAGGTATCTCTTTATGTGTGGTTTTCTCAGAATTTGGGTGTGTTTAAACAAGAACCAATAGAAATGAACATTTCAGTTATATTATTAAGTCCCTCTGTGAATTCGGCTGCACATTAAAAACGTTTTAAATATGTTATAATAATTACAGTTATAATATATATATTTATGTGCAGTTGAAATAGTTATATAGTTATATGTAAATGAATAATGTTGTTTAATTGTTTTGTTCAGATACATGTGTTTTTCTATTTGTATTTGGTGTCATTGTTACTTGTTTGTTACCTATTTTCAAGTCTATATACTGCATTTTGTTTTTACCTTTTTCATGATTGTCACTGGTTTGACTTCATTGATATTGTAGTATGTACAATTCTTTATATAGTATTTTTCCAAACTTTTTATAGTTACTAATTTTCAGGTACATACTGATGTATACGCTGACAAAGCCAGTTAAAATTTGATGTATACACAAACACACCCAAGTACTGATTGAAGCATACACTAACACACCCAGACTCACACTGATGCATTCACTCACATATTCACTCATACACACAGTGAGACACTCTAGGACTCAGTCATACATAAACTAATACAACCATAAACAAACGAATCCATTCAGTAATACATACTCACATGTATTCATACACATTCTGACACATCCTAGGAGTGAGTGACACATACACTGTCATAGTAACGCACACACTCATGCATTTACTGACTTACTCATATATAGACCCAGATGCCCTATGACACACTAATAGATATACTAGCACACCCCTTCACACACTGATGCACTGACAGTCTAACTCAATCATAACACATTACACTTTGATACATACACTGACAAACCCATGAACACACAGATGCATACACTGGCACACCCAGAGACTCACTGATGCATACACTAAAACACATTGACATACCCTGTGACATACACTGACACCCCTATCAACACACTCTTTCATGCAGTGACTCATCCAGAGATACACTGAGGCATATACTGACACACCCAGGCACACAGTCATTTATATAGTGACAGACCCAAACATACACTTAGACATACTCTGACACAAGTAGGGAGACATCTAGACAAACACTGACACAGGTCAGTACACAGTGATACATAGACTGACATACCCACTAAGACACACATTGATACATTGAGATAGGAAGCCACACACCTACAGCTACACTGACACACCCAAAGAGACACTCACATATAAACTGATACACCCATAGGCACAGTCATTCATTCAGTAAGAGACCAAAACGCACACTGACACATTCACAATGATACTGGGGCATACACATGTTCATATCCTGACAGAACCAAATATACACTTACATTAGCACTAGTAGGAACACTCCTACACATATAGTTATGATATGATATGATATGTTACTTGTAAAGCGCTCGGATGCCGTGGTGTCTTGGCACTGATTGTGGTACATGGGAAAGGAGAGCTCTGAGCGAAACCCTTAGATGGCGGAAAATTACCACGTTTCCAGCGCTTTCCTAAACATCAGTAGGTTAGGTTGGAGTCGTAAGGTGGACGGCATCTGATTCCATAGCTTCGCCGCACAGAAAGATAGGGAACGCCCCCCCACCCCCCAACCTACCTTGCGGAATTTCAGAGTGCAAATGAGGCCCATCGTTGTGGATCTGAGTGTTCTGATGGGAGAGTACCTAGAAAACAACTTTTGTATCTCCCCAGAGATACTTCCGTAAAGGGCCTTATGTACCAGACAGAGGGACTTGAATTCAGCTTGTTGCTGGACTGGGAGCCAATGCAAAGTCCTGATGGCAGGCGAGGTGGAGAAACCCTTAGGGATATTCATAAGTAGTCTGGCTGCAGCATTTTGCAAGGATTGCAGCTTCATCCTCTGCGCCTTATCAATTCTTTGCAAAGAGTGCGTTGCAGTAATCTAACTTAGAAAGAAATAGTGCCACTACAACGGTCTTTTGGAGTTCATGTAGGATGAATGGAAAGATTATCCTTAGATTTTTCAGAAGGAAAAAGCAAGAGGAGGTCAGATGGTTAACTTGGGCTGAGAAATTGAGTTGATCATCGAAGTTCACACCCAAGTTCTTGACTTTAGTGACAGGGTGCGGGCAATCACCCGCCTCTGTTGGCCACCAGGTGTTATTCCACAAAGATGGTCCCTTGCCAAACTCCAGGACCTCTGTCTTGTCAGTATTTATCTTCAGAAAATGTTGGCTCATCCAGCTCATGATATCCTTCACACAAGCATAAAAACTGCTGGCAATAATCTCTGATTGTTTAGATACCGATATCATGAGGTGGGAGTCATCCGCATTCGTGATCAAGGAAAAGCCGTGTTTTCTGGCAAGGTTAGCCAACGGGGATACATATATGTTAAAAAGCGTTGGTGACAAGGCCGATCCCTGCGGGACTCCGCATGGGAGGTGGAAAGTCTCAGACTGTAGACTCTACCAGTGAATGTTCTGCTCCCTGTCTTCTAGGAAGAAGGAGAGGGGGAGAGGAGGAGAGGAGAGTCAGAGCAGTATCCTCTATGCCCATATCCCTCAGCCGCTGCACTAATGCCGATAGGTCTAAGAGGATGAGGACCGCTCTGCCTCCCCCTCCCCCTCCCTCCATCAACTATCTTCCAGATCTCCTCAGTGGCTAATATCAAGGCCGTCTCAGTAGAATGACAGGGCCTGACGCAATGCTGTTTCGGGTCCAGAAAATTATTTTCTTCAAGGTATTGTATTAGCTCCATGTTCATTGCTCTTTCTAAGATTTTTGCTGTGATTGGCAGCCTAGAAATTGGTCGGTAGTTTTTTGTCTCCAAGGGATCAAGAGTTGTTATTTTAAAGGATTGGCCTGATACAGGCTTTTTTCCAGGCACTGGGATATAGGCCAGTATCTAAGACCTGGTTTAGAAGAGGGGTAAGGTGATCACAGATAGTCTTAGATACTAATTGAAATAATGCTGGGGCAAGGGTCATTCGGGGAGCCCGACTTTGTTGATAGTAGGAGCTTATTGACCTCCTCCTGAGAGAGTGACCTGAAACGAGATGTACATTGTTACAACGCATGCTTTTACCACGTATGCCTTTACAACACAGGTTTTTCAACGCAAGTCATTATAACGACTTGTGTTAGGGGGTGCTGGATAGTGAATAGTTTATTTACTATTCCAACTCCAGTCCCCGTGGATAGTAGGGAAGGTGTTGGATAGTAAATTAAACTATTGCCTATCCTAGAGTGCCCCCCAGCGCAAGTTGTTGTAATGACTTGCTTTGAAAAACCTGCATTGTAAAGGTACTTACTGCGTGGTAAAAGTTGTGTCGTAAATAATGTTTCCCCCTGAAACGTGAGAGCCTACAGTCTACTGCCCTGGCTTCCATGACTGGAGTGTTACTACCAGTCATAGCAGTGGCAGAGTTCAGAAGGTCGTTATAGATCATTTGTAGCCAATTTGTTACAAAAAGCTTGGTCTGGTCTGAACTGATCGGCGTGCTGCCGTTTGACTAATGTATGGACAGTTTAAAAAAGTTCCTTGGAGGAGTTTCTGGCATCCTCGATTTAATATGCCCGTTTGACTTCAATGATGGCCCTCTTGTATTTTTCTAGGTTTAAGTTGTAAGCTGCCTTATGCCCGTGCTATATTTGGACCTCCAGGTACGTTCACTTCTTCTACAAATCATCTTTTCGCGTTTAAGGTCAGGACCGTACCAAGGTGCAGTTGCTGAGACTCTTTTAACTGTGGTATTTACTTCGGGAGCAATGCCATTTACTGCTACCCAGATCCAATTATCGAGCTGGTCAACTGCTACATCATTGTCCCTGGCCAGGATGTGCGGACAGGAGGTCAAAGCCTGCTCCAGATCGCTCCCTTGTCTCTTATTCCAATGCCTGAACCTCACCCTGGTGGCATGCATGGGAATTGAAAGCTAGACTTGACTTTCGTTACCTCAAAGTAAATAGCCCGGTGATCAGTTCAGGGTAGAGGTAGGATCTTAGTCATAGTTATATCTGGATCATTAGTAAAGATCCCATCTAACGTGTGACTCGCAGAATGTGTGGGTTTGGACACTAATTGGGTGAGACCATATGCTGCTAGGATGTCCAAAAGTCTAGCTGTATCTTGGTTACTGCATAACTCAAGGTGATAATTAAAATCACCTAGAATGGTCAATGAGTCAGAGTCCAGACACAATTCTAGAATATTCAAGAGGGCTTGGGAGAACGCCGCTCTGGGGGGCAGGTACACAAGTAGCCCTTGAAACGTAGAGCAGTCATTGAGTTTAAAGGAGAAATGCATCACCTCTGCAGGAAGCAGCATGGTGGCCTCAAAACGCAGCTTTAGGTGGCCTCGATAAATCAGGGCTATACCCCCACCTCTACCCCCAGTCCTATCCTTTTTAGCCACAGCATAACCAGGGGGAAGGACCAAATTCCAGTCAGGGTCTGAGCTTTCATCTGTCCAAGTCTCTGTCAGAAAAACAATATCCGGCTTGTCTAGCTGTAGGAGACATTCTAGTTGGAACTTATGTTTTATTAGTGATCGTGTGTTTAATAGCAAATATGTCAAGGTTTGTTTTTGCCCTGGTTTAACAACCCTGCCCGACTGACCACAGTTTACACATGCCTTTTGCAGGGGAGATTGCCTGGGATCCTGGACTTCCGTTCGTTCTGGGTTGGCCTTATTCCTCGTGTACTGTGTGTTAAGGTCCCCACCCACGATCCTAGTTGATGGAGTAAAACAGAAATCACACCCTGGGCATTCATACTCTTCTAACTTTTGCCCCCCTTTCCAACTGTTAGGAGCGTTGCACTCACCTCTCCTAAGTGCAAGGAGTTACGGACGTGTGTAACTGCGGATGGCAAATTGACCAGGGGTTCTGGCGCTCCGGGCACCAACGGGTGCAGACGGGCTTGCCTTTGGTGTGCCGGCGGTGCCCGCTGCGTGCGCCCGCTGCTCGCGTCTGCTGCACGGTTGAGCCAGCACAGGTCAGCACACAGTGATACATACACTGACACACCTATTAACAAACTGATTGACTTACTGACATAGCAAGGTACACATCTACAGATACACTCATACACCCAGATACACACAGTCATTTATATTGACACATTTATACACACCGCCATTCATTCACTGACAGACCGAAAGTAACACAGTAACTCATAGAGAGTTACACTGAGAGATACACTGACAGGTAGACTGAGCCACCCATGTACACACTTTTTTCTGCAGAGAAACATCCAATCACACAGTAACACATACACTGATACATCAACACATACTTATTTAAACACTGACATACCCAGTCACAAACAGATGCATACTCTAAAACACCCAGGTATAAAATTCTTCATATAGTAATACACCAAAGCACACACTAACGTATATATTTTAGCATGTAGGCACACATTAACACATACACTGACACATCTATGCACTTATTTATTCATACTGTAGCACACCCAGATACATACTAACATATGTAGTGAGACACTCACACATACACTTATTAAAACACTCATACAGCTATAAAATATTAAGAACATTCACACAGCTCTTTAAGGAAGATGTGGTGTTTTTTTTATTTGCACAATGTTCTATTGCCTATAGCAAACATGGAGCGACAAAAATGATATCCCAACATGTTGCATATGAAAAGCCCCCAACAGTTTTAAAACAGTAAAAAAGTACAAAAATGACCAAACATCTCTATTGTATTTCGTTTAAAAAAAAAATTATGTCCTCAGATTTCCAAATGGCATCTTGGGCCAACCGCTGTTTAAAGTTTAGAGATGGTTGGGTGATGGAACATCTTCATCATTCTCTGTCACTTGAGGAACTTCCACTGTGTTTAACAAGTGTAACATTAGCACATGTCCTTGTGCTTTTGTAACGATAGAAAGCAAACAAGAAGAAATTAACATTGATGCCCCTCCCCCTTTTCCAAAATGGTGATAATGTCATAATTTTTTTTTAAGTACTTGACATTTGTAACATTTAACAACCCTTTCTTTGAATTCTGTACAAGTTGGTGCAATGCTGATACTTCCTGAAGGTTAGTTGGACATAGATGAAGATGTTGCTTTCTCCTTCAGCTTTCTAAGATAGGCACATTTGTGATTACTCATGATGTGCATCCACATCGAGGATGTGCTGTTACTATACTTTTGCATGTTACCTCTTGAAAGCTGCTTCATACACAACATGCATTCCACGTCCCAGGGCATGGATTTCTTTTCTCCAGAAGGCACAAGGAACCAGAACCAGACATCACTTTCCTTCCAGCTGAAAGTAACTTCTTCTTCCACTATTCCTTCTTCCTCTTCTGGAGCTACAGCAGGTGATATGTTCGCTTCTGCCATAATGAAATGCACCAATCAGATTTCAATCTTTCTTCTCTAACAGCCAAGATCAAAGTGACTGTTTTGGGTGTAGTTGTATCAAAATTTGGGTGTGGTTCAAAAGGAAGCAATGAAAATAAAGGTTTGGTTTTTATTTTCAAGTGACTCCGAGGATTCCGCAGCAAATCCTTGGATTTGTGCAGTAATAAAACAGCTCATTTGAGCAGGAAATTTAAAATAAATATTTTTAAAACATTCAAATGTATTCATAAATCTTTATTTCGGCCCATTAGAGCCATAAAAGATGCATGAAAACAACAGTACATAGCACATTTGTAAATAGAAGAATAAGTATATTTACATACAGTTGGATGGGGTTAGGAAATAAATACAATAAAATCCATAATTTAATTAAAAAGGCAATAAAATAAAAACATGTACATTATAAAATCAATTTGAACAGTTCCAATATTAATTTCGTCTAATGAATTGATCATTGTACAGCCATTTCATAAATCGCAACACACATCGGACACGGAGTACTCAAACACATTCCTGATCACTTATAAGTCCAGACCCATTTTTTTACGTTCAAAGCTTGCTGCCAAAAGGAATCAATTGATGCCAAAGACAATCACTTGTCTGGTGTCCGTTTTCATAATCCTATATGCTTCATTATATGAGCGTACGCCTATAGCGTTGCACGGTGGCTTAATCCATCTTTTCCTGGCCATCACATATGCTGCACAGAAAAAGAGGATATGGTTGTCATCTTCTTTAGTACAGTTCTGACACCACATGCATATCTCACTTGTTATCGGTCCCATGGACCTAGACCATCTTGCTAGAGTTACATTAGTTTTCAGCATTCCATACCTGAATTTCAAATATAGAATTTTGGACAAAGGTGGACGGACCTCGTCTAAGAAGTCCTCAAAGTATGGAGTATGCTTATAAGCCAAAAAACTGATTATCATTGACCCACCAGCATGGCAGTTTGGAAGATTGCATATTATATAATCACAGAAATTCGTTTTCACCAATTTCTTGGAGCTTTGCGTCAGACTTGAGGGCTCTTCCCAAAAATGGGACAGCCAAATTCTACACAACCATGTTCGCACGTGTTTCAACCATGCATTAGAATTATGCAAATCCAATCTCATTATTTCAAGAAGGCCATCTCTGTAATCTTCGACTTCTGGAGTACTCCAGAGTCTCACCCAAAAGGATAATGGCCGTAGGATTGCATAATGGTCTGTGCGCTTCATATTTAGGTCTAGCATTAAAGGTAAACGTGGGGTTAGTTTAGGTAATCTTAGAAGGCTTCTATAAAATTATTTTCACTTCTCATAAAAATATTCCCAGCTATTGGCCCCCATATTTCTGTGCCGTATAGCGCTGCGGACTGGGCCTTGAACTTAAACACTTCTAATGCTGGGGATACTGCCTTACTCTGACTTGCCCCATGTTTCTTTAAAATAGGAAAAGTGTTCTGAGTTAAAATCATTTTACTCTTCTCTGCTTGGGTTTTCCACGAATGCTTTGAATCTAAAGAAACACCCAGGTAGGTAAAATTCAACACTAGTTCCAATTTTTGATCATTTAAAAATAAATTCCCCTGAAAGCTTTTGTGAGGGTTTATGGCCATACATTTTGTTTTTTTTGTATTGATTCCCAAGCCATTGTTTATTACAATAGAGTTGGAATGAGTTTAAAAGGGTTTGCAGACCTTTTGGTGTTTGCGAAATTAAAATTGTGTTGTCTGCGAATAAGAGGGCGGGGACCCTTTCTCCATTCAGCCTGGGGAATCATTGTTACAGTCTTCTAAGTGTGCTGAAATATCATTAACAAACAAGGAGAAAAGCGTGGGAGCCAGCACACACCCTTGGCGGACACCACGCATTATCGGGATAGCTTTTGTCAATTCTCCGTTTGGTCCCCAGCACACTCTTGCGTAATTGTTTTTATGTAGCCTTATGATATGTTGGAGTAAGCAGACCGGCAACCCCTGCGAATACAGGCAATCCCATAAAAGATCTCGCGAAACGAAATCAAATGCAGCCCTAAGGTCTACAAATGCAACATATATGTGCCCTTTCCTTAAATAAATATACTTCCAACAAAGGCAACAAAATCTAAAAACTTGATCAATAGTACTTATACTACTCCTAAAACCTGATTGGAACTTAGTAAGTATGGCATTCTTGTCCATCCAAGAGTTCATACGTATTAAAATATGCCTAGCAAATATCTTTTGTAAAATATCCATTAAACTAATCGGGCGATAGTTGGACGGATCATTCCCATCGCCCTTTTTAAAAATCAAGAAAATTTCCGCACCCCTCCAACTGTCAGGATAATCTGCAACCGCTACTAGGATATTAAAAAAATGGTTAATATAGGGTGCCCAGACGTTTATCTCGTGTTTATATAAGTTGCCTGGGACTTTGTCTAGGCCTGGTGCCTTACCATTTTTAACCATGTTAATAGCTAGCTCAATTCCTCCTATAACAAACTCTAAAGTGCAAGTGCATGAAGAAAGCCAGGGCTGATCATTTTCCCTTGACCCTGTATGTTCTGGGGCTTTATATAAATGAGAGAAGTGGTCAACCCAGGTCTGCTCATCAAGGAACACATCCTGAGCCCCTCTTCCTACATGGTTCCCATTTGCCACCAATCTCCAGAACCCCACATTGTCCTTATTCTTTGCTGCTGATAACATATTCGCCTAACTTTCCTCATCCCAGTTTGATCTAGCTTTTGCCTGGGTCATTTTATATTCTTTTCTTGCCACCTTGATCACTTCTGGTGCTTTACTTTTATCGCCTCTAGAAGAGTAGCCTTGCCAATACGGCAGTCCTTATCATACCACGATTGTCTGCCAACTAAGCTAATATTCTTTTGACAGTGTTTTTTAGGCATTTTTGTAATATATGGTATTAATGCTTTGAAAAACCTGTTATGTAGATCGATAAAAGTATTGTCCCCTGCTGATAGAATTGTAATACTGGAAAAAGTGTCTGCTAAAAGCGAGTAAATACACACTAACACTTCTCCATGATGCAATATTTGAACCCATTTGAGCGATCGTCTGTTATTGCTTACTAATGGAGTATCATTGTTGGAGTTAGTCAGAGCGGGGCTTCCAATCACTTCACTATCACTGGGAAATAAGCACAGGCGATTATCAATTGAAGTGGACGATGATCACTTTCAAACCTGGGCATAATCTCTAGGTCAATCAAATATGGCCAGATATCAAAGGTTGCAAGGATATAATCGATTTTGCTTTGGGAGTTGTTCTTTACAAAAGTCGCAGCTCTATGTAAATCAGAGGGGAGACGCCCATTGCAGGCCCTCAGCCCATATACAGTTGCCAACCTCATTATTTGGACTGCTAGGGGAGTACAACGCACCGCCTCAGTGTTAGATAAAGGTGGAATGTTATTAGCCCTGTCCTCTTCATCAAAAAAGTCACCGAGACCCACAATTGGCTCATAGTTACATTTCAGGTCTCCACCTAGTATCTCTTCCAAGCCGTTTATAAAGCTATCTAATTTTTCCAGTGTCAGAGACTCCCTAGATAGGCTGCATGGTCTGTTATAAACATTAAATAGGAAGAGAATCCTGCCTTTTTTCCTATTAACCTTCAGGCCAAGTATATCCACTGAATCAATAACTAATAAAGTTATGCGGCTCTCCAGGGATACCTTTACCCATATAGTGAGTCCCCCAGAGTGCCTACCTCTAACTGAGGGTACTGCCTCAATATTGTAGGTCCTATATCCGACTCTATGCGGTATTTCCAGGCCCATGTTTCCTGTAGGAAGCAAATATCGCTAGAATCTATGTAATTGCTCCATTCAGGATCACACAAGTTTTTCAAAAGGCCCGCTATATTCCATGATATTAATTTTAGGTTTGGTGGTGTACAACCCATCCTAACTATCCTTTGATCATCTAAAATTACATCTTGGATACCTACATTGGTGCCAGTATTAGCCCTATTTATAACTCCTGCAACACCCGTTGATAGAGGCGGATCCTGACTCACCTGAACGTTAATTCCTATTGCCTCCTTATTCAATGCTTGAACAGTGGTTTCTTGTGGGGAAACATTAGGCTCTTTTCCCCCGCATAAATCCCTGCCTACCTCTAATTCAAGACTTACACGCGTTGTTGGAATTAGTCAATCAACCATCTCCAAAGTTGGTAGATCCCAGAATCTATTGGAGATGTGAAGAGGAAATGGAGTAACCGGCTTCCTGCCTGCTCCCTCGATCGATGATCTATAAAAGTACCCTAGTGGGAGAGCATGAATATTAGTGCATGTCTTCTGGGACCCATCACATACTCTCAATAGGTGACGTACTGTGTTAGGGCGATTAAAATTTACGACTATACAGTCCCCATCTATGTCTTTCTTTTGCTCTCCCACCCAACCTACCCTTCGAACCACGATAATCTCATTCGTTTTTTGTGGGTTGAGTCCTTTATACTTTTGTAGCCAATCCACAGCCTTATTCCTAAGACTGAGCCAGGTTTCTGTTTGATCTCTCCTCAGTGCAGGCACTCCAGTTAAAACTAAAACATATGGGCATGCTGCTTGAGGTAATCTTAAATTGTCAATATTAGGGGTTACATCCGGATCATTAGGCTTGGCTATGGATAAAGGCAAATTACTTTTCCTACAATGAGACAAAATTCCCTGATACTTGATCAAGCCTTCTACCCCCTGAACCGGAGATATTAATTCGAGGTTCAGTCACATTTGATAATCAAATGCTCTCACTTGGGACAGCTGATTCAACCGAGGGAGCTAACACTGTCTGTGCCATGGTATTCGTACTTGGGATCCATTCTTTAACTCTGACTTCGCTTAGTGTTTTTTCCACAAGTACTTTAGCACCTTCTTTGAAAATATATTTCCCCTTTTTTATCATAACATCCAGTTCCATTAATGCCTGGTTTATAACTTGGATTTTGTCATCTAAATCCTTCATCCTGGAGACCATAAGATTGTTTATTTGCACCTGTACAGATTGCAGAGTGGATTTGAAGATATCTGCAACAACAGTTCCCAATGACTCCACCATACTATTGATACCGATGGACAGCGGAGAATAGGGCATCTCAGTTTGTGTGCCAAAAGATCTACTTTTGAGGCTACTATTATCACTTGGTTCATTCTGACTATTCACTGGATTCTGTTTCACACCCACACCTCCCTTTTTATTATATGTCAGTTTCCTTTGCAACATAGGTTTTGCTTTACTTTTTTCCTGAGTCCCTTTCCGTGTCCACCTCTGTCCGGTCAACATCGGTGGTGACAGAGATACTTCTGAGTCCAACTGCATTCTATCAGTAGCTAGGGGAGGATCTACTATTATACTCTCTGATGTGTGAACACGAGATGGAGTATTTTCGCTTAAAATTAATTGTGGAGAATTTGAGCGAACTAGTGGGCTGAGTGCTTTATATGAATGTAAGGTTGAGGGGTCCAATGACAACCTTTTTTCCACAAGTGCTATCACATGATTTATAAGTGATTCAGTTCAGAAAACTTTATTCGGTTATATTTCATAACCATAAAAGTGCATAAAATCACATTAACATTTTACAGTCATCAAACATCAATTAACAATCAATTTAGGAAAAGTGATAACAATCTATACTAAGTATTTATACACAAGCAAAAATCATATTATCATCGTCTTACGCAGATAAAATACACTTTTAAGAAACGCCACCACGAAAGAAACAGAAAAAATATCTTCAAGGGTCTGTATGGCCAGAAATGCAGGACAACACTGTCTCAAATTCATATATTTTAAAATTGGCATAATCCATCTCCTTCTAGATGTCACATAAAATCTACAAAAAAATAAAATATGAATATCCGATTGATCAGAGACATTGTCACAAGGGCATATACAGAGAACCGTGGACCAGTCATTTGTGGCTGGGAAGCTCAGTAATCTAAACAATATTCCAAATCAAAATCTTATCAATAAGAACCTTTCATGTTCAATCATTTGTAAGTTTAGATAAGGCTGAAAAGTCCCTCCTTTAGTAATCATTTGATGGGAAATCACAGTCTTTTCTACCATTTCAACTGATTCTCTTTGATTCACCATAAAGTCTAGGCACAATTGTTTGAGAGTCTTCCTAGTAATATTGAACATAGTTTCTGGCTCATCAAAATACTCCGGGTGCTTGATGTTATTAAAAGCAGTTTTTATGTAGCATAACCATTTTATCCTTTTGGCCCCGTCCAACTTTAACACATCTCCCAAGATAAGTCGGTTTAAATGACATCTCTCAGTAGTCCACACCCGATGCCAAAGCAGCAATGGTTGAATTTTAATTAGGTCTTCCGGAAAATAGATACCCAGTTCTGTGTGGCAGTTATAGTTTGACGTGCTCGATGGGAGTGACAATAGAAATCGTAAAAAATTATTTTCACTTATTTGCAAACTATTAACATGTAGATTTCCCCAAATACCAGCCCCATATAGCGCTACTGAGACACAGCTACTCTTATAAATATATAACAGCTCTTTGACTGGCTTTTTGCCCATCTTTTTGCTAAAGGACTTGAGGGCCATTATGGCTTTGGAGAAGAGTAAGTTCCTGGCCTGTATTGCCCTGTTCCAGTTCCCAGTATGATCAAAAAGAATCCCCAAATACGAAAAAGTCGGGGTATGCTGTAGTGGGGTTGATCCAATAAACATTGTTTTCTACTTTTGTCGAACATTTCCCCCACAATTCATCACAAATGTCTTGGTACAGTTAATTTGAAGTTCGAGTTTGTCCATAAAACCACTAAAAGACGAAATCATGGCCTGCATAGCTAATGGGGTTCTGGCCATAAGCACCGTATCATCTGCATAAATGAGTGCAGGTAACCGGCGAGTCATGGCACTTGGCATGTCATTACATTCCTTTAGGAGTGAGTCCTCTAAGTTGTTAATGTAAATAGAGAATAGGAATGGGGCAAGGACGCATCCCTGCCTCACGACCCTTCCCACTCTGAATTCCCTTGTACACTCACCATTTAAGCCAAATCTGACCATTGCACCAGCTCCATTGTACAATTCTCTTAAAAAGCTGATGGTATTAGCTTCTACTCCCAGGCTAGTTAGGATTATCCATAATTTGCCGTGGTTTACAAAATCAAAGGCTGAAGTGAGGTCTAAAAATGTTAGATAGAGTCTACCTCCCTTAGCCGTGGTATATTTCTCAATCAGAATTGATAGATTAAGTACTTGCTCAGTTGTGCCAACTCCTTCTCGGAACCCATATTGGAGATCACTTATAATATGGTGTTCCTCTGCCCATTTCTGGAGTCTGTCTAAAATGACTCTCCCAATAATTTTTATGGTAGAGTCAAGTAGTGATATGGGCCGATAACAGGCACAGCTGGATCTATCTCCTTTTTTAAATATCGGAATGATGATCGATTTATACCATGTATCAAGTAATCCTTTAGAACAGGTGGCATTAAAGATCCTGGTAAGTATCGGAGCCCAAAGATCGATGTTCTTTTTAAAGATGTCTACTGGGACACCGTCGGGCCCTGGTGCCTTGCCCCCAAGACTAGACTTGATACCCTTAATTACCTCATCAAGTTGGAAGTTAAGTTGATGGCCTTCTACATATTTCTCCTTAACCATAGATTCCTTTATAAGATCGGTGGTGGATACTGCTGTATTGTATAGAGTTTCAAAATGCTTCACCCAATCTTCCTCACTTACGGCTATCTCCATACGGGCCTTTGAACTATCCTTAAAAAAGGTGCATTGACTGCTTTCCAAAAAGCAGTCATGTCCTTTAGTTCTGAGGCTTCCAGAATGGCAGACCATCCTTTATTTTTTTTAAAACTCCTTTTGAGTTTTAAGTGCTGTTTTGTACTCCTTACGTAAGACCCTTATCAGGGATTGATTTCTCACTTGCTGCTGCAGAGCCAATTTTAGCAATTTGTGAGCTTTGCTACATGCCGGTGTAAACCACCCTTTGTTTCTCGCTTTACACTTGTTAGCCTTAACATCAACCCATAGACCTTTTTTTATGTTGGCGATAAGCTCTCTGAAATTAATTATAATTTCAGAGTCCTTTGTTTCCGGGTCTAGACATGCGTCGAAGTTTATACTACAAGCTTTCACAAGTTTACTAAGGAATATCTCAGGGACCACCCTAGTCCATTTGAGGGCATACCCATTTTGTCTATTTATATCCACATCAACAGAAAAAACCTCTGCTTTCTTGTGCACAGTTAAACATGCATCCAACAGTTCTAACCTTATCGGGAAATGGTCGCTAAGAGGGACATTCAGGACGTTATAATTAACAATACAATCATGTTAACTAGTAGAAATGAGGATATAATCAATAGTCGACATCGTTCCTCTGCCATTAAAGGTTGCAGTAAATGGCATTTTGTTATGGCATAGTTCATTTGCAAACCCTAAATTATAGGTAAACAGAATATCATTTAATGCATTCCCCAATGTTGAATGCTCAAAATGGGATATGTTGGTATCCCTTTCTATTGATAATCCACAATTTCCTGTTCCGGCTCTTGAACATAAAGAACAGTTAAAATCCCCGCCCCATATTACCGTAAATAGTCTGTTAGAACCATTGATGATACTGTTTAACTTGTTATTCAGGGTTTTAAGTACCAACAATTTAGTTGCAGAAGGAATGTTGTTGTAAAAGTTAACTATTAGGGAAGAAACAGAACTACTAAAAAGAACCCCAATGATATAAAAGAAGGATGTGTGGAAATATAGCTGTAATTTTTTTTAATGTAGGCGATTTGAGATATACATACATAAACCTCCTTTCGCTCTTCCATGTGCCGAGGCTACAGCGGGGATAGAGACTGTTATGAAGCCAATCAAATGATGTTCCCCCTCTGTCCATGTTTCTTGAAGGCATATGATGTCACAATTTTCAGTAAAAAGCCTCCAAGCAGGATTCTCTAACTTAGCCCGAAGGCCAGCTATGTTCCAAAATGTTATGGACCATTTTTTCCGAGAGATTTCATGTAATCCACCACTAGCACATCGCTCACTGTCTTTGGTTATTTCCGGGAGGCCCATCCCCACGATTTCATTACCTTTATCAGTTTCATGGTAATTTTCATTTGCCCTAAGCTCCTCAAGTGTGCTGGCAAGATCAACTTGACCTGTATCATCACTATTACCGTTACAACACATTTTTGGAGCATCTTCTGTTATCATTTCAACATTCATCAGGTGCCCGCCAGACAGTTTTTCCCTCAAACATGTTACATTGAGTCATTCATTCTCATCCAATCCAGAGAAAGGGTGGAATAAATTTGATAATGGTATATCCCAATTTTCCCTGGGATTATTGGTATAGAAATTTTCCCTAGGATTATTGGTATAGAAGTTGTTGTTGTTAAACAATGGTTGATTTGGGTACATAGGTGAAAAGCAAGGGATGTTATTCCTGCTGTGAAAACTACGGGCAACCGGATTCATAGTTGAATTCGATCTATATGGTACATGAGGTCTATACATCTTGGTGAGATGAGGAGTAGGCATGGGTTGGAAAAAAGGGGAGTCATTTCCATTGTAATAGACGTAAGACAAAAAGAGTTTCCTTTCTGTGCAAACCTAAATTGTGAGGTTCAAAGCCTTATCATGACATTTAGAATTAGACCTGAAATATATACCTCTAACACAAAACTATTAAGATATTTGTTGCGATTTTATTAAAAACTGGCATTAAATGCCACAAGTGTCATAATCATTATACATATACAATTCACAATTAAAAAAAAATTTCTTTACTTTTTACATAGAATACACATTTTACAAATCGATTAAAACAGTTGTCCTTTAGTCGACGCGTTTCGGTGTCTTGATCTTTTTGTGAACACCTTCTTCAGGACAGGTACAAAATCTACAACATTTCAAATCTGCAAACAAATACATACAGTTAATATCATCTAAGAGGTTATATATCTCTCCTATGTTTAAACTAGGTTTCTGTTAGATTTAATAAGGTCTAAATGGTCTTACTTTAAAAACAAATGTCTTTATGGTATTCCTAGTTTTCTTCAAAATCGAACCTTCTCTTGCCTTTTGGTCCTTTTTTTTCTTTAAAATTTACGACGGGGCATGAACCTGTTTCGACAAAAAGGTAGTATAAATACCAATCTCTCTCATAGTTTCTACTAGGCATAGGGCCCCTGTGAACTGATCTTTTTTTTGTCATGAAAGACCGGTTACTTACATGTTTCTGTCTCTCACTGGATTTATCACAATGGGTTCTGGTCATCAATCTGAATATTAAGATGATCTTGGAGTTTTGAATTCTCCTTTTCTATTATATCCCAGGCATTCACTGTCCCGGTGTAAGTCCCCGTGTGATGATGGACTTGCTCCAGGTATGTTTACTATATGAAAAAAAAGGACGGATATTATTTCCCGCTCTTTTACTGTGGGTTGCACGTTATTATGAGCACAGTTTCTATCTATTTTGTGCATTTATGTGAGTTCTGTTGATCTAGAGACAGGTCTTCAGTTATTACAACTTCTTATTTTTGAAGACCATTCTGCGTGTCTCTAGCAGAGTATGAACTTACTCTGTTTAAAAATATACATATTTACCATATTTACCATTAGTGGCAGTTTTAAATTTCTCCGGCTGCCAAATGACGTACTCAAATACGTACTCTTAAACTCAGTATATATTGGGTAAAGCATGAGACCCGTAGCGGTATTATCATAATGGATGATCACAGGGTTGTATCATATTTAATTCATACAAGACCCCACAAGCGATGTTAATTAGAGAGCCGACCCTTAGTTATTTTTAAAGAAACTACGTGAGTTGGTCTATAGGTTAAGGCCTAGCTTCACAGCCAGTCCAGTTTCCATAAAGTACCAGCATGTTCCTTACCTGGCGTTTGGTAAAACACCGTCCAGTTCGGCCTCCTTCCGTCGTCTCGATCGAGTGCCGATGGACGCCTATATATGCAAAACCCTTGATTGTTTAATTGGGGAGATTGCTTTCATTAGGCGTTAATTGGTATACGTATTTCCGCTGCGGGGATAGCTTTATGTTTGGAGGAAATTACGTACGGTCGCCATATTTGTATTTGTAGGCTTCTAAGCATTGTGACTACCATGGTTACCATCGCGGTCACGTGACCGAAGTTAGCATTGGTAGTCTTCTGGATAGGTTGACGGGAATTAATACGAGCGCCATACTCATGTTTTTTTAGCTTTACAGCGTCGTGATTACCATGGTTACCGGGGCGTTCCCTGGACGCCAGTCTCGTGTTGTTGAGATTTACAGCGTCGTGATTCCCTTGGTTACAAACACGGTCACATGACCAAAATAAACATTAGTTGCCATCAACATGGAAAAACGTGTATCCACGGCGGCCTATGTCTCCCCCTGTTCTTAATGGAATTCGTTATTTTCAAGGCGCCATATTTTGTAATTTGTTTTAACCTCAAAGCACAGTTATGTCTTCGTATTTTTAACCGGCGTAAAAAAATGCGCCGTTTATTATTGAGTGATGATCCTATTGTTTCCTGGGGTGCTCTCGGTCTTATTACTCCCCTACTATACCCAGGATTCTCTTCTTCCTTCGTTCTAGTACAGGGTTTCATGCATATATAGCAATCAAATGTCACTTAAATCAACACACATTACATATACAACGGTTTCAAGTAAAGCGGTAGGCCTCTATATTCCTAAGCTCTGCAGATATAACAATCAAATGTCATTTCAATCAACACACTTTCCATATACGTCGGTTTCAATTGAGAAGGTTAGGCCTCCATATTCCTGACCTCTACAGATATTACATATTAAAAGATCAGTTGTACATAGATCTCTAATATTTTGTATACATTCTATTGTACCAACAATCGGTTATTCACATTCTCATGGATGTTGTTTCACTATTCTGGGTCAACATATTGGCAGAGTTATATTCATAGCCATGTCACTAGATTTTTCATATTTGTCATCAGCCACCTCTGTGTATTGAAGTACTTTACCGTTAAAGAATCCTTATGGTTAGAGACGCAATCATAGTTCGCAGTCAGATTTATTACTCAAGTAGAGTCACATCGGATGGGTAAGTCAGAAAAGTAGAGAGTCATTATCTGATCATCCTTTCCCACTCCTCCCTATTATTCAGGCCCTGATGATAGGTTTTAAATTTGGACATATAAAACTGCTCTCTCTGTTTGCGTCTCTTGTCCATATCCCCACCTCTGAATGAGGATTTAATTTTTTCAACAATGAACCACTTAAGGTCCTCTGGGTCATGCTTTTTTTCCATCCAATGTTCCACAAGTGGTGCATTTTTTTCTGATTTTTAAGGGCAGACCTATGTTCAGTTAAACGGAGGCGCATCTCTCGTCCTGTCTCACCTATATATCCCTTGGAGCAAGGACAGATGATCAAATACACAACATTAGTAGTCCTGCAGTTTACATGCTCATTTATGTAGTGTATTGTCCCGTTTAATTCTACCTTTTCCGATTTATGTATACTTTTGCAATGAGTGCAATTACCACAAGGAATATTCCCTGTTATCATGTTTCCACCCATTATACTTTTTTGGATGGAGATCTTTGGTTCCTTGTAAGTATGCACTAAGTGGTTTCGATTAGTTTTATTTCGCCTGTACGCATATGTTGGTTTCTTTAATGGTATTTTATCAGATTTATTCAATAATGACCAATTTTTATTAATCAAGTTCTTTAGTTTGAAGCTCAACCCGTTGTAGTCCGATACCATAACAATATTCTGACATGTTTGGTTCTTTTTGTTTTTAGGTTCAAACAGGCTCTCCCTATTTAGGTATTTTGCCCTCTTGTATGCCTCCTTAATTAATCTCTTCGGGTAACCTCGTGCTGTCAGTTTTTGTCTCAGTTCTTCAGCATGGATTTCAAAATTCGCCCTGTCGCTACAATTTCGTCTTATTCGCAAAAATTGACTATAGGGTACCCCATCCTTCTGACATCTAGGGTGATAACTTGTGTGGTGCAGAAGGGTGTTTCTGTCAGATGGTTTGACATATAAGTCCACACAAAGTGATCCTTCCTTTGCTATTATTTAGATGTCAAGAAAGTCAACTGCCACTTGACTTCTGTTAGATGTAAATTTTAAGTTGGGGTCACCACAGTTTAGCCACAGTAAGAAATTATTGAGATCGTCTTCATTTCCTTCCCAGATAAAAAACACATGGTCTATGAATCTAGACCATTGTTTTATATTTTCATAGAAGGGACTTAGTTCGTTGTATATATGTCTTTCCTCGAATTTTCCTACGTAAAGGCAGGCCAGACTGGGAGCACACGTGGCTCCCATACTGGTACCTTTCGTCTGACAGAACCAATCCTGTTTAAAGAGGAACAGATTGTTTTTTAAGATAAGTTCAATACATTCAACAATGAATGTGTTTTGTGGTGAAAGATCTCCATTTTCATCACTGAGGATCTCTGTCATCATTGCCACTGTGTCTTGTTGGGGTATATTTGTGTACAGAGATTCCACGTCTAAACACACTAACCATTGACAGTTATTGTTAAATGGAACACCTTCAATTTTAGTTATCATGT
This sequence comes from Lissotriton vulgaris, assembly GCF_964263255.1. Taxonomy (NCBI): domain Eukaryota; kingdom Metazoa; phylum Chordata; class Amphibia; order Caudata; family Salamandridae; genus Lissotriton; species Lissotriton vulgaris. The sequence goes on from NC_141694.1 coordinate 1,404,051,414, forward strand.
CCGTCGTGTCTTTAACGTAAGACGGTAATTTTTCAACTAGGGGACGTATAAAATGGTCTACGTATTTACTCAAAGGTTCCGTGAGTGAATCAATGCCGGAAACTATAGGTCGCATCGGGGGGTCACTCATATTCTTGTGAACCTTTGGTAACCCATAGAGCACAGGGACTCTAGGATTTTCATTTGTCAGGAATCGATACTCATCCTCACAAATGATATTATCCTCTTTTGCATATGTTGTTAGATCTCTTGTTCTTTTTTTGAGTTTGTTCCACTCTTCTCTACTGGATTTCCTATAGTGTAAGTTGTTCTCTAGCATGGCACGCATTTTCTTATCGTAGTCCGATGTATTTAGAACTACTATGCTGCCCCCCTTATCCCCAGGCTTGACTGTTATTTCCTCACATTTGGATAGTGCTATCAGGGCTTCCCTTTCTTTTTTAGACAGATTATTTTCTGTCCATGTTCCCTCCTCTAATAGCTTTTCTAAGCCAATCGTTATCACCTTTTCAAATGTATCCTCCTCTTGCCCTACCTGGCTAATATTTGGGGTCCAATTGGATGCGGGTTTTAGGCCTGACTTGTTTTCTATGGATCTACACTCTTTTCCTTCAAAGAATTTTTTCATTCTGATTTTCCTAAATAAATCTCTAACATCTTTCTCTATGCTATATCTACATTCTTTTGTATTCGGAGCAAAAACTAGACCTTTTTCTAATACAGAGATCTCCTCACTTGTTAAGATTTTATCAGATAGGTTTATAATGGGAGCCTTTTTAGTGTCTTTGCCTATTCCCAATCTTTCTGACTCCTTGTTTTCATGTATGGACGTCGCATGATTCCGTCCCTCTGGAAGTTGCCCTGACGTCCCCTCCCCCGGGTTTTGAAGCCACGTGTCTGTCTCCGTTGTCCTAAAAAAACATTTTGATATTCTCTACTTCCCCCTTGAGTCTCTTCTCAGTATTCGTTTCTATTGTCAGAGTTTTTCTCGCCCTCGGAGTCTGTACTGTTATATGACGTGTCAGAGAATGTCACATTCTTTTTAAAATATCTGTTTCTGTTCTGTTGATAATTACGAGTATTATAATCTGAGGGGGCCGGTTGTTCGTAATAGTTCTTTTGTAGATATGGATATACCTTTTCTGTTTGAAAATTAGCTATGTCTTTCCTCAATTTATTTGATTTTTTGTTAATCATATAATCCTGGTAGCCCTTTATATCCTCTTGTATCTCTTCCAGTTTGTTTTTTGCATCTTCTAGGGCAGTGCTTTCATTAACACCATGGTTGCTAGGCGTTTTCCCCTGCTGTGCTGGGAATTGCTATTTTCCTTTATTCATGACGAGCCCAGCTCGGCATCAGCGTGCGAGCGCCCTGCTCCATGACGAGCTGGGCTCGTCATGAGTGTGGAAGGGGTTAAGTTGTTTTTCTAATGTTTCTATCTCTTCTCTTTCAATTATAATTATCTCTTGTGCAGTTTCGATTATGAGCAACATCCAGTCGCGACTACATCTGTTCGCGATGAATGTCCAGTTCTCCTTGAATTTCTCATTTTTAACAAAGAGACCTGGCTCATTTTTGATCTGCAATCCTTGAGGAATAATACCTTTCTTACAATACTGTATTAAAAATTCAGCATGTAACTCTGTACGAATTATTTTTTTCTTTAAATTCCAGAGTTTGTTCCACCTATCATCATCATTCTTAGATAGAGTCATAGAGTTTATCGTTTTAGACGTACTACCAATGATCTTTTTAAATTGATCTTCTGTGAAGGACAGAGTACGTAATGTATCCATTTTTATATCTTAAAGCTAACTCTCCAGTCACCGGTACTGTAATCAATCTTAAAAAAGAGAGAGTTTCCCTTGTGCCAGAAAGGACTGGGAAGTACAAGACGTAAGACAAAAAGAGTTTCCTTTCTGTGCAAACCTAAATTGTGAGGCTCAAAGCCTTATCATGACATTTAGAATTAGACCTGAAATATATACCTCTAACACAAAACTATTAAGATATTTGTTGTGATTTTATTAAAAACTGGCATTAAATGCCACAAGTGTCATAATCATTATACATATACAATTCACAATTAAAAAAAAATTTCTTTACTTTTTACATAGAATACACATTTTACAAATCGATTAAAACAGTTGTCCTTTAGTCGACGCGTTTCAGTGTCTTGATCTTTTTGTGAACACCTTCTTCAGGACAGGTACAAAATCTACAACATTTCAAATCTGCAAACAAATACATACAGTTAATATCATCTAAGAGGTTATATATCTCTCCTATGTTTAAACTAGGTTTCTGTTAGATTTAATAAGGTCTAAATGGTCTTACTTTAAAAACAAATGTCTTTATGGTATTCCTAGTTTTCTTCAAAATCGAACCTTCTCTTGCCTTTTGGTCCTTTTTTTTCTTTAAAATTTACGACGGGGCATGAACCTGTTTCGACAAAAAGGTAGTATAAATACCAATCTATCTCATGGTTTCTACTAGGCATAGGGCCCCTGTGAACTGATCTTTTTTTTGTCATGAAAGACCGGTTACCTACATGTTTCTGTCTCTCACTGGATTTATCACAATGGGTTCTGGTCATCAATCTGAATATTAAGATGATCTTGGAGTTTTGAATTCTCCTTTTCTATTATATCCCAGGCATTCACTGTCCCGGTGTAAGTCCCCGTGTGATGATGGACTTGCTCCAGGTATGTTTACTATATGAAAAAAAGGACGGATATTATTTCCCGCTCTTTTACTGTGGGTTGCACGTTATTATGAGCACAGTTTCTATCTATTTTGTGCATTTATGTGAGTTCTGTCGATCTAGAGACAGGTCTTCAGTTATTACAACTTCTTATTTTTGAAGACCATTCTGCGTGTCTCTAGCAGAGTATGAACTTACTCTGTTTAAAAATATACATATTTACCATATTTACCATTAGTGGCAGTTTTAAATTTCTCCGGCTGCCAAATGACGTACTCAAATACGTACTCTTAAACTCAGTATATATTGGTAAAGCATGAGACCCGTAGCGGTATTATCATAATGGATGATCACAGAGTTGTATCATATTTAATTCATACAAGACCCCACAAGCAATGTTAATTAGAGAGCCGACCCTTAGTTATTTTTAAAGAAACTACGAGAGATAGTCTATAGGTTAAGGCCTAGCTTCACAGCCGGTCCAGTTTCCATAAAGTACCAGCGTGTTCCTTACCTGGCGTTTGGTAAAACACCGTCCAGTTCGGCCTCCTTCCGTCGTCTCGATCGAGTGCCGATGGACTTTTGCTACGCCTATATATGCAAACCCCTTGATTGTTTAATTGTGGAGATTGCTTTCATTAGGCGTTAATTGGTATACGTATTTCCGCTGCGGGGATAGCTTTATGTTTGGAGGAAATTACGTACGGTCGCCATATTTGTATATGTAGGCTTCTAAGCATTGTGACTACCATGGTTACCATCGCGGTCACGTGACCGAAGTAAGCATTGGCAGTCTTCTGGATAGGTTGACGGGAATTAATACGAGCGCCATACTCATGTTTTTTTAGCTTTACAGCGTCGTGATTACCATGGTTACCGGGGCGTTCCCTGGACGCCAGTCTCGTGTTGTTGAGATTTACAGCATCGTGGTTCCCTTGGTTACAAACACGGTCACATGACCAAAATAAACATTAGTTGCCATCAACATGGAAAAACGTGTATCCACGGCGGCCTATGTCTCCCCCTGTTCTTAATGGAATTCGTTATTTTCAAGGCGCCGTATTTTGTAATTTGTTTTAACCTCAAAGCACAGTTATGTCTTCGTATTTTTAACCGGCGTAAAAAAATGCGCTGTTTATTATTGAGTGATGATCCTATTGTTTCCTGGGGTGCTCTCGGTCTTATTACTCCCCTACTATACCCGGGATTCTCTTCTTCCTTCGTTCATGTACAGGGTTTCATGCATATATAACAATCAAATGTCACTTAAATCAACACACATTACATATACAACGGTTTCAAGTAAAGCGGTAGGCCTCTATATTCCTAAGATCTGCAGATATAACAATCAAATGTCATTTCAATCAACACACTTTCCATATACGTCGGTTTCAATTGAGGTTAGGCCTCCATATTCCTGACCTCTACAGATATTACATATTAAAAGATCAGTTGTACATAGATCTCTAATATTTTGTATACATTCTATTGTACCAACAATCGGTTATTCACATTCTCATGGATGTTGTTTCACTATTCTGGGTCAACATATTGGCAGAGTTATATTCATAGCCATGTCACTAGATTTTTCATATTTGTCATCAGCCACCTCTGTGTATTGAAGTAATTTACCGTTAAAGAATCCTTATGGTTAGAGACGCAATCATAGTTCGCAGTCAGATTTATTACTCAAGTAGAGTCACATCGGATGGGTAAGTCAGAAAAGTAGAGAGTCATTATCTGATCATCCTTTCCCATTCCTCCCTATTATTCAGGCCCTGATGATAGGTTTTAAATTTGGACATATAAAACTGCTCTCTCTGTTTGCGTCTCTTGTCCATATCCCCACCTCTGAATGAGGATTTAATTTTTTCAACAATGAACCACTTAAGGTCCTCTGGGTCATGCTTTTTTTCCATCCAATGTTCCACAAGTGGGGCATTCTTTTTCTGATTTTTAAGGGCAGACCTATGTTCTGTTAAACTGAGGCGCATCTCTCGTTCTGTCTCACCTATATATCCCTTGGAGCAAGGACAGATGATCAAATACACTACATTAGTAGTCCTGCAGTTTACATGCTCATTTATGTAGTGTATTGTCCCGTTTAATTCTACCTTTTCCGATTTATGTATGCTTTTGCAATGAGTGCAATTACCACAAGGAATATTCCCTTTTATCATGTTTCCACCCATTATACTTTTTTGGACGGAGATCTTTGGTTCCTTGTAAGTATGCACTAAGTGGTTTCGGATAGTTTTATTTCGCCTGTACGCATATGTTGGTTTCTTTAATGGTATTTTATCAGATTTATTCAATAATGACCAATTTTTATTAATCAAGTTCTTTAGTTTGAAGCTCAACCCGTTGTAGTCCGATACCATAGCAATATTCTGACATGCTTGGTTCTTTTTGTTTTTAGGTTCAAACAGGCTCTCCCTATTTAGGTATTTTGCCCTCTTGTATGCCTCCTTAATTAATCTCTTCGGGTAACCTCGTGCCGTCAGTTTTTGTCTCAGTTCTTCAGCATGGATTTCAAAATTCGCCCTGTCGCTACAATTTCGTCTTATTCGCAAAAATTGACTATATGGTACCCCATCCTTCTGACATCTAGGGTGATAACTTGTGTGGTGCAGAAGGGTGTTTCTGTCAGATGGTTTGACATATAAGTCCACACAAAGTGATCCTTCCTTTGCTATTATTTTGATGTCAAGAAAGTCAACTGCCACTTGACTTCTGTTAGATGTAAATTTTAAGTTGGGGTCACCACAGTTTAGCCACAGTAAGAAATTATTGAGATCGTCTTCATTTCCTTCCCAGATAAAAAACACGTCGTCTATGAATCTAGACCATTGTTTTATATTTTCATAGAAGGGACTTAGTTCGTTGTATATATGTCTTTCCTCGAATTTTCCTACGTAAAGGCAGGCCAGACTGGGAGCACACGTGGCTCCCATACTGGTACCTTTCGTCTGACAGAACCAATCCTGTTTAAAGAGGAACAGATTGTTTTTTAAGATAAGTTCAATACATTCAACAATGAATGTGTTTTGTGGTGAAAGATCTCCATTTTCATCACTGAGGATCTCTGTCATCATTGCCACCATGTCTTGTTGGGGTATATTCGTGTACAGAGATTCCACGTCTAAACACACTAACCATTGACTGTTATTGTCAAATGGAACACCTTCAATTTTAGTTATCATGTCCGTCGTGTCTTTAACGTAAGACGGTAATTTTTCAACTAGGGGACGTATAAAATGGTCTCCGTATTTACTCAAAGGTTCCGTGAGTGAATCAATGCCGGAAACTATAGGTAGCATCGGGGGGTCACTCATATTCTTGTGAACCTTTGGTAACCCATAGAGCACAGGGACTCTAGGATTTTCATTTGTCAGGAATCGATACTCATCCTCACAAATGATATCATCCTCTTTTGCATATGTTGTTAGATCTCTTGTTCTTTTTTTGAGTTTGTTCCACTCTTCTCTACTGGATTTCCTATAGTGTAAGTTGTTCTCTAGCATGGCACGCATTTTCTTATCGTAGTCTGATGTATTTAGAATTACTATGCTGCCCCCCTTATCCCCAGGCTTGACTGTTATTTCCTCACATTTGGATAGTGCTATCAGGGCTTCCCTTTCTTTTTTAGACAGATTATTTTCTGTCCATGTTCTCTCCTCTAATAGCTTTTCTAAGCCAATCGTCATCACCTTTTCAAATGTATCCACCTCTTGCCCTACCTGGCTAATATTTGGGGTCCAATTGGATGCGGGTTTTAGGCCTGACTTGTTTTCTATGGATCTACACTCTTTTCCTTCAAAGAATTTTTTTATTCTGATTTTCCTAAATAAATCTCTAACATCTTTCTCTATGCTATATCTACATTCTTTTGTATTCGGAGCAAAACCTAGACCTTTTTCTAATACAGAGATCTCCTCACTTGTTAAGATTTTATCAGATAGGTTTATAATGGGAGCCTTTTTAGTGTCTTTGCCTATTCCCAATCTTTCTGACTCCTTGTTTTCATGTATGGACGTCGCATGATTCCGTCCCTCTTTAAGATTTCCATTGTAATGTCTGTGAGCTGGATTCGAGATTTGATTTGGTCTACATAATGCGTCAAATCTCCGTTTATTTAAGGGATGATGATTTATGTTCGACGTTGGTGGATTATTATTATTTAGGGGCCTCATTAGAGCTTCCGGATAGAAGTAGCTCAAATTGCGCGTAGAGATGCCTCCCTCACATCTCCCTGGGAACCGGTCACTGATATATGTGACCAGTCTATGGTCTTTAAAATTGACGATGATCACATCCCCTTCAATATCCTTTGGTCGAAGTCCCACCCAATTACATCGCCTAACTGAAACTATATCTCCATTTAAGTGCAAGGGAAGTGGTCTATTTTTTCGCAGCCAGTGAATGACTTTATTTTTGAGACTGGAATTGTGTTCTGTGTTTCCAGCTAGCATGACCGGGACTCCTGTAAGAACAATGACATAATTTTAAGATTCCGGGGGCAGGTCTGCGACATTTCTAATTTTTGTTCTAGTTGTTTGAGTGGGCTTACTTAGGGGTTCATTTATAGTATGGCCTCTTTTTGGTATGCCTATATGGGGTTTTTCCTTATTTGTATTCTCAGTAACTGTGGGAGGTTTAGGGCCCGCCAATACATTAGATTTTACTATGGCAGGCATGTTATTTGATGTAGGAGTGTCCGTTTGTTGCTTGGGTGGATTACTAAAAGGCTGTTTTACTACCGGGGGCATTATACTTTGGTCACTAGGTTTGTAACAGGCTGCTAACTTTTGCTCTTGCAGGATCTGATCCATTTTCTCTCCTAACCTTTTAACCCTTTCGGGAAGTGGGAGAATTAGAGCCTTAATAAGGCAATCAATATCCTTTAATAGCCCTTCGTAATTTGGGGCAAATATCGAATTGGCAGTCAGATGCCCTATTGAGTCCACATTCCCTGCTTCTTTAGTTATCTTGTGCAGGAAGTACATATTACTAATGAGAAGTCTATTCCCCTTTTTAATTCCACCCTTCCTTCTCCTCTTTCTTGGTGGTGAACGAGAGACACTATTAAATCCCTTAGTAGAAGGTGTTTTAGACTTTTTATCAAGTACAATGATCGGGTGAGGATCAGATCCTAAGGGTGTGAACACAGGGGAAGGTACATGTATATCATGAAGAGGTACTACGTCATTAGGTAAAGGAGTACTTAAGTCAATTGGCTGATTAGATGTTTGGTTTGACTCAGAAGTATTAAGATCAGGAATGACTATAATATCGTCTAGGGCAGGGTGGTTATTTTGAAATATAAGCGGAATATCATCTGTGCTAAATAACTCAGCATCAGATTCCTTGTGTATAATTAGATCTGATGAGGTGCATATGTCCACCCTCTGGGGAGCAAGAAGTGGTCTTTGTTTTAAGAGCTCAATAGAGAGACGGCGCCCAGCTCGCTTCTCTGCTAGCGTAATCTCTCTATCATCCTCATTCTTCTCTTTGGAAAAATATTTGTCCAGTGGACCAAGAGTAGAGGCCCCTACCGTGCTAGATAGAGGAGTCGCTACTGGTGAAGACATTTTGCACATAGGAAAAGAGTTTACATGGAACGTGTATGAGAGAAACCTAAGGGTGCAATTAGTAACAACCCCACTTAAACATAACAGGTCATGTAAAACATAACATTCAATAGGGAGAACAGAAATAGGGGACAAATCAAAATTTGGTAACTATACCAGAGTTCCGCTTTCCAAATATCAAGGGGGTGGCCCAGCCCGGCCACCTTCAGCCCCTGACGGCCACAGACAGTCCCACCCTTGTCCCAGGCTTCTCCCGGGCGCTCCCGCGCGCGCCCGCGCTGCGGGATCAGGCTGTTGATTTTATCTATTCTAGATGAGGGGAGGAGCCTGCAGGGAGAGCGTCCAGGTGCTGTCAATGGTGGCGGGTGAGCGCTCCTGGGACTTGTAGTCCTGCGCCCACCCTCGCTCGCAGCCCTGCAGCCCTAACTTCAGCAGCAACCCCACAGTGTCAAAAACAAACGTGCTCTTCCAGCAGGGTTCGCCAATGGTGTTTCAGCAGCCGCCCCACACGAAGTGGGACCCGCGCAGCGGGTTCCGCGAGGAGTTGACAAGAAGAGAAGAGCATCTCGCAGTCCCAGACGTAGCAAGCAAAGGACAAAGAATTCCAGCGATTGAGCAGTTTGAAGCACTTTTCAATTAGCACGAAAAGGGGAGGAGCCTGCAGGGAGAGCGTCCAGGTGCTGTCAATGGTGGCGGGCGGGCGCTCCTGGGACTTGTAGTCCTGCGCCCACCCTCGCTCGCAGCCCTGCAGCCCTAACTTCAGCAGCAACCCCACAGTGTCAAAAACAAACGTGCTCTTCCAGCAGGGTTCGCCAATGGTGTTTCAGCAGCCGCCCCACACGAAGCGGGACCCGCGCAGCGGGTTCCGCGAGGAGTTGACAAGAAGGGAAGAGTATCTCTCAGTCCCAGACGTAGCAAGCAAAGGACAAAGAATTCCAGCGATTGAGCAGTTCGAAGCACTTTTCAATTAGCACGAAAAGGGGAGGAGCCTGCAGGGAGAGCGTCCAGGTGCTGTCAATGGTGGCGGGCGGGCGCTCCTGGGACTTGTAGTCCTGCGCCCACCCTCGCTCGCAGTCCTGCAGCCCTAACTTCAGCAGCAACCCCACAGTGTCAAAAACAAACGTGCTCTTCCAGCAGGGTTCGCCAATGGTGTTTCAGCAGCCGCCCCACACGAAGCGGGACCCGCGCAGCGGGTTCCGCTAGGAGTTGACAAGAAGGGAAGAGTATCTCGCAGTCCCAGACGTAGCAAGCAAAGGACAAAGTGATTCAGCACATATGAAAAAGCCATCAAGGGTTCCCGTTATACATTTCTGTTTGCTCATTTTGTTATCCAATTATTAGGTATTCCCATGATAGTTAACCTCACTGAAGTATCTTATACAGTACCACGATTTGGCGGCTGACTTCAATATCTGCAGTTTTACTTTTTTGAAGTATTTTGGATGGCCGAATTTGAATAAAAAATTACTAGTTTTGTTTGTCATTATCTGTAGATACATTGGGTAATCGTTATATGGGCCTAGCTGCGTCCTACTGGATTTAAATTGAAAAGCTCTGCAATATTCCAGGAGGTCAGGGCTAGCAATCCCCCCCTGTTCTTTCCTTCTCCTTATTTTACTCCAAGCAATTCTTGGTCTCTTTGAAGACCAAATAAAACTTGAGAGTTCTCCCTGGATTTTCTTTATGGTTTCCCTTTTAAAGTCCAACGGAATGGCACCAAAAGCAAAAGTAAATTTCGGCAAGATTGAAATTTTAACTATGTTTGATTTACCCAACATCGTTAAAGGTAAACCACCCCATACTTTTAACAGCTTTTTCACCTCAACCTCTATTCTATGAATATTAATTTGGGATATTTTATCCACGTCCTTAACAAGGTCTATACCTAAGTATCTCATTTTATCCTTGCTATAAGGACTAGTAAATTGTTTGTTCCAGGTCATGATTTCAGTTTTAGCTTGATTAATTTGATAGCCAGAAATGTTCCCGAAATTAAATAGAGTCTCTTCTATTATATTTAGGACATCCTTCAGGTCGCTGGTGAAAATCATAAGATCGTCAGCGTAAAGGGCCACTTTTTTATGCCAACCTTGATAACGGAAGGGAGATATTAAAGGTTGATTCCTAAGACTTTCTGCCACAGGCTCGATATAAAAATTAAAAAGCAGCGGGGAGAGAGGGCACCCCTGTCTTGTTCCTCTCTTTATCTGGATGTTTTCAGTAAGGTTACCATTAATTAAGATTTTAGCCTTAGGAGAGCTATAAATATTTTCCACCATGTTCTGAATGTTTGCCCCTAGATACATTTTTTTTAATACCCCACTTAGGTAGGTCCAATTCACTCTATCGAACGCTTTAGCCGCGTCAATAGTAATTATCGATAGGGGTAGCCTCTCACTAATATCAATAATCATTTATCCAATCAATTCATGTGTCAGCTCTTGTAGGTGTCTTCCTGCCAAAAAGCCCTTTTGATTGGTATTTATCAATGACCCTGCTATTCTCCCCAGTCTTTTTGGCATGATTTGGGTGAAGATATTGTAATCACAGTTTAGGATAGATATTGGACGATAAGACTCGCATTTCTTAGGATTTTTACCAGGTTTTAAAAGGATGGAAATCGTGGCATCATTCCACGACTCTGGGAGTTTACCCTTTTCCAGGAAGATTTTATTAAAAAGGACTGTTAAAGGGGGGACCAATATATCTCTTAATTTTATATAGAACTCATTTGGGAGGGCGTCTGGACCTGCTGCTTTACCTCTTTTTAGATTTTTTATGACGCCTTCTACCTCTTGAAATCTCTGCGTTCAACTTTTCTCTCTCCTCCAGTGAAAGAATAGGGATATTTTGAGCATCTAGGAAGTTTCTTATTTCCTCAATTGCAGGGTTACAGTCCTCCGTATATTATCTGCAAAGAAGGCGGTAAATTCTTGTTTTATTACAGCCTCCTCTGACCCATTAAGTAGTGCATTACGTGGATCTATGTTGGCAATTTTATTTCTGGATTGATCCGTTTTAGTTTTCCGGGCTAGCATTTCTCCACAACCTTCCTCATACTCGTTTATGGGCTAGTTTGCTAGACTCCCATTTCTCTCTGATTCGATCTTCCAATATTTCTGATAGTTTTTCTTTTTGCTTCAGTCTCTCAGTTTCCAGCTCCAGTCCACTAGAAGGAGATCTATCCATGAATATCTGCAGATCAAGTGATTTGATGCTTCATTCCAGCTTCTGGATCTAATTTTTAAGACCCCTAGATTTGTGTGTTGCCAAGCTGAGGATTTTCCCACTTATCACAGCCTTAAATGTGTCCCAGGCAATTTGAATTGAGACGCCCTCATTGTTATTCTCAAAATATTGATCTGTCTCTTGCTTAAGTTGTTCAATAATTGGGGATCCAAAAGAATTGTTCGGTCCATCGTCCATCTTGATATCGTGATGCCATCCTTTAATTGTATTGTAAGTACACAATTGTACTGAAGTATCACTAAAGATCGCCACGTTTCACTGTATACACACTTTACAAATCCTCTACGCATAAGCAAATAACTTAGCAGGGAATAGCTGTAGTAAGACAATAACCACCAAAACTTCTAGGCATCCCAAAATTATCAAAAGGGAAATAACAGGGCGACACTCCCCAGCTATGCCCCCCAGATGGAGCCCCTAATAAACGTGAGTGAGACGGCCAGGAGAAAGACAGTATGATGCCTTGGTCCCTGGCCACCCTTTAATGGGATTGCTCAACCTGAATTAAGTATCAGTGGGGGGAAATCGATAACAGAATACAGTCAATGGCAATGTTCCATACCCAGTCCAGGATATCTCAAGGGCCTCGTTTGCGAGCCAAGGGAGATGGCCCGGCCCGGCCTTTTCCGGCCCCGGCCATAGATGGTCCCGCCTTGACCCGGGCTTAACCCCGGGCGACCCGCGCACGGTCCCGCGACGCGGGGGCTCTCCTCTGATTTAAGCACCTCCGGGTGCGGTATGGGCGGTGGCGGCTGCCGCCACAAAGGCTCCCGGGGATTGTAGTCCCCCCTCTCCTCTATGGCCGCGCTGCGTTGGAGTAGAGCTGCGGCAGCGGGAGGGGGACCAGGGTGACCAGCAGCGGAACGAAGGGAACAACAGCAGACCAGCTGTATGCCCCCACAAATGTCCACAGAGCACCCGCTCCACCGGGGCTCTTCTCTGATTTAGGCGCCTCCGGGCGCGGTATGGGCGGTGGCGGCTTCCGCCGCAAAGGCTCCCGGGGATTGTAGTCCCCCCTCTCCTCTATGGACGCGCTGCGTTGGAGTGGAGCTGGGGCAACCGGCGGGGTACCAGGGCGACCAGCAGCAGAATGAAGGGAACAACAGCAGACCAGGTATATGCCCCACAAATGTCCACAGAGCAAATGTATTCAATATAATACTATACTTTAATTATAAAGTTCCTATACCCTTAAAATAATTGTTTAGTATTTTGTAAAATCAGTGGATCGGAGCCGCAAGTTCGTTGCTATCATGTGATCACAATGAAAAGCCATAGAGTTGAAACCAGAGAAGCCCGGCGCTTCCATGGGAAATCCACGGATTCCAAATTATACTTAAAAAAAACACATTTATAATACTTATACATAAAATATTAACAGTTTTTTGTAAAATAGTTTAGAATCGTTTTGTACATCTCACTAAGATTATCAGTCATCTGCAATTTATTTTTGAACTCCATGTAGTATATTCTTTCCTAACTTTTTGCATTATAGTCATGTTTCAACTGATTATTTTTGTATCATTTAGAGTACTTTCTCATTCTATTTTTCTACCAAATTAAATCTTTCGCCTTTGTCTGTCATATTATGCATCTGCATATTCTTTATTTTTTAGTACTGTGTAAACTAATATTAATCAATGGGATTGTCGAAAGACTGTGTTCATATCATACATCCTGTAAACAATCTACTACAGTATAAAAAAATAAGAACAAATGATTTTGTAAAAAATTAGAGAGGCGTTCTACTTAGTAAATGTAATTAAAAGAACTTGAGTAATTTAGTAAAAAAATAACAAGGTTAGAACACTGTTATATATACAATTTTAATTCAAAGTACTATAGAAATTCACAGAAAAAAAAACAACATTTACAGGGGTGTTATAGTTAGGAAATACAATTCAAAATACCTTAGAAATTCATTGTACATAAACAAACCTTACATAGACGTTATAGTTATGCTGACATTTCACACGTACAAAACAGGAGAAATTCAGCAGTTATAGTTAGCTGGGCTAGCTAAAACTTACACCCCCGCAATTGCCTGCTTATGACCTCACATATTACATCACTGATGACATGGTCAGTGTCATCAGTCATGACTTCACTGATGACATCTCAAATGACATCACTGATGACATCATCCACAGAATCATTTACACACCCACTCACCCCATATAACCGCTCATACACCCACTCTAAGACAACCACTGATAGACCTATTTACAAACCCATGCAAACACTGACACACCTATTCACGGATCCATATAGCCACTTACAAATCAAGTTACCATATAGCCACTAACGTAACCACCAACTCACATATACAGCCACTCATTCACCTACTCACTTACCAAGACACTCACTCACACTTCTACTCATACAGACATAGACACTTACATAACCACTCATATATCCACATAGCCATACATACACTGAGTTAGTCACCTATACAGCTACTCTCACTCCTATTCACTCACCCATATGGTCACTCCAACAGCCACCCACTCACCCATACAGTTACTCACACAGTCACTCACTTATATATATACTAACATGCACTCATTCACTCACCCATGCACCCACTAACACACCCACTCACCCATAGACCAACTAACACATCCATTCATGTACCCATACAGCCACTCATGTGCCCTGTCACTCACCCATTCAGACACTTATGTGCCTGCTCAGTAACCAATTCAGTCTGTCATGCACCATCTCATTCACCATTTACTGACACTGACACATGCGCACACTCATGCATACAGCCACTCATTCACCCTATCATTTATGATTACAGCCACTTACACATACACTCACTCACCTATCAGAAACACATTCAGCCACTCACTTACTCATACACCCACTGGCACTTCCATGTGTTCACTCACACAAAAACTCACACACCCACTTACTCATGTATACAGTGTCTTAGATATTAACTCACTGTTCTATACACCACTTACACCCCCACTCACTCACCCATATAAACCCTCCCACAGTCGGTTATCTTAGTATAGATATTTAATACGCAATAACTTTTACAAAATACTCACAATCACTGGATGGCATCATCAGTGATGTCATTTGCAATGTCTTCAGTGATGTCATGACTGATTTCACTGACCATGTCATCAGTGATGTAATATGTGAGGTCATAAGCAGTGCATTGCGGGGGCGTAAGCTATAGTTAGCGCAGCTAACTATAACTGCTGAATTTCTCTGGTTTTATATGAGCAAAATGTCAGCCTAAAAATAACGTCCCTGTAACCTTTAGTTTTTTGAGTGAATTTCTAAGGTTTTTCAGTGAATTTATATATATGAATATATGTATATTACCTACTGGTGGTCGCCAGTAGGTAGTTATAGTCAGGACCAAAGTCTCCAAAGGAAAAGCATTTTTTGTTTTGCCAATAACTTTGGCGTTGCTTGACGAATCTCCACGAAATGTTCACAAAATGTCACCTTTTTGGTTTAACTGCGTGTGGAAAGTTTCAGGGTGATCTGTCAAGCATGGCCGAGAAAAAAGGGGGGGGCAAAATCATATTCCCCATGTTAAGTCTATAGGGATTTTACATTTTTTTAACATGACTACAGCCAAACTTCTGAACGGAATGATACCAAATTTGACAGAAAGCTAGATGTTGGTCAGGAAGTGTGCTTTTTGTGATTTGGTGTAAATCCGTTCAGTAGTTTTTGAGATATCTAACTTTAAAAAACATAGATATTTGGGGGCACAAATCCTTGCAGTGGACTCACAGATTCTACTCAAATTTGATTGGCTTCCAACATCTTCAACCAGGAAGTGTTGACAGCCATCTTGGGACTCAGCTTGAAGCTGAGTCCCAGTAAAAAATAAAGAAAAGGGGAAAGGTAGGAATACCCTGAACCACCAGAGATAGATCTGCCATGTTTTAGAAGCATTTTTTTTATTTTGGTGCGGACTTGTGGGTGGATCCGTGAATCCACAGCAAAATGAAAAAGAAAAAGGCGTGCAGTCTCCCCCGTGACTTTTTGTAAAGCCCTCTGGGTGGGCCAAAAACCCAGGGGCATGAAGGGCTTATGGGGCCCCCTCATGGGCTTATGCAAAGGCCTGTGGATCTCCACATCCCCAGTGCTGTAAACAATGAAAATGTGGGGAGCCCGCTTGGCCCCCTGCAGCCCCCAGGACCACCACCTTCCAGGGAACAACCATTAATTAATTTTTTTAAACAATGCTGAGTAGGCCCTACAGCCTACCCGAAGCCCCTGGGACCGCCACCTCCCTTCCTGGGGCACACTGTTATTTTTACTAAAATGCAGGGTTGCCCCTACGGCCCTCCTGCTGTGTCAGGGACTGACACCATCTCGGGGCGCTGTTATATTCAAATGCGGGGGCCCAGCTCGGGTCCCCCACTGCTCCCGGGACTGCCATCTCCTCAGTGCACAACTATTAATTGCTTTTTTAAAACAGTGCAGGGTAGGCCCTATTACCCCCCCACGCAGCCCCGGGGACGGCCACCTCCCTGGGGCTTACTTTACAAAGGAGGGGAGCTGCGCGCCCCCCCTTGTGAAGCCCTGGAGGGCCCTGGGGACAGCCACACCCCAGGGCCTCCATCAATGCCCTGGGGTGCCCACCCCCGGGACAATACAGTTTGCTATGGCTTGGCAGGAGCACCACTACTGCAAAGCCATAGCAAACAATTGCTCTGCTTTCAGCAAGCAAGAGTACGAAATGCTCTCGCTTGTTGAAAGCAGAGCAGGTCTGTTTCCCTGCTTGCTCTGAAGCGAGCAGGGAAACAGACATTGCTTTGCGACCCGGGGAGCTGAATGTCAGCAGCTCCCTGGATCCCAAAGCAATGATGGCTCCCTCAGGAGGTGAGGAGCCAGCATGGACCACGGGGGCTTTTAGGCTCTCCCTGTGGTCCCCAACAATTAGGCCAGGCCCCGGGGAATGGGGTCTCTGGAGCCGAAGTTGGCCCAGGGAGGGGGGTTGCTCACCCCGTCCTGTTTTATTTTATTACAAATATGGACCCCCTGCCTAAAGGTTTTTCAAAAATAAAAAGGCCGGCAACTCAGAGGCCCAGCACCCTTTCTCCACTACTCTATATACACACATCCTGGCACACTCCTGGTGGGGGGTGGAGTCCCACTTGGCTGTTGAGGGTACTGAGGGGTCAACAGTAAGTGCCCCACACAATGGATTTGCTGAGAGGTGGTCGGAGGCCACGCCTCCTTTCTCCACCACTCTGCAACCAGCCCTTCAGCGCACTGCTTGTGGGGGGATGAGGTCCCCTTGCCTCCTGAAGGCCTAAGGATAAAAGTGGACTTCTTCCCCAAAGCAGTAGTGCGCCAGGGGTCACTTTTGCAGAGTGGTAGAGAAAGGCAGGTACTACTTAAACAAGCACTGTTAATGCATCGGTTTTGCCTATGTAATGAATAATTCGGAACGAAGGAAAGAGCTCCCTTACAAGTATTATGAGAGTGGAGAGGATGTGGCGCAGCGGCCTGATCCCAGCTCAAAGACCGATATTTTCAAGATCTTCAGGTTGGTCAGATTGTACTACAGCCAATAGAAATGGAAGAAAAGTAAGTGGCAAGCACAGGAACCAATGAAAAGCCAGAAAAGAGAGGACACGGGATGTGAGCCCCTTTTAAGTGTATAATGAAAACAATAGATTTCACAAGGACAGCGCAAGTGCTGTGCAGTCGAAACCTTAGAAAGCCTTGGAAATTCACTGAAAAAAACAAATGTTATGGGGACGTTATAGTTAAGAAATGGAATTTTAAAAAACTTAGAAATTCACTGAAAAAACAGGTTTCAGGGATGCTAAAGTTAGGCTGACGTTTCAATCATACAAAACCACAGAAATTCAGCCATTATAGTTAGTGAGCTAACTATAACTCACGCCCGCGCAATGTACTGCTTATGACCTCACATATTACATCATTCATGACATAGTCGGTGACATCACTGATGACATCACTGCTGGCATCTCAAATGACATCACTGATGACATGGTGCAAAGAATCTCTGACATTCCCACTCACACCCCATATAACCTTTCATACCCCACTCCAAACTTCCACAGTAACATTCTCAAACAAAATTCACACAACCATAACAGTACTTACATAGCGACTCACTGATTGATAGATTAACACACACATCTAATCACTCCCCCATAGAGCGACTCATATACCCACTCACTCACTAATATAGCCAATAACATAATCACTCATACACCCATACAGCCACTCACAAACTGAGTCAGTCTACCATATAGCTACTCACACACCTACTCACTCACTCATACACCCATACAGTCAATCACACAGCCACTTCCTCACACATACAGTTACACACACACTCACTCACTTAATGATACTGATACTTACTCACTCACCTATACAGTCCCTAACACAAGCACACACTCACCTATACAGTCCCTAACACAAGCACACACTCACCCATACCGCCACTCCCACATTCACTCACTCACCCATACAGTCACTCACATAACCCATCTCTCACCTATACTGCCTTTCACATACTCAGTTATCAAGCTCTGGCTGCTACCGTTTTACTTTGGGAAATGATCTTTCACAAAAGACTACAAGCTGTACATATGGTTATTCTGTGTTCAAAATATTTTATTAGTTTTTGCATAGATACATAAACAAAGACAATACAAAAAACAGTATTATAAATCAAAAATACCTAGAAATTTACATATGGTTATTCTCTTACAGCAGAACAGATGGTTAGGATATGTTAGGCCTCTGGGACGAGGCCTATGGAGAAACGCCTAGAGACTCCAATTGAGGCAGACATCTTTTGTGGTCTTATTAACGTTAGATCTCTGGCCAGACATAAATATGAAATAGCTGATCTTAAATCTCGCTATAACTTGGATGTGTTATTCCTCACAGAAACCTGGGCTGATAGAGCATCAGCTGGAGTACCCCCTGGATTTCTACCCGCTAGGGTGGATAGACCAATTAAGAGCGGAGGTGGGCTGGAGGTAATATATCATGAGCATTTTGGTGCTACTTTCTCCACAGCCCCCAACCCCAACTGTGAAGCACTTCACTTTGCCCTAGAATTAAATTTAAAAAAGACCCTTAGTCCCTTAGACACTTTGATCTGAGAATTTACATGGCATGATGTTGAAGTTCCCCACCCATATAATATATGGTTTACTGACAAAATATCGCCTCTTGAAATATCGCGATACCAAAATATCATCACATAAATATCCTTGTCAAAAATATCATCATGCTATCTTTATAATGTAAATGACAAAAATATTGAATTAAAAATACCGTTGTCATTAATATCATTGTACAAAATATTTTTTTAATATATATATATATATATATATACATACACATAATAAAAATTAAATATATTATAAAGCAGCACTAGTAATTAATTTTTAAATAAATATAATGATTAAACCTATAAAAACACATATACATTAATATATATTTAGTTGAATATATATATAAATAGGAATATTATTAAACTAATATTTTCAATTCATGTTTTAATTTAAGAATACATTTTAAATGTAATAGTTTAGAACTCGAAAAGGGGCTGCGCGGCTGAAACGCGTTGTTATTGTTTCAATAAATTTCCTTGGGTGAAATGGGTGTGCCGCCTCCTTCCCGATTGGGACTTGGATTTTCACATACACATATACCCAAAACCATTATTAACATTAAAAAAATACCAATTTAATTACATTTAAAAAGAAAACAACATAACAAATTATCAAGTTACTAAAAAATATTAAATAATAATTATACATATTACATATTTACATACACAAAAAAATAATTTAACTTTAACCCCTTGCGTGTGTGTGACGGCCGGGAGCCGTCATGCGCCACGGTGGGCGTGTGCGGAGTACGGCCCCTGGCCGTTCGAACCCTGCCCACTCATTATTTCCCCAGCACTGCAGTCAAGGGGTTAAACGAAATAAAGTAAATATACAATTCTGTAAATAATCTATATACTATTCCCACTCCACTTTATACAACAGTAGGAACAATGTTGGACTAAGGAGGGGTAAAATGTACTTTTCCCACTGCACCCAGTGCAACAGTATGGAAAATGATTAATTGCAAAGGGGTAACATTTTCTATTCTTACTCCAGTCAGTGCAAGAGTAGGGAAATTGTTGGACTCATGAGGGGTACATTTAACTATTTGCACTGCACACAGTGCAACAGTAGGAAAAGTGCTGGATTGCGGAGGGGTAAAATTTACTATGCCCAATCCAGTTATTGAAACAGTAGGTTAAAGTTTTAGATTGTGAACGGGGTAAAATGTATTATTCCCATTCAGGTCAATGCATCAGTAGTAAAAGTGTTGGATTGCTGAGGGGTATCTTTTACTATTCCCACTCCAGTCTATGCAAAACAATAAGTGTTGGATTCTGAAGGGGTAAAATATACTATTCCCACTCCAGCCAGTGCAACAGTAAGGAAAGTGTTGGATAGCTGAGAAGTAAAATGTACTAGTCCCACTCAAGTCAGTGCAACTCCTATAACCCTACAAAACCTACAACCTGCAACTAAAACCTAACATTTTTTTAAAAACTGAATTATCATAATTAATGATCAATTACGTTATCCATAGTTTTAAAAAAAAATATTAATTATTTTAAATAAATTTACTTCCCTCCCTATACCCCTTCAAATCCCATAACCCGCACCTGAAAAGTAACTTTTAAAAGAAAAATACTTCACAATTAGTATGAATATTTTAACACTTAAGTAATTATTATTGATTAAAAATTAATTATTCATTACAATTAAGTTACTTCCCACTCTATACCCCTACAAAACCCACAACCCGCACCTGAAACTTAATTTTTTTTAAATTACACAATGACTATAAATATTTATCAATTAAGTAATTAAAATGAATTAATTAATTAATTTACTTGCCACCCTATACTGCTACAAAACCCACAACCCGTACCTACAATTTAGGGGCTGATTCCGATTCGGTAAAATCCCCTATGAATAGCCGTACAGAGCATATTTTCTATACGAATCGTACACCTTAAACGTCCCCGTATGTACGATGAAGTACAATCCGAACCCAAAGCAGATCTCCGTATGAATCGTACAAAAGACCATACGACTTAAAAATCCGTACAAATCGCATTTGGAACACGCAGTACGCGATGTCCGTACGGATTGAAGCAGATTTTTCCCACCCAGCAAGTACGAGTCCTCACGTCTACACTCCGTACGACTCTTTTTCTAGGGGAGCTCAAAACATCCGTAAAAGCAGATTTGGACTTGAACCACGTATGAAACGCCCCCCCCCCCGGGTACGCGAGTGCACCCCATGATTGCAGGGGTACGGTGCGTAGGGGTGCGGTGCTTAGGGGTACAGTACATAGGGGTACGGTGTGGGGGTATTGTGCATAGGGGTACGGTGTTTAGGGATACGGTGCATACGGGTACAGTGCATAGGTGTACGGTGCGTACCCCCATGATTGCAGGGGTACGGTGTGTATGTGATTGTGTGGCTCTCTGTACGAATTGCTCATACAACGTTTTCCGTACAAATCGTGTTCTCGTTCCCCAGTCCGGATCGTACTTTTCGGGTCGTACAGCACGTTTACGATTCGTACGGTTCACCGTGAGGGTCCGTATCGTACGGATTTTCCCTTGCTTTTCGTACAGTTTGCAAAGATTCGGACGTATTTTTTTCCTACGGATCGTACTACGCGATTCGGACGGATTAGTACGCTTCGTACGGAAAGGGCTACAAATTCGAATCGTCGCACGGATCATACGAATTATTTTCCCACACGGAATCGACCCCTTGTTGTAAGAAAAAAAATAATTACACAATCAACATAATTAATTGTCAATTAAATAATACATTTTAATTAAACAAGTATTACTAATTAATCGTAATTAATTTACTTCCCACCCTGTACCCCTATAAACTCCACAACCCACTACGTTACTAAAAATGACAAAAATCTGTTAAACTAAAAATGTAACTATATTAAAACATAAACAATAATTATAAAACATTTATAACATATACATTGAAAAGATATACTAAAATACATAACAGTAAATAAAAAACGATATTATAAACAATTATATCTTTGTGAACGATAATAATGATTTCGATATTTGAAAAATCAATATTACTTACCTTAAAATCGATATCCTCGACAACGATAACCTAATCGGTTCAAGATCCTGAAATGTGCAACGTAACTGATTCTATGTAAACTGCTGTGATAACATGTAACGGAACTGGTGCTATGTAAAGCGCTCTGATAACCTAATCGGTTCAAGTCCGCGCTATAGAAAACTCTAAAAATAAATAAATAAAATAAAATAAATAAACGATATTCCTGCAGACAATATTTGTATGTAACAATACTTTAGACACAATATTATGGTATGACAAAATTTTGGTTTCAATATTTTGTCTGAATACTATAATACACATTTGAGAGACAAAATCTTCCAAAAAATCAGTAAAGGGATCATCAATTGCTCCACAACCACAATGATTAGAACATACGAAGTTCAACATTTGATACCACTAGTGCTTGATAAGGTTAAAAGTTCAAATTGTCAAATTAGTTGTAATTCAGTAGTCTACACATGAATGCATTTGTTGACATTTACCATGAAAGGAGACCCTACTTGGCTAAGCTAGGGAAAGGTCAGGAAAGTGGAGGAGCAGTAAGGAAGAAGATGTCAGCATGGAAAGCAAGTGTGGAAGGCACCTGAATCTGCGTCTATATTGCATTAGATGAAAACACACATTTTTATCAGTGTGCTACACCTACATATGGTATGAAGTGGAACCAATCAGGTTAAAGTACATGTTGATAAAACAGCTTAATTATTTTCACAATCCAGTGTTTCTAAGAATCTTTCAAACTGCAGTTATCTGTAACATAAGAAGATACATCTTTTCCAAGATGTTTTTTCCCAGGTGCTTGTTACTGCATACTCCGGGGATTGAGTAAAATTAAACATTCACATCAGAAAAGGAATATAATGATGCATTGTTTAAGTTGATTGTACAGCTTTTCTCTAGAAAGTAAATAAAAAACACAAAAAGAAGGAACAAAGCAGGTGAAAGTTGACCATTTTATAATGCGGCCTAAGTTAACTTCACTCAGTTAAATGTGGAAGATGCATAGTAAATCCATTTGCGTGTGTATGTGTGCAAAACATTTAATTATGAAAATAATCCTTCAATTATCCCTCTGATGACTCTGGGAGACATCACACCCTACACCCATAATTCCCTTCAACACCTCACTTTACAAAACAGTTGTCAGCTTTTGCAATTTGTGTCTCGACTCATCAAAATCACATATTTCATTGTATATGTGGCTTGTAGCTCTTCAAGTTCTGCAGCTGCCTTTTTTAGTTTCCTCCCATTCAATTTTGTCAGCTGTTTTTCTCCATTACATTTTTGACTCAACTTTTGCATTCATTAATTGAATTCCCCTAATAAAAAGAAATAGGCATATCAACATGGCTTTGGTTTAGGACTCGTTCCTTATCTGTTGAAACCCAGATTGAGTACTGAGTATTCATGTACTCTGAGCTAACCTACTTCTCCTGTTCATGTGCTGGTGCTTGTTACTGGATGCTGTTTATTTCCTCTCAGGTATCAGTGACATTTAACACCATGTTTGAAATAGAACCAGTCTCTGAATCACATGAATGTTCCCTATTAAATGTGCCGGACTCAAGAGTACATTGCCTTGCCATCTTAACAGCAGAACTATTTTCATTGGTCACAAAATCCCGCCCATTCTTGTGTGCTGCACATTTACAACAGCTGCCTCTGCAGGCAACTGCAATGACTCGCTCAAGTCCACAACATAATTTTCATTCCCAATCGGGGAGCCAGCAGAAGTGATGAAACCTCTCTAGAACCACAACTTTCCAAAATCATGGGCCACATCAATCCTGGACAGACTATCCATATCGATTGTTACTCTCAAATTTTTAGAAGCACGCTCTAGTAGGAGCAATCAGTTCAGCTACATGTGCCAACATTAGATTGCAAAAATAGGAAGGTTCCACAATGCCCTCTAAGGTGCACACAGCGTATGATGCTCTCAGAATTCCTTGTCCATCTCTCAGACAAGAGCTGTCTACAATCAAGGTTAAATCGGGCTGTTCCATAGGGACATCTCGAAATAGAGTCTTGGTATGGTACACAATTTTGTCACATCTAGACAGTCACAGTCAACCCCATCATCATAATCATCAGTTACAGGAAAAGGTAGAGCAGGTTTTAGGGAGAGGCACTGGTTTAGAGTTACATTTTCTGCTGCTGAAATAACCTGCTTGTATCTAACAAGTCTGCTGTGTGTCATGTGTTGTATTTGAGTACGAGTTAACAAAATCTCAACTGAGTGAGGGACCAGCTCAGTAACCAAATATCCCATCACTATGCTTTCACAATGATGAATGCTGACACCAACTGCAGCCACCACCTTTAGGCATCCAGGAAACGCTGCAGTTAGTAGATCAAGTGTGACAGAGAAATAGACAGCACACACCCTTCACACTCATACCAGTATAGTACAAAATCTTTTTCATAATCAGCCATTCCTACTATAAGACTCTGACAGAGACTTACTCTCAGCTCGAGGAAGGCACTCATGCAGTCATTGTCCCACGGTAGCAAATCAGAAACATACTTGTGCGCAAGCCTTTGAAGAGGCTTTGCTACTAGGGAAAAGTTGGGAATCCACTGACGATAGAAGACAACCATTCCCAGAAACATCCAGATTTCTCATAGTGTTGCGGGGGAAGGGTTGGGGAAAGTTGCGGGTGTTCATTCTCAGAATTGTAGAGATTATCTCTTGGGACACTTTCCTTTCTCAAAGTGATGTGCCAGATACAGAACCTCCCTCTAACATTACAGGAATTTTGTAGGGGACACTTTGTGTTGATTCCCTGCTAAATGGTTCAACAAGGCAATTGTGTCTTATTTGCATGCTTCTTGGATTGTCAACAGCACAAGTAGGTTATCACTATATTGAACCAAGACTGAGTTGCATGGCAACTGCAAGATCTCCAGATTCTTCATCAGTATCTGATTAAAGATTGAGGGGCTTTCTGTATACCGATGTGGGATTTGGCACCATGCCAGAATTCTATTTTGGAATGGGAAAAGTGAAAATGACTGACTATTCTTATGTAGAGGAACAGAGATGAATGACTAAAACACGTCAATGTCCAAGAAAAATTCAACTTCACAGGGTATTTGAAAGTGTATAGCGGCAGAATTCGGTACCTTGTGATAGCATGGAATAACTATCTGATTCACTTTTCTCAAATCTTGGACAATCTTTTTTATTTGGTTTCTCCATACCCTCCACAGGTGAGTTGCAGGGACTTCCTAGTATCCCCTTGTTCTAACATGGATTCAATTACAGGTGTAATTCCAGTCACCGTCTCTGGTGAAAGGTTGTATTGGGGAATTCTGTGATAGTCTGCATTTGGCTTTTGATTAGACCAATGTCTTTGCCAGTAAAATCCCAGACTTCCTCTTTCACCGAATGTGAGGGAAGATGAGACGTTGGAAGAGAGGACTTGCCTGTTTAGGACAATGACAATCCTGCAATGTCTAGCCTTGAGGTAGGACACACCCTGGAAACAGAAAAAGAACACGTAAATGAACAGAGGCAAAGACTACAGAAGGCAAGAGAGGGGTGGATACAAGGGCACACATGGGTGAAGAGACCAAAATAGGATTGACTGGCAAGACGGGTAGCAGCATGGATGGAGAGGAGGACAAATGCTCTAGAGGAAGATTAAGGAGAAAAGTTCACCCCGGGGGCACTCAGTGAAGAGCAGGATCTCGAGAAGGAGAGGACAGAGACGAGCCAGAAAGGATGCATGTTTGGAGGAGTGGTGGACGCAACAGACGAGAGCGACTTGTCCCATCAAAGCCCTGGAGAGCTGTGGCCATCATGGTGAGTCCTGCAGCACGAGGAGAAGGGTATTGTGGGAGGAAGGGATTTAGTCGGTTGCTTAATTAGAATATTCTTTTTCCCTGTTGTTCACAAAAAGTGTATTCGGCACCCTTCTGTTTTTTGCTGGGCATAATTGACTCCTCTTCAATAATGGTACTGAATTAGAAGGAACCTCCCACTTCACAGGCAGTTCAGACTTGGCAGCAAAATTGGAGGACAAACTATACACAACCTGCTGGGAGAAAGGGTTCTCTTTCTATAAATCACTGGGCTCTTTCTTCTTCTGAGCGATTCGGCACCAAGGGAGAACTGCCCTAGTAGAGGATTTGCGCTAGAATAGGGAAGACAGAAAAAATATAAGTAAGCCTGCCTGAGAAATCTATACTTAGCTGGGTTATTTCTATTTTTACCCCTGAAGACACGTCGATGGTGAAACCATGAAGGAACTTGAAAGAGGGAGAAAGAGGACATAATTAAAACACTGTTCTGGTGACAATATCACTAAGAACTGGTCCTAAGATTCTTAATTTTTCACATAAATAGTATGACGGAAGACCTGACATTTTTTTCTTTCGCAAATTGTGGCACTATAATAAAGTAATCCTATGTAAAAATGTAGTTAAAAAGCCTCCAAAGCATTACTTCTGCTCATCCCTCCACACCAAAGGGCAGATTACGATACAGCCTGTAAAGGCTCTGACCTTAGGTCTTTCAGGGCTGAATCGTAATATGCCAGTTGGATTCCTTTCTGACCACGTCATTTTGATGGAGGCAGTCAGAAAAGAATCCGACTGGTCATTCCGACTGGCTTCCGACAGGCTCAGAGAGCCCGTCCACCAGTCGGAATGAGGCCTGTAATCTCAAGGGTGGCTCTTTCCACCCCTGAGATTACGATGACGGTTTCCATGCCGGTCTGTCCGACTTGGAAACCATGTCGTAAAGCATCTTCGGGGGCCCCCAGCAGGGCCCCTTTGGGTGCACGGCCTCCAGTTGGAGGCTGAGGGGGCACCTATAGTGCCCCCCTGTTGATCCCTGCACCTTGTGGCAGGCACCTTGATGAACTTGATGAACTGCAAGTTGCATCTCACTATGGGAGCATGCATTGTGGCTGGTTTACTATTGTAATGCATGCTTCCATAGTGAAATATAGGAATGTGACCGAACAGTGTCCCATGACCGAGTCGGTGTTGGGCAGAAGTGATTATGCCCGTAATGAGCCCTGAAATCTCTTAAATTAGGAGGTAAATCATCTCTGGTCAGAAGTGGAAATAACCCAACAGCTGACTCAAAGATCCTCAATTTAAAGTCTGCTGCTTCGTTGTGTGTCTGGAGCTCAACACCATCTGGAGTGTAATAAATTACACAGTTAAGTTATAGAGTGGTTCCCTGCCCAACACACTGACTGGCCTTGAATTACTGACTGGCCTCAGATCTCATATTACACACTGATGATCTTCCTCAAGCGACCCTATTTTCACAGGGTCTTTTGCTGAAACTGGGTTTGTGCTCTGTATATTTGAAATACCTATAACTTGTACTTGTTTTCCCAAGAGGGGTAGGTTTGAGACCTCTACCATTCTAACAGTAGAGTAGGTAGCTCCAGTATCAATCAAGAATGATATAGGGAGGTGTGAAGCTGACCAAGACCAATCCTGGTACACATCTCTACACCCCATACATCAAGGGTATACCAGGAACAAATTGTATGGAAAGAGGTTAACGCAACGCCTCAAGGTCGCATCATACCTTAATCAGGGGTCCTGTTTCTTTAAACAGGAGAGCGATGACCCTGCAGAGTAGAACCAATCATTGCTGCTGAGTGAGGGAGAAAAAGACCCAATCATCAGAAAGCAGGCACGCAAGTCCAGAAGCAGGAGGCCGGTAGAAGGAAGATGCCTATTCGATCCAGAGCAACACCTCCAGATCGCCAGAGCCAGGAGAGACGCCGTGGACCGCAAGGACGCTGTGAGTCAGAACTCCATCAGGAAACCGGAAGAGGATGCGGAGGAGTGGAGCGAAGACTGGTGGTTGCCCCCAGAGGTTGCTGACAAGCCTGCTGCACCTCTGGAGAGTTGCAGCATAGCGCGTGAGTATGGTTAACCAGGTTTGGGCGGGGGGGTTTACGGGGTGGAGGGAGGGACCTTTGAGGGAAGGGCACTGGGAATATCAGGAAAGAAGGGTTTCCTTTGTTTGAGCCGGCACATAACATGGAGCTCCCCACCACCTCCCACCTCATATCACTTCCCCTCCCTTTCCACGTGAAAATATAAGTTGAACGAATGCAGCAATTCATATTGATGAGTAAATTCGCTTCTAAAACAGAATAAAGGCATAAAAATAGCCTATACAGATATATGCCATCTCCTCTTATATGAGGAGAATTTCTTTCTCTTAACTTAATTTGTTTAAGTTTCCATATTATTTTCCCATAGTGGTTTCTTTGTCTGTAAAAGATAAAAGGAGGGATTGGGCCTTTCTATAAAGATAAGGATCCCTATTTGTGGGAACCTTGGCTCCAGTGAAGATCGGCTCTTAAAGCTTGCTAATTATTTTTGCACCAGAAAAGGGTAAGATGAAGGACAACCTAGGTAAACCAGACTGTTAGAAATGGGGATTTCTGGTTGGCTAAGGCTTGCGCCAAAGCCAGGCAGAAACCACCACTCTATGTCAGGGCAAGGAAGTTACACACCATAACCCCTGCTCACCCCCTTGGTAGCTTAGCACGAGCAGTCAGGCTTATCCCGGAGGCGATGTGTGAAGCGTTTGCTCGCGCACCCAGCAACAACACCCAAGGCCCACCACAAAGGAAACTCCACACAAGGTTATATAAAAATAGCCTTTGTATTATACCAAACACATTAGATAATAAACACACAATTTACACTGTGCCACTGGCACTGGCAGAATTTACAGGGGACTATTTACACAGGACAGGGCCACATGGACCACTGTCAGAAATAAGCACTTGGTAGAACTAGCACTTTGTCGGAATAGCACTTAGAACATAGAATAATTGTAGCACCAAATAGCAACTGTAGCACACAACCAGTAACCACTAGGGGCTCGATTCACAGAAATACTACTATTTGGTATTCACAGAATGCACTTACTACTTTCGGGATTCACAAAGTGAACTTACTACTTTCGGGATTCACAAAGCGAACTTACTACTTTCGGTATTCACAGAATAGATTTAAGACTACTAACTTTAGGTCCGCACTCGGGCTGGAGATTTCGGACCGGAGGCGGAGTTTCTGGCTTGGGGCGTAGCTTACGGCCCGGAGGCGGAGCTTCCGGGCCGGAGGCAGAGCTTGCGGCTTGGAGGCGGAGCTTCCGGCTTGGAGGTGGGTATTTAGCCATGGCTGAAATCTCCACCTCTGGGCCGGAAGCTCCGCCTCCAAGCCGCAAGCTCCGCCTCCGGCCCAGAAGCTCCGCCTCCGTGCCATAAGCTCCGCCCCCAAGCCGGAAACTCCGCCTCCGGGCCGAAATTTCCGGCCTGAGTGCGGACCTAAAGTTAGTAGCCTTAAATCTATTCTGTGAATACCGAAAGTAGTAAGTTCATTCTGTGAAGTAGTAAGTTCACTCTGTGAATCCCGAAAGTAGTAAGTGCATTCTGTGAATACCAATAGTAGTAAGTTTAGGATTTAGTCTTAAGTTCATTCTGTGAATCGGGCCCTACGCAATCCTAACCACCTTAGGCATATATCACACAGGGAACCATGAACTCACTAGCATAACCTATACTAGGAAAAACAACCTCCTAAGCATAAAAACACATTTAGAGGTATAGGCCAAAAAGCATTGCATATTATGCATAAATCAGATTAGGAAAGTAATCACATTTGCGCCAAAATCACATAAGGCATAAACATGTACCCCAAGCAAGGGCACAACACATAAACCTGTCCCCAGGCCAATTTGGCTTATCAGGGGGCTGAAACGCCCTTTGTCCAAAGTGTCAGGACAGGCTGGGCAGGTAGCCAAAGAAGAATGCGCAAGGGTTCCTGGGGACCCAAACCGATGCAGCTGCCCACTAAGTGCTGGGCAGCTGGGAACCTGAGCCTGGCACCAGCATGCCTCCTGGCTCTCCTCTGGGCTTCCAAATAAACACAGTGCCCAAAAACAACTTGGGAGTCGCGTGGGCTCTGAACCAACTGTGCCCTCAGATCAACGTGGGAGCCCTGCAGGCTCAAGGCCATCAGGAAATGCGCCACTTTCGGGGGCCTCGTTGTCTCTGAAACAACAATGTGCCCGGGAGCCTCGTAGGCTCTAATTAACAAAATGCGGCCATACGTTGGAGCCTCTCAGGCTCTAATGCCTGCAATGCGCGTTGTTAAGAAGTAGTGGGGTTTTGTCCTTTACGGGACCGGGTAGGACAATACAATAATATTTATAATCAAAGGACACCCGGTCACGATTGAATTCTGCTACTCTTTTATTCAAAGCAGATTATATACCCTAAATAATTAGTTATTGGGTATTGATCAATTATTTTATCGTATTAAGTTTCATCACTTTATACACATTTGAGATGATCCAAGATTTACACATTGCCATACATATAAAAACATCAATTCATTACACACAATTATATACAATTTTTACACCACACAGTTGGATATTTGACAAATTACAAAACAAATTTTCAAAATCAAATCATGAAGAGTACCCTAGTAACTAATTCAATGCAGTCCTAAAAGCGGTTTATTTTATAAGTGTTTGAGGACTGATCTCACAAGGGCAAATATTAATATGTTGGGTGTATACACTGGTGACGTGTACAATGTTCTATTTGTAGCCCTTTGTGAGTATAGAAAGTTCATACAACAGCCAACGCGTTTCCAAACCCGTATTCTCTTTCAACAGGCTTTTCCTCAGGGCTTTTACCGGGTACCTGTGTGTACATAATAAAGAAAACAATTCAGTGTGGGACCTTCACCTTACTTCTACTTGAGTTGTATCAGTCGTTGGTGCAATGTTACCTTGTTGAAACTTGTGCATGCAAGTCAATTCTAGAACCCATAGCCAAATATGTGGACTTATTTTTAAAACCCTTTATGAGTAAGGTAAAATCATACGTCAAAGACACTGCTGATTTTATTACCAAAATTGAAAGTTTACCATTTGACAAAAACTATGAACTGATGGTGTCATTCGACGTTACTTCCCTATACACCCAGATTCCCCAAGAAGAAGGCTTAGAAGCCATTGAATTCTTCCTGGAAACCAGGCCGAAGCCACAACAAGTGCCCACAAAATTTATAATAGAGTTGGTGTGAGGAGGAAAACCGGGGAAGGACAGGGAGACTCACCCGAGAAGCGCCGAGCGGTGAAGCATCGGCAGGGACTCCGTCACGGCAACGGGAAAACGGAC
This sequence comes from Lissotriton vulgaris, assembly GCF_964263255.1. Taxonomy (NCBI): domain Eukaryota; kingdom Metazoa; phylum Chordata; class Amphibia; order Caudata; family Salamandridae; genus Lissotriton; species Lissotriton vulgaris. Next base: position 1,404,082,320 of record NC_141694.1, read on the forward strand.
TTCCGCAACCATACTCCTCTGCTGATTCTCAACAGCGACGCGGTGAACAGCGTAACCCGGAAGTACCTCCCACACAGACAGGAAGGAGTCGGGAGGAACCAATGAAAGGTGACGTTGTTCCAAGGATCGGAGAGAAGAGCCGTGGCGCGAAAGACGGAAGAACCCAAGAAGTGAGAGAAGACGCAGGACCCGATACACCGGACGTGAGACCGCCAGGAAACCAGGAGGACGAAGAGGAAAGCTGGTGCGAAGACTGGTGGTGTCCGGAGGAGGCTGGGGAGCGGCCGCGACTCAGGAGAGTTGCGGCGGAGCCCGTGAGTAAACCGGGTTCAAGGGTACTAGAGGAAGAGGGAGGAAATATCGGGTGGGACTAGCAGGGAGGGACGTTATTAAATTTCTTTATGGTCCGCCCTAATGGAAGTACACAACAGTTTATCGATAATGGCATGCTGATACTGTGACCTTTTGCTATGGCATGCTGATACCGTGACCTTTTGCTTGCGATATTTGAGATATTTGTTTGACCACATCCTGACATAGTGATATTTCTTTTGATGCCAGACCTTGTGATAGAAGGCCGATAATACGCAGATAGCCTGTTACTTTGGTTAATTAGCCTGTTTCTTTGACAGCATGCTATTGTGAAAACCTGCTTCAAGTGCACTCATATCTTTTCCAGAGCACGGGTCATCCTGAGTCCCTTTTTCCCCTTTTACATTTCCTACCAATCAACCTGGGTTCCGAGGTTTTTACCCCTATCCTTTCTGGCCTCTCCCGAACCTAGAGCACAATGGTGTGGTGAAGGAACAACTTGACATTTGAAGAACCCATTACTTACGGTTCCTTTGTTTCTTTTGTTATCCTACTATGAGCCTCCGGGACGACCACTGTGGTGACAAAGAGAGCAAGACCACTCCTCTACCGGTATCCACCCCCTCCAGCTCATCACCGGAATCATCCGAAGAAGAGGAACCTAAGGAACATTCAAGTTTACCAATCACTGATCCTTCTTTTTATAATAAACCACCTACTTTCAAACCACTTATTCAGCCTCCTCGTTGGATATCAAACCCGCCCTCCCACAGTTGGCCAGCATAGCATTGAAACTGAGCTATTTCCGATTCATAGACACGTTCTGCATGCAGGTGAAGGGGACCGCCATGGGGTGTCCTTATGCTCCAGAGATGGCGGTCCTCTTCATGGCAGTGTATGAGGAACGGTTTGTCTATCAAAATAACCCCTACTGTGAACACATCATAAAGTGGTACCGCTATATGGACGATATCTGGTGCCAGTGGAACGGTACCGAGGAACATCTGGTCCGTTTCCACGAATGGCTTAACACAAGGCATCCAGACATTAAATTTAGCATTGCATATAGCCGAACACGCCTGACATTCCTAGACGTTGAGGATTTTCCACAGAATGAAAAATTGTCTACCACACTTTATCGTAAAAAAACAGACAAAAACACTTTTCTCCACTATCGGAGTTTTCATTCCCAAAGCCTAAAGGCAAACCTATCATACAGTCAATTACTAAGAATACGACGCAACTGCTCCAGAAAGGAAGATTATGTGGCACACGCAGAAACATTTTGTGAGCAGTTAGGAGCAAGAGGCTATCCTAAAAAAAATTGAAACATGCCACAAAACGGGCATGATTTACTCCTAGGGAGGAAATGCTAATTAAAAGAGACAAGAAACCCTTTGAACAACTGGTTTGTGTTTCAACGTACGGCCCTCACACAAATAAGTTTAAATCAATTATTCTTAAAAACTGGCACATGTTATCCAATCTGGAAACACCTTTCGCAAAACCTTTGTTTGCGCTTAAGAAAAACAAAAGTATTGGACAACAGATAATCAGGGCAGACTTAGGAACCACCAAAGCCAAAACCGACTTGCGGAAAATATGGAATTTAGGCCCGGTGCAAGGTCACCACAAATGTGGTACCTGTGTATCTTGCGCAAACACAATTGAGGGCAATATCTTTGAACACAATACTATTAAATGGACACCTAATGAATTTACAAACTGCAAAAGCGAAAATCTAGTTTATGTAATTATTTGTCCGTGCCCCAAAATTTACATCAGAGAAACCAACCAACAGATAACCCAGAGGCTGGCCCAACATCGCTCCAGAATAAAACAGAAAGTAATGACGGCACCAATGGTCCAACATTTTGTAGATAATAACCACACTGAAAAAGATTTCAGGTGGTCGGTCCTTTCAGGCATTAAAACCCCTCCTCGTGGAGGAAATGTGGAAACTTTACTATTTCTGAGAGAAGCATATTTAATACTGAAATACAACTGCGTGAGTGAAGGCCTTAATGAACTGTCAGAAATTTGAATCACAAGCGCCCATAGTCCTCTGTAAAATGCCGCAGATGCAAATAAAGTTCGTTGAATGACAGTCTACGCATTCGGACTACATGATCCACAATCCCCAAAATCACATGACATACACACAATTTTTGGAATAAGTCATGTGACCGGTAATTCCAGTACCCGTTCAACACGGCAGTGGGCGAGGCGGCACGAAGGAGAGAAGATACACAAAATAAATCAGGATATACGTAAGCTCTAAGCTTAATTAGAAAACATACTTGTAACAAGTTTGGTAGGAGAAAAGACTAAACATAATGTTTTCAACACAGCAGTGCACGCAGTCAGGCAGAACAACCGCTTACACGAGGCAACGCCTTCAATTCAACAAACGGGCGATTCCATCCTCGTAAAGAAAACACCAAGTAAGTGTTGCGTAACGACATATAAAATCATCTAGATACCAACAATACATAAGTAGCAAGCACTAATTTCTATTGCTTGATTACTGCAGTAAATGCTGTTAAACTGCTCCAATGAGGAAATGGCTTCAATTTAAAAGTCCGGCGGGGACCTCTGCAAAGAAACCTTAAGTAAGTGCCCTGCATTAAGAAACCGACTGGTGTACTCTGAATTTTCTCGGTTTAAGTTTAGTGAAATATTTCCCTTTCACCAACCAATAGACTCCGCCGCCACTCCAATAACTGAGTCTTTGATGACAATAACATATCTGTCAGGACTCACCATCAAGAGAGAACACGTAAGTCTGCATGCGATAGACTAGAAGCGGTTGAATAATGAATGTCCCCCATGTGAAGTTAGAAACAATGTGTGTTTCTCTACTTTCGCAGAACTAATTAGGCGCCCTTTCAGAGCTCGAAGTTACAAGAAAGTTTCCATGCACAAGTTTCAACAAGGTAACATTGCACCAATGACTGACACAACTCAAGTAGAAGTAAGGTGAAGGTCCCACACTTAATTGTTATCTTTATGATGTACACACATGTACCCGGTAAAATCCCGTTGGAAATGCCCGTTAAAAGAGAATACGGGTTTGTAAACGCGTCGGCTGTTGTATGAACTTTCTATACTCACAAAGGGCTACAAATAGAATATTGTACACATCACTAGTGTATACACCCAACATATTAATATTTGCCCTTGTGAGACCAGTCCTCAAACACTTATAAAATAAACCCCTTTTAGGACTGCATTGAATTAGTTACTAGGGTACTCTCTATGATTTGATTTTGAAAATTTGTTTTGTAATTTGTCAAATGTCCAACTGTGTGGTGTAAAAATTGTATATAATTGTGTGTAATGAATTGATGTTTTTATATGTATGGCAATGTGTAAATCTTGGACCATCTCAAATGTGTATAAAGTGATGAAACTTAATATGATAAAATAATTGATCAATACCCAATAACTAATTATTTAGGGTATATAATCTGCTTTGAATAAAAGAGTAGCAGAATTCAATCGTGACCGGGTGTCCTTTGATTATAAATATGCGCGTTGGAGCATTTCAGGCTCTATCTACAAGAAATGCCCCCAGGAGCCTCATCGGCTCTAAATCAGCAAGGACTGTTGGACAATGTGGGAGCGGCCCACTGCCATCAGGGGCTGCTCTATTGCAAAAGAAATGCCCCAGACATTGGAGCGGGACTGGCACTCTGCTTTTCCCCCTTCCTTAGAGCGGCCTGCAGCGGAGGGCCCGCTCAGGAAAGGGACTCCGGCGCTGTGCGTCACTCTCACGCCCCCCCCCCCCATCCATGGCAGCTCCACTCACCGGACTGCTCTCTGGAGGCAGCAGGAGATGCTGGCTATCTCTTTGGTCTGCCGGAGCTCTTGACTGCTTGCGGGAGCCTCGGCAGCTTCACTGGTGCAGCAGGCGGGGCTCTCCCTCACCGGAGCCTCGCTGGCGGCTGCACCTCTCCTTCAGCACCGGGATGACCTGGGAGGCGGGGTAGGCTCCCGTACTCCCTCTTACCGGCAACTTCCTCTCTCGCGGCGACTGCCGGCTCTGAGGGCGCGTAGCTCTGCCCCCAGGCAGGGACACTTTTGGGTCACCGCGGGCAGTGCGGCGGCCCTTCTCCAGGACTCGGTTTTAATGCAGGGTGGGCTCCTGCTTTCTTCTCGGCTCACAGGGGGGATCCCCATGTCGGGAGGTCCCCTCGAAGGTCACAACAGTGGGGTAGGCACCCGCAATATAATAAAATAAACGGGGTGGACACCCGCTCGGATTTAAGGGAGAATGCAGCAGGAATGCAGGGTGGGCTCCTGCCCACGATTTAGAAAGTACGGCAAATATGCGGGGTGGGAAGAAAAGGGGGGAACCCTCTCTCTCCCCAGCAGCGCGACGCTGCAGAGAGCCTCCTAGAACAAATCAAGTGCTCCCAGGCCCTGCAGGGAAAAATAAAGCGCTCCCAGGCGCTACAGGGCAAAGTTCAGGAACAAAGTCCTTAGGACGGTAGGGGGGCAAAGGCTGGGCCCAGGGGCCAGCTCACAGGGCCCTCCAGTAGGGAGGCAGTCCCCAGTGGCGGTTCCTCCGGGCGCCCAGCAGCAGCAGGCCCCCTCCTTAAGACAGGATCAGAGTGAACAGTTTGATGGGGTCACAGCCCCTCTTTTTATATACATATTCCTTTGTCTCTTGCTGCAGGGTGGGGGGGGAAACCAGACGCAGCTGGTTCTGGAGCACTCTGTTGTGCTCTGCCCCTCTCCCAATTCACTGGACAGGCTAGGGACATCAGATGCACCATCTGGATGTAAATCTGCCTAGGCACAGTTACATAAACAAAGGGAATCCTACTCGCAGTGAATGGGGAAAGTGTCACCCACAGGAGTGTGGGAGCACTCAGTATTTTGTAAAATACCCCTCAAACACCAAAAGGCCCCTTTTGACTATGAATCAATGAATCTTCAAAATAAAAAACTAAGTATGAAATAAATAGGTAGTCACGTTTGTTCAGGTCAAGGTGACTTTTTTGAAAGGAAGTTTATAAGTGGTGAACAGTAGTGGTGTTTCCTTGTTTAACAGTTGATAGTGGCTCTGCCCTACTGGTTTCGAGCCCAAACCCTGGTTGTTTTTTAAACTTCTAGAAGTGGCACTTCCACACTAGATACAGTAAAGCAGTACACATCATCGTGCAGCATTCAATCTCACAAGTCAGCACATACCAAACTCGACCCTGCACTCCCCACGCATCAGGAACTACCATGGACACTCACATTCCCCATGCATTCCTATGGGAGGGCAGGCCAATCTCACCACACGCACGCACTTTACACTGGAACGCAGTGGTAAAGTGCGCAGAAGCCAAAAATCACTAACATCAGGTCACAACTAAAAGCAAAAGGTTTAGGGGTGAACCTGCCAGAAGGGCCAAGTCCAACACAGACAATATACTTACAGCTACTCTTTCTCTTCCTGCGAGACTCCGGACACAGTACCACCTAGCTGAGATTTCCTAATGAGAGAAGAAAGAAGAAGAAGAGTCAGAAACCACTACACCCTATCTGGTTTAAGACTGGTAATCTGTGAGATCAGTCCCATTCTTATTTCCTTTATAAAGCAGACCCTTAATAAACCATCATTGAGACTAAACAGCTGCCTCCTCGTCTATACATCCGCTCACCCCTCTTACATGTAGATATTTACGTCCCCATCTTCATAATTCCCACAAAGGTCTACCTCTAGATTTGCATCAAGCATGCGATCCTCCTTCCCAATCAAGCACTGCCATTGCGATTGATCAGAATCCAGCTCACAGGACTGTCAAAAACTGGAAGTGTTGGAAATTGTTAGGGCAAATAAAAAGGTTTTGCTGAGCCTTTGGGTTCAAATTTTGATTATACTTCCTAGTAGTCATGTTTTCTTACATCACTGAGGCTTGGGGCATATTGGCATTATGAAGTTTTTGCATTTGCATATTTTGCATCAGCATTGCATTCATATTTGGCAAATGAACATCATTTTACATTAGATTTGGATTCAGTCTACATTTGTGTTTCCAGTTATTCCAAAATTCCGATCAACAGCCATTTTTTGTCCTCTGCCTTGTGGAACAAATTTCCAATTCTGCATCATCTGACCACTGCCTTGATAACTAACTCCTTGCATTTCTGCACCTGCAGCGGGACCAGACCTATAACCTGAATTTGCCACAGATAGGCCATTCTACCATCCTTTCTTTGCAAATTTAGTTTGTGCCAACATGAATTTTTCCTTAATCATCTTCTACCTTGCCTCCAAATCCTCACTGTAATAATTTTTGTACCGCAAAATCTCATGACGTCTTTGACTGCTAACAATTCACATTCAGTTGTATGTTGGTATTAATCCCTGGGCGCAAGCCAAGAACCAATAGCGACAGGAAACCCCTGAGATTTTCCCTGTCTGGATTTTCTATTCTACAATGCTGTCTGAAAGCTTGTATAAGCCTCTCAGAACAAGCATGCACAAACTCATTAGACTCTTGGGTAGTTCTGGTTATTTCGAGCCAATCAACCTCCTTCTGCACAAGCTTCATTAAAAAAATGTAATCACCTGGTCATACTTGTCCATTACAATAAGAGAAGAAAATTAGCCCTAGCATCTCTCATGGCTCACCAGCTAGCCAAGCCATAGCCACTTTATATTCTACCCAAAAATCATTTGGAACCACAATTTCAAAGAAAGTAAATCAATCCTCCCACAGCACCTTCGCATTTTTCACTAATCTCTCCACTTGGGTTACCATAGGGCAGGATTTTCTCGCAGTTTTGGTCACTGCTTTGTAAATGCGGAAAGATTACCATGACTCTAGAGTACATGCACATATCACCTCCATGCAATGGGTATTCTTTTACTTCTGCATTTCCCATAATAGGCCCCTCTCCTTTAATTCTCATGTATCATCCTTCTTTATCAATTTCCTTTCCATTCTAGACCATCAGTCCTTGTGCTTTTGCATGTCACTCCACTTTAAGATAGTACCAACTAATTCCTTCACATGCAATTTCATACTTGATGTCCTCGTATTCGTGATAGACTCCTCACCTATAAACAGTCTGAAATTCTTCTTTGTTGTCAAATCTATTTATTAGAATTTTGAGAAAGAACAAGCATCATCATAGTCAGCATAGATCAATGGAAAGGCGGTATAAGCGTATAGGGCTTCGAGCGGTAAGTGAAACATGAGCAGCGTATAGATATCAGGCATCATAGGATACATATGATTTTAGAACAACACTTTATATAACAATTACAAGATAAACAATGCATATAAGTCAACCCTTATGAGACACAATTGAGTAGGGAGCCCGTTTTGGCCCCAGTGCTGCCAGAGTAGTTTCAGCAGCATCTAATAAATATTCTTTGAAGATGACTACTCAACATAACTCGAGGAAGAACAAAGAATAGGAGAGGTGGGGTGTCATATCAGGATTTGAAGGGGAAGGGCGAGCCCAGGGGGGAATCGAATATAATGCTGTTGGCGTTTAGGGGAGGGGGGACTTCTGTCCGATCCATGTATTTGGGATTCCATTTGAACGTTGTCTCGAGAGTATGGCAAGAGGGAGTCCTCAAAAAATTGGAGGGCCCGCAGTCGAGATGGGGCATAGCGAGCGTTTTTTATTCATCAGAGGTGTTGGATAAGTGGTTGCCAGGTGTGGGTGAATTCGGTATCTGTGTGAGTGAGGCGGGCAGTCAATAACTCCATTGCCGTGACGTGCCAAAGGTGTAGAAACCATGCTGAAATTGGTGGGAGAGAGGTTTTCTTCCACTGGACAGCAATGTTTTGTCAATAAGGCGCCAATCAGAGTGTATCATGGCTGCGAGCTGAGTTGGTCTAAGGCCCAGTAAGGTCACTATGGGGGAGTTTGGTATAGGGAAACCCACAGTGTCTTTAAAATGGCTTATGACATCCTTTCTAACCAATGCCAGGAGTGGGCAAGTCCACCAGATATGGATGAAGTCACTCATCGCTTTCTGACATCTCTTGCAGGGAGGGGAGAGGGAAGGGAGCATTTTTTGTAATCGTGTAGGGGTATAGTACCAACGTGTCATTAGTTTGTGTGCTGATTCACATAGGGAATGCTCCTGTAGATTTTGGGTATGTCAGGCCATAATTGTTCCCAACTTTGTGGGGGCACCTCTTCTCCCATGTCCGCAGCCCACCGCTTCTGGTAGGTGTGGGGTTGATTGGGTTGTGAGTGTTCTAATACCTTATATGTGCGGGATATTAAGCTGTGGGTGCCCCTTAAAAGCTTAGAAGGGGTAAGCAGTCCAGTAGCTCCCTGAGTGTATTTGGGAGCAAGAAACCAGTGGTGAAGCCGATAGTACTGGAGTATGTCGGATTCCGTGACCTGGAAGGCTTTCTTGCATTGTTCAAAGGTTTTGACGGTGTCCCCCTCAAAGAGGTCTTGAATTATACGACATTATCCCTCCCTCCAAGATTGGAATGCAATTTGTTGTAAAGATGGTGAGAACAGGGGGTTGCGAGCTATAGGAGTGTTATGGGAGGGAAAAGATGTGAGGCCTCTGTTGATCGCTATTTTATTCCAGATATCAAGTACTATTTTCGTGGGGGATGATATATATGCACTGCACGGTCGCGCCGATCTGGGGAGCCAGGCCAGATCCCATAAGTGTCAAGATTCAGTACCTGAACTGGGAGTCCACAGGAGCCAAATGTCTGAAGTCCTTCTTAGAAGAGAGTTTCCCAACTCCCCAACGCCTCTAAACCAGACACTCTCTCTGATCTCAGAAGCGAGGGGGAAAGGGGAATGGGAGAACAGAGAGACTGCCACATAGGTGTCTTCCCGAGCCTCAATCTTTCGGATCAATGCACCTTTAAAAATCAAGCAGAATATTACTAATGTTCTCTACTTACTAAGGACCCACTGTATAAACCTTCCCTCATTACCATGTACCTGACTAATTTGGGGATTTAGCCTCTCTCTATTTGTTTTTCTTCTTTCTTAAATGATTAGTCAAAAAATAACAGTCTTTTTTCTTTTTTCTTTTTCCTTTCAGGAGTTCCTGCTGGATTTCTGTCAACGTTGGTAAGTATAAGTATATATATATATTTATATCTACAAAGTGTTCGTTTTAACAATAGAATTAAAAAATGCTGTAGTCTTTGTCAAACAAATCCTTGCTGCGTCAGACTGTGTACTAAGAGAACTAAACAACGATTCTGTGCATTGACCTTTTTAACTAATTGCTCTGGGTTCTGCCGAGAAATGAAAAAATTTAGTTCAGTCACTTAGTTTTAGCACAGAACCTCTACTTCGAATTCTTGTGATACTGTTCTGGAAAGCAGAATCTTAATGTGCCAAATACGTCTCTCAAACTGCCCTTGGAGATGTCCTTGAAAATCTGAAAGAATACCTGCGTCTTCGAGTAGGATATACAGGATTCCAAAATTACCTCCCTCTACGTGACTGCTGCAGAATTCAATTGGGGAAACACCTCCGGTGAACTCAACTCGTCGGTAGCTTCCACTGACTGAAATAACGAAAATGCGAATTCTCGTTTTACTCTAAATTCAAAGGTTCAACTGCGAGCTGACAGGAGAAACGTCTGCACAGCGTGGAATTACAGTTGAAGTGCGTCGCAACACAGGTGCGAACGCACAAAGTCAAGCGGCAGTGACAAACAACTAGAACGCCAACCAAACGCTAATGTTGTCACAGAGGAAACCTAATTACAAATGGTGGAGTCAGCGAGAGGCGAGCGACGTACAAAATGCTTTGCCACCAACTGACTCCAAGTAAATGAGGACTCAGGCAGAGAATAGCCACTGCAGATCTTAAAGGTACGGCCTGAAACCTGGAAACTGGATATATTTTGTGTGACCCTGACAGTACCCCCATCAAAGCCCCCTCTCTAGGCTTTCTGGGATGTCTTGTGTGGAATTGCTTCACTAGTCTGGGGGCATGAACCTTCTGACTGGGCTCCCACGATCTCTCCTCAGGATCAAAACCCTTCCATTTAATCAAGTAGAACAGTCTCCCCTTGCTATACTTAGAATCTAAATTTTTTTTAACTTCAAACACTTCCTCTGATTGTACCTGAATGGGATCTGGGGGGTGAGCCTGTCTTAAATTTGGTGGGTTTCGTTTGATTAGAGAGACATGGAAGGTAGGGTGCATCTTTAACTTACAAGGAAGCCTGACCCTGACACTTACTGGGTTAACCATCTCAATCACAGGGTAAGGACTTTCCGGTTTCCTTTCAACCGCATATGGCGTGTGGAAATCCAAACCTGATCACCAGGCTCAAACTTAGGATTCCCCTTTCGGCCTTTATCTGCCTGTTTCTTGTAGGAAGCTTTTGCTTTAGTCAGAATCATTGAAGCCCTTTGAAATGCCTCCTGCAGACCCTGTAATACCTCATCAGCTGCCAGTACATCCACCTCAACCTTACCAAACAGCATGTTAGGATGTCTGCCGGTGTTCATGTAGAAGGGTGAGAAAGCGGTAGATGAGTGGAATGAATTATTCTAAGCAAACTCAGCAGTGCTCAATAGAGCTGGCCAATCTCCTTCCTAATCCATTAGATACAAACGTAAGTACTGCTCGAGGTCCTGATTCACTCGCTAAGTCTGTCCATTAGTTTCGGGATGAAAACTGGTGGACAAACAAGAATCTACACCTAAACCTTTCAAAAAAGATCTCTAGAACTGAGACACAAACTGTGGGTCTCGATCGGAAATTACAATCTTTGGAATTCCATGAAGTTTTACAATGTGTTCGATGAACAAGGTGGCCAATTAGGCAGCATTAGGTAAGACTTTTAGAGGAATAAAATGGCTCATTTTAGAGAAATGATCCACTACCACCCACATTACGAAATAACCTTGACTAGACGGTAACTCAACTACAAAGTCCATCGAAATTGTGTGCCAGGGGTAGGGAGCTACACGTAAAGGCATAGGAAGACCTTGAGGAGCCTGTCATAATGTCTTTCCTTTTACACACTGCTCACATGAAGCAACATACTGTCTCACCTGAGTTTCCATGCTGGGCCAGCAGAAGGATCGTTTCAAAAGTTCCAAGGTTTTCATTACTCCCGTATGGCCAGCAGATGGATGATCATGGAAAAATTGAATACTCTCTTTTCTCAAATCCTCATTTGGAACTAAGGGTTTTCCTTTAAAAAATGGTTTCCCATCCTAAACCTCACAATCAGGCCCTGCCACTTCCCAGGCTTTCAAATATTTTTTTTCGGAAAGATCTTTCTTTATCTTGTCTTCCAATTCCGAATATGTGGTAGATCTTACAATCTTCTCTTCTGAAATTATGTGGCCTTCTCTAGCAACCTCTTTGTTATCGCCTGTGTGTAGACGAGATAGTGTATCTGCCTTCCCATTCGCAGAGCCAGGTTTGTAAGTAAGAACAAAATTGTAATCTGCAAAAAAGAGCGACCATCTTAGCTGTCTTGGAGTGACTGTTCTTCATGTTAAATCTTCATGCAGATTTAAAAAATTGTTAAATCTTCATGCAGATTTAAAAAATTGTTAAATCTTCTTGCAGATTTAAAAAATTGTTAAATCTTCATGCAGATTTAAAAAATTGCAGGTTGCGGTGATCAGTAAAAACAGTTACTTGGTGCTTGGCTCCCAATAAATAATGCCTCCATTCCTGGAATGCATCCTTTATTGCTAATAGTTCCTTGTCAGCGATTGAATAATTGACTTCAGCAGGAGACAATTTTCGGGATCGATGCGCAACTGGATGAAGCTGACCAGTGTCCATAGGTCTCTGTGACAACACTCCTCCAATCGCTAAATTGGAAGCATCTGCTTCAACATAGAAAGGTTCACTCAAGTTGGGATGCTGCAAAACCGGTGCTGTGGTAAAGGTCTCTTTCAGCAACTGAAAAGCCTCCTCAGTATCCTTTGTCAAGTCAAGTCAAGTCAAGTCAAATAATTTATATAGCGCGCTACATACCCAGAGGGTCTCAAGGCGCTTGAAGAAGGGTGGGGAGTTACTTGTCGAATATCCAAGTTTTAAGTTGCTTTCTGAATGCCAGGTGGTTCTGAGTGAGGCGAAGGTGAGTGGGAAGTGAGTTCCACGTTTTAGCTGCCAGGTAGGAGAAGGATCTTCCTCCCATGGTGGTTTTGTTGATGCGAGGTACAGTAGCAAGGGCTTGGTTGGAGGATCGTAGCTGGCGGGAGGGGGTGTAGAAAGAAAGTCGTGTGTTGAGGCATTCGGGTCCAAGTTCGTAAAGTGCTTTGTGTGCGTCGGTTAGGAGGCGGAATGTAATTCCCTTTTTTACGGGGAGCCAGTGGAGGTTTTTCAGGTGACCAGAGATGTGGTCTTTACGCGGGATGTCTAGTATGAGTCTGGCTGAAGCGTTCTGGATGCGTTGGAGTTTTTTCTGGAGTTTTGCGGTGGTACCGGCGTATAGGGTGTTTCCGTAGTCCAGGCGGCTGGTGACCAGTGCGTGGGTGACCGTTTTTCTAGTTTCGGTGGGGATCCAGCAAAATGTTTTTTTGAGCATGCGAAGAATGTTGAAGCAAGATGATGAAACGGCGTTGACTTGTCTGTTCGTTGAGAGTGAGGAGTCCAGGATGACGCCCAGGTTCCGTGCGTGGTCCGTCGGGATGGGTGCTTTTTCAATGGCCTCTGGCCACCAAGAGTCATCCCAGGCGGAGGGGGAGGTACCTAAGATAAGGACTTCTGTTTTGTCAGAGTTCAGTTTCAGACGGCTGTGCTTCATCCACTCGGCTACTTTTTTCATTCCTTCATGTAGGTTGGTTTTGGCGGTGTTCGGGTCATTGGTGAGTGAGAGGATTAGTTGAGTGTCATCAGCGTAGGAGATGATGTCGAGGTTGTGTTGGCGTGCGATGGCCGCGAGGGGGCTCATGTATACGTTGAAGAGGGTGGGGCTTAGTGAAGATCCTTGTGGCACGCCGCAAATGACTTCAGTGGCTTTTGATTTGAATGGTGGGAGGCGGACTCTTTGAGTTCTTCCGGTGAGGAATGAGGTGATCCATTCCAGTGCTTTTCCTTGGATTCCGATGTTTCTGAGGTGTTGTAATAGGGTGCTATGACAGACTGTGTCGAAGGCTGCGGAGAGGTCGAGGAGGATGAAGGCGACTGTGTCTCCACTGTCCAGTAGAGTTCGAATGTCGTCTGTTGCTGCGATGAGTGCGGTCTCAGTGCTGTGTTTGGCTCGGAAGCCGGACTGTGAGTAGTCGAGGGATTTGTTGGTTTCGAGGAAGGCGGCGAGCTGGTTGTTGACAGCTTTCTCGATGACTTTGGCCGGGAATGGAAGGAGCGAGATGGGGCGGTAGTTTTTGAGTTTGGTGGGGTCAGCTGAGGGTTTTTTCAGAAGGGCGCTGAGTTCTGTGTGTTTCCAGCTTTCCGGGAAGGTGGCGGAGTTGAGGGAGCAGTTGATGACGTCTCGGAGGTGTGGTGCTATGATGGAGTCTGCTTTGTCGAAGATGTGGTGAGGGCATGGGTCTGTGGGGGATCCTGAGTGGATGGAGTTCATCAGGCGGATGGTGTCCTCAGTGGAGATTGGGTTCCAGTCATTAAGGATGTTCAAGGGGGGTGAAGGTACTGCAGAAGGTTGGGTGGGTTGGTCTCCGGGTTGGTTGTCGAAGCTGTTGTGGATGTCTGCGATTTTGTCGTGGAAGAATGAAGCTAGGGAGTCGCAAAGGGCTTGAGAGGGAGTGATGTCGTTGGAGTTGGCTGAGGGGTTGGTAAATTCTTTGACGATGTTGAATAATTCCTTGCTGTTGTGGGCGTTGTTATCTAGTCGGTCTTTGAATGCGGCTTTCTTGGCAGTCCGGATTAGTTGGTGGTGTATGCGGGTGGCGTTTTTGAAGGCGTCCCTGGTGCTGGTGTTCGGGTCTTTTTTCCAGGCTTTCTCGAGGGAGCGACAGAGTTTCTTGGATTTCTTAAGATCATCGTTGAACCAGGAGGCGTTTTTGCTGCCTAGTTTGATTTGATGTTTTTTCAACGGTGCTAGGTTGTCGGCGCTGTTGGTTAGCCATTGGGTGAGGTTAATGGCTGCTTCGTTGGGGTTTGAGGATTGGGCAGGGGGGTTTTGAAGAAGCGATGAGGAGATCTGGTCGATGGTGATTTTGTTCCAGTTTCTTCGCAGAGTAGGTTGAGGGTGGTTGTGGGTTGTGGTCTTTTTGTAGATAAAGTGAACTCAGCTGTGGTCCGTCCAATGGAGAGCTGTGGTGTGACTGAAGGAGACATGTTTGCTGGAGGTGAAGATAGGGTCGAGTGTGTGACCTGCATTGTGGGTGGGGGTATTGACAAGTTGTTTGAGTCCGAGGTTGGAGAGATTGTCCAGAAGGGTGGTGGTGTTGCTGTTGTTGCTCTTTTCCAGGTGAAATTTGAGGTCTCCCAATAGAATGTATTCCTCGGAGGGGAGGGCGTGTGGGGTGATAAAGTCAGTGATGTCGTCACTGAATTGTGCACGGGGTCCTGGAGGCCGGTAGAGGAGGGTGCCTCTGAGTGTGGTCTTGGGGGCGGTGTGGATCTGGAAGTGAAGGTGTTCGGCGCTGGCAAGGTTGACGTCTGAGCTGGTTGAGATGCGGATGGAATTCTTATGGACGATAGCGATGCCTCCTCCTGTTTGTTTGGTGCCGTCCTTACGGATAATCTTGTAACCGTCCGGGATGGCAATGGTGATGTCTGGGGCTGATGAGGCGTTCATCCATGTTTCTGTTAGGAAGGCGACGTCCGGAGAGATGGTGTCTAGTAGATTCCAGAGGTCGATGGCGTGTCTGTGGACCGAGCGGGTGTTGAGCAGGATGCATTGTAGGTGGTTGGTGTCAGATATCTGTTTGGTGTTCGTGGATGAGGAGTTGTTCTTGGTGCCGTCGAACTTGCAGGAGTTGCAAGTGAAGGGTCCATGGGTGTGTCCAGGAGCGGCTTGGGCGCAGTTGGGGAGTCGACTGGCGTTTAGGGCTAAGAGGGTGGTGGCGTCGTATGTAAAGCGGGAGGGGTGGGTGGTACGGGGGCCAGGGGGTCTGGCGCTGGGCGCGGTCCAGGCGCGGACGGGCGTAGACGGGCTTACCTTTGGCGCACCTTCGGCGCGGCCGCAGCGCGTTGGGGCATCTGCCTTACATGGATAGTGGAGGGGGCGGAGCGTGGGAGGGGCAGCAGCTGGGAGGCGGTAGCGGGGAGGAGGGGCGGGCCAGGGAACACCAACACAAACAAAATGGAGGGTCAAAGGGAAAGTGAGGCAGGGGCAGCAAATGGACCAAAACGCCTAGAGTACAGCCAAAGTGCCAGCAAGCACAGAGAGCCACAGCAAATGTCGCGCTGCAATGCAGAGCGGAGCGAGCGGCACGAAAGGTAACTTAAGGTCAGCTGAAAGCTCTTAAAATCGAGCTACGATGCCAGGCAA
Source organism: Lissotriton vulgaris (assembly GCF_964263255.1). NCBI lineage: Eukaryota > Metazoa > Chordata > Amphibia > Caudata > Salamandridae > Lissotriton > Lissotriton vulgaris. The sequence goes on from NC_141694.1 coordinate 1,404,098,014, forward strand.
ATACAGTACAATCACAAAAGATACACAGCGCAGTTTACGATACCCAATGCGATCAGCAGCACCAACAGAATGTGGGATCAGGGAGTGAGGGGGGAAGTGACCGTTCTGGAGCAAGTCCAAACAAACTTCTCCTTCTTTTTAAGCAGGCGGGTGATAGGGCTAACCTTCTCAGAAAAATTGTGAATGAATCGGCGGTAAAAATTAGCAAACCCAAGGAAACTTTGTATTTCTTTGACTGTTCGTGGAGCTGGCCAATCCTTAATTGCTCGCACCTCAGAATCATCCATGGAAACTCCCTGGGCAGTAGAACAAAGCCCAAAAACTCGACTTGTGAAGCATAAAATACACACTTTTCTAGTTTGACATACAATTTGTTTTCCAATAACCGATCCAAAATTGCACATATATGCCGTACATGATCTTCCATATTTAACGAAAAAATGAGAATGTTGTCGATATAGACGACGGCAAAGCGATCCAGATATTCTCGCAAGATATCGTTCACAAAATGCTGGAAGGCCGCAGGCGCATTACACAAGCCAAATGGCATGACTTGGTATTCAAATAAGCCAAACCTAGTCCGGAAAGCCGTCTTCCACTCTTCACCCTTGGCCATTCGAACTAGGTGGTAAGCCTCCCTCAAATCCAGTTTGGAGTACACTTTGGCATCTCTTACTTGATTCAGGAGCTCTGAAATTAAAGGTAAAGGATAACGATTCTTCTTAGTTACTTGGTTGAGTGCTTGATAATCGATACAAGTTCTCAAACTTCCGTCCTTCTTGGGAATAAAGATGAGTGGAGAGGAAACAGGAGATTGTGAGGGTCGAATGAACTCATTGGCCAGGTACTGGTCAAGATATTCTCTCAGATGTTGGTTTTCGGCTTCAGACAGCGCATAAATGCGGCTACACGGTAGAGATGCTCCTGGCTCCAAATCTATCTTACAATCGCACTCCCGATGCGGGGGTAATTTCAGAGCCTCTTGTTTATTTAAAACTGATTCCAGATCGTGGTATTCTTCCGGAATGCTTTGTACTCCCACAGTGCAGATGATTTGTGTTTTCTCGGCCAAACAAGATGAAGGAGACAACCGAGATTCAGGTGTTTCATGATGAAAGCAGTTCCTTAATCAATACTCGGATTTCAATTTGATGGTTCTTTTCGCCCAGTCAATTTTCGGATTGTACTCAATGAGCCACGGCAATCCCAAAATCAATTGGAATTGCGGGGCGTCAATGAGATTGAAGCTCAAGAAACATTGATGACTTCCCGGTCCCATCAAGATGATTTCTTTTGTGTCAAAGGTAATGGTACCTGAAGAGAGATTGGTGCCATCCACAGCATGAACTGGCTCCGGCTTTTCCTTCTTGATAAAATGAATTCCCCAAGATTTAGCAAATGAAAGATCGCAAAAATTTCCGGTAGCTCCCAAGTCACTCATAACTGAAACTTCTTTGACATTTTCTTCCTGAAACTTAATTGTACTAGAAATGATGAGGTGAGGAGCAGCTGCTTGAAGAGTGTTTACTAATAGCTGAGTCTTTGAAGTTGTCTCATCGGCAGCTCCCACCAGGGCAACTCCTTCTACTGGTGGAGCCGGTCTTTTACCCATGAGCTGTTCTTGGGTTTCTTGGGACATTCTTTGACAAAGTGGCCCAAACCGCCACAGTACATACACAATTTGCTTATCCGTCGGTACTCTTTTTCCTCCTTGGTGAGAGGACCTCGCACCGTTCCAATTTGCATAGGTTCCTCACCCGACCCAGCTTCATGCATTCTGGTCGCTTCGGTTCTACTCCGATCAAATCGTGGAGGAATCTGGGGGCTTCCTTCCGACGCTCACTTCTTCTTTCCAATTGACGTTGGTCAATTTGCAGGACTAGGTCTATTAGTTCTGACACATCCGTAGGTCTTTTGGGAATTTGAGCCAATCCATCTTTAAAGTCATCTCTTAAGCCCCTGTAGAAGATCGCTGCTCCCTTTGCCTCTGGCCAACTAGTTTCCACAATCAATTTGTTGAAGTGAGCCAAATATGCCACTAATTCTCGATTTCCCTGCTTCAGACCCAATAACTCATTGTCAGTAGTCTGTGAGATGGTCCTCCGATCATAAATTCGTAAAATCTCAGATTTAAACTCCTCAAAATTATACAAAACTGGATCGTTGGTGGACACCAAAGGCATAGACCAAGCCGCCGCATCTCCACTCAGGTAAGACAGTATGAAAGCCACCTTCGACTGGTCTTCCTTAAAAATAATTGGCTTACATAAGAAATGTAACGAGCACTGCGTGAGAAAGATTTGGGCCTTATGGGGGTCTCCTTGGAACCTTTCTGGTGGAGCCAATGGAATAGTCGGGGACATAGCATGAACAACTTGCGTGGTCAATTCAGAAGAGGAAGGAGATGGGGAGAATGCTTGAGACTTTTGTTCCCCAAAACTGGGACTGGGACTAATGGTTAATTCAGCTATTCTCTGGCGCAAATAACTTGCTTCCTGATTGGATTTTCTAACCTCCTCCCTAGTCTCACTTAATTGCTTCTGCAATCCCTCAAGAATAGATGCTAACGCCTTGACATCAAAACCTTCAGCCATTTTTCTCGGGTGGACGGTATTTCTGGGCACTTCAATCGGTCAAGATACAGTACCTGAGCTGGGAGTCCACAGGAGCCAAATGTCTGAAGTCCTTCTTAGAAGAGAGTTTCCCAACTCCCCTTCGCCTCTAAACCAGACTTTCTCTAATCTCAGAAGTGAGGGGGAAAGGGGAATGGGAGAACAGAGAGACTGCCACACAGGTGTCTTTGCGAGCCTCAATCTTTCGGATCACTGCACCTGTAAAATCAAGCAGAATATTACTAATGTTCTCTACTTGCTAAGAACCCACTGTATAAACCTTCCCTCATTACTCCGTACCTGACTAATTTGTGGATTTTGCCTCTCTCTATTTGTGTTTTCTTCTTTCTTAAATAATTAGTCAAAAAATAAAAGTATTTTCTTTTTTTTTTTCTTTCAGGTGTTCCTGCTGGATTTCTGTCAACGTTGTTCTTTCGTTGATAAGTATAAGTATATATATATATATATATTTTTTTTATCTACAAAGTGTTCGTTTTGTCAAACAAATCCATGCTGCGTCAGAACGTGTACTAAGAGAACTAAATAACGATTCTGTGCATTGACCTTTCTAACTGATTGCTCTGGGTTCTGATGAGAAATGAGAAAATGCAGTTCAGTCACTTAGTTTTAGCACAGAACCTCTACTTCGAATTCTTGTGATACTGTTCTGGAAAGCAGAATCTTAATGTGCCAAATACGTCTCTCAAACTGCCCTTAGAGACGTCCTTGAAAATCTGAATTGGGGAAACACCTCCTGTGAACTCAACTCATCGGTGGCTTCCGCTGACTGAAATACAGAGAATGCGAATTCTCGTTTTACTCTAAATTCAAAGGTTCAACTGCGAGCTGACAGGAGAAACGTCTCCACAGCGTGGAATTACAGTTGAAGGGCGTCACAACACAGGTGCGAAAACATGAAGTCAAGCGGCAGGGACAAACAACTAGAACGCCAACCTAACGCCAATGTTATCACGGAGGAAACCTAATTACAAATGGTGGAGTCAGCGAGAGGCGAGCGACTAACAAATTGCTTTGCCACCAACTGACTCCAAGTAAATGAGGACTCAGGGAGAGAATAGCCACACCGGATCTTAAAGGTAGGGCCTGAAACCTGGAAACTGGATATATTTTGTGTAACCCTGACAATAGGGGCCTGCAGGTGACTGCCCAGTCCATATGGAACCAGTGTTTCTCACTCTCGCGAACTACCCATTTTGATATATATCGTAGGTGAGATGCCCAATAGTATTTCAGAAGGCTAGGGCAGGCGAGACCCCAGCGATCACAGGGCAGCATAATCAGTTTGTTTGAGAAGCGAGGGCAACCCTTACCCTATATGAAGGAGTTTAGATAGCATTGAAGACTCTGAATGGCTACCCGAGGGATTGGCGTGAGTAGAGTCTGAAATATGTAGAGTATTTTTGGTAGGAGTGACATTTCAACCACGTTGAGGCGACCAATCCAAGAGATTGGGTTTTTTTTCCAGTGGCGTATGTCATCCTGGACTTCTCGTCTGCAGGTGGGCCAATTGGTCTGGGTCCAAGAAGAGAGTGATGGGGACAGATTAAGGCCTAGATATCGGATTGAGTGATTGGTCCAATGTAAGGGGATGAGGGATTGGAGCCGCTGAATCTCCAGGGTTGTGAGGGTGATATTTAGGGCATGGGACTTGGTCATGTTAATTTCTAAATCTGAGGCTATATCAAAGGAGTGGAGAAGAGAAGCTAGTGCTGGCAGAGAGGTGGCAGGGCAGTTAGTGAGAGTAGGAGATCATCCGCAAACAGTGACACTTTATGGTCGTGACCTCCAAAGGAGTGTAGCAATAGCCAGGAGTTCCACCGCCAGGGCATAGAGGAGGAGGGAGAGCGGGCATTCCTGCCTAGTGCCTCTCTGTATAGAGACAGAGGGTGTGAGTGGCCATATATATGGATCCACGCTGTAGGAAAGACATAGGGAGCCATTCATTTGGAGATCATAGCTGGGCTTTCCCTTTAGCACTGTGTGAAGTCAAGATTTCCTTATTCTATTGGGGAATATCACTGAACCAACGTGGTGGGTGAGTACATATACCTATAAGTTTGTGACTTGATAATGTGACTGATTACACAGCCATATTGTTTTGAATATTACATTTTTGGATTGATTAAATGCCCCATGGGGCTTCCTTCAAACACTAATTAAGCGGTAATTTACCAAATGTTACTTAATGAGATGCCACGATTTGGAAGTGAGAGAGTCACTCTTACACAATGATACAATATTCTCTCTTGTGTACAAAGCAGATGGAAGAGGAATAATCTGAGTAGCACTAATGGCTACCCTTCCTTTTTCTTCTTTTTTCACAGTAATTAGTTGTGAACTACCTAATTGCGAGTGCGGACCAAAAACGTTGCACCGCCATTGATGCACCACTAAAGGGTGAGTGCTTTGCTTTATGTTCCTCATTTATGGACCCATGGTACATAACCTAGTGATACTTAGCCCCGTCTTTCATTTATCATTACAGGTGCCCCAAGAAATTAATTTTTAATCGACGTGCACTTTGAAAGCATACCCCTTCCCCCATCATCACGTCCTGATGAAGACCCGTTGTTGAGGATTTAAAACCACCCTTTATATGTTTGGGTCGAAACGTCGACGACATCCCCCCCTTGGGAGCCTGCACCTATTGACCCCTGTCCCATGCCCCTTTTCCAAAAATCCCTTTGCCATTTGTGCAAACTAAGGACTGCGGAATTGTATATATTTTACAAGCGAGTAAAAAAGAAGTACATTTTTTACAAGCATAATCCAGGGCAGGCTCGTTCTCATTGTATATAAATGACTCACACTATGTTCTTCTGATCATTCTGATCATTCACTTGAGCACACTCTTTACTCTTTCTCTGTGCACGTTTTTCTTTGAAAACAGAACATATCTAATGTCTTATTGCTATTGTAAATATATGTATAAAGATGTGTTGATTTTTTGAAATTTCGGTATATTGTACATTAAACAGATTGACCTGATTGGATTGGATCTTTCTCAGTTCTGAAGGTTTTTCTTTTGGCACTTACTGTAAGATATTGTGTATAGATGGGCGATTATCACTTTTTGTTCTAATGACATGGATTCAGTCTTTTCTAAAGAAGAATAATTCAACGAATGCTAGAAATATTTCATTGTTCATAATTGTGTCAAGGACCAATTGTTGTCTATACTATTGAATACCCAGGACCTTTGACTGTACTGGGTCAACCCCTGTTTTTGTAACAATTTCATAGCTGGGCCTAGGCCTATTTTAGGTAGCACTACTCGTAGGAAGTGCCAGTCGATGTAATCAAAGGCTTTCTCTGCATCTAAGTACACCCGGCAAGCTGTGATATCTCGTTGTTGGACCTACTTGAGGAGATGAGCAATGCAGCGAATATTATCTGCTCAGTGTAGGATAAACCCAACCCAAACCCAACCCAACTGACAGCAGTTCCGAATCAGTTTGCCCAACACATAACGGCTGTTGGAATCTGATTTTGGAGGCCCATAGCAGGCCCCACCTTCACCCTGAGGCCTCTCGTTGTGGCCCGTGTCGGTTCCCATGGGAACCCTTTTTACAACCATGCACAGTGTGGCAGGCATCATGGGATGCCTGCCACAAGGTGCAATGTTTTCCCCAACCACCCCATTTTTCAATGGGAGCCTGTGTTCTCGTTCGGAACACTGACTCCCATTGAAGTCAATGAGAGTCTAACTGATTGATGTTGGGAAGCATCGTAATCGGTCGGTCGGACTCGCAAAACCTGATTCGTTAGGAAATGATTCCGAAACCAATTCGGTCTGAAGTGTTTCCTAATGGGAGCGTAATCAGCCTCAAAGTGATAAAAAGGTGGAGGAGATGGTCTTGAAGCGGGGGGAAAAAAGCACGGTAGAAACTGACTGGGAGGCCGTCCGTCCCCGGAGTTATACCCATCTGGAGTTGTTTTATTGCCAAACAGAGCTCGTCCACAGTGATTGGGTCGTCTAACAGTTTCACATGTTGGGGGAAATTGGGTTCCCAAGTGCATGCGCTAAGGAAAGAGACAATCTCTTCCGACGCGTGAGTTGTGGCCATGTAGAGATCTTTGTAGAAAGTAGAGAAAGCCTGCCCTTTATCTTTTTCAGACGTGGCCCATGAGTTGTCTGTACGTTTGATTTTGGAGATACGAGCTTTAGTTGATTGGACCTTGAGATGGCGTGCCAAGGATGGCCCTACCTTATCTCCGACAGCAAAGAATTTCTGTTTGAGTTTCATGAGGGCCTGTTCTGCTCTATTGGTTCAATGCAGCCTTAGCTGTCCCCATAATATGGGCAGTTGTTTCTTGTCTTGTTTCAAGGGTGTCGTGTGGTCTATGCATTCTAGGGCCTTGATGTCATTAGCTAGTTTAATTTCGACCAGGCAGGCTTCACAAGACCGACGGCAATAGAAGAGATGTCTCCCGGGATGTTCGCTTTAAAAGCATCCCTTTGCGTGGCTTCAGGCGACTCTGGGGGAGTGTTTGTGTTAAAGAAGGCTAAAATCTCTTGGCGAATGTCAGCTAGATCCACTGGATCCTGTAATATGGAGTTGGGAAACACCAGCAGTGTGGGGTATCATGTTGTCTACCTGGGGCACGGAAGGTTACAACTACATGGGCATGGACCAATATAGATATATCGGAGATAGTGGCTGTTTCCAGGGATCGAATCAGTGAGGGGGATAGGAAGCAATAATCAATTAGTGAATATGAGCGTTGGATATGTGAGAAGGAGTAGTCTTGGGTGTCTGGATCTTGATATCTCCTGGCATCGACTAATCCTAGGTCTGAAAGTTCCCTCTTAAGGCCAGTCAACATTGCCCCTGTGCCCTGATAGGTGGCGGCACTGTGGTCCATTTCGGGATCCCAGACCATAATAATTTCACCCGAGGATCACTGATCTTTCTGAGATCGCAGTTGCTCCCTCAACAAAGACCTCAGGAGGGCGTCTTGCACCTGGTTGGGCGCACAGACATTGAGAAGGGTTACGGGTTGGATGCCTAAGAGGGTTTACATTTTTAAGGCGCGACCTTCCACATCTCGTACCACCCGAGGTGACCTTCTTCCCAGTCTAGCTTTGCTTAGTATTGCAACTCCCGCTGTTTTGGCGGTGGAGGATGCCCAGTATTGGCAAGGATATGTGGGCCATGAGGTGTGTGTCAGTAGATAGCAAATGTGTTTCTTGCATGAAAATGATGTCAGGGTCATGCATAAGCAAGTATTGCCAGATATGTCTCCTTTTCTTGGGGGAGTTGAGCCCTTTAACATTAAGAGACAAGACACTGTTTTAAGAGACAAGAACTTAACAAGTAGGGCGTGTTCATTTTGGTAGGAAGGGTGGCTGGAGGTGATGTTAGGGCCATGAGTGGGGAGGTTGTACTGCCCTAAAGAAGGTAAGTTGATGGTGGATGTTAGGGACTGTATTGCAAAGGAGGGGCACATATGTCTGCAAGTGTAGAATAACCCCAATGTGAAAGATATATCAGGTGAGTTGCAGAGAGATCCCCTTGTCGAGTTCGCCCGCTTCCCAGTGGGAGAGGGAAGAAGAACGGTATTTGTAACAAGAAATAGCCAACAGGGCCTATGTGGTGTACTGCCTTTCTGGAATAGCTCTAAAGTCGAAACATGAGCCATTCTGAAGAAGTCACTCTTCAGAAGAGCACTACAGGTGTGGGGGGCTCAGTATTTGGGAATACTGGTGGGTCGGTCTCCACAGACCACGGCCAAGTGCTTAAATAGTGGCAAATATCACCAGCTATTGATCAGCCTGTGTCTAGAGATAGAGGCATAGCAATGGGTTATCATTTATAGAGTGAGAAAACAGTTTCATTGGAATATTTTGTCAAGGTGGTACCAGGCAAGGCAATAGGGTCTCAGTGAGCCAGTCCAGACAATAGTACAGTCTATAGATTGGGGTCTATGAGATTCACAGGTCCATAGATTGTATATAGTGGGATCCAAACACGATCTTTGCAAGTCAGAGTACATGCTATTCCGAAGCTAGAGGATCGGGCCAGTGATCGTGATTCGCTCATGGTGCGCATTTGCTGGATGATGTCCTATTTTGCATGTGAGGAGTCCTGGTCCTTGAGATGAGTTCTGTGTTTAGCAGGGGCACCATGGCCCATTCCGGCCATATTGATTCCCTATGAGAGGCCCGGGTAGGAGAAAGGCTAATATCTCTGGGTTCCATCAGGAGTTGGAGGAGTTGTTTCACTTCTAGTAGCGAGCAAAGGACCCGGTGTTTGCCCTCCCAAGAGAAGATCTGCGTGAAAGGGTGGCCCCATTGGTACTTGATGATAAGTTCACAAAGTTTGCCGGTAACTGGTTTGAAGTCTTTGCATCTACGTAGGGTTACCAGGGTGATGTCTTGGAAAATCTGGATCAGGTATTGGTTATGTCAGGTCTATAGCTCCTCACACCTTCTGCAGGATAGCTTCCTTCTCTGTGAAGAAGGGGACACGTATGAGAGTGTCCGGAACAAAGTCAGAGCGAACCTGGGGGCCAGCCACACGTTGGGCTCTGTCTAGGGCAGGGTGGAAGCTTCCTCAGGCTCTGATTGTCTGTAGCAGGTCTGCCATGAATGTCATGATATCCTGTCCCTCTGCTCTGGGTGGAACTCCTCTGATACGGAGGTTGTTGCATTGGCTTCTGTTCTCCAAGTATTCCTGCTTCAGTTAAAGATTGATATGTTGGTCCTCTAGCAAAAGTAGGAGAACAAGGCGCGGACAAGGGTGCAAAAAAACAGAACGTCTCCCGCCGCAACACGAAGAGGAATTAATCATTAATATCTCAAATTTTGAATTGACGTGTTCAGAAAGAGCTATTTTAAAAAAAGGGATGTCTTTTGTCCCGAGGTACCACACGAATGCTCTAGAGACAGAGGTTTTGCTGTTTAAATTCATGCAAAAACTTTGATTGCATTGGTTCATCTACCACATAGCACAGACATCAACCCCTGCTATTGATACAACTTCTTCGCGCAGTAAATTCAAACCAAAGAGTACCTTCACTTCTCCTCTTTCACATAAAACACTGGACATGTATGAATTACTGGTAAAGAAAGACCTAACTATGATACACCAAAAAAAAAAAAATGGAAAAATCTAACATCTGAGGAACTAACAACTTTACAGAATCTGGCTATGAATGACAATTTGACTTTCCAACCGGCAGACAAAGGCGGTGCGTTGGTAGTCATGAATACCTCATATTATGAAATGAAAGTAGAACAATATGTGAGTGACAGCAACACCTATACCCCTTTGGATTCTGATCCTACTTTGGCTTTTCAGACTATCTTATTGCAGATTCTCACAAAAGCTAAAGATCTCCAATGGATTGATGATAACACATATAAATTCAGGATATCTGGCCATCCAAAAAGACCACACATATTCATGTTACCGAAACTACATAAGAATCCCGTGGACCTACCGTTCCGCCCTATTGTGGCAGGATGTGGATCACTACATGAACCGGTTGGGAAGTTTCTTGATCACTATCTGCAACCACTAGTGCAACAATGGTCCACGTACGTACAGGATACCACCGATTGTTTAAACAAATTGCAAAAAGTTGTCATCCCCGAAAATGTAGAAGTGTGTCTAAGCACAATTGATGTTTCGGCATTATACACATCCATCCCTCATGGAGAAGGAATTGAAGCTGTTGAATGGTTATTGTTGAAACACAATTATGATGAGACACTCAATATACTTTTGCTTGAACTACTACATTTTAGTCTGCATCACAGCTATTTTTCCATGGAAAGAACGATTTTATGTCCAAAAGACCAGTACGTCCATGGGTTTTACTGGAGCACCGGCATATGCAAATACTTTTGAGGACACGCATGTGTTACAGAACAGATATTGGAAGGACCATGTGTTACTATATTTATGATATATAGATGACATTTTAGTTTTATGGTGTGGATCTCAGCAACAACTTGAGGAGGCAATATTACAGTTGAACCAATGTCATGATCAGATCAAGTTTACGCATACGATTAGTAGCAATTCCATAAAGTTTCTTGACATTTGCATTGAAAAAATAGGCAACAGTTTGACAACTAGAGTTTACAGAACACCAATCGATAGGAATAATGCCTCACACTACTGTAGTTTCCATGAACCATCTCTAAAAAATCACTAACCTTTTTCCCAATTCACGAGGATCAGGAGGATCTGTTCTAATGAGATACAAGGGAAGGATGACATGGAGAACATATCTGAGCAGCATTTGAAGCGAGGTTACCCAGAGCAGGTAGTGGAAGTTGCAAAACGAAAAGCACTCAATTTAAACAGAGCACAACTGCTCAAAAAAACGGATAAACCTGTTACACCGAGAGAGGTATGTGTACTGAAATATTCCACAGCTGCCAGAGACATCAAACGAAGCATCTTAAAGAGTTTCCCCTATTTTTGCATTTTCCAGATCAAAAAACCTCAAGGAAATATTAAAATCTAAGACTCATAAACATCTAAATCCCAAATGTTTGGGTATGCGTAAATGCTATAACTACGGCCACTGTGACAATGTGATCACGGGTGGAAAATTCACACACCCACAGACTGGAAAACAAATTACACTACAACACACGTCTGATTGCAACACTAGCATGGTGGTGTACGCAATTAAATGTCCATGTGGACTTGTGTACGTTGGGCGAACAACAAGAAAAATAAAGGTTTGTCTTACAGAACACAAAAGCATGATACGCACCGGTAATGTTAAATCTAATCTGGCAGTACACTGGGGGGGAATACAAGCATACTATTCCACAGCTACGTTTCACCATATTGGAACAGGTGTCTAGCGCACCACATGTTGATGGTAATAGATATTTTGTCTCAAAGAGAAACTTTCTGGATTCGATTCTTGAATACGATGCAGCCTTGTGGTTTGAATGATAAAATTGAATTTACTTATTTCTTGTAAGAATGAGGAATATGCCACATTTTAAATTCAGATATGCTGAACGGTTTTGTATTTGTTTCATAAGAATAATTTGTATTTTTTGACATGTGCAATAATTACCCTTGGACATGTATAATTGCATTTCATTTGCTTATGACAAAATGTTGTAAAGGGGGCTCAAATCACGCAAAAAGAAATACTTCGTAGACACTGACATTATTTAACCTCTTTTGGGCTTGGACATTGGATTAGGTCCTGATACGCCAGGAATACCCACTTACACGTTTTCCCAGACTTTGATTCGATCGCATGTACATTCTTTTTGTCTATTGCAACAATGAGGTTTTGGCATAGACATGCGTACATACAATGTGGCTGAGGCTTGTGTAAATACAAGCCAGCACGAACATGTTGCTGACAGTCCCATTTCGATGTTCATGGACTAAGATGGTGCTGACGCTCGGATTCTGACGTCACACGCTGCATTTAGAAACACGGGCGGCAAGTGTAACGTTTAAGCTTGTAACTTTGTGAGACCTTCACACAGTACAACACAGTTTGCAGTTTTGATGCGAGAATAATTGGAAACGGTAAGCGTTGGGGTAGTTACTTCTTAACCCCTTCCATGCTGGTGACGGAACCGCTCCGTCTCCAGCCTCGGTCGCGCTGTGCTGGAGACGGAGCGGTTGGGTCACGGCCCGGCCGCCGCGTCTGCGCGGCGTTGATTTTGCACCTGCACGGCGCGTTCTATTGAGCGGGCGGGCCGTGAAGGAACCGCTCCTTCACAAGCACAGCGCGCCCGAGGCTCATGACGGAGCGGTTCCGTCACGAGCATGGGAGCGCCGCGCACCCCCCCCCACCCCTCTGATGAAGGTGCCTCGCACCGAAATGCATTGGGAAGTTTGACTATATCATTTCTGTGATGGAACATGAGATGAAAACCAACATAAGAAAGTTAAAACCAATAATATTTTGAAGAAGTCGGCACAACATCTGGATTTTTTATGGAAAGTTTACTAATATGGACTGGCAATTCTGTGCATCGGTAATTATTGATCTAGGTTGTGTATTTTGTGATGAACTGCTGTTTGCATTGAATTGTTTTTACTATGTAGTTCAATTTGTGATACCTTATAGGATTTGTGAACAGCGCGTTCTTGGCCTCAAACAGGGTTGTTTGATAAATGTGGTCCTCTAGCAATGCCTTCCTGCGCCACAAGCTCTCATGATCTTCCGATCGCGCAACCACAGTGCTTTTAAGGTCATCCACTCACCCCCGATCTCCGTGATGTCCCGTTGGAACTCTCGAAGGAAGGTTTTAAATTCAGTTTTGAGGAGCCAATCTCTGTTTCAATTTCTTGCAGGAAAGTGTCTATAAAAGCCTGTGTGACCGGAACCAGTGCAGAATTTTCAGCAGCCATGGCCCCCAGAGTTTCACAGAGGTAGGTGGGGGGAGGATTGGGCTTCAATCACAGAGAGGTCATTTGAATGTCTTTAGCCAGTGTGGAAAGAGTATCCTTTCCAGCTTTAGTACGTGGCTTGGCCATAGGGGCACCTCTAGCAGTGCGATGTGCACGGGCAGCGGCCCTGCACCGGCTGGTTTGCAGTTCGATGAAGGGGCCATCGCAGCAATTATTACAGTTTAAATAATAGTCAGGAGAGAGGCAGCAACAGTGCCTTACGAGGGGGTGGATTCTGCAATCAAGTGCGGGACATGAGGTAGACCTGCTGGGCCTTGCTTGACGTCAAAGAGATCTCCTCCATCCAAGGAGAAGAATTCAGGGGTGTAAGGTCAGTCGCTGGCTCCGGGAGCGTTATGAGCAAGGCAGTGGGCAGAACGTAGTCGCTGGAATGGCCAGGGGCGGGAGGGTCTCTGAGCGAGCCGTTACAGCTGGGGAAGTGGTCCCCCTGAGCGAGCTGTCCTCCACTGCCTGTTGTTAAAGCCACAGGAGGTCGGTGGATTAGGGCCTGTGTGACCAAAGATAGAAGCTGACCCAGGCAGGACTTCCCAGAGCAGTTGCTCCAAATGATCTGTTCCAGTACCAATGTCCACCTCACCTGGGTTCCAGGCGTTCCCAGCATGGCAACTGTTCACTTTGGGTCTGGTGTCCTATGTATGCAGAGGATAAAGAACAGCACAGAGGGCACTCAAGAAGTGCGCCATCTCACGCGGGCGGCCCGCCCATAGTACACGCTCCAGATAAGTGGGGAAGGACCATCACAGCATCTGATGGGCCAGACCCCAGCTCCCAGGAATGGTCCTTTACCTGTTCGCCCCTAAAGAGAGAAAGGCAGAGGGGTAGAGGTGTTGGAGAGCCCCACTGCTCGAGTCCCGCAGCCGATCCCCCCTTACCTTTTCAGAAACTGTGTGCCGCTGTGTTGTTGTAGGGGTGAGGGACCCAAATGGCTGTTCGGCGTTGCAGGGCTCATTACCACCCAGGGACGGCGCAGGGGTTGGAGGGCCATGTGGGCTGAGGTCAGCCGTGTCCTCATAGGCCACCTCAAGAGGTGCATCCGTCTTCATCCGGGCCGCATTGCGGGGGAGTGAGGTGACTCCAGAGTGTAGCTCTCCACCAGGCCTGGTGTAAGGTTCGGGTCTCTGCCTGTCCCGGGAGTAGCAGGGGCAGCGACGAGGCTGCGCATTCTCTGATGGCTGTTTTGCCTGAGTGCGTCTCTCGACTGCTGCCAATCACCAGCAGAGCCAAGTCCCAGTCTCGGACTTCGTGCTGGGAGTGACTGATAGTTCAGAGGTGTGATACAGGCCAGGGATAGAGCAGCTGAGGTAGGAACAGGTGGGGAGCGGTGACTTCAACCATGTATCTCTGGGACGGGAATCTAAGATGGTGGCCCTGGGCGCTAGCGGGCGCGGCTCAGAACTCCGAATCTGGGGTTCTCATGGGGTGTCCAGAATGCTCCGCCTCGCCACTGTGAACAGGCATGGGATCATAAGCTGGAAAAAATGCTTCTAAGGCAGGAGATGAGTTGTGATAGGCCGCAGTGGAGCGGAGACTTGGAAACACACGTCTCACTCCATTGGTGGCTCAGCCAGGCTCCTGAAATTCTTCTTTAACTCCAGATTTTTAGAAAAGTCAACCCCATACTCTGTCGCTAACTCCTCCAATTTTTGGTGGGTTTCACAAGCATGCTTTGGATCTTTTTTCACTCAAAAACAAAACCTTTTCCTTGTTGTAAGCATCTACAGACACTAACTAACTCAAGATTTTCTTTGACAAGCTCCTCCAATTCTGCCCTTAAACTCAAAACATATAGGAACCTCAAAGAGGTCTCTTTCTCCCGGGTTTGTGATTCAGGATCTTTTTCAACATCAACAACAGGCATATTTGCAAGAAGAGCGGGTCCTGTTTGAGGTTGTGCTCCTAAATCTAGAATAGCACTAATACTAGATGTATCAAAGGCTGTAGTACAGTAGACATATCCCGGGTTGTAATGATAACAGGAGTGTTTGGCGCTCACAGTAATGGATCTGAGGTGGCAAGGGCAAACTTCTGTCTGGGGTACTCTGATCAATTAACACACACTGATGTCTGCGTTTGATCCTCCATCCACTGTTTGCTTTAAGATCTGTTGCTTCCCTCTAGCTTGATGGACAGCATTATACAGAGGTGGTTGAGAAGTCAACAAACCATCCAAAAAGTAATCACTTGAATCACTACCACTCTTATACTCTTATCTCTCTTCTCCTCATTCCCACTTCCCTCTCAAGACTTCTTTCCTTCAGCTTTTCCCCTTGCTACTGCAGGACACATAGCTATGCCCTCAAACACATTTTTTCTCCATTCCATTCCCCACTTTGCCTCCATCCCGTTACAGAACTTGTTTCTTTTTTGAGTTCTATAATTTTCTTTTTTTTTCCTTTGTGGCACGCTCCCACGCATTCAAAGTCTCATACTGAGTGGGTCTTGGTGGGGGTTTCATCTCATAAGCACTCACCTAGAGTTCTCAATTATTCTCAAGTTGAAGGTACCATGTGGGGGGAAATTGAAAAGACCCTACATTTGCCATAATATTGTTCCATTGTCTGACCTACATACATGTATATAACTTGACATTGGTTGTCAAGCAATGTGCAGGTATGCACTCTGGATGGCCCTCCTCACCCTCATATGTGATGCCTTGCCATCTTTGTATCATATATACATAAATCTTATCAAACAAGGGGTGAAAACAGAATACAGAGTTTCAAACTTGATGCCAGGGCCCAGCACGGCTTCATCATCAATAAGACTACGTGTGTTTCATAAACCAGCTGGGGGGGGGGGAGAAGGTACAAAGGAACTCAGATGAGACAAGCAAGAAGGGGGTGAGGGAAGGGGGAAATCCCAAAATCCGATCGTTGTAGGGCTTCCATGTGCTTCCAATCATGCCTCAGTCATAGTCCTAGCCAACACTCATTTTCTTTTCCTAGTGTACAGGTGGGGGTGGGATGCCCACAATCCTCGTTCATGTAACCCAGCATTCTTGAGAATGACCAATTCACAACTCTATGTTAAGCTGTGGGGAGGGTTCCCCTTCTCCGTCAGTGCTATCTGGAGTGCCTGGATATTCCCAATTATGCAAAGTGTCCCTCCATTGTTCCGCTATGGGGAGCTAGCGCACCTCCCTCAATTCCTCTTTACGCACTTCTCTCTCTTCCGCTCCCTTGTGGCCCCATGGTTGCTTTCCATGTGATTGCTAAACTCCTCCTAGCCAGTGCAAGCGCCAGATCTATGAACCTATTGCATGTGGGAGCAAATTTCTGCAGTGTGACTTAGCGCTTGCCCCAATGTGTTATTAGGTTGGGAGAGGACTTTGCTCCAAAATATCTGGGTGATCCTGCACTCCAAGGTCATATGTAGGAAGTCTACATCTTCCAAGGTGCATTGTGGGCATTGCCGTGGTTCTCCCCCAAAAGCAACAAAGATCCTATGTGGTGTCAGGTAAGTCATGTGCCATGGTTAAACTGAACGTATTTCAGTCATGTGTTGCGCAATATTTTCTTAGGGGATTCCAAGACTTTTCTCCATTCTACATCTGTGAGGCCCCCCCCAGATTCAGTTCCCATCTCCCCCGGAGCTGCACCAGGGGGTCAGCGAGGCTTCACATAGGGACACATAAAACCATTTGATTTGGTGCCTCGCAGTGCCCAAGGTGATCAGCGAATGCAGCACACTATGTGTTTCCGGTTCTTCTCTATTCCGCTTCGCAAACGTCTGCTGCAAAGCCTCAAACTAAAAACTGGCCCGATGGCAAGCCACAACTCTCCATCAATTCCAAAAAGGGAAGCAGGTGCTTCTTGTGGTAACAGTCTCCCACATTTTCAAGACCCACGCCGCCCAAGGGGCCATCTGTTCCACAGTTATAATCTGTTGCGGTTCACCATGCGGTAAGCCCACCAGCGGCAGCTCAGGTGAAAATTTCAAGGCATCAGGTATTTTCTTGATGCTACATCTCCAGCATTGCAGCGCCGTTGTCTGCAAGAGAGAAGTATAGGGAACCCTGGTCACCGGTACCATGATTTTCTACAGCAGCAGACTGGGGCTCTGGCCAGGCTCCACCAGGAAGGTCCAATCCACATTTACCCCTTCCAGCAATTGAGCCAACCATTGCATTTGGGCAGCTAGCTGGTAAAATGCAAAGTATGGAACTCCCAAACATCCCGCATCTAGGGGGCATCTCAATATCCGGACTGACACTCTACGCCTACGATCTCTCCAGACTAGGTCACGCACCAGCAAATCTAGGCTACAGAACTAGGTTGCGTGCATTAACACCGGCATATTAGCGAAGTGATATACTACATGGGGAGCATACCCATTTTCGTCAAAAATATTATGGCCATTATGGGGAAGCGTAACGTGCCTCAGAACTGAACACTGGATCGAAGCAATCACAGCGCTTCGCCCAGCTTTCCCTCTTTCAAGTCCTCTAATGAATGAAAGATCTAAACTCCCAGGTATTTAAAAGTGTCCTATGCTCAGGTAATATTTTCGGCACTGCCAAAGGGCGCGCCAATGGACCAGCCACTGTAACAAACACGTGGCTCGTACAGTTCCCCAAATACCTCCAAACAACACAGGGCTGTTTCCATTCCCCGAGCAGCATCACAGAGATAGACTAGTAGGTAATCCGCATAAAGAGAAATGGTATACTTCCATCCTCCTACTGTCAGACCCATGCCTTCAACCCCCTGTCGGAAAAGTTTGGCTAAAGGTTCTATTGCCAAGGCAAATAATAGTGGCCACAGGGGGCAGCCTTGTCGGGTTCCTTGTGCCACATGATATTGTGGGGAGATGGTTTTGCCGGTCTTGACCCTAGCTGTAGGACGAGTATGCAATAGACGCACCCATGCCACCCATCCGTCTCCCATCTCCAGTCACCTCATAACAGCCAGCAGGTAGCCCCAGCCCACGATATCAAAGACCTTCTCTAGGTCGATTGAGAGAATGGCGGCCCGCTGGAGGGCCTGCACTTCTGAGTGGTACAGCACCGAGTACAGCCAGCGGAGGTTATACAAGGTATTGCGGGAGAGAATACATCCATTTTGGTCCAGGTGGATGAGGCCCTGCATAATTGGAAGCAACCGGAGCGCCAGCTCTTTGCTAAGTATCTTAAAATCAGTGTAAAACATGGAAAGGGGTCTATAATCCATTACCCCTTCGCTCAGAGATGTTGTCTTGGGAAGTGGGATCACCCAGCGCATCTCACGTGGTCTCCAGCAGCTGGCCCAGTTGAAGCGACTCCTCATACAAAGTCACCAAACTTGAGGCGAATTCAGCCCTGTATTTCTTATAGAATTCCCTCAGCAGGCCATCATGGCCAGGAGTGTTCCCCTTGGCCATAGCGACAATGGTGGATGGCTCCACGCACCTCTTCCAGGTTCACTGGTCCGCCTAATTCCTCCTTTGCTTCCGCATCTAGCATGTGGCGATCTAGCTGGGCGAAGAATGCATCAATAGTGGCGGCAGGAGACCCGGGGTGGGCAGCGTAGCGGGCCCCATAGTAGTCCTCAAGCAAAGCATTAATTTCACCCGGATCATGTAGATTCGATCCAGCCGTTGTCCAGATGGGCATAATCAGGCCCCTTGTGTCTCCGGGCGTATCATCCAGGCTAAGAGACAAGCAGCTCGCCCCTCCTCCCCCTGCAACCTGTAAATATATGCCCTATAATCATAGGACCTAAGTCGCTCTATTGCATCGGTGTATTGTGCAAGCTTATCTAGGAGGCGTGCTTGGGCCTGTACATCTCGTCCCTGAAGGTTGTCCAGTTCTAGTATTTCATCCTCTTTAGCCAATAAATCACTGTGAAGTTCCCTATGCACTCCCACACTTCGTCCTATGCAATGTCCACTCACCACCACTTTCAATGCTTCCTAATCTAATAGAACAGAGGATGCAGATCGCTCATTATTAGTAAGGAATCGCTGACAAGAGAGTGTAGGGCATCTGTAAACAGCGCATCTTCTAGAGATATCGGATTAAGGCGCCATGTAGGTATTGGGGCTCTAGCACCAAGCGGCCGGTATATCAACAACAATGGGCTGTGATCGGATAGGGTTTGTACCAAATACTCTGAGTGCATGATAGAGTCATTGAGGGTGGGGGAACACCAGAAAGCGTCTAGCCGTGTATGGAGTAGGTGCATTGGGGAGTAAAAGGAATATTCTCGTGTGCTCCCATGCTGGATCCTCGTGATATCTTGCATTCCTCAATGGGACATCCAGTCCCTCAGTCCGGCTTCCACTCGGCGGGTCTGGATCCCAGGTAGGGGAGGGTGGGGCCGATCTAAGTCCACGTCTATTACTCTGTTAAAATCCCCTCCGATCAATACTGGACCCACCATCATGTCCACTATGTGAGTAGAAAGACCAGCCATATAGGCCAGTTGGTACTGGTTAGGAGCATATACAGAACCCAGGGTGACTTCCTGCCCATATAACGACCCATGAGGAAGACATAGCTGCCCTCCTTATCAATGGCAGACCACAATAATTCAAAGGGTACTCCCGCTCTAATCCAAATTAACACCCCACTGGCATATGCCGAGAAGGACGTAGCGTATACCTGTCCCCTCCACCTTCTGCGCCATCTGCCCGCTTTTGCTTGGAGCAGGTGCGTCTCCTGCTAAAGGGCTATCTGCACTCCCCTTCTCATAAGGTAATTGTGTATGTTGTGGCGCTTAGCCAGGGACCCCATCCCTTTAATGTTCCACCTGAGTAGTTTTAGTGTCTGGTAGGGTGCTGCCATCATGAGCTAAGTATTCCATCTCTCTCACTCCCCCAAATCCCTCCCCTAACCCCCAGGACAGGAAAGCATTTCAAGCGAAATGCTGTGGACAGGGCAGGTCTTACGCAAAAAGAAACAAAGGGAAAAAGAAACAAAGGAAATCCCAACATGGGCAAACTCCCCAGTCCCCAGAGCAGTGCAGCAACGGCCACCCGTCCAAATCTGCCATGCAACTTTAATAGTCAATCGAGGTCCAAACCAACTATGGTGAGGTCCTACAGGGGGTTGTGGCTTAGCTCAATGTCTTGTGTCCTTGTATAGAGTGTCAGGGACTGTGCCGGGCTCCAACCAACTCAAAAATCAACCCTGAACCATTTTACCTCAGTGCTTCATCGTGACCCGCAGGCTCCAGAGGACCAAGATATGCAACCAAGTCCATTCCATATTACATTCCCCCTCTATATGATCTCATCCACAGACTTTAGAGTGATACGTAAAAAACAAGGCTGTCCGCATTGGAGAAGTCCGATTCTGAGACTCTTGTGCCCCTTAGCAAGAGCGAACCTACCTCTGACTGCTGTCTGTCGTCCTGCATCATCTCGGCCACCGCCTGCAGTGCTGCCGCTCTTTCGCGCTCCGTTTGTGAAGGGATTGGTTTCTTAAGGGTGCTCTTCGCCGTTCGCTTCCGAAGTCGTTTTCCGGTCCGTCTGTTTTGGCGTGGGGGTGTCTGCTCCTGTGCTACCCGAGGGGCCCCGTCTTATTCTCCTTCAGCCACTCCCAAGCTGCAGCAGCGTTTTCACAAAAATGCATTTTCCAATCTTCTATGGTGCGTAGTCGTAATGGAAAAACAAGTGAGTACTGGAGGCCCTCTGCTCTAAGTGCCTTCTTAACTTCAAGAAAAGAGGCATGTGCACCTGCACTTCAAGAGTATAATCCGGGAATATTGAGACCTCACTATTGTCCACTACAAACGGGCCATTTGAGCAAGCTTTTTGTAATAAAAGGTCTTTGTCTCTGTATTGGAAGAGTCGGACCACCATCAGTGTTGGTGGACGACCTGGCATCGGCAGACAAGCCGGGACACGGTGTGCTCTCTCCAGAGTATAGAATTGAATGAGCCCTTCCGGGGCAACTACGGTACAGAGCCACGATTCAAGTAGGACATTATTTTGCCATTTTCAATCCCCTCCAGCAGGCCCAAAATGTGAATGTTATTCCTTCTATTACACCCTTCATTGTCCTCAGCTCTGCGCTCCAGCACTCTGATGTTTGGCACGTAAAAGTCTCAATCCCACCGATACTGTGCTTATATCTTGGTGCAGGCTCCTTTGTGTCAGAGATTGCCTCCAGAATCTGGGCCAGCTGCTGCTGTATGGGGTCTTCAAGGTGTGGCTCCTCGTGAGCCAGCTCTCGCTGATCCTCCTCTTGCTCCGGGGCGGTCCCAGTGTTTTCACTCTTGTTTTGCCCATTGCTACCGCCCTGGCACACAGTCGTCGCAATGCAGTCCCAAAGTCTTCTTGCTGCGGACTCCTCCGCAATGACAATAGTTAAAGCAGCATGCTGGGACCCAACAGAGGCGGCACACAGTTCTTGTTAGGTTTGGCGTCTCCTCTCGCACGTGTTTTTCCCTTCGTGGCGGACGAGCCAACAACAGCGATGTCCAGTGCTGCCGCACCAAAGCAAGAGGGGGCCACATAGGAGAAGGGAGGGGCCCGGGGGGGACTCCTCTTAATCAGCTGCCTTTATGGGGCTCCCCCAGCGCAGCGGGCCAGGTGCGCACCTCTCCCCCAGGAGCACCACTCTGACTCGTGAGGCCTCACCAGCTCTCCACTTCACCCCTCCACCAAACTGACGGGGCTAGCTTGGGGGGGCCATCCCACAATCTCCAGGAGCTACCCCTAAAGTCCTCCTGTGTGCTGCTCAGCGCAGCACACCTCCACAGTATTCTCCTCCGCTGAATCATACGCCCTGGGTTTGAAATACGTAAAGACGTAAAGCACTCCAACAGGGGGCCTGTAGGTGCATCCAGGAACAGCCACACAGAACCAAGGGGGCCCCCACGACAATCAGATCTGGGCCAGGGGCCGCCGTCAATTCACAGCTCAGAGCAGGGCCAGCCAAAAAACCACCAGCTCACCACGTCGCTCGGCCCCATTCCACAATCCGGCCTCTCAATGGAGGGCCCCAGGGGAAGCGTAGATGCAGTCTTCCCCTGGGGTGGTTCGCGCGGGGAACGGCCAGGTTGGGGTTGGGGGCGTGGTTGCGGGGTGGGTTTAAGAATGCAGGGGTAGGAAGGCGACTTCCTCTTCCTGCATTCTGGCATTGCTGGGTGGGGAATAGTTGTTCTGTGGGGAATAGTTGTTCTGTGGGTGGGAGAGCTTGCAGCATTGAAGTTTGGGGAAGGTTTCTGGTGGTGTCGAGCGTGTTGACTAGGCAGCGGTTGGTCAGTGGCCATCTGGTCGGTGGCTGGGGCTCGAGGCGGCGTCGGCCTGTGGTGAGGAAAATGTCCGGGTATTCAGAGGCGGTGCGGGAGGCCTTACGAGTGTTGGGGAAGGCCGGGAGGGCGGACTTACTGCAGCCGGGGGTGTTGGAACAGGCATGGGTGGGTCTGGTGCGTCCCCCGCGGGTGGCTACTGCGGGGGTGTGTGCGGCCGGTTTTTGCCTGCCAGGAGGACTCCGTTCCGGCAGGCAAGCCTGTGTCGGGTCGGGGGTGGGGCGCGGGGGGGAGAGGTGCACAGCGCGGAGGCCGGCGTAAGAGCCTGCCTCTGCGTTCTAATCGGCAGGGAGCGGGGGCCTGGTTGTGGGGGGCCTGTGGGCAAGTGGGGCAGGTGGCTGATGAGGAGGCGTGGCAGGGCCCCCGGGGGGGCGCAAGGTGCCCCCTTAGGGCCTGGTATGATTTCAGGCACGGGTGGGGTGTCCCGGGAGCATGCAGTGAGCTTGGCCCCTGAGCTGCATGCGGGTGGGCCTGGAGTGGTGGACCTGGGTGGCCCAGGGCAGGGGGGTCCTGTAGCTGTGGTTCTGGAGAAGGAGGGGTAGCGAGGTAGAGGAGGCTGCCTGCGAGGTGATGGGGGGGGGGTTTGTAGAGTGTGGGCCCCTGGACCTGTCTGTGAGTTCCAGGGCCAGCACCCCCTTACTGCGGGGAGTTGGGGGTGGGACCGCTGGGCAGGTGGTGTTGGAGTCTAGGCCTGGGGGGGCTGGGAGCCTTGGGGGGGCTTTGCCCTGGAGGAGCATGCAGGGGGTGGGGCCCAGGGGCTACTGCCCACCGTTGCTGGGTAGGTGGGATGCTATGGTTGTGGAGACAAAGATTAGATAGCAGAGGCTGCTGGTTCAGGAGGCAGATGTCAGGTGGGCTGAATTGGAGGACATGAGGGCGGGTTGTGCCTGGGGGGGGTTAATTGGAGGGCCCACCTACGTCGGAGGAGGAGTTTTGGGCAGAGCAGGAGGAGGCTGAGAGGATGGGAGGGGTGTGGGGGACCTGAGGGGGGTGTGGGTGATAGGCAGGGGCAGTTAGGGACGGCCAGGATGGCGGCGAGGCCCAGCAATGCCAGAGCCCGCCTGGGTTGGAGCGGCCCGGGGGGTAAGAGGGGATCCCAGCTGGCTGAGGTCAGCAAAGGAGTGGGAGGCTCGGCGGAGCGCAAGATGGCTCCTGGATGTCGCCTTGAAGCAGTAGGGGAGTCGACAGCGGCTCTCCCTCTGTCACGGGACCGGGCCTTGGCGTCTGGTGTGGATAAGGGGTCGGGGAGTGGTGTGCCAGTTCAGAAGGGTGTGAAACGTGCAGTGCGTGAGGTGGAATGAAAGCCGGTGGAGGATGAGTGGGAGTTGGAGCTGGATTATGGTGCTGAGAGTGAGGAGCTGGAGGAAGGTGAAGTGAGAGATGACGTGGACAGGACGGCCGAAGGGGTGCAGGGCAACAGTGGATTTGGTGTCTTGGAGGCCCCTAAGAAGAAGACCGGGAAGGCGAGAGGAGCTGTGGTGAAGCCCAGCAGCACGGACCATCGACCGGGACCGTCGCAGGCCACATTGACAGGTGTGGGTGCTGGGTGGGCTGCTTGGGAGGAGGGCCAGAAAGGCGGCAGAAAGAAGGCGTGCAGGTCAGTTGGCATGGGGGATGGGTCCGTGCGGGATAAGAGGACAAAGGGGGCTAAGGTGGGGGCGCTTGTGTTGGCAGGTAAGAAGGTGGTGACGGCAGGGGTACAGATGGACAAGCTGGGGTCGGAGGACCAGTCGGAGGGAAATTAGGGCAAGGAAGAGAAGGGGGGGGGAAGCACCAGAAGAAGCTACCCTATATGGGTTTGGACATGCCTTTGGGGTCTCATTTGTCTGAAAAGATTAAGAGTAGGATTTGGAAACACGAGTATGTCGATGTTTTCAAGCTGTTACACAGGGAGATGCAGGCCAAGGAGGGCTCCAAGGAGGAGGAGTGGGAATTGACCAGGAGGCCCCGGGCCCCTGTCAATATGGAAAATTGGACGTCGGCGTTTTTGATATACGCCAGCATATACTGCGAGAAGCACCTGGATAAGGCTATTCCCCTGTTCAAGTACATGGACATTATCAGGAAGGCGCAGTTACAGTTTGGGGGCTTCGCATGGCTGAGCTATGATGAAGAATTTAGGGCGCGGTTAGTGTGAATCCTGACAAGCCATGGAGGGAGATTGATCAGGAGCTTTGGATGCAGTGGATGGCATTGACGCATTCGTCCGCCTTGACGCACATGGCTAGTGGACTGCCGTACCCTATCGGTCCTTTCCAGCGTAGCCCGCCCAGTCTGGCATGACACACAGCCCCAGGGCCTAAACCAGGCACCAACACGACCGGTGCCTGCTGAAGTTACAACAAGGGGTATTGCTCCCGATATCCTTGTAAGTTTAAGCATGAGTGCTCCAAGTGCGGCGGTCGTCACGCAGTCACCCAATGTCTCACCTTGGCCACGCCTTCGGAGCAGTGGCGAAACTCCAATGGGAAAGGTAGGGACAGCCTGGTGCGAAGGGCGCCTACTCCAGTTAAGGTGGAGGCGATGGCCCACTAGCTTGCTTGTTACCCTGACAGGGAGGCTACGTTGAAATTGCAGTGGGGTTTCACTGAGGGTTTTAGAGTAGGCTACCAAGGACCGAGAGTGCGTAGGTGGGCAGACAACCTTAAATCAGCGAAGGAATTGCCGGAGGTAGTGGCAGCTAAACTACAGAAAGAAGTGTCGGAGGGCAGAGTGGCGGGCCCCTTTGCAGAATGGCCCTTGGAGCATCTGATCATTTCCCCATTGGGTGTGGTGCCTAAGAAGGAGGAAGGGGAGTTTCAGATGATGCATCACTTGTCCTGGCTGGAAGGCCTGTCCGTTAACGACTTCATAGCGGAAGTAGACCCCCGGTTCTTTTATGCATCGGTGGATGATGCTATTCGCCTGGTGCGAATGAGCAGGCGGGGGGCGGAGATGGCTAAATGTGATATCAAATCAGCCTTCCACCTTCTGCCGATTCATCTGGCGGATTATCCTTTGTTGGGCATGCAGTTTGCAGGGGCCATCTACGTGGACAAGGTCTTGCCCATGGGGTGTGCCATCTCCTGTTCGTTTTTTGAAGTATTCAGTGCATTTTTGCAGTGGGTTTTTACTCAAATTAGAGGGCAACGGGCTGTGACACACTACTTGGATGATTTCCTGTTCATCGGGAGAGAGCAGTCAGGGGATTGTGGCAGGGCCCTGTCACATTTCCAGGACATGGGGCAAAGCTTTGGGGTTCCCTTGGCGCCCGAGAAGACTGCTGGGCCTAGCTCTTGCTTGACGTTCCTGGGGATTGAGCTGTACTCCGTTTTGTGGAGGGCGTGCCTTCCCCGAACGAAGGTTTCTGAGATCCAGGCATGTTTGCAATGGGCGATTGGTGAAAAGAGGATTGTGCTGCGCGCCGTACAACAGCTGTTGGGGTTCTTGAACTCTGCATGCCGCGTAGTGCGAGCAGGGAGGACATTTTGCAGGAGACTCGGCATGGCCATGTCGGGAGCAGTATTACCACATCACAGGGTCCGAATCTCCTTGGGGGTGCGGGCTGACTTGCGGACTTGGTGGACTTTTATTTCTGACTTCAATGGGGTGTCTCTTGACTTTGTAGAGGAGCGGACAGTGTGGCAGATTCAGATCTTTTCAGATGCAGCAGGGGCGTCAGGTTGTGGCCTTTTCTGGGACGGCAGGTGGTGCGCGGAAGAGTGTCCGGCACACTGGTTGCAACAAGGGCGGAGCATTGCTTTCTTGGAGTTTTTTCCTCTGTTGGTGGCACTGGATGTGTGGGGGGCTGAATTTCAGAACAGGTCGGTGTTGTTTCATGTGGACAACATGACAGTGGTCGAGTTGGTCAACCGACAGAGGGCGAGAGACTTGAGAGTGTTGCGACTTTTGAGGGGGTTTATGCTGCGTTGCTTGAAGTTGAATGTGATTTTCCGAGCCAAGCATGTCCCTGGGGCGAATAATGACATTGGGATGCTTTGTCTCGTTCGCAGTGGCAGCGTTTCCGGAGGTTGGCACCTGGAGCGGACCAGCACAAGACCAGACTGCCAGCCGGCGTCTGGGCCTTGGGGGAGTGAGAGTGTTGGGACTGGTGGAGTGTTCTGTGGTGGAATCAACAAGACGGACGTACAGGCTGGCATGGGATGAGTTTGTTTCTTTTATGGGGTGGCAACTGGAAGCGGCCGGGGGAGTTCATTGGGTGATTGAGCAGGGAGTTTTGCATTTTGTTCTGCACTGTATTGACAAAGGTTTGTCGGCTGCAACGATTTCAGGGAAGTTGGCGGGTTTGTCTTTTTATGCTAGTTTGGTTTTTGGCTTTGACCCAACAAAAGATGTAGTCATTGGAAGGATGCTTCGGGGTTGCGGTAGAGAGAACAAGAGGGGAGGGGCGTTGAGGGAGGCGGTGACATTTGAGTTGCTGGTTCGTATTGTTGATGTGTTACCGTTGTGTTGTTACAATGGGTTTGAGGTTTGACTGTTCAGATTGTGCATGGTGTGAATGTTTTTTGGGGCCTTTAGGGTTTCGGAGTTGTTGGGGACAAGGTCCGGTGGTGGTAGGCGGATTGAGGAAGTCCGTGTGGAGGCGGGACGATTGGGTATTTGGCTGAGCCCGTCTAAGACGGACCAGTTGGGGAGGGGAAATGGGTTTGGCTGTGTGAGAGTGGATGGGACGGTGTGTGCCCGGTGAATGAGTGGAGGTCGTTTGTGGACCAGGTACGGTTGTCGGGCGGTGAGATATTTTGCCATGAGTCCGGGGCCAGGGTCACAGCGGTGCAGCTGTTGGCGGTCTTGCGCAAGACAGTGGGCAGGTTGGGACTGAATCTGGTGGGGTTAGGGACACACTCTTTTAGAATAGGGGCGGCAACTGCGACAGCGCGTTTGGGGTGGTCTTGGGATCGGAAACGCCGGATTGGTAGATGGAGGTCACGATGTTGTGAGCGGTATGTCAGAAAATAGGTAGTTGAACTACTGTGGGGTGGTAGGATGTTGAAGCATCAATATTACCAGGCTGTGTATTAATATCTTTTTCTTTTGTAGGTTGCGTGGGCGGACCGGGGGCCAAGACGGTCACATGGATCGTGGGGCATTCCTTTGTGCACTGGGCATCGAGATATGCAGAGCAGCAGGTGTACGGCCGTAACCTGGGACTCAATGGACTCCAACATGAGGTGCCCTGGTGGGGGAAAGGGGGGATGCGATGGGGGGCACTTTTGCCCTGACTCGCGAAGATGGTCCCACAGAGGGGATGCCCGGATTTGTTGATCATCCACTTGGGGGAAAATGACTTGATTCAGCTGTCGGGTTTGGCGCTCTTGGAGCTGATGCAGAGGGATCTGGAGGTCATGAAGCTAAGGTTATCTGGGGCTTGCATTGCTTGGACTGAATTCATCCCCAGGAGAGTTTGGAGGGGTGCAAATAAGCATGGGGCAGTGGAGAAGGCTTAGAGGAAATTGAACAGGGTGATGAGGGTTTTCTGTGAGGCAAAAGACATTAAGGTGATCGCCCATCCGGACTACGACTTGAAGAAAGGTTGCTTTTTAGGGACGACGGAGTGCATCTTTCGACGATAGGGAATGCGTATCATATGATGGAAGTACGTGACGTAGTGAGCAAGTTGTGGAATGAAGCGATTTGGTGCCGCAGGGATGTGTGAGTGAGTGGTGGCAAAAGACGCACAGTGACACCTGGGGAGGGGGGAGGGCAGGTAACCACCCTAAAGGGGGTTCCCTGGTTGGGGGTATTTGGGAGGGTTGGGGGAGTCACTAGCGGGCGCACCCACCTCTTGTGGGGGGCAGGAGTGAATGGTGGGGGAGCGACTGGTGGCATGAGAGTAGTGCCAGGATGCGAAGAGAGATTGGAGGTAAGATTGAAGAACGGAAGGTGGAATGTAAGGAGAGTTTGATGATGGAGTTTTGGCGTTGGGGGAGATTTAGTTGTTGTTGATTATTGTTGTGGTTTATGTTGTGCAGCGTGGTCCTAATAAATGGCCTTTTACGCTTAACAACAGTGGGGCCTGATTATTGCGCAATCCTACAGTGGTCGGGTTATTCCTTGAAGAGAAGCTAGTGGCTGTGTCGGGCAGCTCTCCGCCTTTCTCCGGTACACCATGGGGGGGATCCTCTTCCCAGAACTGCATGTGAGGGACCTCCCGGGTCTGCTCTCACTCCAGCAGTCGGCCTCAAGAGGCGGTAAGGAGTCCCGGCCGTACTCCGTTCCAGCCGCACCCCGGCCACGTTTCCGCAGCACCGCCTGCCACAGGGCAATCGCAGGCCCTCTTTTTTCCGCCGGGGGCCGTCCACCATCCACCTAGGGCGACCACCAGGACTAGCAAACGCAGGCCTCGCAAACGCCATGTTCCCGCTCCAGCCAGGCCCGGTCGCGTTCCCATGCAGCGCCCGGTATGCCCAGTAAAACTCGGCGACACAGCTTCTACAGGGCCTATCCAGGAGCAGCAGACCTCCGGGAAGCCAGTGGTCACATCAGGGAAAGCACTTGATGGCAGGAATCAGCCATTTAGCTCCGGATAAATGAACGGTCGGTGCGGAGCCACCCTTCACGTGTCTGCCATTGTTGGCTAACAAGCCACCCCCTCCCCCCCCTCACCCTCATGAACAGGTATTCTTACATCATTTCTCAACAAAGCTATGGATTCCTCAAAATAATGTTGTCTTTATTTTCTACACAGTGCAACAAAGTATCAGCAAACTTCAATTGAAATAAATGGAATTCTCAGCAACTAACAACACTGTACTCAATTGCACATATGTCTAATCCTAGAGCGATACCACAGAAGTGACCACTCACAGCTTAGCACCAAATGACATAATGACCAATCCCAGAATGGCACACATACCAACGACATCTTACTATGCAACTCACAGCACCTCTATGCAGCTGTCACTCCACAGCTCCACATAAGCAACATATTGAAAATCAAAAATAAAACAGTAACTATTGTTTGTTCTACTACAAGAATATCCAAAAATGACAATTACTTTATGGGAAATAGTACCCTCCTAGCGCTATCACGCAAACAAACAGAATTCTCGATCAGCTGGAAATCACTCTGTCTAGCGTAATCTACTCCTCTGCATAGAAGGATTACCCAAAAACTAATATAAGCACAATCTCACAATATAAGTCTAATAACCTATCTTGGTGTGGCCGATAGCACTTCCCAGCCTGACACTTCAACCTTAACAGATAAATCAAATACCTTAATTTAACTTAATATCTATCCTGAGATTATTTTGAATCTCATAACTAAACTTCTTCTTTTTGCAGTAAGCTTGATTATCTTTAGAAGCATAAGCAATAAATGCAAAAACAGTAATTTAATTAACACTGAGCCCTCTTGGACCCAAATCGACAACACATATCAAAAAACAATAATAATAATGAAAACATCAAACACCACAAAATCGCAACTCCCAATCAAAAACCTTTAACCCTATTTATACTCACTCTCCTAGTACACTGCAACTGCTTCAGGAACACCAGAAAGCCACCAAAACTCTGAATGGGACCATGGTAGCTCAGGAATGTAGACTGGGTCGGTCAGACTGTAACTATCTCTAGGGCAAATGTAGATCTCCTAAAGCATTGTGGAAATCATCCTTACCTACCAGAAGTCATGGATCACTTTGCAACAAGAAAACTTTGGAGCAGATTCAGGTTCAGACTGTACTCCCTTTGTGGATCTTTAGTTCTGACTGAGGCGGATATCAAAACAAATACAGTTTAATAATGTGAAGCCCAATAGGCTTCACAAGGAAGACAGGTAGTGTTAGATTTGCAAACCAAGAAGGTTGATTAAGGATTAGCAAGGTTAAAAATTGAAATCATCAAATTAGTCTATATATGAATGCATTAGCTTATATAGTCCAAAGCAATTCAAAATCATAAATGCAAAGACAGGCTGTTATAAATTTGACTCAAATAATGCAAAGTAAACTCAATTTTCCAATGAAGGGAACTCAGCTTGGCTGAGCTAGGGATAAGTTGAGAAAGTTGGGGAAAAGTCAGGATCATTCCATCAATCAATCAGTGGATTTGTAAAGCGCACTGCTTACCCGTTTGTCATAGGAAGAGAGGGAGGGTGTTCCAAGTCTTGGTGGCGCGGTGGGAGAAGGACCTGCCCCAAAAGTGGTTCTGAGGATGCGTGGGATGGCGGCCAGTGAGAGGTCGGCGGAGCGGAGTTTCCTGTTGGGTACGTAGAATGAGAGTCGGTTGTTGAGTAGGCTGGGCCAGTGTTGTGGAGTGCCCTGTGTGCGTGGGTCAGGAATTTGAAGGAGATTCTTCTGTCGACGGGGAGCCAGTGCAGGTTTCTCAGGTGGGAAGGTGATGTGGTCTCGGCGCAGGATGTCTAGGATCAGGTGGGCAGAGGCATTCTGGGTTCTTTGAAGTCTGTTGATGAGCTTGAACGGGGCTCCGGCGTAGAGGGCGTTTCCGTAGTCGAGTCTGCTGCTGACGAGGGCGTGGGTGATGGTTTTCTGTGTGTCTGTCGGGATCCATCTGTGGATCTTGCGTAGCATGCAGAGGGTGTAGAAGCTGGTGGAGGAGACTGCGTTGACTTGGTTGGTCATGCTGAGTTTTGAGTCGAGGATGATTCCTAGGTTGCGTGCGTGGTTTGTTGGTGCCGGGGGGTGCCCAGTGATCCAGGAGTTGTCCCAGGCTGAGGGGTTGGGCCCGAGGATGAGGATCTCCGTCTTGTCTGTGTTCAGTTTGAGCCGGCTTTCTTCCATCCAGTCGGCGACGACCTTCAAACCACGGTGGAGGTTGGATTTGGCGGTGAGGGGTTCCTTGGTGAGGGAGAAGATCAGTTGGGTGTCGTCGGCGTAGGAGATTATGTTGAGGTCGTGTTGTCTGGCAATGCGTGCGAGTGGAGCCGTGTAGATGTTGAATAGCGTCGGACTGAGGGATGATCCTTGCGGGACACTGCAGACGGTCTTGGTGATTCCGGAGTGGAACGGGGGAGGCAGACTCTTTGGGTTCTATCGGAGAGGAAGGAGGTGGTTCAGTCCAGGGCCTTGCCTCGGATCCCTGCGTCGTAGAGGCGCGTGCGTAGTGTGTGATGGTAGACATTGTCGAAGGCGGCGGAGAGGTCCAGGAGGATGAGGGCTTCTGTCTCGCCGTTGTCGAGTAGGATTCTGATGTCGTCTGTGGCGGGGATGAGGGAGGTCTCGGTGCTGTGGTTCCTGCGGATGCCTGACTGGGAGGGATCGAGGATGCTGTTGTCTTCTGGATAGTAGCGGTGAGTTGGGTGTTGACGATCTTCTCAATGACTTTTGCTGGGAACGGAAGCAGGGAGATGGGCCGGAAGTTCTTGAGGTCGCTCGGGTCCGCCTTGGGTTTCTTTAGTAGGCCGTTGATCTTGGCGTGTTTCCAGCTCTCAGGGAAGGTCGGGGTCTTGAAGGAGAGGTTGATGATGTTACATAGGTGGGGTGCGATGGAGCTGTCGGTTTTGTCGATGATGTAGTGGGGAAGAGGGTCGGATGGGGCGCCTGAGTGGATGGTGCTCATGGTTTTGATAGTGTCCTCGGTGTTCACGTTGGTCCAAGTAGTTAGGAGGTCGTGGTCAGCGGGGATCGGTGGGTCCGGTGTGGTGGGGTCAGCAGGGTTTACCTGAGGGTTGAAGCTGTCGTGGATGTCGGTGATCTTGCGGTGGAAGAAGGCAGCGAGGGCGTCGCACAGGGCTTGTGACGGCGGGATGTCGTTGGTGCAGGAGCTGGCGTTTGTGAGTTCCTTCACGATGTTGAAAAGCTCCTTGCTGTTGTGTGCATTGTTGTCGAGGCGGTCTTTGAAGGAGGCCATCTTGGTAGTCCTGATGAGGTGGTGATGGTTGCGGATGGCATCTTTGTGGGCTGCGCGGCTGTCGGGCGTTTTCTCGTTGTGCCAGATGTTTTCCAGTTTCCAACAGGTGTGCTTGGAGGCTAGGAGTTCCGGGGTGAACCAGCTGGCTCTCTGGCTGGCGTCTCTGTTGGTGTGCTGTCTCATTGGGGCTAAGGTGTTGGTGCAGTCTTCCATCTAGAGTCTGAGGGTGCAGGCCCCCTCCTCGGGGTTGGTGGGGTTGGTCGGTGGGTTGAGTGCGAGGTATGTTTGTTGTAGTTCCTTGGTGACTTTGCCCCAGCGACGTCGGGGGATCTGTAGTGTGCGGTGATGTGTGACGGGTTTCCGGAAGGTGAAGTGGATGCAGTGGTGGTCGGTCCAGGTGAGTTCGGAAGCGTGGCTGAAGGCAACGTGGGGGCTGGAGGATGAAGGTGTCAGCATGGAAAGCCTCTGAAAGAAAGTAGTTATGAATTGGGTAATGCTTCTTCTAGCAAGCGGAGAGGGCATCTAAACCTGTGCCTAAATTGCATTTCCATCGGGTTGCTACACCTACATCCGGTTCCCATGAACAGGACCAATGAGTTTAAAGTACATGTTGATAAGACAGATTCATTCTTTTCACAAGATAAAGCACAATGAAATCTCTTCTAAGCATCCTTCAAACTTCAATTATCTGCAACATAAGAAGATGCATTTGTTCCAAGATACTCGTTGCCGCATGTTCTAAGAATTGTGTAAAGTTAGACATTCATGTAAGAAAATGAAAACAAATGATACAATAGAATCACTGACACAATATAGAAATCAACAATATTGTTTCAAAAATATTGTTTACAAAAATATTGTGTCTCTATCCTTATAACAGTAAGTACAAAAATATTTTTTTCAATATTGTTCCACATTAATATCGTTAAAACATTAAAACATACAAAAATATTGTTTCATTATATAAATATATTATATATTATATATATATATATATATATATATATATATATATATATATATATATATATATATATATATATATATATATATATATATATATATATATAGAGAGAGAGAGTCTGCATAGGCGTCGTTCATGCCATGATAAACTATCATAATAATGTTGTCGCATGAAGTACGTAAACAAACACGGGGTTGGAACGCAGCTACCAATCAGTGGCCACTTCACGTAGGACTCCGTCCTTGCGAAAGTTTAGCAATGTTTATGCATAAAATGATCCAAATAGCGCTGGGATTGTATGATTGTGACAGTACGGCTATATTGATTACACAGCATTATGTGACGAACATTTTTCGCACGAAATTTTGTAATGACAATATTGCAGATAATCACATGATTTTATTTACTTATGTTTCTTTGACCCAATGTGTAAATATAAGAGGCACAACGTTCATTGTTTAATCATTATACAGATGATTATAAGTAAATAACATGTTACAAGATGGCCGCCACCAGTCATCGTGATGGTTTTCTATTGCACTAGGGTGTTGTGTTTAAATAATGGTAACCAATGCCACGAGGCGAGCGTGACCAAGCCGTAATGGCGAAACGCGTTGTGGAACTTTTGTCATCTGCCAAATAAAACTCTTTGATATTGCAGCTTTGGGTGTCCTGTTCTCATCATAATCAATGATGATTTGTGGAGTGGATATATATATATATATATATATATATATATATATATATATATATATATATATATATATATATATATATATATATATATATATATATATATATATATATATATATATATATATATATATATATATATATATATATATATATATATATATATATATATATACTAATATAATAATATAATAAAGACAGAGCCCAAACCTTTGAGGCGGGTAATCTCAGGAACCACAGCACCAATCACATCACCCAATACAGCGTTGGAAAGGGCAGTTGCAGCAGAAGGACATAGGCTATGCAGACGCCCACCATATACATTTAAAAGGTAAAAGAACCGTGCCAGCAAAGTTATCCCTTGTGGGCGTGTCTGCGTTATGCTGTGGGCGTGTGCTGGGGGCGTGACAAACGCTGGGGGCATGTGGTACGTTCCGCCCTTCATGCCATGTCTCATATCGTGTGCTAATCCCACCCTGCTCCCTTTAAATACCCCTATTTCAACACAAAGGATACCTCTGACACCATAAATTACACTTATTGTTTTTTTGTTTTTAACACATGAGTCCCTTTTATTGACTATGTGCTGTCTTACGTTTTGACTTTTTCTTTGTATATCTTATTGGATATTGGTATCTACATTCATTTCAAAGCTCTCCTTTATACATATCATATATTGCTATTGAAAGACAAAATACATTTAAATTCACAGTACATTCAACTATACACAAAACATATATACACTATACATGCTACTAATTATTTCATTATGTGCATATTCATTAGTTAGTTTAATCAGATCATTCCAAGAAGCAATAATAATATTCAATAGGTCCTACTTTATATAGTCAGGGATTCGCTAACTGGGGTGATTAGATTTTTGGTCCCTCAGTTAAAAGCTATGTTTCTGGTCCTAGATAGTGTAGGAGGATATCACTATATACAATGATGCTCTGCTGGGAAATTGTTCTATTGTCCAGTGTTCCTCATATAAATAAGGTCAAGAGAGCATCAATGTCTCCAATCCACTATTAGATGCCAACGCGTTTCGACCGTCTTAGGGTTAGGACAAGGTAAGTATTCTGTATGCGGTCTTCATCAGGGCTGTGTGCTTGGGCTGTAGGACGTCACCTGAAAATTGTAATGGTACATTTTCAGTATGTGTATGTGCTTGACTTAGGACCAACTAAATGTGCTTATGGAGCTTTATGATCAAGTACCCTTAGTTTTCTTTATCCATTGTGGTGGATTCAGTTCTCCCACCTCTGGGTCTCTATTGCAAATGTCCACGTCTGTTCTGCATGGGGAAAGGAAGAAATAGGCAAATGATTTTTTGTGTTTCACTATGGTGCCTAGGTTTCCCTGTCTGTGTGAGTAACTGTTGTAGTCTTGCTCTTAAAGTACCGTGTCTCATGGTGACTGAGCTTTCTGTGGTGTATTTGGGGCTGATCAACCCCTTTATAGTTCATAAGAAACCACAGTAGCGCTGAAGCTCTGGAGCTTTCTTGTCGCGCTGGTGCTATCTGTGTGAGGATCTGTAATGTTCGGGCTCTTATCTTGTCTTGTCTTCACCTGTGGTAGGTCACCCCTTTAAAGTTTGTGTAAGGCTCGTAAAACTTGTAAAAGACTCCTTTAGCGTTAGCGCTCGTGAGTTTTCTGTGGCGCTGGTGCTCAAAAGACCTGTGCTCGCGTTGCGCTCTCTTTTGTAAGAGCGGGACCCGGTTTGTGTAACGGGTCTAAGTTCATACCTTCTGTGTTTTCTTCTTGTTCCGTAGTTTGTTGCGTTCTTGCTCCCGGCTAGATATGCATCTACGCGCGATGCTCCGCTGCGGTTTGTTTTACCGGAGGTAGATGGGGTTTGATTGGCTCCAGTTAGCTACGTGAGGATTGGTCAGGATCACGTAGTGCGTGCTTGTTGTTTTGCAGCGGTTGCTAGGTAACTGGATTTGGTTTGACTTCTCTCGGTTTGGTTTCCCCGCGATGGGGATCTGATGTTGTGAATCTTTTTAAGGGGTGATCTCGCTTGTGGAATACAGCTACTGTTCTCCATTTTATAAGGGGGTGAAGTATATAGAGGTGTTGATTTTATTAGTTGTAGTTGGTTAGCTCCGACATTTCATTTAGTCCATTGTTCATTGTTCCCAGGTATAGTATAGTTTTTGCTTCCAATCTCGATAGGGTGTTCTCCCTGTTTTTTCCTGTAATGTGTCTCAACACTGTCCATTTTAAATCTTCTGGTCTGTGGCCCTTCTCCAAGCAGTGTGTTACCATCGGTGCATTGGGAGTCTTGCGCCGAATTCTTGAGCGGTGTTGTGAGATTCGGGCTTTGACAGGTTGGCTTGTTTTTCCGATGTATGCCATAGCACAGGGGCATATAATGCCATATATGACGTTGTGCGTATTGCAGTTGGTAAATTCTTCATGGAGAATATATTTGTTTCCATATTCAAACTTTGTTCCTTCTAAGGTGCTGTCGCAAGATACGCAGTTCCCACATTTTCGATGGCCTTGAATGGGTGGTAGGCTCAACATGGACCTTAGGGACATCTCTTGTCTTGGCATATAGGTGTCTGCTCTCACCAGCATGTTTCTAATGTTATTGTTTCTCTTTAGGGCAAATATTGGTGCACTTTCAAAGGGTTCCAGGCCCTTTACTGTGTTCCAGTTCTTGCGAACAATTTTCTGGATATCATTTGTGGCCCCAGAGAATGTCGTGACACATACCAGGGGTGTTTCTTTGTTTCTTTCTTTTGGGGTGAGGAGAGACTCCCGTGGGGAGAACCAGGCCCTTTTCATAGCTCTCTTTAGTAGCTTCTTTGGGTACTTTCTTTCTTCCAGCTTTCTTGAGAGCTCTTTGGCGTTGAGGAAATAGTCTTCTTTTTTGGAGCAGTTTCTCCTGAGTCTGAAGAACTGGCTTAGGGGCAGGTTTTCTCTCAAATTGCGTTGATGAAAGCTATTGTGGGCGTGTCTGCGTTATGCTGTGGGCGTGTGCTGGGGGCGTGACAAACGCTGGGGGCATGTGGTACGTTCCGCCCTTCATGCCATGTCTCATATTGTGTGCTAATCCCACCCTGCTCCCTTTAAATACCCTTGCACCCCATAATCATAACCCACCCTTACTCCTTAAAATACCCCAACACCCTTAAACACTAACCCATCTTAACCCTATAAATATACCCTGTACCCCAAAACCCAAACCTATCCCTAAACCCTAAAAATACCCCTGTACCCCAAAACCCAAACCTAGCCCTGAACCCTATAAATACCCCTGTACCTCAAAACCCAAACCTACCCCTGAACCCTAAAAATACCCCTGTACCCCAAAACCCAAACCTAGCCCCGAACCCTAAAAATAACACTGTACCCCAAAAACCCAAACCTACCCCTGAACCCTAAAATACCCCTATACCCCATAACCCAAACCTAGCCCTGAACCCTTAAAATACCCCAAAACCCAAACCTACCCCTGAACCTTAAAAATACCCCTGTACCCCAAAACCCAAACCTTGTCCTGAACCCTAAAAATAACCCTGTACCCCAAAACCCAAACCTGCCCCTGAACCCTAAAATACCCCTGTACCCCAAAACCCAAACCTAGCCCTAAACCCTAAAAATACCCCTGTACCCCAAAACCCAAACCTAGCCCTGAACCCTAAAAATAACACTGTACCCCAAACCCAAACCTACCCCTGAACCCTAAAATACCCCTATACCCCAAAACCCAAACCTAGCTCTGAACCCTTAAAATACCCCTGTACCCCAAAACCCAAACCTACCCCTGAACCTTAAAAATACCCCTGTACCCCAAAACCCAAACCTTATCCTGAACCCTAAAAATAACCCTGTACCCCAAAACCCAAACCTACCCCTGAACCCTTAAATACCCCTATACCCCAAAACCCAAACCTAGCCCTGAACCCTAAAAATACCCCTGTACCCCAAAACCCATACCTAACCCTAAAACTACCCCTGTACCCCATAACCCAAAACTATATCTGAACCCTTAAAATACCCAAACACCCCAAAACATATACCTCAGTACCCCAAAACATATACCCCTATACCCATACTTACCTTATCCAAACATAAAAAAACATGCTTTTACCATTCATGCATTTACAACGAATTTCGTTGTAAATGTATGCATGGTAAAAGTATATAAAATGTAATGCCATGCGTTATAATGGCATTGCGGAGTCATGGTACTTTCGTAATGAAAGTATATGGAGTGATGGTATGCGGAAAGAAAGTTGCGGAATAATGGGTGTTTACCCTCCCCCGGTAAATACATTGGTGGCAGGGCGGCCCACATCTCCAGCAACATACTCATATTTTTTCACCACCCATTTGAAAAATGCACAGGTCTGTCTCATTGATGGCCAGCACCGACATACACTTTTAGCCACAAGATCTAGAATTGCGAACTTTAGAGCTGGGGAGCTGCGTTCGAATCTCGGCATCAGCTCAACATCCCGTGATTCCAGGCAAATTGCTTTGTCTCCCTGTGCCTACCACAAATGAATGTGTTCTTCTGTAATGTAAATTGTGCTCATGCCATGTTGTCGAGTTCGCGCTATATAATATTGCAAGCAAAAATAAAGTAGGGAAACTCAAGTTCACACACTACTGAACGCGCACTCTTAAGTGCACCAGCAGTGCACTGTGAATCGGAGCGTTTCCCAGGCCTGTCACAGATAAGAAATGCTATCTAAACGAAATCCTACAAAACAATATACTACTGGTCGGCAGCAATTCATACCCGGACAATGTCGGGACGGGCTGCTAGTATATATATATATATATATATATATATATATATATATATATATATATATTGATCAACAAAAGTCCGCCAGTCTCCCAGCCACACACGGCGGCGGGCTCGAGTGAGCTGCATTATAAAATGGTTAACATTAGACTGTTATGTTCTTTCTTGTCGTATATCTTCTTAATTTTCATTCCTGGAGAAAAGCTACACCAGAAACGTGAACAAAGTATCAGTATTTGGTCAAATTATCTAGTTGTAAATATCGTGAGACATAAATGTAGGAACAAAATTATTGTGATACAAAAATATCATGAAGCAGAACTATCGCTGTCAAGAATATCGTTTTTTTCAGGTAAGTACTATTGTTAAGAATATAGATGTTAATATTGGTTTCGATGACATAGTTGTAAAAAAATGATTTTTTAATTATTTTGTGCGTTTTAGTTTTAGCTCTCTGCACCGCCCGCCACAATGTAAAACATAAGTTGACGCATTCACACATGCAAAGCGGCAGGCACCGTGCGTTGCCTGCCGCTTAGTACATGTACATGTGGGGGGGTACCATAGGTACCCCCCATGTGCCCCCCGACAGTGGTGCCAACCTGGGGGCCCTGCAGGGGGCCGCCGCAGCAATCTCCGCATGCCTTTCCGTGGCAGCATTGCCGCCGCTGAAAGGCCCACAGATTTTGCCACCATAATATGGCTGGCGGTGTCCATTGGACACCGCCACCATATTCATCTACTACCGCTGCGGTTGCAAGGCGACCACGGCGGTAAAGTGGCAGACGGTCTTTCCGTCCGCCGCTGTCCCCTCCGCCATCCTAATCTGGCGGAGGGGAGAACGAGAGTGGTTGTCGGGTGGATTGCCTCCGCCAGGGTGGCGGTGGCCACCGCCACCCTGGCGGAGGCAATCCGCCCGATATCCTAATGGACCCCTAAGTAATGAATAGTTTCCTTCACCTTTAACTACCCAGCTTCCACATTCTCCATCCATTCCTGCTCCTGCCTTTAATAAATGTGTAGCAATCTTTCGTGCAAGGGTTCTGTCTCGTTTATTTTACCTCCAGCCACCTTGCATTCCTGTAAAACATGACTGATTTATGATTCTGATTCAAACGTGCAAACCATTGAAATGTGCCAGTTATTGTTAGCAAAACACAACGCATTACATAACTCATGCAGCCACCCGCAATATTTTTCTTTTGAAAATATTTTGTGTGTTTCCTATGTCTTTGCAAAGCAGTCTATTCAACATAGTTGTGGACAAAGGGGGTCATTATGATGGCGGAATGACCATCACCGCCGGGCCGGCGGTGGGCGTCCTTCCGCCATCTGACATCAGTTTCCCCCCGCCAGAATATGATGGCGGGGGAAACCTCAGGGAAGCGTGGCAGATGCAAAGACCGTACGCCACGGTTCTGCAAGGCTGTCCGTTTCCACCCACCTTGCGGAACCAAAAGATTGGTCAGCATTGCGGCGGTGCCTTGCAGACACCACCATTGGGATTAGGATATCCTTTTCTGCCTTTCTTTTCGTGGTGGTCATCCCACCGAAAAAAGACAAGCGGTAAGGGATTCGCTACGGGCCCCCCTAGTTGTGGGGGGAGGCGGTGCTGCACTGGGGGGGTACCCATGGTATCCCCCTGCATTTCCCTGCACTATGTGGCAGGCACCGCCTGGTACCTGCCACGTAGTGCAGGGAAATGCAGTGCATGGCATTTTAACATTGCGTACGGTGCTGCAACCAGCAGCCCCGTCTGGAATGTTAAAAGCCCTGGATGCGCCCGCCAATATGGCGGGCGCATCCTAATTGCAGTGGTGGGACCGCCGCATGTCTGGCGGGCAGTCCCAAACACCGGAATGATGGCGGGTGGACCATCGTAATGAGCCCTTATGTGTTTTTCCAGTGAATTGCTAGGGGGGTTTCATAAAGATTACAATTTTTGTCACCGCAAACCTGTTATTTTTGTTTGTTTCATTTTTCCAAGCCTCTAAGTGTTCCCCTGGTGTCGCCCTTGGTATGGGCATCTCTCATGGTTTCCCCGGCAATTACTTTGGAATTTGTGCATGAATGAATTTGCAAAGTACACATCTCTTACAAGGAGAATGTTGTTCTGTTTAAAAGACAAAGGCCATTCATAATCACTTAATTATAGTCACAAAGAAATGCATTCACATTTCCATACATATCTTCATAAGCTCTCTAGTTCTCTGACAATAGCATTTATGAATGGGCTAAATAAACTTACCACGCAAAGAGGCCTTGTGTTTTTCCTATTCATAATGCGGTGTATATGCAGTGTGGCCCAGTGTTTTATACCACCAGTAAGACGTTCTATCCAGCCCGGCTCTCCGCCCCGCTCCCCGCCTCCAAGATCATCCTCCCTCGCCCCTTGCCCCTCCCACTATCCATATATGACAGAAGCATTTGCGCGCAGCGTTCACGCGCAGCGGCCGCACCCCATGCGCGCCGAAGGTGCACCAAAGGTAAGCCCGTCTACGCCCGTCCGCGCCTGGACCGCGCCCAGCGCCACACCCCCTGGTCCCCGCCGTACCCAGCCCACTAGAGTCACATATGATGCCACAACTCTCCTCGCCCTCAACCCCGGACGCGCACCACAATGCTGCGATGCCACCCCAGGACGTACCCACGGCCCATTCGCCTGCCTCTCCTGCAAGTTCAACTGCTTCAGGACCCTCACCAAATCCACTTCCTCCATACACAGCTCCAACTCTAACCGCCTGAAGTGCATCCTGCTCAACACCCGCTCGGTCCACAGACACGCAACGGAACTCTGGGACCTACTCGACAATGCGTCACCGGACATCGCCTTCCTTACAGAAACATGACCGCACCAATCAAACAGGAGGTGGCATCGCCATCATCCATAAGAACACCATCAAAATCACGACCAGATCCGATGATAACCTTGCAACCGCCGAACATCTCCACTTTCAGATCCACACCGACCCTAGGACCACACTTAGAGGCACCCTCATCTACAGGCCTCCAGGTACCCGCAGTCCATTCAGCGATGACATCACCGACTTCGTCAGCCCACATGCCCTCGCCTCCGAGAACTACATTCTTTTAGGAGACTTCAACTACCACCTTGAAAACAAACACGACAGCAACACCACCACCCTTCTGGACAACCTGGCCAATCTCGGCCTCAAACAACTTGTTGACACCCCCACCCATGTAGCTGGAAACACGCTCAACCCTATCTTCACCTCCTGCAAGCACATCTCCTTCGATCGCACCACAGCTCTCCACTGGATGGACCACAGCTGTGTTCACTTCAGCTACAAAACCACCCTGACCCACAACCGCCCACAACCTATTCCTCGGAGAAACTGGAACAAAATCACCTCCGACCAACTCCTTACATCACTCAACCAAAACCCTCCCACCCTCTCATTGGACCCAAACCAAGCGGCCTCCAATCTCAAGCAATGGATCACCCACAATGCTGATGAATTAGCACCCCTGAAAAAACACCAGATCAAATCAACCAGTAAAAAGGCTCCCTGGTTCA
Organism: Lissotriton vulgaris; assembly: GCF_964263255.1. NCBI lineage: Eukaryota > Metazoa > Chordata > Amphibia > Caudata > Salamandridae > Lissotriton > Lissotriton vulgaris. Next base: position 1,404,140,071 of record NC_141694.1, read on the forward strand.
ATGATGACCTTAAAAAATCCAAGAAGCTATGCCGCACCCTGGAGAAAACATGGAGAAAAAACCCATCCACCGACAACATGTCCACCCTCAAGGCAGCCACCCGCAAACACCACCAACTGATTCGATCCACCAAGAAATAAGCATTCAAGGATCGTCTCGACAACAACACTCACAACAGCAAGGAACTTTTCAACATTGTCAAAGAATTCACCAACCCCACCGCAGCATCTAACGACATCACTCCCTCCCAAGACCTCTGCGATGCGTTATCTTCCTTCTTCTACAACAAAATTGCCGACATCCACAACAGCTTCAAGAATACTCCCAGCGTTCAACCCTTCCCACCCCCCTCAGATCCTACTCCGCCAACTAACAACCTCACCGCCTGGAACCCAATCACCACTGAAGACACCATCCGCCTAATGAACTCCATCCACTCTGGCTCGCCAACTGACCCCTGCCCCCACCACATCTTCAACAAAGCGGACTCCATCATCGCACCCCATCTCCGTGATATCATCAACTGCTCGTTCAACTCTGCCACCTTTCCAGAAATCTGGAAACACGCCGAACTCAGCGCCCTTCTGAAGAAACCCACAGCAGTCCCCTCTGAACTTAAAAGCTACCGACCCATATCCCTCCTCCCATTCCCAGCCAAAGTCATCGAGAAAGCCGTCAACAACCAGCTCACCGCCTTTCTTGAATCCAACAACTCCCTCGATCCATCTCAATCCGGGTTTCGAGCCAAACACAGCACCGAAACCGCCCTCATCGCAGCGACTGACGACATCCGAACACTACTGGACAACGGTGAAACAGTGGCCCTCATTCTACTCGACCTCTCCGCCGCTTTCGACACAGTCTGCCACAGCACCCTTATACAATGCCTCAGCAACATTGGAATACAAGAAAAAGCCTTGGACTGGATCACCTCATTCCTCGCTGGGAGAACTCAAAGAGTCAGACTTCCCCCATTCAACTCTGAGGCCACTGAAGTCATCTGTGGTGTACCACAAGGATCTTCACTCAGTCCCACCCTCTTCAACGTTTACATGAGCCCACTGGCCTCCATCGCACGTCATCACAACCTTAACATCATCTCTTACGCCGACGACACCCAGCTAATCCTTTCCCTCACCAAAGACCCTAACACCACCAAAACCAATCTTCGCGAAGGCATGAAAGAAGTAGCCGAATGGATGAAACATAGCCGCCTAAAACTCAACTCAGACAAAACGGAGGTGCTCATCCTAGGATCTTCCCCCTCTGCCTGGGGCGACTCCTAGTGGCCTTCCGCTCTGGGCACAGCACCCACACCCACAGACCATGCACGTAACCTAGGCTTCATCCTAGACTCCTCTCTCTCGATGTCCAGACAAGTCAACGCAGTCTCATCCTCCTGCTTCAACATACTTCGCATTCTCAAAAAGATCTTCCGTTGGATCCCCCTCGAGACAAGAAAGACTGTCACCCACGCACTGGTCACGAGTCGACTAGATTATTGTAACACACTTTACGCCGGAATCACAGCAAAATTACAGAAAAAACTCCAACGCATCAGCGAGACTCATATTAGACATCCCTCGCCAAGATCACATCACCGGACACCTAAAAGACCTCCACTGGCTTCCCGTCAACAAAAGAATTACATTCCGCCTCCTCACCCACACAAGGCCCTCTACAATCTAGGACCCGAATGCCTCAACAATCGTCTGTCCTTCTACAAACCCACCCGCCAACTAAGATCGTCCAATCAAGCCCTCGCCGCTGTCCCGCACATCCGAAAATCCACCATGGGTGGCAGATCCTTCTCCTTCCTTGCTGCCAAGACCTGGAACTCACTCCCCACTCACCTCCGCCTTACTCAAAATCACATCTCCTTCAGAAAAGAACTTAAAACCTGGCTATTCGACAAATAATGAACCCTTTACCCAAGCGCCTTGAGACCCTCTGGGTGAGCAGTGCGCTATACAAATACCAGAACTTGAACTTGAACTAGTTAAACACAATATTTAGGTGAACAAGGTACACAAGCTCAACCTTTGTGCTATAATAAAAGCCTATGTTTTGTTTTCAAATTTATTATACTTTACTGATAGAATAGCATCTATACTTGCCTTGAAATATACACTGCGTGGAGTCACTAAGATATTTCTATGTTGAGTTTGATATGAGAATATTATTAGCTGATGCATGGGAATGTAGCAGTAGAACAGTAGGTGCAGGTTAAATTACATTGGTTGATGGGTGCTGCAGATTTCCCAGAACTCTGGTTCCTTGTCTCTGTGTGGGAAGTCGGACCCATTCATCTGTTTACTGTGGTACCGGCATCAGATATTTAGCAAACAGTCAAGCAGTGCCAAGAGTGATCACCCTAATCACATACAATTTCTCACACACTATGGCACAGGCTGCTACAGCAGTTACTTGCATGCATCCACTAATGTAGTGTTGAAAATACCCCAAAATCTTTGGAACTAGGGATGGCTACAACCATGGTAGCTGCAACAGGGAACAACCATCTCAACGCATGCGTTATAACGCATGCGTTGACATTGCGTGCACTTACAATGCACACAACGGTACGACGCGAGCGTTGTCTACGCACGCCATTACGTCGCATGCGCTTTCAGAACGCATGCATTTCCAACGCATGTAATGGACGTGCGCCGTGACGGATTACGGGGGGCGTAGAGACGGGCTCCGGGGGACACAGACGACAGGGAGACAATGCTGGAACAACGACAAAGAGACAGGTAAGGAGGCCGCTCGTATTGAGCTTAGGACTAGTTGCAGTATAGGTACTGTTTTGAGCTTGGGGATTAGGGCTTAGGGCTACTAGTCGAATAGTTGCTGTTTTGGGGTTGCATTAGGGCTACTAGGGCTTAGGAGAATTTGTACTGTTTTGGGGTTGTGTTAGGGCTACTAAGGCTACTAGGAGAATAGGCGCTGTTTTGGGGTTGTGATAGGGCTACTAGGAGAATAGGTGAAGTTTTGGGGTTTGCGTTAAGGCTACTAGGGCTACTAGGAGAATAGGTGCTGTTTTGGGGTGGCGTTAGGACTTAGGGCTTCTTGTAGTATAGGTTCTGTTGTGGAGTTGTGATAGGGCCTAGGGCTAGTTGCAGTATAGGTAATGTTTTGGCCTTTGGGGATTAGGGCTTAGGGCTGAGGTCGTAGTGTACGCTTGCTTCACTGTTTAGGGCTTAGGGTTCAGGCAAGTGTTAGCGTCCCATATTGTAGGGTACTGTTTTCGGTTTAAAGGATTAGAGTTTAGGGTCGGGTGAAGGGAATTGCGCATATGGGTAAAAATTGCAATGTAAAAGCATGCGGGGTGTCTGTATGCGATGTAAATGTTTTGCGCATGCATTGCTATACAAATGCAATGTTATGGTTTGCGTTGTGATTACTCGCCATCTAAGGGGACATGAGATGTAAGAATTGCGATGTTATGGCACACGATGTAAGTGTTTGCGATGTATCATCATACATCCAGCTGCAACCAGCGATGGAGCAAAGATTACACATTGGCATGCACAATGGCCCCAAGCACCACAACATTAGGCCACACACTGCATGGAAAAAACACCAGAAGGACAATCAACCACAGAACTAAAATCTCAAAGAACATTGTTAGAACTGGTGAGGGTGCCAAAACTACTATCCCAGTTTGTCCAAATCTTATGATAAGCCAGAGTCAGCCATTTTGGCTCTTGTGCATTTTAAGGCAACATGATAATGTCTGGTTGCCGATAACTGAACACAACACATCATGAAGAACAACGCCATTCTGATCTGGAACGTAGATTGGATATCCATTTCTGGATGATGTGATGACAGAGGAGGGACCAAACTGTAAATGGAAACTCATCTGTGACCAGGAGACACCAAAAGAAGAATTTGGGGTTTTAAAATGGCAATCACTAAAAGAAGAAGGAAGATGCTAAGGGATGTAGGAGAGAGAACCTGTTTCCGGTTAGAAGGTAGGATCATTTTAGGAATCAATGCAGGGAGCCAAAGAAGAAAATACCAAAGAAAAGCAGAGTCAGTGAGATGCTGAGGGCCGAGAAACAGGGGAATGCTAAACAAGAGAAACATTCAGTTGATGGAAGGAAGAGGGCCAGAGAGACTACTTGAACTTTCTGTAAGTGTATACAGAAACAGACACAGGAAGGAAAGGGAGAGACACCGCTACACCCCTGCCAGAGAACCAGGTGAGGTCAAACGCGGACTCTGTAGCTCGATGGCGATTCTATTAACAGCCGGCCACTTAATGGGAATGGAGAGCTAAGCCTACACTGAAAGGAGGAGCTCATTTTGAGAGGGTGGGTGGCGCAAAGTTTCAGGAGTGATGGAAAAATTTAGAAGATATGCAGCCGTGCCTGAGCTGAAAGAAAGACAAGCTGGCAGGTGCCATTGCTTATCTGTTAATTTGGCACGGCTGAGAGAACACCATCTCTGAATTTCATAAACAGTGAAATTGCGTCTGCCGCGGCACACGCAATATGCCCCTTAAGACGCAGCCCTCTTAGTGCTGCATTATTCACAACCCTGCGCACCATTTGCTGGGACCCCCTCTCACGGGAGTCCCCCCTAAATCTGGCACCTCTGCTGCATCATTTCCGGCGCACAGTGGGCAGGGACCAGGTATTTATACCTGTCCCCACCTATTGGCCATCCTCTTTGTTCCCCGCTGGACATGAAGCCTGAGCAACCGAGACTTGCCTTGCTATGTTCCACCCCTAAAAAGGTGTACGTAAAGTCATGGACTGATGGTCCATGGTAATTAAGGGGGAAATCCCCCAGAAAAGGGTAGCACCCATTGGGTTGGCCAATGGGCTGTTTGTCTCATTAGGCGGGCGAGCAGCTTAGGTTACTCACAGCTTGCCTGCCCTTGAATCACCTGTAAGTTAATCCACCATGTTGACATACTTCATGTATGAAAAAAAAACCTGCAGCAAACTTGTTCCCATAAATCTGGTGTGGACTGATTATTTATTGCAGCGCGTCCAATTACTGCTAAGCAGGGAGGGTTGCCGATTTCGGCACTACGAAAGGGTCTGGTTTCTGTTTTCAGGTTTCATGTACCGGAGAGCTTGTAGGTATCTGTAGGTATAAGCCCCTTGTGGACAATACAAAAAAATGGCAGTGGGCTTAGGGCCAGCCCCTTGCTTACCATTTATAGCCATTACAGGCCATTAGGGTAGAACTAGATTGGCCTGCATGGAACATACAAGTCCAGGTAAATCTATGTAGATTTTGGAAACGCTTAGGATCAGGAGAGGAGGAGAAAGAGTCTTGCTGGTGCAGGAAGGAGATACAACTGAATGAATTAACCTGGGCAAAAGCTTCCAGAAAGACTCTCCTCTCCATTTGTGAATCATTAAAAGTAAAAATTGACCCAGTGTCACTATGATTGAAGAACGGAAGAGTGTTTTAAAACTCCTGGGAAATGAAAAATCTAAACAAATCGACATTAATTACCTTTAACAAAAAGAGTCTGTGCAGTTTATGTTAAATAGCTTGGAGTAATGATAAATGGTATCCATATTTAGATACCAAACCGAACCACTGGTTGAGACTGGAAATATTGAAGGTGAGAATAGGTATCAATCCGGCACGGTCAAATGAGAAAAGAAAAATATATTAATGGATAATACTGGTAAATGTACATGCAGGATTGGTTTAAAATGTACTTGTGTTCATATCTTAATGGATTGTCAAAAATTGTTATCTGTGCGACGGTTGATTTTAAGGCCAGTCTTTCTAAAATATGATATAAGGTCAAGGATTCAAGAAATTGAGCTTCATATGGATATGCAGTTCTTGGACATTGCAATTGCTTTGGCGAAGTTTGTCCAAGAAGCCAAAAGACTTCTTATGAATTGAGGAAATGGTAAGAAGGGCCCAAGGAGGGACAATTAGAGTTAAATTGAATGGTTGGAATTTTAATACGTATGTGGTTTTTTATATTGAATTTTTAGGTAGATTGGCTGGAGTCCAGTATGATTTTATAAAAATAAGTGTTATGTGAAATAAGGAATTTTGGTTTTAGTCTGTTTTAAAATATTGTTAATTCTATTTTTATCTGTGCAACGTTGGTATGTGTAGTTTAAAGACCAATTGGTCATAATAAACTTATTTTTTAACTGAACTGAACTGATAGCCATTAGTTTTACTCTCATTTGCTTGCTTCTCATCCGATGGCTTGCCTTCCTGTTCTTGTGTTTGTCCATTTTCTGGTGTATAGCCTCTTTACTATCCTTTACATTGGCTCCTCCCAAGCTCATCTATTGCTTTCCCCAGCCCTCTCTGGCTGTTTTGGGGGCCTAATTCGACCAGGTCCCAAGGGCCTCCCGTGCTCTCTTTCCCCTCCACTCGCTACCCATCCCACTACTCCATTGTTCCTCAAACCCCTTGAGCCCGTTAATTTTAAAAAATATATATGCTACGCCATTTGCTACCGGGCCGCTTCGCAGTACAAAAAGCACTTTAGTGCAATTAAAATTCATTTTTGTATATTTACCTATCCAAATGGTGTCTGCCATCTTGGATCGGTACATAAATAATGGATTCACATATTTCCTTGGCACACACAGGCGTGATAACACCAGCGCATGCATACGACATCACAAATGTGTCCAGCACACGTCAGCACACGTGCGTGCCAACAGAATTATGAGGCCACCGGCAGCTGCTGCATCGTTGCACCTTTTTGTCCTTTGTTTGCCAATGCTACACGTCCTTGGAAAAAAAGCTGTTTTTTTTTTACTGAGGCTGTACAACATCATCAAAAAGCACCTGCAAAGCCAATTGGTCAAAAGGGAGAGACCGGTTGGCTTTGCCAGTGCTTGCCTTCTCTGCTGTTCCGCGAGACTATGCGCAGCAGGTGCAGTGCCAGGTTCCAAAGAGTATTTATTGTTTGCTACTCCCATAAATCCCTACTCGGCATTCATGCCCCAAACCCCTACTATCTAAGAGTTTAATAAGACTGATATCATACCCTACCTCGCTTGTGAATAGCAAATGACAGGAGAAAGAGGTCACCGGAAGCCAGTGAGAATAAAAGAGCAGGCTGACAGCTATGGAGCTTTAGCAGCACAAAAGAACTGAGTCGATTAGGAATGCTGCACCAGTCGCCTGGCACGACTGTAGCACCTCCATTATGTTAAAAAGGCATTTGTCTTCAACAGCCTTGAAAGAGGCGTCCACCTCCTCTATCACTGACTCCCGGTAGTAGAGGGGCATTCTTCTGTGGCATATGATCAGACCCTCGTGCCTGAAACTGTTTTCGATTAAGCCCTTGGTATGCATACAATAAGGCAATTATATTTCAAGAGTCGCCCATAGAAACTGACCGGCTAAATCAATGCCATGTTAAGCTCACAAATCATTTCATGCTTCAATATACAATTCCTGGCCCTTCAGAATTGGATAAAGATTTGAGAGTTTAAACTTCGAGAGAAATTAGTTAATATCATATTCAATAGAACTATGTAACACGCCGCCCTTTTATTTTTGTTTGTTTTGTTTTATAAATAAGAAGTAATCCACCTTGTTTTAATTAAATTCCCTATCTTAATTAATTTTTAAACCTAAAGCACATGATCAAACGGAAAAATATCACCAACATTTTGAAAAAGTTCAAACAAAAATGAAACGAGCACTGGGGCAGTATGGCACAGTATGGCCTGAGGGTTGGGCAAACCGAACGTGGGGAAGAAGTCTGGAATCCCCTTTTTCTTGGAATCCATAGGGTGGGCCCTGTTTCATTATGTCCACAGTTAGATTATGTACGTTTCCGTATCCTTGTTGCACATGAGAGTAAAGGGGAGCAAAAGCAGACTCCGCTGTACGAGCCCAATCTTTCTGATGACTACCATTGAAGAACAACTCACTTATTTTGTGCAAATGTATCCAAAAAGTAATTTTTTTTTGTGTGTGCAATGAAAAGCACCAGAAACATAGTCACTCAGGGCCTCATCACCAGCCGCCTCGACTACGTCAACGCCCTTTACGCTGGCATCTCCACCCGGCTCCTCAGAAGACTCCAGGTATGCCTACTTTTACCATTATTGTTTGCCCTTGCCTGGCAAATCTGACAAGTTGAATAGAAAATGAATATGTACAATGATGATGTGTTAATCATAATAGTTCATCCTATTCAATCTCTCCCACCTTTGCTGAAAACATTGGAATAATATTTAGAGGTGCCCAGGTTTAGGATAAACCTTCAGAAATGTTAGGCATTAAATGTTTCCATTCCTCAAATAAAGGTCTTGGCATTTAAATCTATCTTTGCTTTTCAATAGGTGAGTGAGACCATAACATATCTTGGGAGGTTGTATGCAATTTAATAGAAAAACGATATAATGGTATACCATTCCTGAGAAATCATTTCTTAATTACCCTAAGGGAAGGGGTGCAATAGAGACCCAGCAAGCAAGATGGACGCACCCTATAGAGGCTACTGCTGTCCGGAGTTACAATCCAACACAATTCGTACTAAGGCTGAGTCCAAGGTGGGAAAATGTAAGCATTAATAAGTGGCAATAACCTGAGCGGTACAGAGCGACAGCGGAAATGTGTTGCAACCTCCCCCAATGCTTGAAAATATGCAGCGCTGAGCGAGAGACACAAGGTCGGCACAAAAAGGCGGTCCCTCAACTACCAAGATTGCCTATACACTGAGGGGTCCTGCCAACGTCTCAAGGTGAAACACTGCTGTTGGGGACAACGAGGCGCTGACAGCCAGCGATCGACTGGCGGATGGGCCATGATGATGACAAGCAAAGTACGAGGCCGTTGCCGTAACATACGGGGAGTGCAAAGCAGCTGCCCCCTCACCTCGCCGGTGTTGAGACAGAAGCTGGAGTTGAATGCTGCTACAAAGAAGAGAGGCCGGAGCGCGGCCCTGGGCGGAGCAGGTGTGTAGGGAAGTGACCCCTACGGTGGCGCTCGATGATCCCTTGCTACAAGTAAGTCAAGAGGGAGGAGGAGGCTCTCACTCGCCGCAGTTGGGAGGTCACACGCGGAGCAGCTCGCGGCGGAGCCTTCTGCCAGGCTGTTGTGGGCTGCAGCGGCTACTGAACTACACAGATCTGCCTGCTTGAGGAAATCAGATGTGACAGGCATATAACCGCAAGAGCTGGGAATACTGTCAATAACAGAGTGCCTTTGCGCATAAACTACAGACACTTGGACAGTGGGAGTGTTTACAGCACTGCCTGAATATCACAACGAGGACTTTGTAGGCCGTGCTGGTGACACAGCTGAGCTACAAGCTGCTCAGACAGCGCAAGACACATACAGAGTGTGAATCTTGAGGCCTGGGAGAGCTGGAAGACTGAGCTGACAGGGCTGGTGCCATATTATGTACCAAAGCAGGTGTACACATAATCTTTCGGATGACAGGCTGCAACTACAGTCCCTGCACCGTCACAATGGCCATAACAGAGGGAAAACAAGTGAAATTGCAGTTTGAGCCGCACAAATCTGTTAGTGGCCCTGATGGAGACGCAGCTCCAAACACAGGGGAAACTTCGCAATCAGAAGAGACAGATCTGCGCACATTACTAGTCACCATCAAACAGAGCCTCACCTCTATGGAATCCAAAATGGGTGCCCTAAGCATACGGATGGACTACATTACCCAGCGGCTAGAAAAGCATGATGGGCGCATCAATGAGGCGGAGAACAGAATATCGCAATTGGAAGATATGTCAACTGCTAGGGGGAGCACCTTCAGAATATAGAGTGCCCTTTGAAGGTGATTTCCGCCAAAAATGAAGACCTGGAGGCGTGCTCGCACTGCAATAACCTATGAATCCTGGGCGTACCGGAATCTACAGACACAGAGCGACTGGAATATTATATTGAACGCATGCTGATAGAACTATTCAGCGCCACCTCCTTTTCCAAGGTGCTAATAGTGGAGCGCACCCACCGGTCTCTAGCATCTTGGCCTCAGCCGCCCCCCCCCCCCCCGCGACCAATATTGCACGGCTTCTAAATTACAAGGACTGGGAGACCGCACCCCGGATGGCACAGGAGTAGAAGGACCTACATCATGATGGTCATTCCATCTCTATATTCCCGTATTTCATGCAGACTGTTCAGGAGGTGCACAGAAAGTTTGTCCTGGTGAAACGCAAGCTACAACAGGCTAACATTCCATATGTGATGCTCTATTCGGCAAAACTGCGGGTGACCCATTGGGGTAAACGGCATGTGTTCAACACGCCACAACAAGCACAGGACTTCCTCAAACAAGCATTTACAATGCAATAGGTCTCGCAGCATTAAAGTTTGAGTTATTGGCATTGTGTATGACAATGCCAATAGTTATAACTTTTGCAAATGGGACATCTATAGCATTTGTAATGCAATATGTGTTGTATATACGTGGCTTAGATGTATTGATATTACAAATAACAATGGCTTTTAATTTTTTAAAATAATTAATACTTAAATAAAAGTTATTGTAATTGAGTTGGTGGAAGGGTGAAGTGAGTCGTGTCCCCGAGTGATGTGGTGGTGTAAATGACAATGCCTTAACAATGTCTTCACTGGGGCTTAATGCAGCGTGCCTTCACACATAAGAGGCAGTATTTGTTTCCTCAGTAATGAACCATTACCTCAGAAGCTACTGCGGTTTGTGTGCACACCTTAGGGACAGGGAGCTCGAACCAGGGCCTACTGCAGCGTACCCAACTCCTGACAATGGCCAAGACACCCCTCCCTCTGCACTTCCTCATTCCCCTGCAGCCACGAACTTCTCTGCCAATTGGGGGACACCAGAGTCGCCGTTCTTTGGCTTCCTGTTTTCAAAGTAGTCAGACAGACTGTCATCATCAAGTAACTCAGTGTGACTGACTAACAGGACCCAGGATCCTAGTTGTCTCTGTGTTACCTGGTAGGGCCTGGTGAATTTTGACTCATAAATAGCTTTAAAAATGTGGATAAACGCAGGTCGGGGCCATGCCACTAGGGTTAACATTGGTAAACGGGGTTATGATCATTAAAACTTTAAGTACCCCAAATTTTGCAGTTCCAACTTAGTACTGCAGCATCTTTGTATTTATTTTGTAATGCAAATGCACATGTACATATGTATTTTTCATATAGCGATAGCATTTTTTTCAAAATTATCAATTTGTTGTGGATAAAGGAACTGGTGCACAGGGGGGTAAAGTATGTTAATTTTGTATATTACCATTGCGCAAATGTAGAGCATCAAATTTAGTGTAATCAAATGTGCATGCTAGGGTTATAACCCGGGACTCAGCTTACAAATTTAGCAACTAAACTACTGGTATTCCTACCTCTAGCATGCTGAAAACACCCAAAAGTGCAGGCTAGACACACTAACACCTTTGTCTTGTACAATAGCATGGAGCCCACAAATACTAGCTAGAGTAGTATACAATTTGCACAGCATAGTAGTAGCACAGAAGAACAAAGAAGCATAACGAGAGTAGCATAATATAGCACAGCACTGCATATTATATTGGGCATTACATAATATAATATACAGCATATCATAACAAAGCACAGCACAACACAGCAGGGCGTGAGTGTGACATGAGCACAACGTACGATGTCTTAAGGTAGCATAGTACACGTACCATTAGGTGGCACTGCATGACATTGAACGTCATAACACTGCAAACCAAACCATAGCATATCAAAGCATAGCACAATGCAGCACATTGAAATAATATCTGTTACGTCTCCGCCACTGTCCCTGTCTGGCCTCGAGACCCCACTCTGCACAGCTGCCTTCCTCCCCGTGCAAGAGACTGTTATGTGACCCCAGGCGTTAGGCCTTCGACCTGTTGTGTAGTTGCCCCCAACACTGCGCCATGGAATATCTTATGACCATAGATCCTGTCGACTCAGTGAGCGAATACTGCTTGCAGCTTGCAGTGGCGGAGAAACAGGAGCATGAGCACTTCTAGCAGGTGTTGTATCAAGAAGGGAAGACAAAGTATACTACCGGAGCGCTCCTCCAGCTTCACCACGCACTACAGAAGATGTTGCCCACCAGCCAGGGGGGAGTTCAGATGCCTAGGGCCTCGTCTACGCCGCCCCGTCTGAATCGGCACTCACAGTCCACAACAAGGCCGGGTGAGGTGAGAGGGAGCCGGTCACCCCTTTGCTGGGACACCTACCCTTTGGTAGCTCGTGTGGGTCAGCAGCAACCACTCGCCGCAGATGGAACCTCCGCACCAGCCACCGAGTAGCTCATTGCACTTTCAGCCTTCACATCGGCATGGGCGTCCCCGCGGCACCAGTCCAGGGAGCCACAGGTCACGGAGAACTGCAGTATCCCAGCGGATCAGGGCGCGCCACTGCTCAGGTCAAAGGTGCCTCGGCCCCCGCACTGCTCAGCGTACAACAGCCCCCTCAGGGAGAACCTGCTCGGTGCGCTTGTGTGCTTGCGTGTATGTGCGCTCATGTGTGTGTCTCTGTGTTTGAGCATGCGTGCAGGGGGAGGTGTGGCTGTGTGTTACGGCTTTCCAGGAGACAGGAGCTGGCCACAGCGAGCGCGTTCTCGTGCGCGTGGCCCGCACAAATCACTTTCTGGCAGAGGAAATGCGCGCGGCCAGGTGCTGTCTCCTGGAAAGCTGTGTCGCTGACTATAGGTCTCTGGCGAGACCACGCTTACGCGCGGTTAATGCCACGAGACCTGAAAAGCACCCTCTCGTAGCCCTCGATCAGGGAGGGAGAGCACAGACTCCCAAGGAATCTCCCCAATGTCGAACGCAGATTAAACAAACTGGCATGGAAACAGAACATTCAACAAAGAAGGGCATTGTGAGCACCATCTGTTATAGTTGTACTTTTACTTATGGGCAAAAGAGGTAACAGTTTAATGAGGTGGGCTGGTCCCAGTTGCTACTGCCACATTTTAAGGATAAGACAATATCAAAAAGGGTTACACATTTGCAATAATTGGACAATACTGCCAAGCTCTTGATCTCTAGGCACCCCCGGTTCATTTGGGGGGGATCGTCAGACTCCCTAGTGTATAACCCCCTACGGGCATTCCCCAACAGGCGTGTGAAAGGAGTTATCTTTATTTCATATTGTGTTATTGTTTGTTAGTTCAGTTTGAGTCATGCTTTCTCGTTGATTGTAAATTAACTACCAGTGAAACGATGGACCCAATATCAAGGTATCAGTTTGATGTTACACTGCACCGAATAGTCAACGCCCACCAGCAGGCTGTATCACTCAGGCTTAGGGGACAGTGTTATTGGGTTCTTATTGGGTATTGCATTCACCTACGGAATTGGGCTGTGGGAGTGGGAGGGGGAGGCAAATGAGAATGTTTATTGTATTTGTTGTTGTTGTTGTGCACAGCGTGCATGGACGTGACAGGGAGGAACCCGGCAGCCGAAAAGCACGCACCACAGCAACTATTCGATATAGCAGAGAAAGCATCCTTACACGTTTAAGGGGCACACCAGATAACACATGACCGCACATAATAACCAGACAGGCTATACTCTTAACCTCCTGACCTGGAATGTAAGGGGATCAAGAGATCCTCACAAGAGACAACAAGTACTCAATTATCTGGACAGACATCATATACAGGTGGCAATGCTACAAGAGACCCATCTTGCTACTGGGCCAGAACCTGGATTCGCTGGGAGATGGGCTGCTCAAAGATGCTTCTCTTCCTTCTCAACATATTCCAGAGGCACTGCTATATTGATAAAGTACTCAACAACAACAAAGGAGTAGACCAGGTCTGGGGGTAGTGCGTCACCAAACAGATGACTCTGATGCGATTAGATGCACATGCGTATCAGTGTTGCTGGAAATTATTGGACACAAAAGGCTAGAAAAGGTCCCATCAGACCACCCAGCTGGTGGAATTTACGTCATGTGGGAGATTTGCTGATCAATCCTTACCACACCCAGCCTAACAGTGCTGTAGTGGAAAAGGTTGTCCGCGGTCCAGCCATAATGATTCCAATGGAGTGGACTAAATAAAGTGCAGTGTTCAAAAAAATTTTTGTGATAAAGTAAAAATGACTACACTGGCCCAGAGAGAGTGTACGTACTAAAGTCAGTGTGTCAATGGTTAAAAACACGCCTGGTAGAAAGGTTAAACTACCCAGTGGCGCTGTGCTAATCGGTCGACATGTTTCAGCATAAGGGGCCATTCCCCTGCTTTCTTCAGGACCTTGGGTGTATAATTGCTACTGCTACTATAACCACACATGGTAAAATAGTTTGGGGACTGAATAACTATTCCGATAGACAGGACAAATACATATCTACCAGGAAGTAGAACGCTTGGACGTCCACTGGCGAAGGAGAAGCATTTCTTCTTCCTATCAACAAACAAGAGAATTTCTGTTGTACAGCAACATATAACACACATACATCTGCCCGCATACAGAGCAACCGCATAGAAAAACACTTGCAAGAATTAATTTACATTCTGCATATATAGGTACAAGCATACTAGCTTAATCACACAGAGGAATTTCCTCGTAGTGATACTCACCCAGCCTTGTGTGGGTGACGACCTCACCTCACCCGGCAACCGCTCGGGAGTATGAGGCCCCGCTCTGCAGTGTAGAAAGGGACAAAGTGAATACATGATTCTACAGTGTCACAGCCAAATGCTCTACACCAATAACCCAACAGACGTGTGATAGGTGCTCAACTGCCAGACACAGTCCCCGCCACACCAACCCCAAAGGCACATTGTCCATTGCATATACTCCGAGATACAGCGAGTTGCATAATTTGGTGTCAACACATGGAAGTATCCCTAAATACTATGTAGAAAGCTGAAGGATACCTGAATAGAAAAAAGTCTTACTTAAGACCTCTCATGTGGCTTTACAAAAGGAATGAGTAACCCTAAGCAGACCTGCTGGACTAATCGTGTTGCAGACCTCCTATGTAGAGGCTGGACATAGAAAAACGGAGTCCTCTCTTATTGCATAGTGGCATCAGGGCTAAGAGATGGCTGAGTCTAAAGGTAAGTTTCTAAATGGTGAACGAGCTAACTGGGTTCCAGAAGCTAACTACTAGAGGAAGGGTCCGGCGGTGTACTCACCTATCCGTCGGTACCTCTGTCGTTACACCGAGCGGAAGTGGAGGTAATGATAGGTGCGCCTTAGACTGTTAAATAACCCCCGTTCGGCGATAAACAATGCGGAAGAAATTAACCGGGCAAGCGCGAACGGAAACACTGATCCGTTGCGCATGCGCGTAACGTTCCGGAATCTTCAGTGAGGGTTAGAAAAAAATTTATATAAAAACATATTGATATGTTCATCAGTGTGTGAGCATACCAAGATGATAAATCGCTAATGCGTTCGGAGCCCCAAAGGGGGTCGGGTCATGTGCTCGGTCTGATGTCTTGCCACCGAACTCACACATATAGCCAGCGCGAGGGAACACTACTCCTCGTGTCATGCGCCGGCAGTAGGTTATAACCAGGATTAATGAATTCTTGGTAAATGACTCTCGCGTGTGCTCCGCGTAGGAAAAGGAAGTAGCGTGTCCATGTAGGTTTTATAATCGTCATGGAGACGTGCACACTGATTTCGGTTGAAAATTATTTAGATGTAAGGTGCTGACATATTAGTTTTAGTTTTAGTTTTGAATGACAGTGTCTGTTGGAATACCTATGCAATATACCCACACCTCCACATGTTGATAGAAATAAAGGGTTCTATTCGACCAAAAAGAAAAAGAAGCTCAGTATTGGAACATGTCTCGAAATCCTGATAACTCATTTAGTGTTGTTAAATAAGTATAGTGTGACCATGAGGGGTAGGATATTGCCAAACACGTGCCATAGTGGGGAGGATGCGGCCGCGACCGGAAGGACAGAGAAGCAACACACACAATTAGGTTGGGTGAGCTAGGAAAATGCAAACACATGGTGTTTACCATCAATGTATAGACCCGCAACTAAAAAGTTGCTCTAGATACTACAAAACAAAACTGTATGGAGGGTCAAGGGGGATATTTATAGACCTGTCTACTAAATCCCTAGTCAGGTACACAACAACAACAAAGGAGTAGACCAGGTCTGGGGGTAGTGCGTCACCAAACAGATGACTCTGATGCGATTAGATGCACATGCGTATCAGTGTTGCTGGAAATTATTGGACACAAAAGGCTAGAAAAGGTCCCATCAGACCACCCAGCTGGTGGAATTTACGTCATGTGGGAGATTTGCTGATCAATCCTTACCACACCCAGCCTAACAGTGCTGTAGTGGAAAAGGTTGTCCGCGGTCCAGCCATAATGATTCCAATGGAGTGGACTAAATAAAGTGCAGTGTTCAAAAAAAAATTTGTGATAAAGTAAAAATGACTACACTGGCCCAGAGAGAGTGTACGTACTAAAGTCAGTGTGTCAATGGTTAAAAACACGCCTGGTAGAAAGGTTAAACTACCCAGTGGCGCTGTGCTAATCGGTCGACATGTTTCAGCATAAGGGGCCATTCCCCTGCTTTCTTCAGGACCTTGGGTGTATAATTGCTACTGCTACTATAACCACACATGGTAAAATAGTTTGGGGACTGAATAACTATTCCGATAGACAGGACAAATACATATCTACCAGGAAGTAGAACGCTTGGACGTCCACTGGCGAAGGAGAAGCATTTCTTCTTCCTATCAACAAACAAGAGAATTTCTGTTGTACAGCAACATATAACACACATACATCTGCCCGCATACAGAGCAACCGCATAGAAAAACACTTGCAAGAATTAATTTACATTCTGCATATATAGGTACAAGCATACTAGCTTAATCACACAGAGGAATTTCCTCGTAGTGATACTCACCCAGCCTTGTGTGGGTGACGACCTCACCTCACCCGGCAACCGCTCGGGAGTATGAGGCCCCGCTCTGCAGTGTAGAAAGGGACAAAGTGAATACATGATTCTACAGTGTCACAGCCAAATGCTCTACACCAATAACCCAACAGACGTGTGATAGGTGCTCAACTGCCAGACACAGTCCCCGCCACACCAACCCCAAAGGCACATTGTCCATTGCATATACTCCGAGATACAGCGAGTTGCATAATTTGGTGTCAACACATGGAAGTATCCCTAAATACTATGTAGAAAGCTGAAGGATACCTGAATAGAAAAAAGTCTTACTTAAGACCTCTCATGTGGCTTTACAAAAGGAATGAGTAACCCTAAGCAGACCTGCTGGACTAATCGTGTTGCAGACCTCCTATGTAGAGGCTGGACATAGAAAAACGGAGTCCTCTCTTATTGCATAGTGGCATCAGGGCTAAGAGATGGCTGAGTCTAAAGGTAAGTTTCTAAATGGTGAACGAGCTAACTGGGTTCCAGAAGCTAACTACTAGAGGAAGGGTCCGGCGGTGTACTCACCTATCCGTCGGTACCTCTGTCGTTACACCGAGCGGAAGTGGAGGTAATGATAGGTGCGCCTTAGACTGTTAAATAACCCCCGTTCGGCGATAAACAATGCGGAAGAAATTAACCGGGCAAGCGCGAAGGGAAACACTGATCCGTTGCGCATGCGCGTAACGTTCCGGAATCTTCAGTGAGGGTTAGAAAAAAATTTATATAAAAACATATTGATATGTTCATCAGTGTGTGAGCATACCAAGATGATAAATCGCTAATGCGTTCGGAGCCCCAAAGGGGGTCGGGTCATGTGCTCGGTCTGATGTCTTGCCACCGAACTCACACATATAGCCAGCGCGAGGGAACACTACTCCTCGTGTCATGCGCCGGCAGTAGGTTATAACCAGGATTAATGAATTCTTGGTAAATGACTCTCGCGTGTGCTCCGCGTAGGAAAAGGAAGTAGCGTGTCCATGTAGGTTTTATAATCGTCATGGAGACGTGCACACTGATTTCGGTTGAAAATTATTTAGATGTAAGGTGCTGACATATTAGTTTTAGTTTTAGTTTTGAATGACAGTGTCAGTTGGAATACCTATGCAATATACCCACACCTCCACATGTTGATAGAAATAAAGGGTTCTATTCGACCAAAAAGAAAAAGAAGCTCAGTATTGGAACATGTCTCGAAATCCTGATAACTCATTTAGTGTTGTTAAATAAGTATAGTGTGACCATGAGGGGTAGGATATTGCCAAACACGTGCCATAGTGGGGAGGATGCGGCCGCGACCGGAAGGACAGAGAAGCAACACACACAATTAGGTTGGGTGAGCTAGGAAAATGCAAACACATGGTGTTTACCATCAATGTATAGACCCGCAACTAAAAAGTTGCTCTAGATACTACAAAACAAAACTGTATGGAGGGTCAAGGGGGATATTTATAGACCTGTCTACTAAAAGCACCATCTCTTATAGTTGTACTTTTACTTATGGGCAAAAGAGGTAACAGTTTAATGAGGTGGGCTGGTCCCAGTTGCTACTGCCACATTTTAAGGATAAGACAATATCAAAAAGGGTTACACATTTGCAATAATTGGACAATACTGCCAAGCTCTTGATCTCTAGGCACCCCCGGTTCATTTGGGGGGGATCGTCAGACTCCCTAGTGTATAACCCCCTACGGGCATTCCCCAACAGGCGTGTGAAAGGAGTTATCTTTATTTCATATTGTGTTATTGTTTGTTAGTTCAGTTTGAGTCATGCTTTCTCGTTGATTGTAAATTAACTACCAGTGAAACGATGGACCCAATATCAAGGTATCAGTTTGATGTTACACTGCACCGAATAGTCAACGCCCACCAGCAGGCTGTATCACTCAGGCTTAGGGGACAGTGTTATTGGGTTCTTATTGGGTATTGCATTCACCTACGGAATTGGGCTGTGGGAGTGGGAGGGGGAGGCAAATGAGAATGTTTATTGTATTTGTTGTTGTTGTTGTGCACAGCGTGCATGGACGTGACAGGGAGGAACCCGGCAGCCGAAAAGCACGCACCACAGCAACTATTCGATATAGCAGAGAAAGCATCCTTACACGTTTAAGGGGCACACCAGATAACACATGACCGCACATAATAACCAGACAGGCTATACTCTTAACCTCCTGACCTGGAATGTAAGGGGATCAAGAGATCCTCACAAGAGACAACAAGTACTCAATTATCTGGACAGACATCATATACAGGTGGCAATGCTACAAGAGACCCATCTTGCTACTGGGCCAGAACCTGGATTCGCTGGGAGATGGGCTGCTCAAAGATGCTTCTCTTCCTTCTCAACATATTCCAGAGGCACTGCTATATTGATAAAGGCAGGAGTAAAGTACTGCCATGGTGGCACTCTTCAGGACCCACAGGGGAGATACTGAATCATGTGAGATAGGCTTGCTGAACAATCTGTTTACATTAGTAAACTGCTATGCACCGAATGTCGATGATGCACACTTTTTTTATACACTTTGGGGCCTCATTGTAAATATCGGGTCTACACATCTAATTTGGGGAGGGGACCTAAACTTGGCTCTTGACCCATGTATGGACTGTTCCCAGGGTTCTGTGGAGCATTACACCAGAGCAGGAAAACACTTAAATGCTATTATCGCAGACCACCATCTATTAGACGCTTGGAGGCAGTTACACCCCACCCACATGGAGGGCACATTTCTTTCTACTGTTCGTGCCAGCTGGTCACGCATAGACTACTGGATACTATTGGCTGGGCTTCTCACCTGGCTGAGTAGGACACAGCCCCTCGCTCGAACATACTCAGACCATGCCCCTATGTTGCTGAAACTCTGCTCCTGTTAATGAATCCCCGTGTAGGACATGGAGGCTACATCCTACAGCCCTTCTGGACTCTTGCTTTCAGGAGGAATTCAGGGTTTTTTTTGTCGCAACATAGGGAGTGTCCTACCTTTGCGAGAATTCGGGAAAGTTTTAAAGTCATTATTCGAGGAGTGTTCTGCAAATACTCCTGTGCTCCCGCATATGGGGAGGTTGAAATGCCAGGTAAAGCATAGGCTGAGGAAATCGAACCACCTAGTTTTGCCATAATATATTCAGGGTGGAATTTGATGATGGCACAGTACATACCGATCCTACAGAAGTTCTAAAGATTTTTATTACCCACTACAAACAGCTATACAGCACACATAGGAGGGGCCAGAAAAATGTTGCAGCATACTTTAAAGATACTGCGCTGGGATGGATTGTCGCAGGGATTCCGTTCTCATACAGAACTGTGCATAGAGACTTGGAACCTCAGTGAATTTGGCTCACCTTAGTACCCAAAATCCCCTACCAGACTAGCTACAGTGTCTCATTGGTTATCACAAACTCCCAATGCTTAGACAAACCAGAACATGGACTTAGTACACCTCAGGTAACGTGGAACACATGAACACTCTTTCGTTATACAATCATTCCAATCCAGAACAAGGAGTTAAAGAGGACACATGCATATTTGAAATATTTATTCACTAATGCAGTGTTCTCAAATGCAGTATCTTAGCTGGTACAAGCAAACATATTATAAGAAACAAAGTAATCAGCATAGTCACTAGTCCGTAGATCACAAAAGGTGAAAGCATGGTATTATGCTAAAACTAATAGGGTTCAGTAACACCTAATTCTCATTGGTAGTATATTATATTATATCTAAGAAGGTCTCTTTGGGTTTTAACAGGGTGGCCCCATACCTCAAGATCCTAGTGGTAAGGGATCACATCATCTTCCACCAGCTCTCTGCATGCGAAGCACCATCAAGTGTGTTTCTATGCTCTTGTGCAAAGCAATATAAAACACACCTAAAGCCAGAACTTGGCCGCAGCTGCATGTATGTTATGTCTAGGAACGTGCGAAGATCAGACCTCACAACAACCACTGTGTTGAGATATCCTTGAAGGTTTCTGAACTCACTGTACATACACAGCTCGACAAGCAAGGCTGATATCAGAGTAACAACATATTATTCTTGCATGAATCAAAACATTCTACTAGGCTCAAAGCTAAAGCAACAGCTATGTGTCGTGTGCAGAAGCAGCAGAAAGGTAAAATGGCGTTTAAGCTCCTAAAAAGCTCATGCTAAATTAACACAGCATATATGCAATGTATATCCATATGACAGGATAAATGACAGTTGCAGGGAATTTTTATCTGCAGGTATTGAGGAGGATGAGGTGCGAGCTGTAATTATGCAATTGCGGCTTAGCAAGGCCCCAGGCCCAGATGGGCTGCCGGCGGATTTTTATAAGTGCTACATAGAAGAATTAGCCCCTATTTTTCGTGAGTTGTATGAAGAAGCCAGGGAGACTGGAACACTCCTACAATCAATGAGGCAAGCCTTGATTATATAACTTCTCAAGCCCGAAAAAGATGACACTAAATGTGAGTCTTACATGCCCAACTCATACAATTTACAGCAGGCTGACCCATAAGGGGGAGGGGGAAGAGGGATATAGTACAATTAAGAATTAACCATGCGATCGCAAGTTATGCAGAAGGAATATGAAAATGTAATGTAAAGGATTAACTTGACAGGGCTGGACACCAGCCGTGGTGTGTATGCAGCAAAAGCAATAAAATCTGTTTTTAAAAAAACAAAGAACAACTTACCAACAGACACCTGCAAATTTACCACGATAATGCATGCATGCACTATTATTTAAAAGACTTTACTTACCATCCTGGGAGTCCTTGTTACTAGGATAAGATACCCAAAAGGAGACTCACTGACAAAGAGACGTAACAAGCATTGTAAAAACTGCTGATTTTTTTCCAAATATAATTTAGGATCAATTTTATATAATTATTTGATTATTCTTGCCGAATCACATGTATTTTTGTTGAATTTTTGAATTATGAGGACATATCTGCAACAGATTATTTTATGAATGAATGCACTTCCTGGATTTACAAAATCTAGTGCAGTCATCCTTGAGATGAAAGTCAGGTAACGCAGGGGGTAGTGAGTTTGTGGGTGTCTAGAAAAGGTAAGAAAATGGGTTCCAAATCAGTGTAGAATAATTCTACTGCTTTTCTTCCCTTAGAATATGCCTACTGATTGAACTAGTTTTGAAAATAAGAGTTTAGCCCCTAGCAGGAAGTCACCTTGCCCATAGGGACATTGTCGTTTTTCACTAACTTAGCATAAGCACTCTGCAGCTTGGCTGCTGCTTTTGCGCACGTTACTACACGTCTTTATCTTTGCAATACTTTCAATGATTGCTTTCACATGAGAACTCATCGCTGTGTTCACTCTCTGCATGTTCCTAGGATGTTGACTAAACATTATGTGCAAGGTCGAACAACAATGCCCCTTGTTATTTTGTTCTGGCCAGATCTTAGCCCTTAGACAAAACATTTTGATGCAGCTGTTGTTTGGACCACATTCTTGGGTTTTTAGTGGGGGACAGGAATAGATGAGACACACTTGGAGAGGGACCTTTCCTGAAAGAAGAGCTAGACAGCACTTATGATGTAGATCTACCATCTATAGGCTAAGTTATTGGCTCTGCAGACAACGCCCAGAGATCTTCTATTATATAATAATACTTCTCAGCAAAGGGAGAGAGGTAGGCACTATGGTCGTTTCTCCATTGTGTTTTTATGATGACAACTCCCTTCATGATTTATGGACTTGCTGCTATGTTGACTATATTTGTATTATGCATTTCCTACTTGTTGTGGTATATATGCTGCATGTTAGGGCATGTTAGTTAAAATAAATATTTTAAACTATTCTGTGTCTGTCAGATCTCACTGTGGACGAGTACAAGAGTGCGAGCAAAAGGGTGTGTCTTGTTACTGCGATTCCGGAGAGATCTGGGAGTGTTGTGTTCTGGGGTGTGTAATTATTTGTCTCTCCGTAAGTGAGTAGGAGAGCAAGTGGGACACTATAGTTAGTCGGTCCTGGGTTTGTGGGTACTAAGGTGGGTGCTAGGAAGACCCAGTCCCTATACACTAAGGTCCCATAATCCTGTGCATAGTTCTGTTTTAGGTAAAATCCCTGCAACAGATGGAGTGGACTATTAGGTAAGAATAGGAAAAGTGACTCTCAGGGAAGTTAGGGTATGGTATAAGCGCTTAGGTTTCCGCAGTTCTAACATGACTTTTTATCTTTGTAGGAACCCATGCACACTCTGTGTATTGATCTGTATTCATGGTTACCTGAACAACTGTTTTATCTGTGTGTTCTGGCGGCTGTATATCTGATGATCTATGGCACTGGGTGCCTTTAGGTCAGTTGGTCTCTCTTCCTCTGTATCTGTTGGTTTATGTGGTGTGTCAGCAGCATGTCTGCTGTCTGTCAGCATGTGTACCTGATTGTGTATGGGAGCAGGCGCCTGGAAATGTGTTGGTTTGTGTTTCAATAGGTGTTTGTAGGTGTGTTGCCCACTCCACATATAAACACGTGTGTGTGTGTGTGTGTGTGTATATATGGTGATCTTTGTCAAAGTGTGCATGAATGTTCCGTGTTTGTAAGTGCATGCACGATACAAAGACCAACCCTATTGGTGTTGCCCATGCGTTTTGCAATGTTGTTCAGAGCACAAGCCTGTAATGTGTGCCAGGTTTTGGGTTTCGTTGCAGCGTCACTTCCGCTAGGAACAACAAACAGCCCATCCATAACGCTGAAAAGGTCAAAGAAAACACGCTGTGCACCTCAGCATTGCTGACATTAAAGTTTAAAAGGTTCCGCAGACAATTCTTCATGTCTGGCAAGCATTCTGAAAATATAGCTTCTTTCAACTAGTCAGACCAGTTTTCTGCTAGAGAAGGTTTAAGGTTCTGAGGCTGAGTGAAGAATAAAACCCTACCCACACAGACCTGCTTACGTCCTTGTTTTGTATTCCACACACAATGAAGGAAAGAGTAAAAATGGTTGTAACATACTGTAGCATATAAAGACAACTGAACAATGGTATAGCACATAGCAAAACTGAGCATTTCTGAGAAAAGTCCGAACTTTTAGACCAGTTTATTAAAAAAAATATATAGAGAAAAAAGTTGCATTATTATTAGTGGTAGTCGTAGTGGTATTACCAGCAATAAGAAAATTGAATATTACTGTTAATAATAGTAGTAATAAAATCAATATTATTCATAATAATAACAAGAAGAATGACGTTTGCAACTCTATTTCGAATTTAATCACTACCCCAATAACACATAATTAGGTAGAGGACTTACCAAAGACCGCACATGGCCTTTGGTTGTGTGCAGTCGGGACTGGACGCAAGGAATGTATGGCCTTTGACCACTCCTTGACATTTTTAAGTTGGATAATGTATGATGTGTACATGAGAAAACAACACAATAAGTGGTCAGCCTCTTAGCGCTTGAGTCTTGTCTGCCCCAAAGTTTAGATTTCTTTTTTTTTTAGATACGGTGCAAATTGCCCTTAAGCCTTCATACATTTTTCCCCACAAAAGGTATCTAGGCAGTTTTATCTATTTTTTCAAATGTTGGGAGCTCTCAGCCAAAATATAGAACATTGTATTATTTTTTTAAATGGGGAAAAAGTGCAGTACATGAAACCATTTGGTTTGGTTAAATAGCAACAAGAAAACGGTTGCTGTGCTAAGATCATAATCTTCTCAGCTTTCAGGAGCAAGCGGAGTTGTAAAAAAATATATTTTACCGCAGTTTTAGCATTTTTCTAAGTGGTAGTTGATGTTTCCTGTTTTTGTGGTTTATCCCTTTTGGCAGCTTGTTTTTAAAAAAAGAAAAGCATTCTCATGTAAAATTACACATTCCAAAACAATTGAGGACAAAACGATTGGCATAATTATAAAGTGCTAAAGTTATCAGAACACATTTTAAATACTCATTTAAAAGTGTTCACCAGTGCAATCACAATTCCTATAATACAAAAGGAAGATCATTTACATTTAAAGTGCAAAGTGCTGAATCAAAATACATACATAAATATTCTCTTTTTTTTCCTTTTTAAAAAAAATCCCAGACACTCCAAGAGTTTTGATAAAGATCATATTAAAGTGCAAAGTGATACCCAAGGATAAGAACATACGACTGTGTACTATTTTTTTTTTTATCCCAGGTAGAGGATGTTATCCTATGATTCAAACACTCTCCAATATTTCTCATACTTTCTCACTGCTCCTGATCTTTGTGCATTTTTCTTTTCCAGCTCTTGAATTTTAGACAATTTTACTCTCCATGCATTGAAATAGGTACTTTCTCTGTTCTCCAGAGTTGCAGAATTAAAGGTCCTGCTATTAAAGCTGCAATAAATAAACTTTCCTCATGTGAAGAGATGGCAGAAGAGCAGCCCAAAACTGCGATAGATTCATTAAGTGAGATTTGGGAGTCTATTGTAAATCTGAGGTATTTCTTAATCTCCTCCCACAGATTCAGATTTTTTGGGCATTCCCACATAATATGCGCACAAGTGCCTTTCTCTGCACAACAAAAACATTTGTCTTCTATTTGCGGGTATATTTTATGGAGGAAGGAGGGTGTTCTATAAATCAACCATTTCTAATAATATTGCATACGTTTAAAATTTGCCCCTCGGAATATAACTGCATTGAATTTATTTAACTTATTCCAGGTTGGTTTACTTATCTGTATGTCTTCCCTTTTCCTACATCTATCCCTAATCTTTTCGTATAATAAAAGAGATTTGTTCTCGTCAAAAATTTTAATCCAGTTACTGACCTTCCGTTGTAGGGGGCAATTAAGGGCTTCACTAATGCTAGTTTTATAACAGACTTTTTCCATATCTAGCTATTCCAGTCTAGAATATAATCTAATAAAAGACCACTTTAAAATTATATTAGAATGTTAAAGCCCTGTTTCAATCTCTTCCCATGTTTTCCAGCAATTCCCCTTAATAAAATCCTGGATCTTATCATACCCATTTTCTTCCCACAATCTCAATATATTGCTCTCCAAGATACCCAATTCTCCTGTATATATATTCCCAAGTCTGGTTGAGTTATTAATTCTTAAAATATCGTAGTATGCCAGAAGCTGGGATTTTTGTTTAAGTAGCCATTGTAAGGTCTTATAGCGTACTTTCTTAGGGTACTTGGTCACTCTTGTAGGGTTGATGATATTGTGTTCCCTTAAAATCTTTTTCATAAAAAAATATCTACTTCTTGAGTGTCTAAAAAAAAACTAAAACTGTGATGTGCAAATGTCGCGTAATAATAATCTCTAATATTTGGAAGAGATATTCCTCCTTCTGTGACCGGATAATTTAAAGTGCTGAGTGCCAATCTCGGTTCCTTATTTGCCCATAGGAAACAAGAGAACATACTGTCTATCTGCTTAAAAAAGGAAGTCTGTATTGCACAGGGAGCTGCACTAAAAAGAAACTTAAAAAGTGGAAGGATAGACATCTGAATTAACACAACCCGTCCCGTTATTGATAACGGGAGCTGATTCCTTCGTGCTAACTGAGAGCTCACCTTTTTCAGCAATGGAATATAATTTAGGAAATAAAGATCTTCTACTTTCTCTGTTACTTAAATCCCTAAATATCTCTTTTGGCGGGTGTTATTTGTCTGCCTGAATTCTGATAGCAGAGTGTTCACGCTACAGTTGCATAATATGATTTCTGTTTTGGTCTTATTTATTTTATACCCGCCTATTTTTTGAAAATCCGCAAACACTCTCATAACTTCTGATGGAGTGGCTATCTTTGAGTCCAGAAAGAGAACAATATCATCGGCATAGAGTTTTATATTTGTCATTCCTCTAACCGGAACCGTATGAGCTCTTTTTTCCCTAATTGCGATTGCTAATGGTTCAATAAATAGAGCAAATAAAATCGGGGAGAGGGGACAGCCTTGCTGGGTGCCTCTATTTACTTGGCATGTCCCCACATTTAGTGAATTGATAAAAATTTGCGCCTGGGAATTCATATAAAGTTGCCTTAATAGAAATACAAAATAATTCGGGAAACCGAACCTTTCCAAAATCGCAAAGAGACAATTCCATGAGACAAGATCAAATGCCTTTTCGGCGTCTAAAAAACAGATCTGTGTCTCAACCTTATTAGCATTAAAAAAATCCAAAGCTTCCACTGAAAATTTTGTATTAGTATAGAGCTGTCTCCCTGCTACAAAACCGCACTGATCTGTCCCAATAAGTGATCCAACCATCTTATTTAATCTATTTGCAAGCAGTTTAGTAAAGATTTTATAGTCAGTATTTAAGAGGCTTATTGGCCTTTAGGAATTCACGGTTTCACTATCTTTATCTTTTTTCAAAATACTGACCACCACTGCAGTACGAAAGGATGCTGCCGGGTCCCCCCCTTGTAGTAAGTAATTGGCAAGTGTTAAAAATTCAGGGCAAAGTGTTGTAGAAAATGCTTTAAAAAATTCAGCTAGAGGGGGGAGGAGCCAAGATGGCCGCGGAGACGGACGTGTGATCTCCCGGCTCCCCGAGCCCTTGCTTCCCGTATAACGATCCTGCTCCATATCCTGCACCTGTGTACCGGCGGATTGACGGGGGAGGCTTCCTGACTCCGGGGGTGTCCCTCCGGTGTTCCTACCCGCCCGGCAGCCTGAGAAACGTCGAGAGTCGCGCAGGGGGCGACCCTGGCCCTGGACCCGGGACCTGCTTCACAGAGCGCCGCCTGCGACTGCCGTGGCCACAGGGGCCGATTACCTTGGAGCGGCGCAGATATCCTGGGCTGACCGACGGGGGAATTGGCTATTCCGATAGGCGCTCCGATGGCTGGGACTGCTGGCCGTTGGTAACCCTGACTTGCTTCTTCCCACGGAGAAAAGCGGTAGGACTCTTACTCACTGTTTATCGCATGCCGAGGGCGCCTCAGTAGCCATAACTTCCTCACTGCCTTGCCTCTCCTGTGTCGGTCGGCAAAGAGCCCCCCCGCTGGCTGCAACCTGTGACTGCGGACCTATCCTGCCTCGGGGGAGCGGATCATTCTCTCCCGGCTCCGGCTCTGCCTGAAATCACCGTATGCTCGATGGTGTGACCACGAGAGACGGCTCCTTTGTGTAATGGCGGGTGGCGCCCTGGCTTCTGCCCGACAACTCCGGCTTGCATCTAACTGGGGAGCTGACTTGCCTGAAGGGGCTCGTTCCACAGAGGTAATGGAGGAACACTCTCAAGTTACCCTCGCCTCGGTTTTCCTGGCTCTAAATGAACTGCGGTGTGAATGGCGCACGTACTGGCTACAGCTGGAGGAAAAGCTCGATGGCTGCCTGTCTGGATCTGAACTCATCCTGCCCATCCTCTCTCCCTGCTCTGCTAAACGGCCCCCGCTGATCCCGGTCAGTGAAACAATGTTGCCGGGGACGTGTGGAACTACTCAACAGCATCGCGGTGTTCAGGAAAGCAATCTACAATATTCCCGCTTGTGTATTGCTACAATGTCTCTCTCTTCAACTCGGAGAACAACCTCTCCCACGGAGTTCCAGGGGCTGCTGCTACGATGTCTGCCTATCCTGCCTGACTGTGCTTCTCTTGTGGGGACTTCATTATCTACCGTGTTGTGTGGTATTGTGACTTTCATCATGCTGCTTTATTTACGTATTGACTTTGGCTGGGACTGGCGAATTTTATTCAGTCCTCGGACTTTTCTCCATTGCCGAGCGTGGCCATTTTGTCCCTTTGTTCTTGTGGGGGTGGGCTCTTCCCTTCTTCTCGCAGTTTCAGGCTTCTCGGGGTGGGCGGGCGCAGGGGGACGTCCCAGATCGGGCCAGGGCTAGGCTTGCTTAATGGGATGGACGCATGGGCGGGCGGGAATCGGGTGGGGACTGCTCCTGGCTTCCTTTGTCTGCTCCACCAGAATTGTTCCTCCCCTTCCGCATGACGCTTTATTCCACAAGGCGATGGGGTTGCAAGTGGCTGGGAGTCCAGGAGATCGGTTATTGTGTGGGCTCCTCCCCGCCTCCTTCTTTTGGGAGTGGTAGATCAGCTTGTTCTTTTCTTCCTCCCTATATTCGAGAGTGATAATTTTTCATTTCTTATTATCTTCTTTTTCCTGGTTTCTACATTCTCTTGCTGTCTCTTCCTCTCTTTTTCCGGCTTTTCTTCTACTATATTTCAGGTTTATAGGGCGACAGGCACGCTGCTGGGGGGGGGGGTAGGCCATAGCCTCTGCATGTGTGTAGGGTGGGGGGTTATATTTCATTTTTGTTAGTTTCTATGGGACCTGTTTTTGCTTCTTCTATGATTTTACCTTTTTCTGTCCATGTTTAGGTATGCTGGGTGTTGGGTGGCTGTGGAGATACGATTGGGTAGTAGGGTGCTACCTTGTAGCGTGGATATTGTGTGACCATCCTGCCTGGCGGGGACTTGATTATCGATAAGCGAATTGCTTTGACACTGTAGCCAATGTTGTGTCCCACCTGCATGGACCTTGCTCTTTGTTTTCTGTTTTATTAGTACGGAACACCACGACCTGAACTCAATAGTTGCATAAAAAACGTAAAATTTAACCTTCATTCCTCCTGTGTCACGGTACTGCGACGGTTTCTAGTTATACTTCTGCTGAACGTCCGAGGTTCTGCTGCATTACTGTGTCGCCATAATGTAAGCCAAAGTGCTAAATGAGAGTTCGTGGCCGGCCGGATGGTTGTAGGCCCGTATTTGTTATTTACTCCACGCACAATAAAGGTTTTCAAAAAATTAAAATAAAAAAAAAAAAAAAATTAAAAAAAAAAAAAAAAATTCAGCTAGAATACCATCCTCCCAGTGGCTTTACAGTTAGGCAGGGAGCTGATAACCACATCTAGTTCTTCTTTTGTAAATTCAGCTAGCAACAGCTCTTTATAATTACTTCCTAACATTGGATTTTGCAATTCTTGTAAAAAGTTGTTGATTGTTTCTAATGCGACCTAGTGAGATGTCTAATGAATATCTTTATAATGCTTAAGGAACACCTCACCTATTGATGATGTGCTCTTCATATGAGCTTTAGTTACTTTATCTTGTATGCAATCAACTCTATTACGGACTTGGTTCTCTTTTGCTTGCCAGACTAGCAATCTCCCCATATACTCACTTTCTTAATAATTTTTCTGAAGGTACAACCTACTTGCCATATCCCCTAGTTCATAATGAAATTCCCTCATTTTTGTTTTAGCATTAAGTACTTCTTGCCTAGAGGCTGGGGTCCTATTTCTATAATATTCTTGATTTGCATGGGCCAGCCTGGTTTCTAATGCCATTCTCTCCTCCCTTTTGGCCTTCTGTTTTGGTATCTCTTTGGAGGTGATTATGCCTCTCAATGTAGCTTTAAAAGCATCCCATTTTATGTTAGTTGGGGCAGAACCCTTGTTTATATTTAAAAAGACTCTTATCTCCTTTTGGATTTCTACACACCATTGCTTCTCTGCTAGATTGAGTTTGTTGAAGTACCATCTTCTTGATACTTCTTCATCTATCTTTCCTAGGATTATTTCCGTCTTAATGAGTGCATGATCTGAAAATGTATTTGCTAAATGCTTGTATTTACTAATTTCGAGATTATGTGAAGTTAAAAAGAAGTCCAGCCTAGATGATGAATCATATTTTGCGGAGTGACAAGAGTGTTCACGTTTAAGCGGGTTTTTAAAACCCCAATTGTCAAATATATCTAGATCTGGCTGACAACCCCGCAAAGCGATAGCGACTTGTGGTTTATTTTGTCTTCGATCTTTTTTGGTTGAATCAACCGTGGGATTTTGTAATAAATTAAAATCACCTCACCATATTATTTGACCAGGTATGCCTGACAATGCTTGCTTTAATTGTAAAATAGGGAGCGGGTCATCTACGACTGGTGCATAAATTGTAGCAAGTATTATATTTGTCTGATTTATTTTCCCATGCAAGAATGTCCATCTACCACTCATATATGAATGTGATGCTTCAACATGAAATGGAACGTGCTTGTCTATAAAGATACTCACACCCCTCTGCGCTGTCCCTGATACAGATGAACAATAAAAACCTGCCCAATTTTTAAACATTTTACTAGATTATGATAGGGCTCGGTGGTGTGTCTATTGTATAAAGATCTCATCTGGGTGGTGACCTTTTAACCTGCTCTCTATTGCACACCTTTTACGTCTGTTATTCAACCCATTAGCATTCAGAGACAGGAATGTCAACTTACTCCTCTTCATAGTGTATTAAAGAACACAAAGTCATTGCTTCTTTTTGTCCACAGGTTACAGCTGATACCAGCTAAAATGCAGTTTTGTGCTCTATGGCAAAAAATGTGTTTCTAAAGTGCGACTTGTGCAAAATATGCAAAGTATTTTTCCTACTAATATTACAAAAATACTAAAACTACAATAGATAGATAATATATGTTCTACAAAACAAGTCATTTCAATTGTGCAAATAAAGATCTAGTCATTTCAATTGTGCAAATAAAGATCTAGATTTAGGAAATAAAGATCTTCTACTTTCTCTGTTACATAAATCCCTAAATATCTCTTTGGGCGGGTGTTATTTATCTGCCTGAATCCTGATAGCAGAGTGTTCACGCTACAGTTGCATAATATGATTTCTGTTTTGGTCTTATTTATTTTATACCCGCCTATTTTTTGAAAATCCACAAACACTCTCATAACTTCTGACGGAGTGGCTATCTTTGAGTCCAGAAAGAGAACAATATCGTCGGCATAGAGTTTTATATTTGTCATTCCTCTAAACGGAACCGTATGAGCTCTTTTTTCCCTAATTGCGATTGCTAATGGTTCAATAAATAGAGCAAATAAAATCGGGGAGAGGGGACAGCCTTGCTGAGTGCCTCTGTTTACTTGGCATGTCCCCACATTTAGTGAATTGATAAAAATTTGCGCCTGGGAATTCATATAAAGTTGCCTTAATAAAAATACAAATTAATTCGGGAAACCGAACCTTTCCAAAATCGCAAAGAGACAATTCCATGAGACAAGATCAAATGCCTTTTCGGCGTCTAAAAAACAGATCTGTGCCTCAACCTTATTAACATTAAAAAAAATCCAAAGCTTCCAATGGAAATTTTGTATTAGTATAGAGCTGTCTCCCTGCTACAAAACCGCACTGATCTGTCCCAATAAGTGATCCAACCATCTTATTTAATCTATTTGCAAGCAGTTTAGTAAAGATGTTATAGTCAGTATTTAAGAGGCTTATTGGCCTTTAGAAATTCACGGTTTCACTATCTTTATCTTTTTTCAACCAATACACTGCCATAAATATTATAGCAATTGTGCAAAATAACATGAATGTGCAAATCGCGCAAACATTAGAGCAGCATACTACATATAGAAACTGTACGTTAAAGTACATTAAAGTGCGATGTTCAATGTGCAATATACCATGCACGAGTTAAGCAAACACAGTGCGTCAAAAACCAACTTTCCATAGCAGCATTATGCGTCCTCCTAGAAAAAAAAACGTTTCCCTTCGTCTATAAACTCTCTTTTTCTAACTGCTTCTAACTAACTGCTTCACCCCCACCACCACCCCCCACCTTCGCCCCTGGAAGAAGGAAAACCCCAAATTGTCCCACTGTCCTTCCCTCCTTCTCCTTCTTTTTACTGGATGCCATCTTATTGTATCCTGTTGCGTCCCCTGGCTAGCCTCCCCTCCACCCTTTCATAGGAACTCTTTTCAACTATTTCTCGTTATCCTACCAACATTCTTTTTTTCTTTTCAAGATATACGTATAAGCACAGAGACTCCTTTCCCTTATACAACAGTAAGGCCTTCCCAAAGGTTTTGGGCTTCTGATGTGTCTGTAAAGATAAAAAATGTTCCTTTAGCTAGAACTTTTAGCTTTGATTGTTGCGCAATCATTGCCTGTGCCCCTTTGGCCTTAAAAGAGTCAATCATTTCGTCTGTGGGCAGAAACTGATGACATATCAGAAAAGATTTTAAAGTTTTTTATTTCATCGACGGTAAATGATCTCTTTGATATGGCTGTACTTAAGATTTGCTCTTTTACTCTGTAATCTGAGAAATGTATTAAAATTGTTTGTGGGTACTTGAGTTTGGCAGGTCTGTGTGCAGGTACCCTTAGGGCTCTGGTGATTGTAAGATCCCCTTGCAATTCAGGTATTGCCTTTTCAACAATGTTTCAGTCCATTTTACAATTTCTGCACTTTCCAGGCCCCCCGATATGCCCACCAGGCATAGGTTAGATCTCCTGTTGTAGTTCTCTAAGTCTTGCAGCTTTGATTCCATCTGTCACTTGTTTTTATTCAACACCTGGAGATCTTTTTGAATGGAGATGATGTTATCCTCAATAGCTGAAACACATGCCTCCACCTCTGTAACCCTTCTAGGTAGATTGCCTAAGTTTTCCTCCATCTTTGTGAGTCTGTCATGTAGCTGTGATATTTCATGTGCTTGCGACACCTTCATATCTTTTAGTTCTTGCAGGATAGTTACAAGCATTTCTTGTACTGAGATATCATATTCGACTCCTTTTTTACCAAGATTGCCATCAGCTCCCACCGCAGTAGTGCCTGCTTCCTTTTCTTT
This sequence comes from Lissotriton vulgaris, assembly GCF_964263255.1. NCBI lineage: Eukaryota > Metazoa > Chordata > Amphibia > Caudata > Salamandridae > Lissotriton > Lissotriton vulgaris. Next base: position 1,404,173,471 of record NC_141694.1, read on the forward strand.
TTCTGGGTCTGAGATTAACACCGATTGAGATATAGAGTCCAGCTTATCTACCAGTGCCCCATTTATGTCTTCCCTTTGCGGCATCTTGTGGAGTATTTGGGCCTCTGGGGTTGGAGGCTGACTGGCCGAGGGACCCGTATATGTCTCTTGGGACTATGGATGTGCTACCAGATCTGAAAGGGCATGGGCAGAAGTGTGCGATGTTCTCTGGCCTCCCGTATCTTGTAGGCCTGTATGTTCTCTTGCTTTCTCCTCCTCCCTGTTTACCTGCAGAGTGCTAGTAGATTTACCCCATATCACAAGGGGATACTGTTTAGAGTTCAATACGTTTTCATCTCCCCTAATCGGGTTTGATGCATCCTTTACTCCACCACCTTCTCCTTCTTCTTCACCACCCACATCAGACACATTCAAATCAGCTGAAAGATCAGATAGAGTCTCCTCTTCCTCTTCCTCCTCCAGGGACTTATCTGAGACATTTTGACCAGCCTGTTTATTTTTCTCAGCCAGCCAGTGCTAGAGCTTTTGCTTTTAAATCTCTGCTGGGCATTTTGTTTTTCCTCTTCTGACACCCTTTGACCCTAGTACGGGCATTGGAGGTGATTGACCAGATTTGAGGAACTCTTTTCCTGCCCCAACTTTGGACTGTTTACTGTGCATCTTTGCTGTCTTCGAGACTGACATACTTTATTATTCTCTCACCAACAGATGGGCACTTAAGATGTGCAGGGAGATGCGCAGGGAGCATGCTGTAGTGACCTTAGTGCCTTCCAGACAGTGCCTTACAAATGTATATGGGCATTGTGCAGACACTGCACCTCATGTCACTTACTATAAATCCTTGACAGATTCCAGTTCAGATTCAGGCTCCCTCCCTCGTAGCTCCCTGTCATTAGGTCAGCCTCTTACTTTCGCCCATTGTTTATTTTTGGGGGGGAGGGGGGGGGGGCAGTCCTGACCCAGTCCTGACGTTGGTGCAGAGCACAAAATTCTATCTTTAACCCCCTCGCAGCCTCTTATTTTTGTCCGTTTTTTTGGGGGGGGGGGGGGTCCACTCCTGCCGTCACCGCAGGGTGCAGAGTTCAATTTTCAACCCCCCGCTGCCCCACGCTTACCAACGGGTCCCTCGCTTAGTCCTTGCTCGCGGCCACATCGTCTCGCAGCCTCTCCCCGCAGCCTCCCAAGCAAGGCCACTGCCGCACCGCCCGTTAAGCAGAGCCAAGGTGGCAACGACAGCGGTCGCGTCAGCGGCGTACAGACAGCGGTGAGCAGCCAAAAGTGAGGGGGCAACGCAGGTCAATGCAGGCCTCGTGTGGTTTAGTGGCTGATGGAAACGGAGACTGAGACGGCGGCCATCAGCAAGCAGATCCTCTCATGGGTGGGGGGGGCAACCAGGGAACGCTACGGCAGCGTGCGTGGGTCATGTCTACCGCAGCTCCCCCCTATTGGCAGCTTGTGGTGGAATCAGATATGAAACCCCTTGATAAACCCAGAAAGGTATACATATCTGAAAAATAGTCATAGTTCCAAATTCAGCAAGGAATCATTTGTGTATATCACTCATGGTTTTGCCAAACAAACTAATCGTTTAAATGAAAAATATAGAAAATTAGTAGAAAAAATAAAATAGGCGATAATAACCAATGTTCTAATGTTCTGTATTTCCTGACTTTGCCCTTCAAAATTGTACACAGCTTATGTGACTGGGCCTATCACTCGCAGCAGGAAAGCCCCCAAAACACAACATAGAGACAACAAAATTGGTGCTTTGCAAACTGACTAATTTTGGGGATGTGTGTAGCTCCTGTATTTGGGCCTGGGCTCGGCTCTCACCAAGAGAAATCTACTAAACCCAGACATTTCTGAAAACTAGACACACAAGGGACTCCAAAGTGGTGTGACTTGCAAGGATCCCATGACGCTTTAATTCCCAGAATGCCCTGTAAACCTCAAACTTTGCCAATAATCACACATATTCTGTACATTTCTGTGAAGGACAGTTTCAGAATTGGCGGAGATCCACACAACTCTATCACCCACTGTTCTCATACATTATCCAAAAAACACTTCCCTACTTGTGTAGTAGGCCCTATCACCTGTAACACGATTGGTCACAAAATGCATCATGGTGACATCAAATTTTCCCCCTGAAAGTTGACCCATTTTGGCAATGTGGGTAGCTGTGGTATTTAGACCAGGGCTCAGCTGCCACCCAAGGAAACCTACTAACCCTAGAAAGTTTTAGAAACTAGACACACTAGCGAGTCAAGGGCGCTGTAAGGTGCATGAATCCCACAAGGTTTTCTTACTCAGAACACCCTGCAAACCTCAAACATTGTCTAAAATCATGCATTTGATGCACATTTTTGTGAGAAAAGAATCCACAAAATGTAAACCACTCTGCATTCCCACATTTCTCCCTATTAAAACAATACCCAGTTTGTGTGGCTTGGCCTATCACCCGCAACAGGAAAGGGTTAAAATTGTGACCATATAATGTCAGTGTGGTCTTCGCATTGTCCCTGGTTTGGTCCAGTCTAGTCAATCAAATTTCAATGAACTTGTAGCACCCAATGAAACCTACTAACCCTAGAAAGTTTTGGAAACTAGACACAAGCGAGTCAAGGGTGGTGTAAGGTGCATGAATCCCATAAGGTTTTCTTACTCAGAACACCATGCAAACCTCAAACATTGTCTAAAATCATGCATTTGACGCACATTTTTGTGACAGAAGTATCCACAAAATTTAAACCACCCTGGGTTCCCACATTTCTCCCTATTAAAACAATACCCAGTTTGTGTGGCTTGGCCTATCACCCGCAACAGGAAAAGATTACATTTGTGACCATATAATGTCAGTGTGTTCTTCGCATTGTCCTTCGTGTGGTCCAGTCTAGTCAATCAAATTTCAATAAATGTGTAGCACACTGAAAGGTAGGCACACAACAGTTCTCCCACTATTTTACTGACAACTTTCATGGTTTTCACTGTCAAGTTCAAGCGCAGTCAGTGTCAGACATTAATTTATATATGTATATTTCATACAAGTTTGTATTTTTGAGAACAACGTAGCCACTGTGGAGAAGCATACCTTTCTACTTTAGTTTCCTTACCCATCACTGCATAGGTGGTGGTAGAGCTTCAGCGTGGTGTTCAAATACTATTTTATTTCTCAGTTCCTGTTTTGAACAAGAGGCCCTTTTCAACGATATGTTTGCCAAGTCTTTTGTGTGATAGTAAAACTGTTGAGTTGTTTCCTGCGGCTTAAATTTGATAATGTGGAATTGACAAAAGTAGATTTCCTCAACGACTTCTTTTCTTTCAAGGTTTTTTCATGGCTATGTATTATGTGGTTTGTTGCTTGGTATGAAATGTGCCTTTTCTATAGTCTGTCCCCCTCCTGTGCCTTTCCTACTATTTTTTTGCAATGTTGCCTCAACTCAGAATTCATTTTCTTGTGTTGTTTTCTTGTAATGTGTATTTCTGAGACCCCAGGCCTTAGGTTGTTAAATGTAAAAATCAACTGGTTATAAATTAGTGCTATGTGACAATAATAATAAGTAAACAACATATATGACAAAGGTTGGACCTGCCTGACCCCTGCTGGCCTCTGCTGGTGTGAGTTCCTGATCCCCAAGAGGTGTTTCCCAGATCCTGGACCCTTGGATGGCATCTGTTGGGCTCCTTCTAAGAAGAAAGGTGAAATCCTGAAGTTTTAGGTACTTTGCGACCATGATCGAGCTCGTTTCTCCTATACTCTGCCACCAGTGACGACCACCAATGCAAAGCTCAGGTGAAACCGACTCTTTGTGCTATAGTGACCGCCAGTGACAGTGGCAACGCGGGATCTACACTTCTTGCTACGGCAACAGGCCACGGTGACCACCAACAGGAAGCTCCAGCAATGACTGTCCACAGCACCCAACCAGATCTTCATGCTACAGCGATGACACCCAGCATGTTCTTCGACTACAGCGACGACCCTCCGCAACACTCTCCCTGCTCCTCGTTGCCTCCTTCACTGCGAACGGAACTCTTCACGCCTGACTTTGAGAAGGTAACTTTTTTAGTGGGACTAACCCGGTCCTTGTATCTGGTATGTGCTCCATCATGGTCAGTCTAAACTTGTGACTTTCCCCCGTTCTATCACGACTAGATGCCCGTAAGTGATGCTTTAGCTACCTAAAACTTTGAAACTGCATAGCTCCAGTTCTTATTGGATTTTTGTAGTTCTAGTTCTCATTTTATTTATTAAAATGTACTCTATGATTCTGAATTGGTTTTGTGCCAACCTACCTGAGGGTTCACCCTGACAAGGATTGTGGTTGTTGCCTGAGTGGAGTTTCCCCCTACCTCAACCAATAACCTGATTTCTTACAGCATTCATAATACATAACAAATAAATACATTACATAAAAAATAAATACATTTCCTCTGCTCATTCTTTCTGATCACAGAGCCCATTGCTGATTACCTTTGGTCATGTGCAGAGACCTTGAATTAAGGTCATTCAAGGCCATTCCCCACACCTACTCCAAGTGCCCACAAAGCCTGTGGCACAGGAATTCTGGCTGTGCTAAACAGGCTTTTGTCAAATCATACACCCACATAGCCTTCAAAGCATTCTGTTGTGTACAGAGGCCTTGATGCAATCCCTGGTTTTTGCACATTACCCCTACTACACATATGCTTTGGCTCTGCGCAGCCATACCCTGCGCAGTTTCTGTTTGGCCACAAAATCTGTGGTGGCCCAACCTTGGACCATGATTGACAGCCTTGCTAATCTTGAACACAAGGCATGGCCTTTAAGCACACCTTGTTCCAAATCCAACTACTCCCAGAGTCTGCTGCACACAAACGTTCACTGGCTACAACAGGCTCTGTTCACATTGTGTGGCCTGCAGTCATAACTTAATTGATTTGCTTTGGCCACACAGTGTACATACAATACATAACCTTCAGTATGTGCAGCATGTTTCGATATAGGCTGCAGGCTCTGGCCTGCATCTAGCCCTGTGTCTAACCCAGGGAACTCATGTAGCCACATACCCCTAAAGTCTTCTATGCTTGCCCAGTCTGTGATTGTATGGAGTAGCCTGCCAAACACTGCACATACTCCCAGAGACTGCTAAACCCACTGAACATGGTTTTTGGTCTTCCACACCATTGCTAGATGTCGATCTTGCCATTTGGCAATGTCCTGCATGAACTTTATATACCCTCCAAGCCTACTCGTCATGGCCCTGCATGCAACCCGTTTCCTTTAGCCATAGAGCAACCTGTCCACCTCCTTCAATCATGAACAGCTGCCTTGGATGTAGGGTACTGCGTTTGGCCAGGGTCTGCGCCAATCCTAGTGTCCCCTGAGCCTACTACACCTAGTCTTTAGCCAAGATTAGATGCCTCTGGATACACATTCTGCTACCATTTCTGAACACCAAGACTAACCCAAGGCCCTTCGTTCATCTTTTGAGATTTGGGGGAACTAATCCCTTTTTCTGGTACTTGAAGTACCCTTAGATGTGTTCAAGAACTGGTTTGGAGGTCTCCAATTTAGATTCCAAATTTATACATTATTCTAATTCTACTATTTTTTTCTCAGCTACAACAAAGCTGCGGATTGGAATTACACCAAACTTGACATAAAGCCAGAAATGTACTAGTCTTTTTCGTGGTTTTGTGCGAAGTCGTTCAGAAATGTTGAGATATACTTGTTACTAAAAGGTATTAGTTAACTTCAAAGATTTATTTTGACAGGAAGATTGAGAACAGCTTAAAGACTGGTTCAGTAACAGTTTTGAATTCGAAAAAAATCTGAGTAATTAAGACTATTGTTTTTTCTATGGTGCATTGATTTCTCAATTGGTTATGAAACAGCGCTAGAACTGCTACAATTGTGCTCATGTTGCACTGCCACAGCTAAAGGCGAGGCACAGTGAGTTCTTAGGGCAAAGGAACTGGGCCTGCCTTACATGGTAGAATGTTGTGCATAATGGGTTCCTATTTTGACCAGGTACCAAAGTATATATTTAAAAAATCTAAAACACACTAGCAGTCCTTAGTAAATGAAACTTAGTTATGCTACTTTTCTATTGAGAGAAATAAAGTTTGTCACAAATACCCACTGAAATTTCCAAAAACAAACTTAAAGTGAAGGGACATTAAGGTAACAATGCAAAAAAACGGACCATCACAAGTTATGAGGGGTAACACAACAAAAACAGCCTATGTCCTGTTCATGACCCCTTTGGGTAAAATCACAACCATCTTCTTTATTTATGAATGTCTTCTTTTTCTATATATTAGATGGTTCATTCTTGTGAGGTCTTAGAGCTTTCGGTTATAGGGTGGTGGTATTCTTATTTGGCACACTCTTTTTTTAAAATATTTCTTTTTATTAAACAATTCGACCAAATACACATCAAGTGGTACAAGCAAATATCTCCATCTTTTCTCAACGACATTCCATACATTCAGAATGATACACAGTCATTGCAGTTGGTGGATCAAGGTGACTTGTGCGTTTCAGCGTCTCTCCGACGGTCCGGTGGAGCACAGATGTCCCCCCCTGTAATGATTCCGAGCATCCCATACCCTGCTCCATTTCCCGGGGCATCCCCTGGCAATGTAGACTGACTTCTTCCTAAACATACACCAGTCCAAATCGTCCGTCCATTTCTCGATCTGGGGCGGCTGGCATTTGGCACACTCTTAAATGTTGTTTGTTCTTTTGGTACTAAATACCAATACAGTTTTAAGAAACATATGTGTCATAGGCTCAAGGAGTGCTTACTTAACTTAGTCCTTACCTGAAATATGCAGTGGTACCAATATGTACTAAATACAGTGTCATACCATGTCCCCAGTCTTTGTTGATAGGGATACATTAGATGAAAGTCTACCAGACAGTACAGTTCCTAGAAGTGCATTCTGCCCATTGCTTACCACTAGCTTTGTCTTTTATCATTCTCATCTGCATGCTTCCTATTCGTGTCCCAGCTTGTCAATCTAGTGTTTATCCATCCAATAAATCATTGCCTCTTTACCGTGTGTGTTTCCCTTTGTGGCTGTGCTCGATATCAGGGTACTACCTTTTTCTTTTTTGTGTGTAAACACTCAGAGAGAGTGCATATGGTTTTGATCCCCTTGTGTACTTCTCTCCCGCTTCATGCTGCTGCCAGTCTCGGTGTGCTTCTTCCCACCCCCTCCCTGTTGCACTCACCTGTGTGCTTCTCTGTGTTGCATCTCCCCCACCTCCTTGGGTTGCTTCCGTGTCCCCCTACCCTTCGTGTTGCATTTGTGTCCCATGCTGTTTCTGAATTGCCGCTTCTCCACTCATTTCTTCTGTGTCCCCGCCATCCCTGCGTTCGTCCCATGTCTCCCCACCCTTGTCCATATTGCCTCTGACCCCTCATTGCTTTGCCCCAATTGCTTCAGGCCCCTGTTGCTTCTGCTTCACGCTGCCCACTTTAAAATAATGATGAAAACGCTTTTGCTCATATTATTTTTAGTAACCAATCCGACTATGATTGATGACAAAATAAAAAAAAGCGGAGCTTCCATTACATAGGCATGCGCATGCATGATGCGAGTGCCTCCAAAATGACTAGGACCGCTGCGCTAAGGGCTTTTATTTGTTTTAATGTTCAGCATGGCTACAAACCACTGGCAAAGACTATAGGTCTCAAAGGCGAAGGCAAAGAGCATTTTTGGGGTCATTTACAACTTTTGCCTTGACTAACAAATATGCATGAAAAATTACAAATCAAAGACTTCCGCTTCGTTTTAATCTTGGAAAGTTGTGAGCAGAAAGGTCAAGGGGCAATGAAGTGAAAAGGTGGGGGAGGGCATTCAAAAATTCCCATAACAAACTAATTTTTTGCTTATTATAGAGAATTGCATGGTCCATAGGCATAATAAATCGGGTGTAGTGACCATTCTGGATTGTGCCAGGCATAGCACACTGGAAAAGGAGGGCAGCAAACAGTTGGGTGGCCCTAGTACCTCAAATGAGTTGGGAGGAGCCATTAAGAATTGGCAAAGGGGAAGATTCAGGGCCTTGATGGTTTGCCTGCCAAGTTCTATCAGACCTTCTCACATCTTCTGATACCACACTTAATGAAAGTATATGAGGAAATGAGGGGAAGAGGTGAACTTCCGGCAAACACACAGGAAGCGCTAGAGGTCCCATTTCCCAAACCCACGGAGCTTGCTAATTCGGTCTAGTCCTATTGTCCCATCTCAATGTTGAACCTACAGTTTAAAATACTTAGCATTGTATTTGCAACAAGGCTATATCAGCATCTACTGGCTCTAATCCACAGAGATCAGAATGGGTATATCCACCTCACTCAATTTGAGGAGATTATACTTTGTACTGGATTAGACCGATAAGGATTGATACCTTAGGGCAATGAGGGCCTAGACTGACTCAGAGAAGACTTTTGATACAGTGAATTGTTGCTTCCTAAAATCCACAATGGCTTGTATGGGACTCCGAACTCAATGGACCCGAAGGGTTAAGGTTCGCACTCCAACTCATTGGCTAGGGTCATAATGGGTACGCAAATCTTGCCCCAATTCCTTATCTTCCATGTCACATGGCAAGGCTACCATCTTTCTCTTCTCCTTTTTGCGATAGTTGCAAGCCATTAGCAGGGTAACCTGAGGGGAGGGCAGTCACAGGGGAATACCACTGTAGGACAATACACATAATATCGCTGCACATAGGTGACCTGTTGTTTTACAGGGCAGCAGAGGAGTGATATGCCCACTCCTGAGTGCGCAAAGACTGTTTGGTCAGCCCTCTCGGCCACCCAAATCAGTCATGCGCACTTTTCCCTTCTCCATGCAGGCTGCGGAGCAGCCTGCATGGAGAACATGCCCACCCCTCCAGCCTCCCCTTAGGGGAGGGAGCCTGGCTGCCTGCTTCCTGCTCCTCTCAGAGGCAGCAGAGCAGGAGCAGAGAAGACGCGGGACCTGTCCTTGAGGTAAGTTTTACATTTTTAAAAGAAATTATGACACACCAGTGTGTCCTCCCCTGTGCGTCCTCCCCCGTACCCCCCTCCCCTCGTGATCTCCCACGCGACCCCCTGTGACTGCGAGCCATGCCGCCCTCAACTGGGGACGGGCAGGGCCCCCTTAGTTTCCTCACACTATTCATGGCGGCTCACCGCCATGAAACGGGTCATAGTGAGGAAACTCGCAATATGGTTGGATGTGCTGCAGCAGCACTGCCATTGTATTCTCTTTTTTTAAACAGATTTTGTTTGTCAAATATCAACTTTTTGCAGAACTCTGTGCGCCAGAGAACTTCTGCCACAATAAACTTACATAGTTATGACTTTGACATTTAGATAATACTTTAAGGAGAAAAAGAAGGAAATACAAAAAGCCACAACATACCAACCCCCCTCCCGGTGCACTATTACCTTCCCTTAGCCTATGCGCCACTCTTGCACCTACACCAACATGTATAGTATAATTAGGCTGTCTAGTTTTAGGATTAAACTTATGATAACTGATAAAACTCCACCGAAAGGGAAATAGCCCTCACCAGATTAAACATATAAACACTGAAAAAACACCTACACAACCAAGAACTAAATGACTTTCAAAAAAAGTAAAAGGAGGGTGAAGGAGTTATGTTTTTTCTTCCTGAAGGGGCCAGTGCAATGTAACTTTGTTATATAAGCTAGCAGCAAGAAAGACTGGGCTAACATTATTCTGTTTGAGTTTTGTTGTTTATGGATGTCACTTAAAAATTGTTTCTTCTTCCTTCTGCTTTTTTCAGTTTTGTGGTCGTTGGTCTAAATATGCAGGGTTTAGAAGGATGTTTTAGGTCTTGTTTAATTATTTTATAAACTGTAGAGAATCAGAAAGTATCAAAATTATATTTGATATTTTGGTTGCGTTTGATTCTTTCACTGTTAGATAAAATGGCTGGTTTCATAAGAATCTTTCCCAATATGCGCCATCACTTTTATCCTCTGAGAATGGGTAAAAACTCTTGATGCATCAGCCCCCATGTTGTAGAGAGTCAGTATTGATAGTATTTGAATTGCCAACACCTCAGGCTTTAAACATTCAATGCAAGGTATAGTGACAAGTATACGTGAAAAGAGTGCTATCACAAAGCATCTGGGATAGTGGTGAAAACATGACACCAGACTTTTGGAAAACATGGAATTCAGTGTAACTTGGAATGCTGCTGCAAAAAGTTCTTAACAAGTTCAAGAAAGATTAGAGTGATATTGCTTATATTTGCAGTGATTCAGCTATGTATATGAGAAAGTTGCGCCATAGCCTGTCAAACTTGATACCTGAGCTGAAGTGCTTCCCTGTAAGAGATCCTTGCCACTTGCTAGATGGTATGCTAAACGCATCTTTACAATCTTCAGAGTTAATGAAGAATGCTATTGTCTTTTAAGTCCATTCTGGTGCACTGTTTTGTTATGCACGGGAACTAAAATGCAAATATTTCTGATTTTGTGCTTTGTGTGGTATCATAGAAAAAGTTATCCCAACTGTGTCACTTAGCTGATGGTCCAAGGGGCTATGAATACTATATTATCCCTGTGGCAACTGTTTACAGAATTTTAACTGAGTGATGATGCCAAAGGTGAGAAATGTGGGGATCTTTGGTCACATATTGAAAGTGATGTGAAAAAAGTACACTCAAATGCCTTTTTAGATGTTTACAAGAAAACATAACTGCTGTAGTGGACATAATAAAAAACTAGAGAATGCCAACACCTTTGTCTGCCAAGTGTTCAGCATAATTGGTGAAGATGTGAAACATCTCCTTGAGATTAGGCTGCGCAACACATTTTGTGACTTTGGCACTGCAACATGTTCCTTGTTAGAGTTGTGGTAAATATTTGATTTACCGTCCTAATTTCTATGCAGGTAAGTACTTAATCAATAATAACTCAATCGGAAAGAAAGAGGCAGAATCCGTGGTGTTAGAGTTCTTAGGGGTTTTATTCCTTAAAAAGGAATGGTCATGACCGGATATCTTGTTCCTGCCACCACTGGGGTGCAGGAAGGGATAGAGCAATATTTTATTGACAAGACATAGCTTATATACTTAAATCATACACTAGAAACCAATACAGTAGGCGTAACAGCTGAGAGAAACAAGATAACAGCATACACGTGGTAGTGATACGTAATTAGAAGGCGTGAACTAGGCGTGGACATAGAGGTGTGTGCTAGAAACGTCACAGATAAGTGTCACGAGTAGGTGGGTACTTAGCAGAATTTGGCAATGTCAGCAGAAATCTGAGGCCTGAATGCGCGCGCAGCTGCATGACGCGTGAATGACGTGGAACTGGAGGGTGCAGGGGACTTGACATTTACACTTGCGGAAAGAGACAGAAGTCTGGCATGTCAGATCAACTCGTACCTATATCATATCTGATATCTAATGTTTGGGAACCATATTATCTAGAGGGAAAGGTCTCTTGGGCAGAAGCTATTCTATACTGACTGTGAGTGCGTGTATAAGCGTCTAAGTGTCTGCACGAAATGCGAGGGGGCATGGGCCTACCATGGTAACAGAGGCTATGAATTACTTGCACGGAGACAGTGAGGCCGGGCCCTTTGCTCTGCAGCTGGAAGATGTTTACTTGAACTAGTAGGCAGGAATGTATGTTTGAAGAGCGGAACAGATAATTCGAAGGTTGAATACAGTGTCGGCAGGCAGCAGGCTGAGCTAAGCGCCGTTAGCCGCACAGGGAGTAAGGCAGAGGTCACGGGTACAGAGGCAGCCTGGGCTGAGCCTTTCAGAATCAGAAGGCAGGAAAAGGCTCGATGGCAGAATTCAGGGCCTACTTCGCCAGAGCTGAAAAACGTGTAAAGTACACCACAAAAAGACGTTGGCATGGCATACTTAGGAACGGAATTTTCAACCCATTCAGGGTGGGTCTGAAAGAGGACATGTTAACGTTGGACGCAAATGTATTTGCGTCTTCATAGCTGGCTCAGGAGGGAAGTTACATGCACTTTAAGCTGGTACATGGAGACGGTGGGGTACACGGTAGGGAACATTTCTTGACCATAAAATTTATATTTCCTCAGAGTGCTTGCCACTTGGTAAGCAAAGCAATGTTGAAGAGCAATTCAGGAACTTTTATTTTACAATGTATGAGAAATGGCTTGCAATGATGCATTGAAATGGCCCTTCACCAACCATGGCATTTGATGTCAATGAAACCTCACTGTGGTATTCTGTACAAGTTCTAGATCCCTTCCGTAAATGGGAATTGTCTCCATACTTTCAAAAGTGCTGCTTCATTTTTGACTTATTCAATAACTCTGAGAGTATAAATGCCCAGTTCAATGCAAATGTTGCAGAACCTGCCCAGAGAATCGCAATCTTCAAGTGAACCAGTATTGGCATGGAGAGCTATGTCAGTGGCCAGAGTTAGCAAATTGTCTACTGGCTGTTTTGGCATTGCCCAGCTCAAGTGCAAATGTTGAGAGGGCATTTTCACAGAAAAGATTTTACATGGGAAGGAAAATACAAGCGCACATGACCAAAGACTCACTGAAGAAGTATTTTATGGTGTACTACAATAAGTCTATAGACCATGCACTATCAGTGCAGAAAGCAAGCAAAAATAAAAGCAAAACATTCAATAAACAATGTAAAAACACTGTTTCTGTTGTTTTTCATGGCGCGAAAATGTGTAACCATTGATAACCACTGTTTTTTTAAGGTATTAAAATTAATTTAAAAACACTGGGAAAAAAACACTAGAATTTATCAAAAATAGAAACTGAAAACAGGAAAGACTAAGTATAATGCTACACCTTAAGCTTATTTTGCATAAAGTTATAAAGTGAACCTGAGTCCAGTACATCTGCAGTAGATAAGGGCTCCAACTGCAGGCCCGGTAGTCTGCCCATCACGTCCAAATTTTGAAATGTTTTTGCTGGCATCCCCTTGCTTTAAAAATGGGGATTTCCAACCCCATACAGAAGTCCAGGCCCTTCTTTCAAGCGGACAGGGAAGGCGCAACCGATGCCTTCCAAGACTTTGCAATGTCTCTTTTGGCCAATGTAAAACCTAATAGCATATGGTGGTGTTTATAAAAGTTGCCCCAACTCCCTCCATAATATGCAAGAGTACCAGCTTTGAGGAGGAGGGAAGGTCCCAACCCAATACTTCTGTAAGGCAAGCCATAACGTCCCTCCAAAACTTTGCCAGGGCGGGGCAGTGCCATATTGTGTGCATTACAATTCCCTTCTCCCGCTACACTGCCATCATATTGCGGCTACTACACTGCTGAGAGATCACGGATCCCTGGCGGTTGCAGCAGTTTCAGCGAGCCGACTGCCAAACTCATAATAGAGAAGTCAGACTGCTGGTGTAGTGGTGCCTGTACCACCACCACGGGTTGAGCGGTCCATCAGACTGCTGAACTCATAATCAGGCACTAAGGTATTCAGGGGGCCCTATGAAGGCTATCCTGGTCATGATCAGGGGCTCGATACACTGGTCCAGAAACTGGATTGGGATTTGGGGAGCCAGAGGTTGGCTCTGGACACACTTTGAAACACAATTACTGCTGAGATTTAGGTGTCCCCGAATATGTTCCATACTACCAGGCGGCTCGTACTCTGTGGATAGCACATTGGTTTACATTGGGCGCTCCCACTCAGTAATATTTTGAAAGTTTTCCATGAGGGGGTACCAACGGTAGACCCTAGGGGGTTGAGCGCCACGCCTTTTTATGGTACATGAACTATATACAAAATATTGGTTTATTCTCTGTGCTTGTTTATCCACCCATACCGTTATTTTAAGATTAGCACATTGGTTCTTATTGCCCTCCTGTTATGTGAGCCAACAAAATACTGGAAAATGACCATGCTACTATGAGTGGCTCTAACGTGTTGGAGGAAATGCATCATATTGACTGGGCAGTGCCTGCTTTATGCCCCTGTGTTGCCTTGGATTGGTTTGCTACAGGGGATTGGGATTGTTTTTACATGGCACACCAACTGGCACAATGGACTGGGGCAGGCCTACCACCAGTTTGTGATTGCTTTGTGGGGTGTGTTATTATGCTGCAGGAACAGTTAATGGCTAACTATGGCCTAGCACTGGGGTAATTCCTGAACTACAGAGCTTCATTGGTGCACTCAGTACAATGTATATATGCATACTCTCAATTACACCAGGTCTTGGTCTTTCCTTTCCCAACTTCTGAGGTGGTATTGAACCTAATATATCATCCAGAAATCCCTCTTCTTTATCCTCATTTGACCCAGTCTTTCTCTCTCTCTTTGCAGATCTTTACCCTGACTATCTTTCTTTTCTGTTGTCTCTTTCTCATTTTCCCTCATGATGGCAGGGTAAATGCCTACAATGAACTCAGAGTACAGCGTACAGAGAAGATGGGACAGGAATTTTCTTTTATCCTACCCAGACCCTAGGCCCATGAGCTGAAACCAGTTTTTATGGATGAGGAAGCCTCCCCGATAATGTGCGGCATGCTTCATCATAGGCTACCTCACCTACCCTGGGAGGATTATACCACCAGGGATGACTCAACTTCAACTTATGAGGGAGTTCTTGATAAATATAATTCCTGGATACATCAGGGATCCAGATAATTAAAATATCTTAGGGTAAACCTGAAGGATTTACTTTTATTAATAGGTACCCTAGGTGTGGATAAAAACCTATAACCTGGATCATCTAGGTACAATGACCTTTACTTCTGTTAACTTGCCAACATGTTTCTGCAGGTTCTTATGCCTAAAAGACAGTCAGGGGCCTTTATCAGGGCCAAGTGAGGCTCACTACTAGATAATCCTAAGCACTTCCATGCAGGTTCGGTTCAACGATGGAAGTGCTGCAGGGTGTTTGCTGATGATTCTCCTTGATGAATGTGTGACTACAGGAGTCGCGACCTTCTAGCCCGAACATTACGTTATGATTACCTATACTAGCACTGGTGTATTCCATGGGTAAAAGGAAGAAATCCCTCTCTCACCTGTGGAGCAGCGTAATTTTAGCTTTAAACTGACATGTCACAGAAACGTAATATACTCATGTGCATTTATCATTCATTAAACTCAGTGTGCTCTAATGTCAATAATGAAAGTGGAGTATTCAACTGTACTTCTGAAATGCTTCATTGTAGAGCATTAGAGATTTATAAATGTGTGCACATTAATGTTTAGGTTAACAAGGAAATCTTAGTACTTATATATAGTTACACGCATGTTTCAAGTTGTGCAACATTTATTTATTTATGTATTACATTACATATGTAACCACGCTTTCTTGCTTAAGTTACCTTTACATAATTGCATTGATTTTGTGATTGCTTATACATATATATCTAAATGTCGGGTACACAATTTGTTTTACTAAAGTTAGCCTGACCAAAAGCCTTAAGCTTTTGGGCTTCAATGCTTAACCTTCAATGTGAAAGTTTTGCTCACTTTGCATGTTCTCTTCTCTGTAGGTGCTGGCTCAAGGCTTCGTTAGTTAGTAGAAAGCATATTGTGTGTTGTTGAGATAGCGAGGTACGGGAGGACACTTTTGGCAAGAAGGAAACACATTAACGAAATGGGAGACAGACTCCCATGACTGAAAAGGACGCTCAAGGTCTCTCTGATGTTCTAACTGGAAGGCGGGAGAAATGAAGGATGTAGCCAAATGAAGAATGTAGCCACATTGTTTGTTAGGCAGCGGATACCCCTTGGACTCTGAGAGGTACATACCTATTGCTATGTTTCCCATTGTGTGGCTTTATGCTATGCATTTCCGTGATTTGGAGAACTTTTACTGAAGTCTACGCTATGCAGCACCTTTCTTGCTCCCCTGATTTAATTAGGGTTTCCCCGATCCACAGCTTAGGATAGGTTTAATTAGATAACTTTAGATATCCTCATGTATAGACAGGAGGATTGAAACCTGCAATCTAACCATCAAATTCTCTTTCTCGTTTTTTATATTGCTGCTACTGAATTTCTTGTATGTTTCTTTATTTTTAGGCTGAACATTATTTGACGATTAGGATTTCCATTAGTGATTCTGTATTTCTACAATATGTTTCTGTGACTCATTTATATCAGTCTGGCTTTGAGGTTGTAATAACATCTTTTAATCCTTCTTATCGGTTGTGACCCTTATTGTGTAATCAAAAAGATTACACTGGAAACAAAAAGTGTAATTGATGTTAGCTCCCTTTTACCCCTCAGGCAACTACAAAGGTCTATCGACTGGAGAGTGATGGTAAGAACGGCCCATTGCCCTCTCATCTGTATGGATGCACTTAGTATTATCTAGTAGGGGAAAAAAGATCTCCTGGCAGACAAAAAAAACTGCTTCACAAGCTCACAAAGATTTCTTTACAGTAATTGTTCCTTGTAAAAAACACGATGACTTGTTATTGGCTGTATGCACACACATCATTACATGCTGCTGTCCAGCCGTTATGGATAGCTGCTTCCTGCTGCATTTCACTTCAGGAGGAGAGTCAGGAGCAGAGTAGAGAGGCCCATGAACAGGCCTATGAAAGGGCTCAGCCTCTGACATCCATTTTCGGAACCTCTGAAAATGAAAGTCTTCAGGCTGAGAGTTAAAGTGGTTAGAAAGAGACTGTGGATAGGTAGCAGTCTGCCGGCGCGAAGGAGTGGTTGTAAGGGCAAGTGGTACTGGATATACTATTTCAGTGGATCCATCGCATTTATTTGTATCATTCTGTGGCACTTTTTTTTTCTTTCAAGATTCTTCCTTGCATCTAGTGTTGTAGTGAAGAATTGCTATTCGTTGTCATCTGGTGTTTCAGTGGGGGATTGCTACTCACAAGTGTTAAAGTAAAATAGGGATCGGTAGGGTGAAGTTTTGCTTGATCTCTTTCCTATTAGTACTGTGTATTTAGTCTCTGGGATATTAGTAAAATGCTCAAAGGTAGTAATTAGAAGATGATGGCAGAGATTTAGATCTTTGCTGGGAGATTACACCGTCGCAACGGTTACGGATATCCCACCCGCCGAAAAATAAATCCCATAGGATATATCAGAATTTATATTTCTGAAGACAGGATATCCTTCACAGTTGTGGCAGAGTAACCTGTCCACCAAGATCTAACAAAAAGCCCATAATCAGGTACTCTACCTCCAAATGACTCGAGGAGTTGAGCTGTCACTACTTACATTTTCATTTTAATATAACCAGGAGGTTATTTGTTTGAATGCCAACAGAACCAATTCAGGCTGTCAGCCTTCTGAAGTCGATATTTGCAATAAACTCAGTAACATGATTACCTTATTTTAAGTGCACTTAAATGCCAAGCGGCCGTCGCAAGCACTACCTCGCTAGTGCTGTGCACATCGTTTGGCCGATGCAGCCCCTCCCATTCATTAGAAATCCCGCACCGCAGCGGAATTTGCGCCACGGTTAAGGAGTTTAAAAACATATCATTATTTAGAAACATTACTATTGTCCAAAGGAAACTGTTTGGTGCAATACGACCAAAATAAACTAATTTATGCTCAAGGTATGAGCAAGAGTGCTCTCTACCTGTTCCAGGCCATCTAAATTCTGATGCCATGGTATGTTCTGTTCTCTAGCCTCAAAGAAGTACTTCATTCCCATATTGAAACCCTTCTCAAAACCTCAACTTCGTCCAAGTTAGTGTTTCCTTTTACAGCAAAACCTACTTTTCACTTCTGTATTGCAAATAACCTTGAGATATGTGAATTATTTTACTGTTTGCCACTGCTAATACAAAAGTGCATAACAAACTATCTATAACAATGACCAAGAAAACAGAAAAGCTCGTTGGTGCAAAAACATTGCGCTGACATTGAAATTATGGTCCTACAGGCACTGCATGCATAGAACCATCATCAAGACAACAGAACATTAAAATAACTTTGTGCAGGACACCTGTGCTGCTTCATCTTGTCCCTACAGCCATCCTATAGAGAAACAATGTCGGCCTGCTGAAAAGTACCTATGCACAGCTCATGATGCTCACCTCATAAGGGACTTTAAGATAATAGAGGGACACCCTGCTAAGTCTGCTCGAGGCATTATGTCCAGCCATTCTTCTGGGCTTCATAGTCTCGAATTGGCAAATCTTGGGACATTTGGTGCCCTAGAGCATATAGCTATGGGATATGGGGCACACAGCCCTAAGGCAGCACAATCCCACAGAAAACAGGGCAGATGGATGGGTACCCTTTACTGTTGTGCTTGGCTTAACCAACGCTCCAGAATTTTACCACAAAAGAACATATAGCAGATGAACACTCTCAGATACCTTAAACATGCCTATTTAAAAGTGGAATCATCCGATGAAACAGTTTCCGTAGATTCAAGGCTGAAAAGAAATGATTGCAAGTAATAAATATAGTAATATGCAATAATGTAATATTATATATGAAATACATATATTATTATATAATATATAATAATTATATATATACTATATAATTATATATATATAATTAATATATATATAGTATATATAATATATCATTATAATACATATATATTAAAATATATAATACATATATATTAATATATAATATATTAGTATATATATATTATATATAATATAATATATATTATATAAAATATATATAATATATGTATATATATATATATATTATATATTATATATTATAAAAATGCAACTATATATTATGTAATATTTTATTATATAATATTTTAATATATAAAATATATTAAAATATATAATATATATATATATATATATATATATATATAATATATTATATATTATAAAAATGCAATTATATAATATATAATATTTTATTATATAATATTTTAATATATAAAATATATTAAAATATATAATATATATATATATTATGTACATTATATTATACATATATGTATCTATATTATCCTATATTACATATTATCCTATATTATCCATGGACCGAGCTAAATGGTGGAATTTGCACATCCGGGTGCACTAGGCGCCCCATGTATACTTGCAACGCTCGAATCCATGTACCAGTAGTAAGTATTCACTATTGTTGAGTGATCTAATGCATGGATAGTTCTAAGAGTATTTCGCCTGTACTATACATGTAACCCAAAAGTCAATAAAAACAGATTTTAAAAAAAAATCGAGGGTGGTACGCTCTGCATGACAAACTGGACAGAGAGGAAAGTAGCCAGGGTGATCTTTGTTTGCCGGCATTTTTTAGGGTACAATTACAACGGCCTGATAACTCTGGTGGTTAATGCACTTGCGGAAGAGATCTGCCATTTAACTAGCTACAGGCTGGACAGATAATACCGTGACATTTGCCTTGACTTGAGGAAATGAATTCATAATCCTTGATTGAGGTAGCAGTCCCAGCCCAGCTGCCTTTTCCAAAGCCAATGGTGCTATGACACCACGATACTCAGCGAGAAATGCAATCACAGGCCTCTCAAGTTTAAAACATTCTTAGGAGTGAAAACAAATTAGCCTATTTTTTGTCCTTACGGGAAGTCCTGTCACAAAATGTGACATTATTGACATCATTGGACTAGATATTAGTTTTAATGATAAAACGATCAAAATGCCTAAAATAACACCAAAACTTCACTGGAGCACAAAAATAACTGCGAAAAGCGTGGAGCAGAGCAGTCCAATGTGTCCAAAGCAACTTCTCCCATCAAATGAGAAATTCTGCAGGGCTACTCCCCAGACATGGTGTGTTCCTTCTAGAAGCTTCTACAGGACTCACGAGCCGCTCTGCGCAAATCACTTCTCTGAACAGGGGTGCATTTAGAGCAAGTTCTATCCTTTACAGCAGGTGCGAAATGTAACTTATTGTGAGTGACAGCTTAAACTGACATCCAAATGTGCGAGTCTCACCCGTCGTCACTGAGAAGTGACGTCTCTGTAATCTTTAGATGCCGCAGAAAAGGCATAAGGGCCTGAGACGCCGTCGTAAGGTGTCACGTTTATCGCTGGTAAATAAAGCAGCCTTTGTAATAGTTCCTTAAGTGCCACTGGTTGTTATCTAAAGAGTTTTTTTTACCGTGAATTGAAGTGTCTTAATCAAGCTTTGCCGCAAGAAGATTAGTGCATTTCATTTGACCTTCCTATTTTCCTTTTAAAACGCGGCAACTAGCAAATTTTCATTCAAATCTAAGAGTGAGTGTAGAGGTGGCTAAGTATCTATGGGCCTGAAGGTCGCCCCTTCTCTCGATCCAGACAGCAAAGAAATGGAGCAATCCGGAAATGCTCTTCAAAGCTCCTGTTTGTAGAAATCTCATCAGCGTTAATTGAAAAAAAGCGACAAACCTGAAAGGCAGAGAGGCAGGAAAACATGTCATTAGTAAGGAGAATTACCTAACATGTATGCAGGTGTACGCTAGCAACCTGCTGCACAAACCTCAGGAAACCCGGTCCGGCTAATGACTTTCACTAATTAGCTCGAAAATATATAGTCGACCTTTAAATGCAGTGAGGCAGGACAGCCACAAAGGTCAGGCAAGGCAGGAGAGGAAACTAGAGCCCTGCTGCCGTCCAATTAGCAAGGAGAATGAGCGACCACGTCGAGTTTGCCAACAGATCACTAGAATTCCGAGTGAGCTCACCTCGGTTAACCACCAATTCGGAAGCAAACATTTGACTTAGGGCCAAATGTATCAAAGGGTTTTACCCATTCTGTGTCTATGGGAAATTGTGTTCATACATAAGACCCTTAGTTTTGTAAGGCGTTATCTATTATAAACACTGTCACACATTATAATGTTGCGCCAGATGTAATATAGCGAGTTCTCTCGCCCTTATTTTGTCTATAATCACATACAGAAATTATGAGACTGGCCTTTCCTTCACCGATTTGCCCACAGAAGCGGTAATCATGAAGTCATTTGTAATAGTCAATTCATAGAGAAATCAAGACAGAAAAGAGTCAAGGTTCTGGCTTGGGCCTACAAGCCAATGCAAGAGTGAAGCCATCGAAATATATGGCATGTAAATATCATAACAAACGTCTTGTAAAACTACGAGAAAGAACTTTTAAAATTATTTAAAACAATTTCTTCAACATAAGAGTTTCGATTGAGTACATAAGATTACATGACTACACTAAGAGTGACATTTATTAGTGGTAAGAGTTTCTGAAAAAAAACTGCATTCAGGAGAGAAGAGGGGATTGTGTGGGGTACTAGGCTTGGTTCTAGAGCTGACCAGAGCCTTGATTGGCTGGCCCACCTGCTAAGAATTTCCGGTTCCCCAAACTGAGGTGTTTGATCAAGCCCAGGAGACATACATGTGGAGTGCAATCCACCCGCTCTAATGCCATAGCGGACAGTGCCAACGTCACCTGTTGCTAGAACTGCTGTATCGCTGTGCAAAGCCAGACAAGATGTACAAAATCTGCATCCATCTCCCCACAGAGGGTGCAATTAGAATCCCCAGTCAGGCAGTATCTGAACAATCTGGCTGGGGTGAAGTACATCTGTTGAAGATACTTGAAGTCGATAATACACAGATTGCAATTGGGGATAAGCAGACCCATTAGAGTGCAGCAGAGCGTCCAATCCTTCAATGTTAAAGGCGTGTCAAGGGCCGCATTACATTTCTCCATTGCTGCATTCGTGGTGAATTGCTTATCAGCTTTTGGGTGATTAGCAATAGTTGAAGTGTATCTAGTGCGGGAGGCGTCTGTGGGAATGTGGGGATT
Organism: Lissotriton vulgaris; assembly: GCF_964263255.1. Classification (NCBI taxonomy): domain Eukaryota; kingdom Metazoa; phylum Chordata; class Amphibia; order Caudata; family Salamandridae; genus Lissotriton; species Lissotriton vulgaris. The sequence goes on from NC_141694.1 coordinate 1,404,195,164, forward strand.
AGCTTCTTCATGGCTGTTCTAAAGCAATGGTATGTGAATGCCCATAGTGTCGAATGGTGTGGTGTGTGCTGAGTCTGTTACAGAGAGATAAAGTCTCCCTCTGGTTAGACATCCTCCATGGTCTTTAATTCAGCTTTATGTAGCATAGCCAGTGCTTCTGTTTCATGTGTGACCGAAATATCAGAGTGGAATCGCAGTGGTAATGCAGGTGCGTAAAATGGCAGCTTTCCAGCCTGAGCTCCTAGTATTTGCAATGCATGTGCGGTGCATCCAATAGTATTGATTTCTACCCTGGGAGTGCCTACACGTCTATTTGGCAGGATGGCGTTGAGGAGTATGGGGTGGGCATCATCTGCCTCTACTGCTAGGTGCAGGGTGTATGCATGTGGATTATACCAATAATGTGCGAATTAAACCTGGGCGCAAAGATAGTAGAGGATTAAGCAATTGCATTGATGAAAAGTTGCATCAATATCTGGTAGACCTAGATACAATTTCTCCCCAAGAGTTGGAAAAGAAGGCAGACCACTGGGTCAAGATAATGGTAACCAGGATGTTCACAGGGGGTGACCAAAAGAAAGGGGTTACAAAACCTTCCCAGAGGAAAGACAGTGAGCATTTAAAGATAAAAGTAAGGAATCCCAGGTAGCCCCCCAAAAACTTGCCCAGAAGGTTGGGCCCAAAGACACCTCACAACCTAAAACTGAAAACCAAGGTCAGAATTGGGATCCCAACAAGGTATGGTGTCACAACTCTCAAAAGACAGGACACCACACCAAGGACCCTAGCTGGCCCCTAGTGTAGGTCCAGGGGTTCACAGTGTGGCCTATGGGGATAGTCCCTCAGATGAGGAAGTCCACATATCCTTCAACTTGAAAATGGGTCCAAAAGCAGAGTTGGAGATTCCAGAGGGGAGTAGACACTTCCACCACCTACTGATGAATGGAATCCCAACCACTGCCCTCAGAGATACCTGTGCCAGTCACACTCTGGTGCATGACAGGTTGGTACTCTCAAAACAGTATGTCCCGGGGAGACAAAAAGAGTAAGGGCTATCCCAAGGGGTCACCGTTAGGCCTGTGGCTGTAGTTCCCCTATAATGGGTCCCTTAGTTGGAGAAAGGTGGTAGTCAATAAAGACATTCCCCTTGATTGTCTCCTTGGGAATGACCACCCAGAGATTGGTCTGAGAGAAAGTAGGGTACTGGTCCAAGGCCAGTCCCCACTCAAGGATCCTGGGAGGGCTGAACCTGCAGTTGGTGCAGATAAGCCCCTAAAGAAAAAGAAGAGACAGTGTAGGGAAGGTGGACAATGGTTAGCTACAGTTCCAGTGGGCCAGGGAGATTCTATCCCAGTAAGGGGAACTTCAAAATCGGCACTGGTGAAGTCCCCCATAGCCCAGAAAAAGACCTGAATAGTCAGGCAACTGTCCAGCCTGAGTTGGTGGCTCCTCAGCTAACAGCTAACAAAGTGTAATGGCCCCCTACCCTAAAACAGTAGACAGGCCATCAGAACCCAAAGAAGCACCCCTTCACCGACCAGTGAAGAGCTAAAGGTGTGGTTCTGGGCACTGACATAGGTCAATGGCCCCTGCTAGCAAGTTTGGCCCCCTGACCGTGTTGGTCATGGTGGGGTTACTCAAGCTGTTGGTAACCTCTGTGAGAAAGCTGGGACTTGCCCCCAGCTAGGTTAGAATTTGCAGAGGTAGGCACCTCTGAATCCAAAGTAAAAAGATGTGGTAAAGACCCTAAAGTGCTAAGAAAGGAGCTTTGGGAATTAGGTCCTGAAACTGTTAAGGTAGGCCAGCTTCCAAAAAGGACTGACCTGGACAGAAGAATGTAAGGCTGAGTAGGTCCTGCAACTTTCAAACCACTTCCTCTATTCTTCCTCGCTTGAAAGACTAGGAAGACTGTCCCAGGTTTGGCTGAGTCTCCTGGCCTTTCCGCTTTGGTGTAGGAAAGTGAGTTTCTGTTGCAGTAACCCCTCCACTTTTTACCAGATTTCTGATGCACTTTGACTTGATGTGACCTGGGTCCCTGCCAATCAGGTTCCCAAGGTCTGTGTTCTCTCTCAAAACTGTACCCACAAATGGAATGCGGGACCATCTGGCCACCTACTCTTCCGACTTCGTCACAGCAGTACCATTGTTCTCGCAGATTACTTGGGTGGGGTCTCTGTGGATCCAAATTTCCAAATATTTAACGAAGTCTCTACACCATTCTAAAGGGAACTTCTGTGGGATGGGCAGCGTGCATAGTGTCAGCGGGAGTATCACTGATTTCGCCCAATTAATACTCAGACCGAGTACTACTTAAAGCGTGTATATTCGCGGAGTATAGGTGCTAAATGTTTGGTAGAATTGCGCATGTACATCGCAATATCATTCATGTATAGAGACAAATGAATGGGACACAATCCAAAGTGCGACACAGATGCTGCATGCCTTTTCCGTATCACACACGCCAGAGGTTCTAATGCCAGAATGAACAAAATTGGGAACAGGGGGCAGCTTTGCCTCATGCCCCCACAGATCGACAACAGGTCTGCTATATGGCCAATGACTTGCACTCTTGTTACCGAGCTAGTATAAAGCAGTTGCACCCATTGCAAAAAAGCCTCAGTCCTTCCCATGCGACCTAGGATGCCAAACAAATAGTCCTATTCAACTGAGTCAAAAGCCTGATCAGCGTCTGGTAGCACCGCTGCGGCTTCCATGTCTGGACTAAGTTGATGTAATAAGGCAAATAGTGTTCTCAAATTATGGGTCGTGGATTGGGTGCCGGTAAATACGGATTGATACGGCAAGACCAGATTCGTCATTAGTGATTGGAGCCTAGAGCACAGGATTTTTGCTAATATTTTGGCATCTATGTTTATTAGCGATAGTGGTCGATATGATCCACAGTATTCACAGGATTTATCTGACTTCAGCAGTGTGATAATGAGGGCCTCGTGAAGGGAGGGAGGGATGGATGGAGGAAGAGGTTTTTTTTTATATAACCCCCCTCATATAACTTATGAAGATGAGGTACAAGAAGGTTGGAGTACTCTTTGTAGAATTCGCCTGTTAGTCCATACTGACTATTAGGTAAGGAGAGTATTGCTGCATGAATTTCCTGTTCTGTAATCGGCTGTACTAGGTACTCACGATGGCCAGGCTACAGCCACGCCAGGGACACATCATGTAGGTACTTCAACATTTCAGCTACTGTGGCAGAGCCCTTGGTGGCATATAATCCTGCATAAAAATCAACAAAGGTGGATAGTATTTCCGATGTGCTACATTTTAATCTACCCAGTGGAGGACATGATTGTTTCCACATGGACTGGTGCCCAGCTGGTTTTTAAACTTGCTGCTAGGGTGCGGCCTGCTTTGCCACCCTCGTCATTAACCCTCGCCACATGGCGTCTAGACATATGTCGACTTTCACTCTCACCTATCTCATGGTAAGCTGTCTTCTGCACTCTGATGGTCGCAAGTGTACTCGGCCGGGGGTCAGTGGCATAATCACCTTCTAGCATATGTAGCATGCATTCTATCTTATGTAATTGTGTCCTGATGTCTCTGAGGACCCCTGCATGCATGGCAATACAAATCCTGTGAATCATGACTTTAAAGGCTTCCTAGAGTGTGTCAATTTCCTCTACCAAGCCTACACTTTTCAAAATATTTTGTAATAGCTGTTCGTGTATTTTCTCAGTATACTTGGTCTAGAAATTCCAATGCACGGAATTTCCGTGTAAACTATATGTGGGGATTGTTACAATTAGTTGCACCGGAGAATGGACCGATAACATTCTCGCTAAATGCAGCTGTCCAGGAGTGCACCTCCTGAGTCGCCAGCCAGTACTCCAATCTGACCCATGAGCCATGGACTGCTGAGACATATGTGCCCTCACATTTGTAGGGATGGCGTATCTGCCATACATTCACCAAGCCTTACTCCGCCATGCCCTCCCTTAATATCTTGGCTGCTTGCCTAACATGCCTATCCCCTTGTATCGATGTATCTAAAAATGGGTTGAGGTGCATGTTTAAGTCTCCAACCCAAATGATGGCAGATGGACTCAGTGAGTGGAGTCGGTTCCATAGTTGCGTGTAGAAAGCGGGGTCATCTATGTTGGGGCTGTAAACATTGACCAGTGTCACCAGCATGCCACACAGACTTCCCTGCAGAATGGAATAGTTGCCCGGATCATCTATCTCAATGTGGACCACAACAATGGTATCCCTTTTTTGATTGGTATCAGAAGTCCTTGTGAATATGAGTAGGAGGATGCAAGTCTGATTGACGCCCAAAACAAATATGATACGATGACCAGGTGAAGGGTAGGCGCACAAAGATTAAGGCAATCCGCATATACTCCCTGTAAAGAAAATATACTACAAACAAAGAAAAAGAAGGTCACCACTCTTCCTTACAACCCCAGAAGAATTCTTCCGGTTAGAACATTCAAAGTGATTCTTTGCTGAGCAATTACAATAACATATGTGTAACACTCTTTCTTCAGTCCAAGACTATTTTAGCAATTGTCCACAGTACTTGAGTCTCAAAGTGTCCAAATTTATATCCAAAGTAGTAGATTCGCCTCTATGACAACACCAAGGTACGTTGTTACAGCATCATTTCCATTTATTTCAATTCTGGTATCCATCAATCAAAAGATAACAGCCAACACGTGTTTCGTCTGGCATTTATATCATGCCTTTCGACTTCTTCAGGGCTGCAAGCCAAGAAGACAGTGGTATTTACAATTCAAAGTATAACACACTATTTATATTTAATAAGTAAAATAAATAGAACACCCACGTGTAGGGTCAAATTCAGAGAGATCCATGTGATTTATACTATAGCCAAATTGTAAGTCGCCCGAATATCATAGTGCATACCCTGGTGTAAAGGAAACACAAGGAAAGACCCAAATGTACCAAACTTGTCAGTGTGTATTAAATAAAAAATGTATTACCAGAATAAGTATTCTTCAAATAAGATTTCCAATAATATAACCGCAAGTTGGACCCTAAAACGACAGAAGACAATCCTTAGCTCCGCGGCTTATAGAAGCTTCCACCATCTGAGACAATGTTAGAGTTGATGGTGTACTAAATCCGCTATCATAAATCAATTGAATAAATCCGTCAAACGCTTCCTGTAACAAGATTTAAGAGAGCAGTCTCACTAACACAGCCCGGTTATACTTTGTCAAATTGATTCATACAAGAACCACTATCATATCACTCACCTTTATTTAAAGTGATTCTCTCCAAGACGTAAACAAAACCATATTTTTTTATATAAATTCGCAAGATTGCAGTGTTATCCTCAATCTCACGTACACGGGTACGCGATACATGTAATTATTCTGTTGTGAAAAAAGAGAAAAAGAACATATAGTTCTTATGTGTCAAACTTCGGCGGCTAGTATTCAAAACTGAATCTCACTCGAAACCGGGCTGCTTACCTTCAGTGCACAGCGAGTACGCCATCTGGAATCACTTTCGGCAGCTAGCGTTCAACACGTGCGCCATTTTATTAACCTCATTAGAAGACGTAAAGAATTGGTCGCCATCTTGTAGTGGCAAAAGTCTCTATATAGCTATGTATTTGAAGAAAAACTCTTATCTAAACACCAAATTATCATTCACAGATATATCGAAATCCCGCTCTGAGTTCAAACACTATAAGCTAATATCACTTCAAGATGTGAAATAATAAACAAAACTCAAATATGTCCAACCGCGAATACTCGCGCTTAAAGTAATATAACTATTGACATCTATTCTGAGTATTGACCTGGTTACCCTAGTAGCATTACAATTTAGTTTCAGTAATTCCATGTAAAAAGAATAATAATACAAAGAACCTAAACATAATATTGCTATTAAAGAGAGTATTCGAACTCAGGTTAAATTGATTATATCTCGGTACTCCAATCTGTAGTGCCACCGCTGCCGAATGTAATCCTGAAGTAAAATATATAATATAGAAAGTCCTGATTAATATTGAGATACCACAAGAAAGCGCATATCTCACAGTTTCGCGAGAACTTCGGATTACCCACTCACGCTCCAGAGTTCCAACCCCGAGTATACATGGAAATTCTACTGTAGAATGTAAATATATCACTAAGTTTACAGGGGTAGAAGGTGATATAGTGACAAATCGAGGGTGCAGATGTAAGGCAAAAGAAACAGATAAATGTTACATCAAAAATGTAAACAAAGGCAGTTTCTCACTCCTTAATAGACAATGTACATAGTGTTAATGCACTAAGCTCTATTGTTCCATATATTTTAAATATTTTCTTATTTACAATAAACAGAGGTCAAAAAATAAAGGCAAAGAATCTAAAATATTGGCAGTTGTATACTTAATTCTAACATTTTCGCTACAGTAAGTAAAGTGAACATTTTTTAATCTCCTAAAAAGAATTGTAGTTCAGGATCTAAATTTAATCCTTCCTCAACTGCCCGTAAAACCATAATCCATCTAGCTTCTCTAAGTCTCAACTTTAGAGTTCTGTTCCCACCTCTTCTGTCTATACTAACATGTTCTATTCCATGATATGTAAATATATGTTTATCAGGCTCCCACCCTATCTTCTGTGTTTTTTGTCAGGTGTGTCTCTTGCGGAACTGCTGTTTGCACATGGTGCCCAACTAGGTAAGCCAATACCTGCTGTGCTTTGCAATGCTTATTTAACGCTTGCACATTCCAGGTCAGCAGGGTTATGCACCCTGGTGGTTGAGTCATAGTGACACAATGCTGATGTGATTCATGTTGTATTGCCAGGGGTGTGCTGTGGGACAGTGTCATTGACAGTGTGGCAATAATAACAAGAAACAAACCCTCTATCCCCCACCCATTTCAGCATCACAATCATGCCAAAGACTGTCCCATGATATAGAAGAAAGTAATAAACCATAGCATGCAGTGTAAAAACAAACTCCAGCAAGTGCTGGCAAACCATAGTATAAACACACATGGGATGCACCCTCATGGGGGGCAGCTAAAAGCCCAAGTTCAACCCTTTATACGGGGGTGGCCAGATCTCATGTTGTTCCGGCCCTCCAAACCCACCATTAGGGACAATGGCTCGTACAGCTATCAAGCAGGGGCTACGCAGAGCAGTTATTTTGTCACCAGGGCATGCAATATATGGTCTGTGATGGATCTCCAGGCGGGGGTGGTGCAAAAGGAGAGGCACCGGGGCTCGGGACTCACTGCGTCACTGCCTTTCCCCAGCAGATTTGACAGGGCTCCATTCATTGTTCTGTTGTGATTATTCTCCATGTGGGCTTCTTAAACTGCAGATTTGATAGAAAGTTCCAAGTTGGGTGGACCTTGTTACCATAGAAGCCAGTTCTTCATTGCTTCTCAGTGCTGGTTTTGGTGGTTGGACGTTTCGGCCTACTAGGGAAGATCTTTTGGGCAGTGTCCATCGCCACTGTAGGCGTTGTGCCTTGGTGCTCCACTCTGAGGCAAACTGGATATAGAATAGTGTACGGTACCTCTGCTTTTTGTAGCTTCATTTTCAACAGAAAGAATTCTTTACAGTCTGCTTGGACAGATGCTGTGAAGTCAGGGAAGAACACAACTCTGTTTCCCTGTTAATAAAAGGTCTGCTTCCTTTTTGACACACAAAGAACCATATCCTGGTCACTATAATTCAGCTATTTGGCCCCTATTGGGCAGGGCTGGGTCTGAGCATTAGCGAGCGGTGGCCTCTCTCCACCACTAGGATTTGCGAGAGATTCTCAGGGTCAAAAATGTCTGTGATGAGAATTTCTACTTACAGCTCCAGTTTGCCTGTGTTTGTTGATTCCGGAATCCCAGTTATGCACATGCTGTGCCTTCTGGACCGGGCCTCCAAATCTTCAATCTTTGCTTGCATTTCTGCTAGCACCTTGTCAATTTTTAAGCATTTTGCAATTATTGCTTGAAGATCATCCACAGTTGTCGAGATTCGCTGTTCCGCAGCCGTCAAATAAGCTGTTTATCAAGCTTCAAAGGATGTCTATCTTGCAATCAAAGGACTGAAAACTCTGCTGTGTGGCCTGTAAGGTGACTTCCAGTGTTGGTGGTTGGTGGTTGGTGGTTGGTGGTTGGTGTAGTGTGGTCAGCCATGTCCTTATCTAGTGATGCTTGCTTGGTCTGGGGTGCTCTGATGGCGCAGCGGGCCTTAAGAGTGAGCTATGACGTTGTCTTGTCTGTTTTCCCCATCAGGGTGGACTGAGTGGCCAAGCAGTCTCAATTGCCAAATGGTGCTCTAAAAACTACTGAGCAGGGGGGTGCCGCTATCCCCAACCCGGCAACAGACTGCTGTTCCAGCACGCAGCTCCTTTGTGCTCCTAAGTATCTTCCAAGCTGCACCCCAAGTTCAATTTAGTGCCATTCTGCATCTCAAGAGGCCAGCCACCGTGTGTGGGTGGTTGTTCCAACAGTCACTTCAAGATAGACACTGTGTGTTAATTGCCCTTTCCGTTCATGTTTACCTTGCTCACACATTGCCAGATGATGAAGGAGAGCTGTGACTACCCCTGCATGCAGTGCATCCACTCTGCCTCTGGCCGACCCACCGGAGCTTCTGCTACCACTGAGTGAGTATGGGCACTGGGAATCTTTAGTGTGCACGTATTCAGCTTTCCTATTTAACAGCACACAGCAGCCATATGTATCCAGGTCACACCAGTGGAACCCAGCTGTCCATTCTGGTCCACAAATAGCCCCAAAAGGCTTAAGATCGCAGGCTGGTTCTCACCGCACCCACTCCACATTCAGCTTCCGCCAGGACCACAGCAAGAGCTTGCATCCAGTGCGGCTGCTCCGTACACACAGCAGGGCGGCATGCAGGTTTGGGTATCTCGTAGAACCACTCACTGGTGCCCCTGCTCTCCTCACTCGGGGCAGGGCATCGACAGCAAGGCACACAGTGCACCGATGCCCCTCCACACAAGCTCTGATAGGTTTCTCCGGTGTCCAGCACACTTTTCTTACTTTTGGCACACTCAGGTCATGTTCGTCTCAATCATGGAGCAAGGGTACCCTGAAGGACGCTCTCCGACAGCTCCGGTCTGCATTGCAAGGCTGGACCTAAATTTTACTTTCGGGGGCAACTGGTTTTAGCTTCTCTTAGTGCCGCCTCCAGAGCTCAGTGCAAGATACACGGCACATTTCACGGCCTCGATATCTGAAGCGCCGGCAGTCGTTCCACACGACTTCAGTGACTTGGCTTGCATCTTATTCTCCACCCAAGTCACCATTTTAGGATGAATTGCCTTCTCTCATCAGCTCACTAGGAGCTGGCCTGCAGTCAATGTTTTGTGTCCTCCGTCAATGGGATATGGGTCACACAGTTCAGGGCCTGTCCAGCAACATCTGCCTCCACTTTTGATGACTGAATGAGGGAGGATGACAGGATTATTATTAGATTATGGCTCACAACCAGCGGAACTGCACTACAGCGTGGCCATCTTGCTGTGGGCTCACTAGCACCCCCCACCTTAGCCTTAAAAAGGAGTGTAATAATGTCAGGAACATGGAAGAAGCCTCTAGCTCGACATCAAATCCTGTATTCAGAACACCCACCTAAGTCATTCATTCATTCATTATCCCCAGTTATGCCACTACCCCATGAACGTTTAATGGATACCCTCAAATGGCCGACATTTATTTCAGGCAATGTCCCCAACTTTTTATTAGTAGTCCTTCGATTTTCCAAGATACACAGTCCTGGATAGTTGCATCTTGCTTCATGCCATTGGTCACTAGCTATGACCCTGTATTGTACAACTTTGAAGAATTTAAAAAAGACCTCCCTTTGAATCTTTGACAGGAGATAGGCACTGCAAGTAACTGATAAGGAGTTATTGGAGTTAAAGCTGGGAAAGCTAGAATTGGTTACTTATTTCGCACAGTTAAATAAGTTGGTGGTAGAGACGAAATGGCCCGAAAACAAAGGAGCAGCGTTTAAAAGACGAACTGAAGGATGCTCTGGGTCAAATACCCAATAGACCAACAGAATTTTCAGCCCTAGAGGACTTAGTCCTAGACCTAGACTTTCATCAAAAAGAAAAGAGAGGAGAAAGAAAAAGAGATTTTTGTTCCAATGTGCCTAGATTCAACAGAGTCAAGACGGAGAATCCAAAGGTCACCAATAGTCAATAGGGTGTTGAACCTTTGCAGATCGGCACCATCAGGTGGATTTCATCTCAGGCAGAAAAGGAGAAGAGAAGGCAAAATAACTTATGTTTATACTGTGGAGCAATTAGACATTTTGTGAAGATCTGCCAGAATAAACCCAAGTTGTCGCAGAAGGAAAACTTGTGGCGCCATCAGTAGGAGGAGTTGGATTAATGAGTGCAGACATGGACACGACTCCAAAGAACCACCAGTTGGCTAACACCTTGCAATCTTCTTCTCCTCGCCTTGTTCTACCAATTAAACTAAAATTTAAACACATTTTTCTATTAGAAATATCTGTAATGATGGTTTTCGGAGCCACCAGAAATTGTTGTGACTTAAATTTTGCAAAACTTATTGGATTGAGCGCCATAAGAAAACTCAAAGACTGTAGCAGTTCGGGCACGAGACAGAACAAATCTTTCTACCGAACCTATAGTGAGCCACACAGAGCAAGTGGAGTTAATCTCCCTAGAAGGCCACCAAGAGGTCATCCAATTCAACTTGATCAACATTTTCAATTCCAAATCCTATGCAGCTACCATGGTTGACCGAATACAATCCAACCATAGATTGGAGTGCAAGGACCATAGTTATGAACACTGAATTCTTCAAGGAAATAGTTTTGGTATATGTGTATTACATCAAGAACCTAGCGCCTCAGCCTTATTAGGTGTTGGGGTTTCAGTTTGTGAGAAATTCCCAATGGGTACATGATTTGTTGGGCGCATTTAACAAAGTGGAAGCTGAAAAACTCCCCCCACATTGATCTTATGACTACAAAATAGAACTGGAGCCAGGCTCAAACCTACCATGTAGCAGGATCTATGCGTTAACAGAAAAGGAAAACCAACATTTGAAGGATTAAGTCCAGAAGTATCAAGCCAATTGATTCGTCAGGTAATCTCAGCCTTATTAGGTGTTGGGGTTTCAGTTTGTGAGAAATTCCCCATGAGTACAAAGATTTTTTGGGCGTATTTAATGAAGTGAAAGCTGAAAAACTCCCCCCACATTGGTCTTATGACTACAAAATAGAAATGGAGCCAGGCTCAAACCTACCATGTAGCAGGATCTATGCGTTAACAGAAAAGGAAAACCAACATTTGAAGGATTAAGTCCAGAGTATCTAGCCAGTGGATTCATCAGGTAATCTCAGCCTTATTAGGTGTTGGGGTTTCGGTTTGTAAGAAATCCCCCATTAGTACAAAGATTTTTTGGACGCATTTAATGAAGTGAAAGCTGAAAAACTCCCCCCACATTGGTCTTATGACTACAAAATAGAAATGGAGCCAGCCTCAAACCTACCATGTGGCAGGATCTATGCGTTAACAGAAAAGGAAAACCAACATTTGAAGGATTAAGTCCAGAGTATCTAGCCAGTGGATTCATCAGGTAATCTCAGCCTTATTAGGTGTTGGGGTTTCAGTTTGTGAGAATTCCCCATGAGTACAAAGATTTTTTGGACGCATTTAATGAAGTGAAAGCTGAAAAACTCCCCCCACATTGGTCTTATGACTACAAAATAGAAATGGAGCCAGCCTCAAACCTACCATGTGGCAGGATCTATGTGTTAACAGAAAAGGAAAACCAACATTTGACGGATTATGTCCAGAAGTATCTAGCCAATGGATTCATCAGGTAATCTCAGTCTCCAGTCTCTTCGCCACTCTTCTGTGTGCCAAAGAAAGAAGAAGATTTAAGAACATGCATAGATTATCGAGCTATCAACTGACTAACTGTGAAGAATCATTATCCTTCACCTCTCATCTCTGTGCTATTAGATCAGGTGAATGAAGCACAGATTTACACCAAACTTGATTTGTGGGGTGCATACCACCTGATAAGATTAGGAGAAGGAAACAAATAGAAAATGTCCTTCAGGACAAAGTACCATCATTCTGAATGTCTGGTCATCCCGTATCGACTTTGCAATGCCCCCGCAGCCTTTCAGCATTTTATCAACAATGTTTTGAATGAATTCATCAATAAATGTGACATAGCCTACATAAATGACATCTTGCTTTACTCCGCTACTGAAAAACAACAAGAGCAAGTGAAGAGAGTGCTTCAAAAACTCAGGGAGAATAGAAAAAGGCACCTTGAAATGTCCAAACTGTGGAATTCTTGGGATTTGTATTTTCCCCTGCAGGAGTAATTATAGATGAGCAGAAGATAAAAGCAGTTATAGAAGGCTTTATTGATTTTGCAAATTTCTACCGCAGATTTATTCAGGAGATTTTTCAGAAAATAATTCCTCTCACACGTTTGCTGAAAAAAAAAATTCTTTTCAAATAGTGCAAAGAGGCAGACTAAGCTTTTAAATCTCTGAAGAAGAATTTTTCCACCGCACCAATAATGCTTCAGGCTTATCCTTTTGAGCCATTATATGTAGAGACAGATGCATCCAATTGGGCAATCAGAGGAGTTTTGTCTCAGAGGCAGAAGGAGACTGGGCAGTTACTTCTGATAGCTTACCAATTAGGAAACGGACTCCAGCTGAGGTGAACTATAACATCACTGAGAACAAATTTCTTGCAATAGAAGACACTTTCAAGGAATGGAAACACTATCTTATGGGAGTAAGACATACGATCACAGTATTCAGTATTGGTGATGGCAAGATGGCCGCCTAGTGAGACGCCTCGGCTGGGAGCTCCCGGTCAGGGATTGTCGTTTTGGCTTAAATCCCCCTTTTTCCCCATAGTTCTGCCTGTATCTTGACTGCGGACATCCAAACGACATGTGCCAATGCCCTGTGGAGCCACTTGGTTCAGCTATAGAGGAGTCTGACCCGGGTTTCTTCCGTGGCCGTCTACTACCCAGCCGGACTTCGGGGCATGGCATTCCTCGTCCCGCTGCTGCTGTTTCATCCCTCTACTGCCTCCTTCGGAACGACTCGCCGCAAATTGCTGTGAATTTGACCTACCTTGGCGCCGCTCTGCTTTTATCGGAAAACCATGGATGGCGGGGGAATGATTGGAGACATGATTCCTCTCTTCCTGAACATCCCCCTGCCCTCCGAGCCGGGAGTAGCTGTCTGCCCCGATGCCGGATCACCTGCAGCGATAACCTGAAATCGAGGGTGAGTGTGACAGCGCTGTTGGTCTGGGGGACCCGAATCTCCTGCCTGCAATTCTACCAATCTAAGAACGGCTCACTCTCCCAGCCCCCGCTGCTGCCTCGCTGCCGCTACTTCCACCATACTGGCCGTCTGCTCGGGTGTGTGCCTTCCAGGTGGGGGGTGCGGGAGCTACATCCTGTGGACTCTTCAACATCTATGCCCCCGCGGTCCAGAGCCTCTGCACGCTTTTTTTTCAGCCTTCCATCCATCTTTGGTTTCGTGGCTGCGTGTCGCCTCTGACTCTACTCACTTAAATCTTGTACTCTGGTTCGTCCTTATGGAATTTTGAGTTTTGGACATCCGTCATTTTGTTGTTGGACTCCGTTGATACCCACGACTCAGAGCCGCCATCTTGCCTGACCCCAGTCCTTTCCCCCTTCCCTCCAGTCTCCCCCTGACGATCCTCTATAGTTTTTCTCCTCCTTTCTGGTCTGCCTTAACTCCATCCATCCTCTGGTTCCCTCCTCTCTCCTCACCCTCTCTCACAACACTACTCTTGTCCCCCTCTACCTTTTTCCACTCACTCTATTCTGATTGTGCAGCTAATTGTTTAATTTATCGTACACATAACTCGGTACTTGTTCTTTTGATACCCTGACACTTGTGACTTATGTACATCCCTCCAATTCTTTGTGGAGATGGTCTCAGTCGATTCCCTTGAACCGGACCCGCCATATTGTATGACCCCTGACCCTCCCTTCCTCCCTCCCTCCTGACTCCTTCTGATGACCCTCAAACATTGTTTTCTTTTTTGCTGGACGCCCTTACCCCCTCAGGTGCCTGTCTCCCCTCTCAGCTATTCCCAGACTCCTATTCTTGTCCCCCTTTTCCTTCTCTGCCTGCTATTACTTGTCATTTCTTTGTAAATTGCTGTGAACATTTTTTAAATTATTGTACCTTGTAATCTTGCTATGTTGGTTCCTTATGTAAAGCACTCAATAAATACCAAAAAAAAGACAAAAATATTCACAGAGCATGGGAACTAGAATTCTTTGGAATTAGCAAGAACCTTAACTCCACAGCAACTTCGGTGGTTCGTAGATTTTCCTAACTATGATTTTATTATCACACACAGACCAGGAAGTAAAAATGGAAAGGCTGATGCATTATCACAACTTGACACTGAAAATCAGAAGAATTAAAAAAACAATTCCAGAGTCAAAGATTATAGGAGCCACCCTCAATGGAACTTTTGAAGAACAAGTAAACCAGTCAACGAACGGAAACGAGATGCAAGAGTGGGCTGGTCAAGATCCCAAAAAAGAAATTTGTGATCAATTACCGTACCAGGCTGGAACATTATATCAACCCAGTAAAGAATTACAAGAAAAGGCTCTATAGGAATGTCATGATAGCCCCTTTGCAGGCCACAAAGGAATCCTTTAAACTGAAGACCTAGTGAAAAGGAAATGTTGGTGCCACAAAGGAGTAAGGTCATTTATCAGTCTGTAAATACCTGCGAGTCATGTGATTGGGTAAAATCTGAATGACAAGCTCCCAAAGGTCTGTTGCAACCTTTACCCACTGCACCTTATCCCTGGCATACTCCTCACATTATACCTTATAGTGGACTTACAGTCTAGCCAAGGGTATAATACAATTCTAGTATGTGTACATGCCTTTACTAAAATGGTCCACTTCATTGCATTAAATGGAGTCCTAACCACTAAGCAGCTAGCACAACACTTCAGCCAACATATAGTACTAATACATGGTGTTCCTACAGTCCTCATATCTTATCATGGTCCTCAGTTTTTGTCCCATTTCTGGAAGGCCTTCACTAGTGTGTTAAATATTGAAACTAGATTCTCTACTTGTTATCATCAAGAAACATACAGGCTGACAAAGAGTTCAAACTAAGATCTAGAGCAGTATCTAAGATTGTATTTAATAGAGCAGGAAGGAGATTGGCCTGAATATCTGTGGACTGCAGAGTTTGCACATAATAATGTGAAAAATATATCCACCGGAAATTCACCTTTCTATTTGAACTACAGTAGGCATTCAAATTCTCTGGTGGATTTCAAAGATATAGCTGTCCCAACAGTGAAAGAGAGACTAACACTTAACACTAGGGCACCAATCAACAGTAAAGGAAAAAATAACCAAGTTTTAAGATTAGAGACAAGGTATGGCTCAGCTCCAGAAATCTTAGACTCAAGAGAAATCAAAAATTCCAACCTCGTTTTGTTGGGCCATATACCATTTAAAATCATTTTTTTTCAGTTTAATAAATTTTTATTGAGCATTTTAAAGACAATAACAGTACACATGTTATGAATTTACGTAAAACAGGCAAATAATACGTATAAATAAGAAATACATAACATATGCACTAAAAACTAAATTAGATTGATAAGAAGGATATAGAGGAAAGAGAAAGAAGAAGATAGGTAAAGAAGCAGAAAGAGAACAAGAAAGAAAGAAGATATAGAAGAAAAGGAAAAGAAAGGGAAGGGGAAGAATAATAAAAGAAAAGCAAAGGAGAAGTATATGTGGGAATAGATAGAAAGCATTCAAGAAGGAGAATTAGAAGAAAGATAGGATGTGAAAGGGAGCCAAAGAAGATCAGATTTAATTTTTAAGGGAGTAGAAGTAGAGGCAGCAATAGAAAGCCTATGTTCATCGCATACAAAATTCCACCAAGTATGAACAGAAATCTTAGAATTATCTTTCCAACACGATAGAATGACTTTGAATGCAATAGAGATGAACAGGTCTAACAATCTGGCAGAAGAAGATAAAATATCAACATCATCAGATAACGAGCCTAGAAAAACATTCTGGAATGATAACGGAGCGGAACAAGAGAATATGCGCATACAAGTCTTCCAAACCTCCTTCCAAAATGAAAGAACAAGAGGACAAGCATATAATAAGTGTTTAAGTATTCCAGGCTCTTTAGAACATGACCAACACAATGTAGATGAAGTTAGGGAAAACCTATGAACAGTAACAGGTGTAATTATGACTCTATGATAAATAAAAAACAAAGATTGAGTAATTCGAGCAGAAATAGATGTTTTAAACATTTTAGACCAGATACGATCCCACAACAAAACAGGGAAAGAGGTATCAAATTCACATTCCCATGCAATCTCAACAGACGATTTGGGACGATCACCAACAATCGAAGTCAAAATTGAATAAACATGAGCAGCTTTGGGTTGATGGCTGGAGAATAAAGGATATAAAGGGGAGGAAGGGCTAAAAGAAGGAAATGTAGCTGGAGGAGAAAGGGAGGATAAATGAGATAGAATAGCAGATGTTATAATATTATATCCATTAAAAGAGGAAGAGGGCAAGTCAAATACGGTTTGCAATTGCAAAAAGGGAATGAGAGAGCCATCAACAAAAAACTGATGAACAAATACAACATTCTTTTCCTTCCAGTGTTTGAAATAAAATGTTTTACCTTTGTAACGAAGGAATTTGTTATACCATACAACCAATGCTAAAACACATTGCAATGGGGAAAGTTGAGAGGAAAACACATTGGATAACACAGTTTGGGAATATTTAAGAATCGGAAATTTAGTAAAAAAAGAACAATTTGACATAAAAACAGTATGCTGAAAGGAAAAATCTTTCAAAAGAGACCATTTAAAATCATAAAACCAGTGATGTTTTGTTTGAAACTACCCACATATGTTAAGCTACATCCAGTATTCCATGTCTCTTTACTAGAAGAGTACCACAGAACCTAAGAACTTAACCATTGCAACTAGAAGGAGGTTTAGAATTTAAAGTGAAAATAATTCTGGAATCAAAGAAGGTAAAAGATCAGGTATATTACCTGATACACGGGAAGGTCTACTGACCACAGGAGAGATCCTAGAAGTTACATACCTATGTACATGCTCCTCTCGGTTAACAAAAGCCTTTCATCAAACATTTCCAACAAAGCAACGAGTGGAAGAACCGTCCTTGCGAAGGGGTACTGTCAGGATCCCAAGAAGAATCCCTAAGGTCAGCACACAAACAGTCAGTGTCATCTCTGGTAACAAAATATTTCAGCTAAAAGAAAGAATCAAGGCAAATAGTTGGAGGATAAATGGTTCCTGAGAAACATCAAGATGACTGCTAAAGCAGCCTTTCCAGCTATGCTCTAGTTGATTATTCCTGCTGTTCTGAATAGAATGTGAAGCGCACGCTGACTCAGAAACAGCGCACTTCACTGAGGCAAACCACCTGTATGCAGCATGTGTCATAGTTCTCCATCCTGAAAGTATAGTCAGGGTACTTGGCTGTCTTTTTATGTTCGTTGCTGGCTCAGAGCATTTTCTTTATAGGACGTTACGAGAGGTTGTGCAAAACAATAGTGCCCCATTAAGAAGGCAGTGTTTAATGCACAAAGAGACGAGTAGAGTCTCAGTCTATGAGTCAGTCTGTAAGAGCATTGTCTCTTCTCAGCATCAACTATTTACCAGAACAATTTAAATGGAAATAACTGTTAAACAGAGCGGACTTTAACCCAAGTTAAAAGAGTAAGAATAGGTCAATCGAGACTTAACAGAAATAATGAACTGTGAATGTAATTATATCATCAATAAGTGAAAAGACAAATAAGACAAGAGTTTAAAAATGCATTAAAAGAGAAGTTAAAGCCTTAGCCGCAAGGGGTATGTCATTTTTCAGAGATTAATAGGGTTGTTACAACTGCAAATTATAATGATTTAAGCATAGATTTTAGAAGTGTAATAGATCTTATGTGTTTTTTTTTACAGTTTCATGAGTCTTCGCAATAGAGAAATACAGCACATACTGATAGAACAGGAATGCAGACTCAAACACAGTCATAGCAGAACCGCGAAGAACAGAAAAAGCAGTTTCTTCCTTATCTCCACACCCCCTTCCCCCCTTCAGAGCAATCCTGTCTTCCAGTTTATTTCAGCGGACGGGCGGGGTTCTGAGAGGGGCATTGGGACCAAACATCTTTCTGAGAATGTGCAAGTAGTAGGTAAGAACTTGAGTTCTCTGACAGGGCGAGACTTCCTTGATCAAGCCTAATTAGGCATTTACCCACTGTTGTTGGGGGGGGAGGGGGCAGTTGTGCCCCACAGGGGGTTCATCGCAACACTTGGTAACTGTAAGTCATAATCATTTTTGTTATTTCAGTTTCCTGAGATTCTTACCTGATTTTTTATCTGTTTTATTTTTCTTGTGCCCCTGCTGAGGTCCAATTTGGGCAACATATGCTTCAGGAGAAAGGAGGTGGGTGGGTTAAGGGAATGGTTTGTTGTTTTTACTCATGTTTTGTTTAGGTTATGTCTACTGAAGTGTTTTCTCACACCTGTGTTGCACTTCACGAGTGGCTCACTGCTGTCCCCTTTCCACTGATGCCCCACCCATGCTCCCAGCCATGTTGCGGCTTGCTACTGCCCAACAATTCGACTAGCTACTGACATGCTTTTCTTTAACCAGTTGGCTGCTAGTGGTTTTCCCCTCGTGCTGGAAAGTAAGATTTATCATTGTTCATGACACGGTCAGCTCGTCATAAGCACAGCTCCACTGTGCCTCATGACGAGCTGAGCTCGTCATGAGTAGGGAAGGGGTTAAACCAATGTCCCAGAATGTGAATGGCCTCCTTGACTGCATCAAACACACTGCCGTGCTGCGCTTTGTCAAATTCTTTCAGCTTGCATTTCTCATGCTGCAACAGACTCACTTACTGGGTACCCAATGTACCTTCCTCTGGTGATACGGTTACCGCAGGGTGTTCCAAGCAGGGTTTGCTCAAGTTCCCGAGGGGTGGCCATTTTTTTACAGAGGGAACTCCCCCTGGCAGTCACTAAATGGAAGGGGCCCCTTGGACAGACCAGCAGCCCTAACAAGGGTCACCAGGAATACAGGCTCAACAATAGATTTTACATTAGCAGACCCTGATCTATTTCCTTACATCAAAGATTTCCATATCCTGGAACGGGTTGAAAGGGACCCCTATCCCCAGATCTTCACATTATCTATCAATCCAAAAGAGTCGGAGCAGGCGCATCCTCTAGCATTGAACACTCAACTCTTTAACTTACAATGGTTAAACTGGAATGAAGACAACATCTCCAATCTAATGGAGACATGTCGCTCATTGCTCTCACCGTCAGTAGAAACTCAAGATACAGTAAAGGCCTGGGAGTCCTTCGGAGTCACCATCAACAAAAAATACCAAAACAAGCGCAGAGGACACAAAATAACAAGATACGGAGGAGGGAAGTGGTACACGCCAAAAATGCATTCAATAAAAACGCGGCTGAATACATACCTAAGGTCATTTTGAAAAAAGGACCCCCAATTATCACAACAAACTCTCACATTAATAGGAAATTTAAAAAAGGAGCTAAAACATGAAACCAAGGCAGCCAAGCAAAAGTACCGTATTTTCCGGCGTATAAGACGACTTTTTAACCCCTTAAAATGTTCTGGAAAGTCGTGGGTCATCTTATACGCCGGGTACCAAATTTGACGGTATGTTTTCATGCGTTTTTATATAGCGCAGACTTCACCCGAAGGTGTCAGACCGCTTCTCAATAGGAAATGGTGCAGCTTAACTTTAACAGAAGACCGATGCTGTTTTTTTCTGTGGCAAGAGACAGGATTTTCAGTTGCCACATGGTGATGTCCACCTGTGCATGAGCATTCGCAAACTTGTGCCAGGTACATAATATGAGGCCATGTTGTTTGCAGAAGTTCTGGACGAATAATGCAAGTCTCTGGAAGCCTTATTATTGGTCCTCAATAGCATTAAGTATTCTGGGGAACTATGTGCTACTAGCTTGTTTCCTTTTTCACTGATGTAATAAAGTTCAATCGACAGTATGTAAGAAGAGCATGTGACTCATTTACCTGTCCGCACAATGTGTGTACAATGAAATATGACAGATTAGAACTAAACCTTGTACCTAATGCCAGTGGCAACACACATCTGAATTTAAGCTTATATACACATCCTGCGTTGGGCTGCGCTGGAAGTGGGGGTAGTCTTATACGGCGAGTATAGCACGAAAGCTACATTGTATCAACAAAAGTAGGGGGTCGTCTTATACGCCGGGTCGTCTTATACGCCGGAAAATACGGTACAAGGAAAACCTCGAGACCACCATACTCCATGCCAGCAAGCTGTGAAATTCCAAACAGTTCTGGGTAAAAATAAACCTTATGCTTAACGGTAAACAGCGGCAGTTCAACTCAGACATGACAGATCAAATCTGGAGTGCTCACATCGACGCAACATACAATACCACACTGGACAAGCGCATAGACAACACATCTGATATCCCAACAGAGCTCAATCCGACTCCCAGTTCGAGAACAACCCCAGAAGCTGGGAATCCCAGCAAGCAAAAGATTCACCGCATACCCTCAGTCTGGTACTGGTGGAAGCTTCAGCCCTGGACCCAATAAAGTCATTCCAAATCAAAGAAAGCAGTAAGCCAGCCATTCTGGAGCATAAAGGAGAAACAGAGCAGACAACTCCAAAGCAGGTTCTGAGGACTATAAATCACCAGAGAGCGGACGGGGCTCCGGGAACAAATGGCCTACCCAACGCTCTATTTAGGCAAGACCCTACGTTTTGGTCTAGCCTCTTATCCCCCTTGTTCTGTAACAGCTTAAGGACTGGGAATATTCCTGACTCCTGGAGGGGCAGCATCCTTCAACCGATTCATAAATCAGGGACAGGTTCAGACCCTAACAACTACAGGTTAATAGCCCTAATAGACGTTGAGGCAAAGATCTACGCATCCAACTTATTGGCAGATGTGGAGACTTGGGTCAGAAGCAAAAACTTGATCCCAATGACACAAACAGGATTCCGGGCCGGCATGGGCACCCTAGGAAACTTATCAGCACTAACTCTCTTAGCTTAGAAAGCAATTGACAACTCTAACATCCTATATACATGCTTTCTAGACCCAAACTGCTTTTGATAAAGTGCCAGGATCTAAACTATGGGTTAAAATGAAAGCTTGGGGCACCCCTCCCAACTTATTGGGAGCAATCATCAACTTATATTCGCATACCTGGGTCCAAATAAAAAAAGGGGATGGTCGGCGCCTAACAAAGAAATTTCCAACAATAAATGGGCTCAAGCAAGGATGTGTGCTGGCCCCTAGCCTATTTAACATCTATACCGCCGACCTAGAGAGCAACCTACTCACAATCCAGGGTGACCCACCGAAATTGGGACAAACACCCATAGCGAGTCTGTAATATGCGGATGATATTGTGCTTCTCTCTCAAACTCCACTTGGTTTACAATGGTTGATCTCACAACTTGTGCTGTACATCTCAAATGCACAATTAACAATAAACCTCAAAAAATCTAATGTCCTATGCTTCTCCTGCACTCGTAAAAAACTACCAAAATTTGTTTGGAGGATAAATTCTTGTACTCTAACCCAGGTGGATAAATACAAATATTTTGGCATCCTACTAGATCGCCAATTAAACTACAAACATCATTTAGACCTTGGGAATACAAAATCAAAACAACTTCAATTTGCTTTCAAAACTATACAAAAAAAAACTAAGCAGAAGTTCAGCCGGTCACTTGCAGAAGGTTGTAGCAGCAACATTTCTGCCTTCATTCATATATGGCTCGGAAATGATGGCCACCAAGGACTCTAAAACAATAAACCTTGCCCAATCAAGATTGTTTAAAAAATAAATCTCAATTCCGCAACATATTTCCCAAGCAGAAATACACCTGGAATACAGATTAACAAAGCAGAAACTGCCAGACAAAGGGGTCCTGGACAAATATTACTGGTGCATGAGGGATGCTGAAGATAACACGCTTGCCCATCTCTGTTGGGAAGAGGTCAAAAAACAGGCTAGGCAGACCAATTCCATATGCAAGTCTCTTAGGCAAGCGCTTCTAAAGCTAAATCTGGAAGAAGCTTGGCATTCACCAATGTCATATCTGCTTTTAAACAAACCACCAACAAAGCCGTCAAACAAGCATCGTTGCAAATAGACAAAGCATTAGTGGCTGGCAAAAGTCATGCTTGGATCGTGATACCAACATGTAAACGACTGAAACAACAATCCTATTTACAAGAATGTTTCAGGGATCACTATGAGAGGAAACAAATCTTATTGAGGTTGGGGTGGTTTCCGAGCAAAGACCTTACGCCAAAATGGTTACGGACCTGGCCAACTCTGGATTATCGCCTCTGTGACAAGGGAGTAGAGTTGTTATTGCATCTCTTATGTATCTGCCCGGCCTTCCAAAATCTAAGGAAGATCCTCCTGAGGCCATTCCTAAGAGAAACACAAGTCAGGACCTGCAGGGCGGCTGTGATAAAATGCCTCAGCGGGTCTTCGATACAACTTTCCTGCAAAACGATAACATTCCTGACATTTGCTGCTCAAGAGCTTGAAAAAAGGCAGCAGCAAAGGAGGAACTGGGACATATGGACACCTTGCAGCCAGACCCAGATCCTCTTTCATTCTCTTTACAGCCACTCTCCTCCCCCTCCTCTTTATCATTTTAAGACACTGAAAGCATTTTATTTGAGACAAGAGGGAACAGTTACAACTAATCAAACATAAGCCCTTATGCGTGCAGCACCCCCTGTTATAACAGTCATTTGCTGGTCCCAACCTTTTAATGAGAGGGCCATTGCCTTATACAAGTGCTACCCCTGTTTCTTTTTATTTTTGTATAGTTAAAAGCGCGCTCCCTGTTTTTACTTATCATGTATATCTGTGCAAAGTCACCCAGGACAGGTGGGTATGTTTTATGCTGTTTTACGCTGATTCAATATGTTGATGTTTATCACATGGTGGTAAGTTCCACCCTTTTACGATTTTAACAAATAAAATAAAAGTATTTATGATACCTGCTACCTGATGATACACTGGCAGTCACTAACACACACATAGACCCTCCGTCCATGGTGGAGACTTTAGCGCAATGCTCAACCTGGAACGGGATGCACTGTACCTTCCACCCAGGGGTGCATCTCCAGCACACACCAAATTACGGCCTTGATGGATGCGCTGGGATTCTATGAAGTTTGGAGAGTCTAGCACCCCCACAAGCTGGTTAAAGCTCACACTTTGGTGGCACACAAAATGGAGTCCCAGACGATCTCTTCTTACTACCAGCCAAGGATGCATGCCAGATGACCTGCGTGACCATCCTACCCAGGGGCATCTTAGACCACACTCCTCTTAGCATGACGATTTGCTCTGTTGTACAGACCTAGAGACTCATATTGCATTTCATTGCCCAGTATCTTATTGACCCCCACTTTGAGACTTACATAGAACCCGAGATTCACTCCGGTGGACTCGGCGGGTACCATCTGGAAGGCTGGCAAGGCAGTGATTAGGGGTCTGGTGAAGGGTTTGGCTGCAAGAGTTTGAAGGAGAAGTTAATGCAGATCACTGCCCTAGAGACCCAGATCCACACTGTGGAACATCGGGCCCCTTGAACCCCTCGCCTCTGACCATGCACAGTGGCTTTCGCTGGCCAGAGGCCAACTACGTCAGCTCGCCCTGGGGTAAGCCTGTCAATGCTGGCGGGCAAGAACAAGAATATATACTGACATGCGGACAAATTGTGGAAACTCCTTTATTGTCTCGCCACCAAATGATACGATTTCAAGAATAGTACCCCAAATGGTGGACACGAACAGCCCCTGTCTGTTACACACTCCTGATATCCTAGAGGTCTTCACCAGCTTTTACCAAGACCTGTACGCCTGCAGACCGGTCCCACCTGAGAGACAGAGCATCCTCTATTGTGCGACATCCTGCTATGTAATCCCCTCTTCCTTGGCCCATGAGTTAGACCAACCTATTACCAGGAATAAAACTGATTCCGCCTAGTCTGACCTATCTTCAAGCAAAACGTCCAGCATGATAGCTTCCATATCGATTATTACCAGAAGTTCCGCACTGAACTGACCCCATTCCTGCTCAAGCTTTACAATGAGGTGGCTGAGCGGGGAACCTTTCCACCTGGGCTAGATCTGGCCACCATAGTGGTCATTCATAAGCCAGACCATCCTCCTAAAAAATCAAACTCTTTGCCAAAATCCTAGCCAACCGGTTGCAATCAGCTCTTCCCTATTTAATTCATCATGATATGTGTGGATCCATGCCTGGACATAATACAGGACACTGCATCAGAAGGGTCCAGGTGGTGTTCTCTAAGATAAACAACTCTCACCCCCCAGCGGCACTGCTCTTCATAGATTTTGAGAAGGCATTTGATACAGTGGATTGGTCCTTCCTCAGGACTAATTTTGAATGTGCTGGGTTAGGGAGGAACATGAGGCACCTTATTGGCGCCCTTTACCACCAATCCTTTGCATAGGTCCGGGTCAATGGTTCACTTTCCAACTGCTTCCCTATGCACAGGGGCATGCACCAGGGCTGCCCTCAGTTCCCCTTATTATTTGCCCTCCGAATTGACCCTCTGTCACTGCTCATTCGCTGTGATTCTCAACTTAGCGGATGGTCTTAGGATGGAAGGTCAGAGGAAAGGATCGCTCTCTACATGGATGATGTCCTACGTTCTTAGCTGATCCACAGAACTCAGGCCCCATTATCTTTAACTCCTCGCATTATTTGGAAAGGCCTCTGGTCTCCGCGTGAACCAATCAAAGTCTATATTGTTCCCGGTCTAGAGTAATGACAGTTTCTGTGCCTGGCAATCTGACATCCCGATGAGATGTTTCTCCATTCAATAACTAGGGAGTCACATGTCCCTGATCCTGAAACTCACAAGACACCTTAATCTGACCTCCTTGGCATCCAAGATGAAACGTGACATTCAGAAATGGACACAGCTTCCCCTAGCCGTGATGGGCCTTATAGCCCTCTTTAATGTGATGATCCTCTCTTACTTTCTGAACATATTACAGCATTTGTCACTCCTGATTTCCCCATGCTGGCTCCAAGCACTTAACTCCACCCTCCTAGACCTTCTCTGGTCTGGCAGCCGATCACAAATTGCATTCTTCAAAGGCAGGTAAGCTCCATATGATGGTGGACTAGGAATGATGGACCTTCACTGCTATTACCGGGCCTCACAACTGATTGTCATTAATGGCTGGCTCCATGGCGCATGGGACAGCCCAACCTATCAGGGGGAACTCTTCCCCTCTTGGGGCCTGATCATGTCATTGATATCTTGTACGGTGCTCCAATACCCCGTGAACCTCCCCGATATCACTCTTGTGGTTTTCCAATGCTAGAGATATTCCATCCAGTTTCCGGGAGGATCTGACAACTGACTGGGATGACCTCCTTCTGGAGGGGGAGACTGCTCCATCACACAGTGAGTTGGATGGATTCCACCGATGGCACTCCATAGGCATCACAGTTCTTGGAGATGTTTGGGTGGGAAATCATATCTTTACCTTTTGAGACCTACAAGACTGCTACCACCTCATCAGACGCAATTCAACAAATACCTACAATGATGCCACACCTTTGCTGCCAACATCTCCTTAGATACTGACATCCCAGAATTTAGCCCCCTCGAGACAAGACAACCATTGAGAATATTGGAAATGGCGCCATATCTCAAATCTACTGACCACGCATTGGTAATGCCCCACACAGTTTTGATACACTCCAGCACCTCTGGGAAGGCTGGGTCGACAAGCTCGATGAGGCGGGCTGTAGGGAGGCCAGGTTGGCCCCACATGTGCTGGCTATTTCCATGTGCCTTTGTCTGATCCAACAAAACTACCTTCATACGACATACCTCACCCCTATACGTCTACAATGCCCCAGTAGAATCCCTCAACCTGCCTGTTTTTGATTATCTGCACTGCCGGCTGACTGTTACTACATGGTCTTAGGGTGCCCGGTCCTCTCATATTACTGGCAGCAGATACAATGCAAACTCTCGGAGTTACAGGGGCAAGCACTTGAACTCACCTCTCTGGTGGCTCTACTGGGCATGGTTGATGAGCTTGGTGGCCCCCGGGCAGACCGTACAATTATAGGTATTGTCTCATTGGTTGCTAAGAGAGACATTGCCTGAAGGTGGAACTCCTCAATCGCCCCATCAGTGGCAAAATGGAAGGCAGGGATAGACTGGTGCGTCCAATTGGAAAAGCTCATATATGCTGCACGAGATTGCCAGCAAAAAAAACACAACAAGATATGGGAGAGGTGGGGAGCTTACCATGGTTTGGGGATGTAATTTCTCATGCTTAAATTTGTAACTTGATGGTGCTGTTCAGATATAAATATGCTTTTCATGGTGGATTCCAAAAACGCAATAAAATTTGTTATGAATTATGTTAAAGTGCCACTGGATATGTGCATAATTTCAGGGTGTTCATTGGTAGGGATTCTTCAGTTGACCACCTTGGTTTCCCTTCCACTTTAGGAGTCAGTGAAAAAAGTGTGTGGGAACTTGCCAGATGACTTTTTAATAAAGATCACCATTTATACGAGGACAGTTTCTACAGATGTGTGCAATTATTTAAGAAATTGTTCAAGGTGGACACTGTGGAATGTGGCACAATCCACTCTAGCCATGAAGGTTACCCAAAAGAGCTTGTGTGTAAAAACCTCAAAGGGGATATAGCAGAGCCTAGACAAAGGCGAACTTCTTGCTTTGAAATTTTCAGATAGAATTCCCTTTCTCTCTGTTCATTTGTTGACAAAAAATTGCTCAATAAAATTTGCCTAAAATTTTCAGATAGAAGGACTGCAGCACTGTGGGCCAGAAGTAGCTGACGGGTGAGCCAAACCCTCCTACCCGGCCGGAAACTAACAGCAGTCAAGTCTCGACCGAAGCATGCGAGGAGGGGCTGCTGACGACAGGAGGCATACGGGCAGATTTCAAAGGTGGCGAGAGCGAAAAAAGGGAGGCGCAGGAGACGAAGGCGAGGTGTGCGAAGGATGAGGAAGAAGACGAGCAAAGCAGGAAGACTTGGGAGGGAGAAGACACCCCGGGTTCCTATGCTACGGTCCTGGATACGGGTTGTGGCTTCAGGTGAGTACCACTCAGGGGATCCATTTGAATGGGGTGGTGGGGAGGCACGGGGAGTTAGAGCACGCAGGTGTATTTCCACCCGAGCACCGATACAATCCCTCACGGTTCCCTACCCTCCCACTACGTGAACCTTGGTGACGGTAGCACCGAGAGAACAAGGGTAAACCAAAGCCTGGTTTTAACCCCAACCTTTTTTTCCTTTTCTTTTCCCGCACCAACGTCCAAGAGAGAGCGAGAAACCCTGAAGCACGGAAAACAGCACGACCCTGAGGAGCCGAAGAGGACTCCTGAGAAGAGAAAAAGGAAGAGACTGTCTACCCCTAGTTTTTGTTTTGGGTACCTTATTCAGAAAACTGAGCACTGACACTATTGAGTGGTCTACTATCCCCACAGATAATGGCAAGACTCAGAACATAATAAAAACAAGTGTATCACACTACAGTGTCCTGAGGTCCCTCTTATCTCCTGAGCACCCCGCTCCCTACAGCATCCTTCATCGATTACATTGTTTTTTTTTTTTGTTTTTTTTTTGGAAAACCTTTATTTGACATTTCAACCAAGTACAAACACGGGCCTACAACCCCCAGGGCCGGCCGCTAAGCAGTTGCAACTTAATAAAACAATCAAAACCCAGACTCAGCATCCCGGGGAGCAGACTCGCCACGTCCACAATACGTACTGGTTGTGAAACATACCAAGTTGGTAACAGGATAAAAAGGTTCCATTTTATAATATAAGATAGAAGGATCAGGTGCCATACAATATCTCAAGTTGCGAAAAAAGGGGGGGCCGAAATAGCAATATGTCCACAGTTAAATCATCTTCGTGTAAGTCAGCGGCGTGAAAACATACTATTCAGGATAAGCGAACGTACAAATATAGTTCGTGCCAGCTGAATGTCCGCCCAGTAGCACTGAAACATCGCGAGAATTGAGGCACATATGAAACAGCAGAGATGGCCATAAAAATGAACCCATTACACTGACCCTGAAAAGAAGAAAAGAAAAGGCCAAAGAAAGATAAGAAGAAAAAAGGCCATAGAAATAAAACGAAAAACAAAACACCCATCCCCCAACCCCCCACCCTGCACCCCTGCAGATGACTACGGCCTACCCCTTTAGCAGCGTGCCTGTCGACCAAGAACTGAAACCCGAAATATAGAAAGACCCAGAGAAAGACAGAAAGAAATTAAACCCCACCCAAAGAGGGGAAATGGAGGAGGGCTATCTTCTACGTGCTCCCGGTCTCTCCCCCCCGCCCTAACAGAGGGGTCCCCCCGAAACTGTCACATCTGAATAGTCCAAACTGAGAAAACGTCCCGGGGGGCCCCACCAACCCTGCCCCGGACTCCGTTAAGCTAATGAAGCAGTCCCGTTACCGATAAAACCACAATGAACAACCCAAACAACAGTCTCAGCCTTGGCCCCGTTGATCGAATTCGCCGAGTACCTCAGACGAATAAAGCCCCATCATCAAAATGTCAAAAGATATACAGAAGTGGTCGGAACATAGTTCAGTAGATGGAAAGAGAACAGTAGATCCCAAAGTAAGCAGCTGGTACCAACGATGTCCCTCTCCGTCTCCGAAGCCAGGCATTATCCCATCCGCCATCTTGATAGACCGACTAGAGAGGGGGTTCGACACAATCCAAAACAGTTCACAGTACCAATTAAAAGGTTCCAGGATAGGGACAGCAGTTGAATGTTCCGACAGCTGCAAAACCGGGAATTCCAAAAAATTAGTTAAATCACCAATCACAGCCCATTCGAGTAGAACCACTTCTGTAGGGGCAGGCACAGCTTCCAGCACCGGGTCTAAGTGCGCCACTGGGGCGTCGATCAAAAGGCAAGCTGGCTGCCGGGTCTCGGGCATCGAGTCAGGATCCGGTCTCAGTCCTTTAAGTCCATCTGCCGCCGACAACAGGCCACAGGTCTGAGCTGTCACAGTCACCTGAAGTGCCTCTAGGGCCTCCAGCACCTCCCGCAATGACGGGCTACTTTGGGCCTGCTCCGCCCGGTTCCATATTTCCTCAGGCATAATGATCCCCACGGAGAGGCGCCTTCTCTGGGGTAAGATCAGCCGGAGCAGGACTGAGCCGTGAGGGACCAACCGTCAGCAGGCATTAGTGCGCGATGAGACCCCAACCCAAGGTGCACCGGCGACGCAAGTGCCGGGCCTCCGGGTCAGGGACCCCCGCAACACAGCACCGTGCGTCACTCTTCTCCTCACCTCCTACACAACACCAGGCTGCAGACGGTAGCAAAACAATCCAAAAATGTCGAAAGATCCAGAGACTGGACCCTGCCGCCCTCAACAGTCTGCTGTTGTTCAACTCAGACCTGGCTAAGCCAGCACTCGAGACCCCGGCTTCCAGACTGGGTTAGGCCTCAAATCGGTCCTCGACGTTACTCCGCTCCACAATGTCAGAAAAACCCCGGGATCACACCATCGGAGTGTGGATTAGTTCACACACACGGATCCGGGGCAGGAAATCAGGATAAGTGACAGGATCTTGGAGCGTAAGACGGAGGTCAGCGGAGCCGGGAGACTATGCGGCCATCTTGCTTGCTGTGGTAGCTCCTCCCCCCGATCACATTGTTTTTAAAGATTGTTCTCCACATTCCAAGATGAGTTTTGTACAGTTTCAGCAGTCTGTAAGTTAGCCTTGTTGCAGTTAAGCAGGCAAGTGTTCCTAGAGTCAGAGTGGTGGAAGAAGTGGCTAAAATGAAAGATTGACACTTTCCTGAATACATTCCTCCAACACCCAAAAAACGCTTTTCTTGTCGAAGATGTAGAGTCTGTGTCCGAAGAGGAGCACGAAAGGAAAGTCATATGTACTGCCCCAAGTGTCCGTCTAATCCTGGCATGTGTGTGCCCACATGTTTTAAATTGTACCATACACAACTCAAGTATTGGGAGCATCCACGATAGAAAAAGGGAACTGACTGTGGTCTGTATTGCTATATATGTTCTGTTTAGATACCTGGTTGGCAGTAACTTAATTTGCTTAGTTACACCTGTTGATTAATCAGTCAGTAGGTATTTCACCTTCTTCCAATAGGTTTGTTCTTTCTATTTGAAAAGAAAAGTGGTTAGTTACTTCTATGTTTGATACATATGTTAGGGCTATTAACTTTTAACTTTCAAAGGCCATTATTTGTGACATATTCTACACTTAATGCAGATGTTTGAAGGTATTGCCAAATGCTTTGAATTAAATGATAAAAGCCTTTTATGGTTGTATGTGGGTAGATTTTGAGAATGGTTTATATCACAAAATCTATAATTATTTCTTGAGAGTAGTAGTTGTTAGTAAGCATTTTAATTTTGTGTAGTAATTCATAGTATGTTGCACTTGTTATTATTCTGATATTTCCCATGCATGGTGTGTATTCATGTACAATTTAAAGGTGCCATCCAGTATCCATGCTGTACACTGGCTTAGTAAGTGTAAATTGTTTTTGTTGCAATATTGCTATGATGTGTGATCTTTAGGTCATTATATGGACAGAGTGGATGTATTTTGGGTCCTGATAATTTATAAATAACGCCAACTTGGCAAACATTTAAAGAGCACTGGCAGGAACTGCCGTCACAACGGTTCCTATTCATGCATTTTGCTGTTTGATGCACCAAAGACAATGCCCCCCCGCCCCCACCATGGAAGTCATCTCCCATGGAGAGGGGGGACATTTTTTGTTTTTTACTGTGAGTCACCGCCAGGGTTGGTCTGGTTGTGACGGACAGTACGAAAAAAGAGCTACAGGTCCGTCCATCCTCACTGGGATGAGTGGACACATAGCCAATTCTCTGACGACCCTTACTTCGTCGGAGAAGATTGGCTATGTCATCGCCGTAGCCAAACTTAAGGTCCGCCTGCATCTAAATCAGGCAGGTGGACTACTATGTTGATGGGGAGGGAACTCTTTTGTAAATCAGGCCCTGGGTCTATTAAGAATCTCATGTCTCTAAGCCCCATTTTTTTTGAAAATACAAGATACAAACAGTGGTCAAACCCAATGTAAACTCCAGGATTTTACAACTGGTTAGAAGGGGTATTCGCACTAATATCGCCAGAGGTCACACGAGATGGCCGGATCAGCCACTGTCAGTCAGAGAGCGTGGCTAGAAGCCTAGCAGCCCGAGGGTGCTTGTTTGCCTAGAGCACAGTTGTGTCACCAGCAAAGCTCTGAAAATGGACATCTGCATTAGTTGTCAACAGGTGCAATCATGCTTAAGAAACTCATGAGGCAAGTTCAGTATTTAATACTATGACTAAAAATATAGTCTAGTGCTTAGAAATATCTAGACGGTGCTAGGATGCTAGAAACATTCTAAACATGTTAGAGATGTTCATTTTGATCCCATTGCTTATGTCATACATAATTGATTTTATAATACATTGGATTCTGCAATCCATCTATAAAAACCTGTCTCTAATTTCTTTATTATTTGTGACTTATGACACACTCAGATGCCGATTAAAATGAAATTATGTCAGAACTCAACTGTAATAACTTAATACATTTGAGTTCTGACGTCACGGAGCCTGCTGCCCGAAGCTTAGGGGAAAGACAGGTAAGGTCGTGGAACATAATTAAAGCAGGTGTTTAAAGAAGAAAACCAAATGCTACCCAGAAAGAAGATATTTATGGTGACATGTTTATTTTTTGCATTCTTTGGGTGATAATCAATATGTTAGAAACTTTCTGCATGTTTTTACTGTGCTTTTAAAAAAACTAACTTCTATTGAACTGCTTCTAATATATGTTTGTGGTTTAATTCTTTTTTATTGATTTATAGCAAAAAAACAATAGCCACCACCTACATCCGTTGGACGGTGGGGGGTAATATCACAGTAGGGAGTAATAGAAAGGGATAGGTCAGGAAGTATTTAAGAAAGTAAGGAGAGAAGGAAGTAGATAGAGAACCTCGACAGCTATTTGAGGTGATAGGTCAAGAGATCTGAGAGCGACACACCTACGCTCTATACCCATCCCAGCAGGATGCGTCATGCAGTCGCTTGAAGTGCTCTAGTGAGTTGGAGAAAGTGCAGGTATTTGGGCAGGTGAGTTCATCAAATATATTCGCCAGAAATTATATAGTGGAGCCCCATGTTTTATCGAAGCGGGTAGTGTGCGTGAAATGCTTACCATTAGTTACTCCATGCCCACTACTTCCCACAACTTATACAGCCAGTCCAGTCTAGTAGGGACCCCTTCAGACCCCCAACCCTTCAGTCCCCCACCTGCTTGGCAGCTCCCCGAGCGAGGTTGATAGCCCTCCTACAGCATGATTTGAGGGGGTAGGTTAAAGCTTTCGGTAGCATCAATAGTGTGCAGCTCAGGAGCTCTCCGTTACAGGTGGCATTTATGTCGGATAATATAGTCTCCCAGAAGTGTTGCATTTTCAGACAGTGCCACAGCACGTGTGCAAGGGTGCCCTCCTGGCTGCAGCCGCACCCGCATTGTGTGTCCCCTCCAGGCTTCCAAGGAGCCATCCTAGCCGGCGTATAGTACCAATAGTGCACTATTTTAAGAAACATTTCCTTCCCGTGGTACTGCAAGAGGAGTCACTGGCCCTGTGTACAACATCCTGCCACTCCTTAGGGAAAAACTTGTGCTCACACTCTGTCTCCCACCTGTGCTGCACGTGGGATTTGGAATGTTGCGCATGTTTAAGAAGGAGGGATTATATGGCCAAGAGTAGGCGTGTGAACCACTTATGAAATTTCGTTAACTGGAGGCCTGCATCTGGACGCATGACCCAGTGCTGCAAGACAAGGTATTGCCAGTAGGACTCTAGGGAGGCCATAGCCAGAGTAAAGCTGAGTGAAATCCATTATCCTATCAGCGTCAAAGAGATCTCCAAGCCTCTTGCAGTTGGCTTCCTGCCATTTGATGTAGCCATTGCCCTTCTGGGCTGGTGGGAAATCTGAATGGTGTTCAAAAAAACGTATCCTTTGGATCAGATTGTGTTCGCTACACAACATCCACCTCGCACGTAGCATTCAAGCCTAGATTACCCCCTCTACTCTCATTCATCCATACGCCAGAATATTGAACCTTATATAGCCAACATAGAACCAGACCAGATAATCCAATGAGAAAATACAAATAGATTTATTCTTAAAAAAGAAAGACACAATTATAATTCATGCCCTAGCTAATATTCATGATTCATCACATAATGCATAAACAAATCTAATCTAATGTGGTTACGCAAAACATTTAAACAATAACAGTTAAAAAGGAGAGTCACTGACATAGACAAATACAGTATGTCATTTACAAATACACATCCATGATGTAACAATATGAAAGGGGTGGAACTTTGTGCTTCACAAAATTATACTCTTTAGCCACCGCCTTAGTTCGCAGATTGTGTAGAGAACTAAGCGTCGACGCATTGCGTTTCGATGGATTACCTTATGCCTCCATCTTTTTCAAGACCAAGATACAGACTCTCTTATGATTAAAACCTTGCACATAGTCAATTAAAAACATATTGCTGATAAGGAACGTCACTTTTAATATTTTAGGCGCAAGGCCTCCTTTGGTTGCTGCAGTGTACTTTATAATGTATGTTCCACTCTATAATGTTCCTTTAGATTTAATCAATGCTTCCCAATGTGCTCAATGAGCAGATCATGATCCAATAAAATCAGTGTAGTTCTTTCCGTGATGAGGTCGTCCTATGACAATAGACTCTGGGCTCCTTCAAGATTAGACCCGTAGTGGCAGATTTACTACTATCTGCGCTTCCAATTCTGTCCTTCAGAAAGTCCCTTTTTGCAATTGGGATTTAAAAAGATGCAAGCTCCTACGCGGTATCGGTAACCCAGCTAAAGCCGAATAACCTATAAAGGGAACCATCTTGTCCGCATCCCCTCAAGCATAGCGCATCGCTCTGGCTACCTATTTTCGCCAAGAGGATGCCAGAGAGGTAGGTTCTATGGAGTATTTTTAATTGTATGAGGCAGAAGCAGTGGTTCATAGCTGATTCACTGGGGGACATTAAAGCAGTCTGCCAGTCTTCATCGTCCAGTTCCCCTAAGTCTGTTTGCCAGCGGTTTCGTAGAGCTTGAAAGGTGTCGGGTAAGTTATTGCAAAGTTTGCGGCAAGTGCAAGAGATGGCTTTAGTCAGAAGTGGTTCGGTAAATAGTCGGTCCGCTAAAGGGGAGGCGTCTGGTAGGGAAGGGAGGTCGAGATATTGGTAAGAGTGGCGTGTCAATTTGTAGGTACCAGAAGATCTTTCCTTGTGCGAGTGTGTGTTTGGTTTGTAGTTCTTTACATGTGAGAATTTTCCCTTTAGCAATCAGGTCCCCCAAATTCTGATAGTATCCCATTTGTCAAATCCTTAATGAAAGCAGAGGGATCCTAATCGTTGCAAGGACCACAGTGACGTTGCCTTGGTGAACTTATCCGCCCAAGCGTTTGTTGGCCTTTTGCCAAACCGCCACCGTATGTGACATTGGTCCTAAGTATCGGCTATTTCGGACTTTGCTGTAGAGAGCTCCCATATATCCTTCTCGGCCTGTTTGGTATTTCTCTAAATGAAAGGCTGGGTTTGTTGGGGATCCATGGATCCAGTGGTTAAGGGATACCAGTTGGGAGGCCCAATAGTAGAGGCGGAGATCCGAAAGGGCTATTCCTACGTCATACCTTCCCTTGGTGAGTTTCTGAAGGGCGATACTTGGAGCTTTCCCGTCCCATAATAAGGTACAGAGTTCTCCTTCTATGGTGGTGAAATAACTATCTGCTATAGAGAATGGGCAGTTCTAGAGGACATATAAGAATCGGGGAAGTGCAAGCATTTTAAATAGAGCTGCTCTGCCAAGAAGGGACAGGGGCAGCAACCTCCAGTGTCGGACGCCATCCTGTAGCCGCTTTAGGGGGCCTAGGAGATTGAATTCATAGAACAGTTTGGGGTCGGGTGTGATGAAGATGCCAAAGTATTTAAAACCTGCCACGGCTCACTGGATTGCGTATCCGTGAGGTAGACGAGGCGGAGGGCCATGGAGCACGTATAATACTGATTTGGACCTGTAGATAGAGTAGCCTGCATATTTGCCAAAGTTGGTGAAGATATTAAATAAACTGTTAAGGGAGGTTCGGGGGATAACAGATATATAAGGATGTCATCTGCACATAGTGATATTTTGTCTTCTATATTCTCACTCCATTTTAGTCCCCTTATTGAAACATCCCGTCTTATCCAGTGGACTAACGTTTCTTAGGTAACTGCAAACAATAAGGGGGACAAGGGACAGACTTGTCTGGTGCCTCTTTGCAAGGCAAATGTGCGGGAGGTGTGATTGTTCACCCTGACCTGTCCTGGTAAGTCTTTGTATAGTAGTGCCACCCGTCGACTTAAATTGGGGCCAAAGCCCAGCCGAGCCAGTACCTCGAAAAGATAGGGCCACTCTATCGAGTCAAAAGCCATAGTGGCGTCTAATGACAATATGAGCGCATCTTCACGCAGATAGGGTTGCCTACCCAGGACATTTTGGACCCGTCGAATACTGAGGGCGGTATTTCGACATGGTACGAATACTGATTGGTCTTCATGGATCAGAGATGGGAGCACAGCTATTAGTCGGGATGCAAGAAGTTTGGCCAGCACTTTGGCTTCTGAGCTAATGAATGAAATAGGCCTAAATGAGCCACAGTGTGTTAGCTGGTTTACCTGGTTTACGGATGACCACTATATTCGCTAATCTTTGATCTAAAGGAAGGACTCCTCTCTCCCTACTCTCATCATACATGTTTTTAAGGTGTGGAGCTACCTTAAGAGCCATCCCTTTGAGGAACTCAATGGGGATCCCATTGGGTCCCATCACTTTTCCAGAATTTATAGCAAAGATAGCTTTGCAAACCTCTTCTACAGTAATATCGGCGTCCAAGGCATCCCTATCTACATCTGATAATGTTGACAAAACCATTTCTTCTAAGAGCGATTTCTGGGACCCATCACAACTCCTGATCTCGTTTTCCCAGCCAGGCTAGCATTTTTCCAGCCCGTTCGACTACTTCATAGAACCTGTGTCGAGTTTAAAGTAGCCTGATTTGGGCTTTTTCTCTTGCTAGCTCTTTGTACTCCAATTGTTTATTCTGTAGTTTGTGGGCTGTGGCTTCAGTGGGAGAGGTATTGTGCTCTGTCTCCAGAAGAAGCAAGTCGCTCTCTAAACAGGTTAGTTGTTCGCTATGGTTCCAGAGGTATCCTATTATTAAACCTAGAGAGCGACCCTTGATTACCGCCTTATAAGCCTCCCATATGGTATTTGCTGAGTCTACAGAGCCTAGATTTTCAGTAAAGTAGTGATCTGTACGTTCGGCTAGGTCTTCTTTAATGTCTGGAATAGTGAGTAGCCATGGATTGATAATTATGGGATCGCGGGCCAGGCGTCGATGAAAGGTGTGTACAACCCTGAGGGGAGAATGGTCGGAGATACCCCTAGAGAGTCCCTGAGGATGTTGGAAGTTCCCTATGTCTGGGAGGAAGGTGACAAAATAGTCAATGCGGGACATGCTGTTATGTGCATTAGAATAGTGCGTGAAGTGAGTTCCATCTGGGTTCAACGTGCGCCATAAGTCTGTAAGTCCCATAGCTTGGGCAAAGTCCACTAGGGAAGTGTGGCGTCCGGGAGAGGTTCTTTGAGGGTTTCTGTCAATTGTATCGTCCATAGTCATGTTAAAGTCTCCACCTATAACGAGCGTGGGCCACAAGCCTGTATGCCCATCTGTGGAGTGCTTTGCAGCTATTACCCACTAGGTGTGTTTCCTCTGGAGATACCAATACACACGCCGCCTTGAGGAATTCCTCCTGCTTGTCATTTGGACCGTATATAGATGCAAGTCTATTGTTGTATTTCTATCTAGGACCCTAATTCGATATTCCCGATTTATGCCCTTATGTGGTTATAACAAATAATATC
Source organism: Lissotriton vulgaris (assembly GCF_964263255.1). Lineage (NCBI taxonomy): Eukaryota > Metazoa > Chordata > Amphibia > Caudata > Salamandridae > Lissotriton > Lissotriton vulgaris. The sequence continues at coordinate 1,404,232,371 of NC_141694.1, forward strand.
CTTATAAAGGCATAGGAATCATATCCATATTTAGTAATAGCCCATGCAGTCCAAAACACGGCAAAGCTACTTCCATAGACTCCTAGAAAGCACAACGCGTTCTTTAAACAAACTAAGCCTCCAGCAGCTCGGGTATTCCCCCTGCTTTTGTTTTGATTTGCACAAGAACTTCTGGAGTCCAGAAAGAACTGTTAGTTCTTAGTGACGTCTTATGTCCAACCTTACGTCAAACCCGGCACCTTTCAGGTATAAATATACCAACGTTGCCTTAAGCAAACACACGGTGGTGTGGAGCAGAGCGGCTATCTACTTATCCGAAGCCCAGCTGATGCGAGAGCCGAAGGAAGCCGCCCCTCCCTTTTCACGCGCTGGAGAAGCTGCCTTTTCTCACGCCGAGAAATCCAGCTCCGGTGTTCCCAAGTCACCCTTGCGGGTTGCTGGGAGATCGAGTCCTGAGAAACGAGATACAAGACCTCCTTCATTCTATAACCAAGGTACAGAGCTGATTAAAACCTTAGAAAGAATTCTTGATTCCAATTCTTGGCAAAAACCTAACTTAACTTACAACTGCAACTTACCTACTCCTTCCCACGTATTAGGCTTAGGTCAGGTACACCGGGGTAGGCGTATCTTAGAAGCACCAGTTGAGTTCGTTAGTCAATGTTTTTATGTATGTTTATATTTTATCCATTTTAAAGTATCATATGGCTAAGAAACAATATCAATGCTTTTACAGTATTATTTCATAATACTACTTTTACTGTACGCACTTTACTTTATAATAAGTATTGCAATTGTGGCAATTCATTTCTCTTGCATGAGAAAGAAGACTGCTCAATAAAATAACACCTTTTATTGAAAACGCCTGTCTCTCTCTTTCTCTGCACTCTGGTGAAATTAAGCATGCACGATTGACTGAGTGAAACAGTTGTCTATTGTTTTCACACGACTCTAGAGATATACTCTTTATTCTGAGGGAGCAAAGTTGTCATGTTTATGCGGTTATCAGAAACTAATCCCTTCTTGTCTAAATCAGGACGGTTAACCCTTTCCTGAACATTCGAGAAAGTTTCTAGTGACCTCTGAGCTAGCTGGCAAAAAACTAATTAAGTCTAACATAGTCAGTAGAGACCTAGATGACCTCAGTCCTACGTCTACACTCCTGTTTATGTTATTCCAATACGCATAGCCTATTGGGAATATAGGAACTACACTACATGGCGCCCAACGTTTGGTAAGGTGATAATCTAACGCAAGACACTAGAGTAACTCAGTCGAGCTTTTCACACAGACCCCTTTTTCCCGTAAAAACTCCAATAGACGTCTGGAGTGGGTGAAAGGTTAATATCCGCCGAAACTTAATAGGATGAGAATCCTATGTATTAGTTTTTGGTATAGTCAACGTTGAAGGATATAGTGTTCCAAAATATTGTGCACCTAATCTTTGCTTCCTTGAAACTTGCTCTGCAACAAAAACATTCTTTAGTCAATAAAATGACGGAAAGTGAAGAAGAAAGAGATAGAGAAGTATTAGCAACTCAACTCTTAATGGAAGACACAAGTCTCCAGCAAGATGACTCGAATGCTATAATCATTCCGCTCAATATAAGAAAAACTATAACTCTTAAACTTATAAAAAATGGACTATCACCAAAAGGTGGTACGGTAAAATTCATGATAGAAGCAGCATGTGTGGCAATCCGCCAGAAATTAAAGGAGACAGATATAACAGACCAACCATTTGAACTTGCCAGAATCATAGAAAAATACTATGAAGAACTAGGAAGAGATAGTTTGGGTGAGAAACCAATAAAACCCCAACTAACTGATAATCCTGAAAAAATATTTATTAAAAATAATCTAAACACTCCAAAAAAGAGTTGGGATGGTAATAAACAATCCACTCCCTAGGAAAAACGATTTCAGTCCAGAGGAAGGTCTCCTCAACGGAGAGAAAGATCTCCTGGCCGAGGAGGCAAGTCTCCCCAAAGGGAACTCTCTGAAAAAGATATAATCTTAGAGATAGGGATAAATTAAGGAAACCTGACAGATATCAAGATATTGATACACGTCCCTCTCGATCTTTTCAGACTTCCTCACAGAAATCGGAAAGAAGAGGACGGTAAGAACGCAAGGAAGAGCACGTCAAGTCCAAAGACAAAGAACCTGGTCATCAGAGTAAAAAAATCACAATTTCCCAGAAAGAAGGTAGCAAGTATTAAAATTAAACATGCTGAGGATTCTGAGGACAGTACTGAAAAACGGAGAGTGGGCCCAGACAATGCTAGACAGCGCAGCAGAAGTGACCATAGCTCGCAAGATCCTGATGAATCTTCTGGAGACAGTGGACACAAATGAATACATACAGGTGGAAACTGCAGACACGCGAGTTAGCGTGCCCCATAAATTATATGAAATAACATTACGTATAGAGGGAGATAAAACTAGGAAAATAAAAGGTCTCTTTTGGGAGAATCTATCTAAAGGCTATGACATCCTGTTAGCTGAAAAAGACTGGCCACCAGAGTTTGTCAGGGAGTGCCCACATGGCGAAGAAATGATTATGCCTGCCTTCTCAAATCATATCCCAATTTATAAAAAATACACATTTGCAAGAAAATGGGCGGTGGCCCAAGCCCCTGCCTTATATAAAAAATCATGTAGGATGGGATGAGGACTCTCCTCCCCACAAAATCCAGTTAAAAAATCAACCCACTGCACAAAGGCAGTACCCAGTTAAACAAGAAGCTAAAAAGCAAGTCAGGGAGATCTTAGATCAACTTGAATATCAAGGGGTGATTGAAACATTCACCTCACAAATGAACAATCCTTTGTTTCCTGTCTCCAAGCCAGACGATTCATATCGTCTAGTTTTGGACTACAAACATTTAAACTCCTGCTGCAAAACTTTTTCAGTACAAAACTCACACAGTGCAGCACTAATGAACAACATCGTGCGCAAAAAATATAAAACGACATTAGATATCTCTAATGGATTCTTCTGTCAAAACATTGCACCTGAAAGCATGTATTTGACCGTTTTCTCAATAATGGGGTCGCAAAAACAATTTTGTCGACTCCCACAGGGATTCATGAATAGCCAAGGATTATTCTCAGCAAGGGTAACAGAATTACTACAAATGTATGATGATGAGGCATTATCCTATGTCGATGACATCTATCTTACAGACGATGACCTGGAGACTCACTTAAAAAGAGTGAACACCATAATACTTGGGTTCGCATCAGAGGGTTACAAATTCTTGACTTTAAAAAGTCAAGAATTGCCCATCTAACAGTCCTATTTTTAGGATATGAATTATCAAGTGAAGGCAAAAGCCTGGCAGACAACTTCTTAGAGAAGTGTGCAGCACTCCAAGCACCAAAAACGCTGAAAAATTTACAATCAATACTAGGCTTCCTGAATTTCGATAGAACATACATTCTAAATTATGCAGAGAGGGTTAACCCTCTCTATGAATTAATAAAACCTGATTTCAAACCAATAAATTGGACTCAGAAACACACAGAAATTTTAAGATCATTACAAACAGACATGTTAGCTAAAACAAAATTGCAAACTCGCGAAAACGTACGCAACCTTGTAATCTGAGTCATCCCAGGAAGATGCGGATTCACTTACCTGACCTCTAATGAAGGGGAAACAGTACTAATAGCTTACAAATCACACTTGTACACACAAGCAGAAATAAAATTCAGTTCAACTGAAAAAAATCTAATAGCGGTTCAAACTACTGTAGCAAAAGAAAGAGCCCTAGCCCAAGGCAAAAGAATATCTGTTTTTTCAGCAGAATCAGCCCTTGAGGCATTAACAAGTCCACGCAATCTGAATGCAGTGGCATTCGATCCAAAATGGATACAATGGGAAACTTCTCTTGCTACAAAAGACGTGAATACTACTTGGACCCGAAAATGAAAAAACTAAACGATGTAGAATACGAACAAGAATATCCTCTGCCAATCGAAATTCTGCCTCTCGAACAATATACCTGTGTGATCTATATGGACAGATTTGCACACCATTACGACGTAGAGAAAAAATCCTACAATGCAACGTGCGTGATTGTTAAAGGTCGCTGGCGCTCTGGTAAATTCAGACCGATGATTACCAAAACTGAATCACTCAGAAACTGTTCAGCTCAGAGAGCTAAAATAAGATCTTTAAAGATGGCGCTTGAAAATGCCGATCGTGAATTCCCCACACCGATAGTGTGCGATTCGCATTACAGCGTCAAGTCATACAATAGTGACATGCAGACATGGAGCAAAAACGGTTACAAAGATGACACAGGTGCCACAATAAAGCATAAAACGCTTTGGGAACAAGTAGTTATTTTGCAGAAAGAACTACGAAAGACTCACATGATATATACACTGAGTCATCAGCGTGATGGTATTCAGTTGCAGGGAAATCATTGGCTAACAGAGCCACAGCAGGAGCGGTTCAACCGGCTTCCGTTGCCACAAAAAAGCGTTCTAAAAAACACATAGATGGAGAAACCATGCCGGTGGTAAAAGCGTCATTAAAAGGCGATTATGCAGCATTACCTCTCAACTATCCATTCAGTAATACATACATAATTGATGCAAACTCCGTTCCTTTTACTCAAATCCCTGGAGTGGGGGATAGAGTAATTCCAAACACGAACCGGAGAGTTTTCTTGATTGAAGACGCACACATGGGATTGGGTCTGAGGCACCAAGAGATCCTGAAATCTCTGATAGAATTACAATCACAATACTGGTGGCTGGGGATGAGAGTAGAAATTTACAATTTTGCAATGAATTGTGAGAACTTCTACAGAGATCGCAGTTGTGAACCAGACCAGGCACCAGCCCAGACACCACTATTAGAGAGCATCAGGCTATCTATGCGCAGACGTCCGACCAGACAAATGCGGTCCCATAATTATTAAGACTTGATTCACTAAAGATGTGGCCCCAGCGCTCGGCTGACGCCAGAACTGTTATAAAAGATTTGCGAGTCTTTATCGGCACATACGCAATTGGCATGCTACATTCTGACCAGGGTCCTGCATTTAGCTGTCGAGCTTACAAAGAGGCCATGAGAAGCATGGGCATTGCATTGCGGTACTCTTCTCTCTTCCATCCTGAGGGAAATGCGGTAGTGGAAAGAAAAAAACATGACATAAAGCAATCTATAACAGCGAGGGTATTAGGTTCGGGTGATGGGTAGGTCAAACATCTAATAAGTGTCCAAAGTAGTCTTAATAACATGCCAAGAAATTCTCTAGGAGGTATCAGTCCATATGAACTTTTGTTTGGTACTAGAATGACTATCCAGGATTTGGATCGTCAAACTTCAGTGGTAGAAGTAAAAACTTTTGATATCAAAGATCGTTTGGCTGTTTTACAGGACTTGAATGAATCAAGAAAGAGTCTAAGTAACATAAAGTTTAAGCCAACAACCATTGAAGAACCACCTATCCCAGCAAGACCTGTCTGGACTCCAAAGATTGGGGATCTGGTCAGAGAAAAAATTGTGGTGAAGAAGGAATTTGGCCCTTCTTACAGAAAAGCAGTACCTGTCTTAGCTGTCAGCGGAACAAGATCAGTAGTACTACCGCCACTTGCTGGTAAAAAAGAAAACAGAATTGTTTCCATCGACCTGGTGAAACCACAATCATGTGGCCGATAATAAGTAGTAGGCCCAGTGGACTCCCAAAAAAATGGCAGAAGACCAAACTTTGCTACAATCCAAGAGGTTCAAACTGAGAGACTAATCACATTTGATAAACCTGCAGTGAATAAAAAAGGACTATGCAACAAAGCCATGGAACTTGTGCCTCTTGAAACCCAAATTGCAACAGTTCAAGAAACACCAATCTACAACGATGTAGCCTCAGACTATACAAATGTAACAAAAAAAATGCAAAGATCAATGGAAATCTGGAAGCAATCCCACCAATTGACAGAACTGCATCTGGCTATTTTATCAACTTTGATGACTTTTCCGATGATCCAAGTGAACATGGAGACAAGCCAGCAACAAAAACTTTCAAAGAAAAAATAACCGAGCTTTTTCACCAACTAAAAGAAACATATCTGATTTCCCCATGGATTGAATTTTGGACTGTGTTAGGTGTACTTTTCCTCCTGCTTTGGCTCATCATGGTTTTATGCTTGGGTAAATTCATTGATGGAAAATATAGTACAATGGACACAGCAAGTCAGAACATCAACTTGGTCCTGAAACCACACAGATCCTCTCACATCGAAAAAGAGAACTATCACCAGTGAACATCACAGCCAATCCAATACCTGGTGGTATAGCATGGGACAGAACTAACTATGAAATCTATGGCCCGATTGAGCTCTTGAAGTATCCACACCAGTTTAAAGTTTCCTTAAGCGACTTTGTGATACCAAGTTCTTTCTCTGATGATTGGGACTTTGAAAATATTAATAATATGATATCAGATTTAGTAATGTCAGCTAAGTTCACAGAACATGATTATTTACAGGGTGCATCAAATTATGGAGAATTATACTGTTACAATCACTATGGTCATCACTATTTGCATAAATCTGCTCAACCTAGAAATGTTGTTACTTATAATCAATGGGAACATTGTCCAACTCCACCAAAAGGAAGTTCGAAGATATTTTATGAGAAATTTCCATACTTCCCAGGGTTTAACAACAGTGATCCAGAAACGTTTTATTTTAAAATGTTAAATAAGACAGGAATGAAAACAATGTTGACTAATACTAAATTGATTTATTCTGAAAAATTTTATGACGAAATGTCAACATTTGGTTTTGAATTTTGGAAAAACAACATTGAAACAAAAACCATCTGGGGAACAAAAGACTGGCAGGTACAAGGTCTAGAATCATTATTTAGAGCCTGCATGATCCCAGAACAAATAATATTCCTGAATGATACCATTCAACAAGCTACTTGTCTTGGTTTAGCTAAGATAAAAGACTTAAATAAACCGTCTATTCCGAAGCCCATACCTGATAACAATAGTACTATGGATGTGGAAATAGACGTATCCCATATTTTTCACCAAAACAGAACAAATCCTGAATGGAAAAAATGGTTGATCTGGCCCACAGACACAAATAAATGTCAAGATAGATTCCTGAACAAAGGACAGGGGTTCAAACTGACCAGGCCAGACCCAAGATACTCCCAGTGACAACATCCAGGGATAGTTACAACATACAGTGTAGGGAAATTATGCCTTGAGCGGCTACAGAAATCCACACTGGCTGAAATTAAGCAACACTTGGCTTTACTTAAAGAAGGTGCTGATTTCATAATGGGACCTCGCAAACAGCGTCAAAAACGTTTCATAGCGGCCGGTATATACGCTGCATACAATGAAGCTTGGAAAGTAATGCAAATTGAAACAGCAGAAAAAATACGAGAAATTGATTGTATAAATTTGGAAAAATCACTTTCTGTAGTGGACAATGGGTTAACGACTCTGTCCTCCAGAATATATTCACTGGACAGCATTGTATCATCTGGCTATTGATATAACAGAGCAAGACTTGCTAATGTTACAACATGGTAGGTCTCAATTGCGTTCTATTGTACAGCTAAGCTGGACGTTGCAAAACCTACGTTCAGGCTCTGTGCCATGGCGTCTAATCAACATAACGTCATTATTTTCTATCTTTAACCTTACTAATAAACAAATCAGTTTGGCACAAAAAGGAGCAGACTATACGATTCTGAGCATTAAAAAACTTGAGAGATTACCATTGACAATGTCAGAGAGACCTGTCATTGAATGGATAATACACGCAACAATTACAATTCCGATAACAACTTTCCAGTTCAAATATTGCCAAGAATATATACCAGCAGGCCAGTATGAAAGGTTGGGTAAAGGATACATCAAATCTACCTGGGATTTACCTTACACACACAAATGTTATAGTGAAGGGAAAAAGGAGGTATTCCTTAGTGGTAATAATTGTAAAAAATCACTAAGCGGTACACTTCTGTGTCACGGTATTAACTTGCATGGGGCTTGTGAAGGTTCTTCAAACAACCTTTCATGTCATCTTCAGGGTACCCCTACTACACAGATAGAGCCATTTTTCAAACAACTTTCCAACGGTAGTTACATTTTAATAAGTGATCACAGCTGCTGTGGCATGGTGCCAGGGAAGGCCTATCTCGTAACTGTGACGTCCAGGGTCATTTGCTGTATGCAAGTATTGTATCCAAACAGCAATCCAGACATGGAGGCGGCAATATGGCCTTATGTGAATATCTCTTCTATTCAAATTGATACTTTAAGCAGAATGAAGTCTATTCTTTTACAGACTACAGAGCCATTGACCTCGTCCAAAGAAATGTATGATCTCCAAGTTGCAAGGACAGCAGTAGAGATACATACCCTTTTATCCACAAACTGCCCCGTGCATTTCGTAGAAATGTTAAGTCAAATTTTAAACATGTCTGATACCAGTGGCTTCGCACATGAATTTAAGACAATTTTTTCGGGACTGTTAACACCATTTGAAACAGTTCTTGGCATCTTCCCGAATTTTGTCCATTCTGTCTTTGGCGGCCTATTGCTCTACAAATCGACATACAAATACAAAATACAAATACCTTTAATTTTGGGACTCGTAGCAGGAATTTTATTTTTGTTCCTTCTGCTCCGATAATGCAAGCCAAGCCACAGACAAGACTCCAGCAACGATGGAATAAACGATCCTAGCAATACGCTACCGAGACAAAATCACTAAGGTCCTCAGATTAGCCCAGCTAAGAGATCTGAGTACAACTTGGTTTCTTTCATTCAGACCAATCTGGCAGGATTGCATCTTACCTGTGCTTCGATGTCTGCTATGCGGAGAAGAATGCGTGTTGGACATCTGTCTTACACTACCATCAGCAGTACCAATAGACATCGATACTTTGCTTTGTCCAGTAACGACTCATGCAACATGTTGTCCCCAGCGGCTACCGATTCTGATGACGGCATTCATTGAGACTTCACCATTACGAGTAGGTGGCGGTGAAGTACGGGAGGAAAGCAGCACCAAACAGGTACAACCTTCTGTGAGCATTGCTGATCCAAACATTGATGATAGCAATCACGCTCACAACTGCACAGTAACAGCATTTTCAAACTTGGTCGAACTTTCACCTGATGTTGTAGACCAATTTTTTACAAACCTGTCGGATATGATGTTTTCCCCTGAACAACGAGAATAATTTGTAAGAAAAAAAAACGACAAGCACACAGCGTTGAACTCTGAATTCAGCCTTCAGTTCTGTTTGGAACATTTGGAACTATTTCTTCCCCTGAAAGCGAAATTATTTTTCTTTCACATCAAAAAAATTTACCATTTTTTTCGGCACATGGTACTCTGCTTAAAGTAGAACTATTCTTAGAGAACAGAGCTTCTATTTTTAGAGACATTAGAGACACTATTTTACCTCAGCCTCTAGCACTTGTACAGTATCGTACAAATATGTGATGAAATGGTCTCAACCTTCTTTTCTGTATACAGAGCCATTTCATGTGTAATTTTCGTAAATTCATTCGGCTGATATATATATGCATTTAACTGAATGATAACCATGCTTGAAAAACGGACAGTACCAATACTCATTTTCGTGTATAAACCATACGCCATTTCAAAAGCAATTTATGTTTTTTGGGGTGGGTTGGAAAACACACATGCATCGTATGTTTAATATTGCTTATTATTTTTAGTAATGATGGACATTAATACGTGGAGTGGGTGTTGTATTTCTATCTAGGACTCTAATTCGATATTCCCGATTCATGCCCTTATGTGGTTATAACAAATAATATCCTTATAAAGGCATAGGAATCATATCCATATTTAGTAATAGCCCATGCAGTCCAAAACACGGCAAGGCTACTCCCATAGACTCCTAGAAAGCACAACGCGTTCTTTAAAAAACCAAGCCTCCAGCAGCCCGGGAATTCCCCCTGCTTTTGTTTTGATTTGCACAAGAACTCCTGGAGTCCAGAAAGAACTGTTAGGTCTTAGTGACGTCTTATGTCCAACCTTACGTCAAACTCGGCACCTTTCAGGTATAAATATACCAATGTTGCCTTATGCAAACACACGGTGGTGTGGAGAAGAGCGGCTATCTACTTATCCGAAGCCCAGCTGATGCGAGAGCCGAAGGAAGCCGCCCCTCCCTTTTGACGCGCTGGAGAAGCTGCCTTTTCTCACGCCGAGAAATCCAGCTACGGTGTTCCCAAGTCACCCTCGCGGGTTGCTGGGAGATCGAGTCCTGAGAAACGAGATACAAGACCTCCTTCATTCTATAACCAAGGTACAGAGCTGATTAAAACCTTAGAAAGAATTCTTGATTCCAATTCTTGGCAAAAACCTAACTTAACTTAAAACTGCAACTTACTTACTCCTTCCCACGTATTAGGCTAAGGTCAGTTACACCGGGGTAGGTGTATCTTAGAAGCACTAGTTGAGTTCGTTAGTCAATGTTTTTATGTATGTATATATTTTATCCATTTTAAAGTATCATATGGCTAAGAAACCATATCAATGCTTTTACAGTAATATTTCATAATAATACTTTTACTGTACGCACTTTACTTTATAATAAGTATTGCAATTGTGGCAATTCATTTCTCTTGCATGAGAAAGAAGACTGCTCAATAAAATAACACCTTTTATTGAAAACGCCCGTCTCTCTATTTCTCTGCACTCTGGTGAAATTAAGCATGCACGATTGACTGAGTGAAACAGTTGTCTATTGTTTTCACACGACTCTAGTGATATACTCTTTATTCTGAGGGAGCAAAGTTGTCATGTTAATGCGGTTGTCAGAAACTAATCCCTTCTTGTCTAAATCAGGACGGTTAACCCTTTCCTGAACATTCGAGAAAGTTTATAGTGACCTCTGAGCAAGCTGGCAAAAACCTAATTAAGTCTAACACAGTCAGTAGAGACCTAGATGACCTCAGTCCTACGTCTACACTGCTGTTTATGTTATTCCAATGAGCAGTGCCTATTGGGAATATAGGAACTACACTACACTATATGTGTGACTCGCAATCACCACCCGCAGGGCAAGTAATCTACCCAGTACTTCCTCTTGGGTCCCCATCACTCTCCATGGAAAGCACGCTGCAAAGAGAATGGCCACCCCCACCCTCTTCTCGGGCATGGAAGTAATCATCACGACTGAAGGCATTTCCAGTCCCCCTGGAGCAAGTGCGTCTCTTGTTGCAAGCAGATTTTACACTGGGCATCCCTAAGGGTAAGGAGTGCGCACCGCTTCACTGGTGCATTGAGGGCCCCGCACCTTGAGGCTCAATATCGGGATCCTAAGTGGAAGCAAGAAGGCAATTGCAAAGATGTGAGCGTGGCAAGAGAGACCCACCCCGTGGGGAAGGTAGAGTCCCAAAGAAAAGGGAAGGTGGCTGTTGGGGTAAGAAAACAAAAACACCAGCACGTTCGGGACTGGGAAGGAGCCCTGAGATAGTTGTGCGCCATGAGTGGTGGAAGCCCAGAGCGACCCCCGTGATAAGCTCAATGTAGGCAATGCCCAAAGGGCTCCCCAGAAGAAGCACAGTCATGCAGACAAGGGTGGTGAAGCTGGCCAAAAGGAGAGAGACCTACAGTGGCCCCAGTGCCCCTCCCCAGCAAGACCCTTACAGAAAGTGAATACCATGCACCATGGGTTCCGGGCAGAGCCGAAGTGTCCCTATGCCACACTGGGGGCTGAAGTGCCCAAGATATGCACAGATGGTAGAGAGGAATAGGACATCCAGAGAAATAGAGTAACTTTAAAGAAGTTAACGATGGAATAACAGCCCATAAGTGGGCAACAATGTTACCATAGTAGAAGGGTCCATTCGCAAGGCAGCAGGCCATCACAGTACCCCAAGGGCAGTAGCAGGGGGTGAAGCTCTGCCAGGTAAGGCCTGAGCCACTGTAGCATCCTGATATCCTCAGCTAGGCAGCGATCAAGGATGATATGTCCCGGGGCTACTTGGCAGGTATCACTCCCCCTCTTCCACCACTCGATCTTCACGGTCCTGCAGTTGTCGGAGCCTCTTGCTCACTTTGGCTCTCTGCATCTGAGGGCTTCAAGCAAGCATCTTTCTCCATCAGGCTACGCGGTCTTGGTTTTACATTCTGCTGCATTAACCCTTTCGATGCTGATGACGAGCTCAGCTCGTCATCACCCACGGGTGTCGTGTGCTGATGACGAGCTGAGCTCGTCATGGTGCCACTAAAATGGCATTTTCCAGCACAGGGGGGGGAAAACGCCCAGCAGCCATGTGGTTAATGACCTACTGCGTGCCTAGTCCAGGCTACCATCAGCTTCTAGGTCAAACCCCAGTACAGACTGCTTGCACATTGCTCCGGCGAGACTTATGTAGGGGCTCCAGGAAATGCTGCCAAAGGGCTTTGGAATGCAGATTATGGCCAGTGCATGTGCGCAGGGCGCGCGCTCACCATTTGCTCCCCCGCCCCCCGCATAAGACTTGAAAGGAATGCGCTCCCCCGCCCCAGCCACAGCAATGCCGAGAGCTTGTTGCTTTATTGCTCTCACTTGAGGCCTTGTTTTCTAAGCTCTTTCTTGTGTACTTCTCCCGTGTACCATCTCTCTGTTGCTTTCTGTTGCTTTCTCTCTCAGTAGCTTTTCCCCCGCCCCAGAGTTGCTGCCATGCATGTGCTGATTTTACCCTCCCCACCTGCTCATCCTTTGCCTCATATGCCCCCAACACTTTTTTAAACAATTTTGGTGCAGAGGGAGGAGTGTAGCCAGGGATACCAGTGAGCCAATTGCTGTCAACTCCTCCGTCTTAAACAAATGTACTTTTGTACAACTTCTTTTGCATGCCTTCTGAATTGCTGATCCATCGCAAATAAATAAATGTAAAAACATTGGCACCCATATCATTCTGCCGGAGCGCATGCGCAGTGCTTCCCCCCTAAATACCTGTCTCACTCTCCGTGTTGCTGTCTTCCTAATTTTGCGAGTTTTCTCGTCTGCCCAAACTCCCACCCCTCCCACATGCTCTGTGTTGCTTTTGATAATGTTTCTCCCCAGCCTCCAGTGTTGCTCAGCCTCACTCACCCTCACCCTCACACACCCTCACACCCCCACCACCCTCACACACCCCCTCACACCCTCGAAAACCCTCACATCCCCTCACCCTCACACACCCTCACCCCCTTCACCCTCACACACCCTGACACACCCTCACTCCCTCACCCTCACAACCCTCTCACCCTCACACCCTCACACACCCTCACACACCCTTACCCTCCCCCACATCCTCACCCACCCTCACACCCACACCCCCTCACCCTCACACACCCCCTCACCCTCACACACCCTCTCACCCTCGCTCACACTCTCACTCACCCTCTCACACACCCTCTCACACCCTCACCCACCCTCTCACACCCTCACCCACCCTCTGACACCCTCTGACACCCCCTCATACTCACACCCCTCACCTTCATACACCCAAACTCTCACACACCCTCATTCTCACACCCCTCACCCTCACACACCCCCTCACCCTCACACACCCCCTCACCCTCACACACCCTCACACACCCTCTTACCCTCACGCACCCTCTCACCCTCACACACCCTCACACCCCCTCACCCTCACACCCCCTCACACACCCTCACGTATCCTCACTGTCACACCCCCCTCACCCTCACACCACCCTCACCTTCACCCTCACACCCCCTCACCCTCACACACCCTCACACCCCTCACCCTCTCACCCTCACACACCCTCACTCACCCTCACACACTCCCACTCACCCTCACACCCGCACTCACACACCCTCACCCTCACACCCCCACACCCTCACACCCTCTCACCCTCACACCCACTCACCCCCCTCACCCCCTCACCCTCACACACCCTCACTCACCCTCACACCCCCTCACCCTCACACACCCTCACCTGCACACACCCTCACACCCTCTCACCCTCAAACACCCTCACTCACACACCCTCACCCTCACACACCATCACCCTCACACCCCCTCACCCTCACACCCTCACGCTCACCCTCACACACCCCCTCACCCTCACACACCATCCCCTCACACACCCTCACCCTCACACACCCTCACCCTCACACACTCTCACCCTTGCACCCCCTCACCCTCACACACCCTCACACCCTCTCACACACCCTCACTCACCCTCGCACCTTCTCACCCTCACACACCCTCACTCACCCTCACACCCCCTCACCCTCATTCTCACACCCCCTCACCCTCACACACCCTCACACCCTCTCACCCTCACACCCCCTCACACCCACACCCCCTCACACACCTCACACCCTCACTAACCCTCACACACCCTCACCCTCACACCCCCACATCCCCCCACCCTCGCACCCCCAAGCTTACACCCCCACACCCTCACACCCTCTCACCCTCACACACCCTCACACCCTTACACACCCTCACACCCTCACACCCACTCACACACCCTTACTCACCCTCACACCTTCTCACCCTCACACACCCTCACTCACTCTCACACCCCCCTCACCCCCTCCCCCATCACACCCCTTCACACACCCTCACCCTCACTCACCCTCACACACCCTCACTCACCCTCACTCACCCTCACACCCTCACTCACCCCCACACCCTCACACCCCTACACTCACACCCCCACACCCTCTCACCCTCACACACCCTCACCCTCACACCCCCTCACCCTCACACACCCTCTCACCCTCACACACCCTCACCTACACACATCCTCACACACCCTCACACACCCTCACACCCTCTCACTGACTCACATACCCTCAACCACCATCACCCTCACACCCCCTCACCCTCACACCTCGCACACTCCCTCACACACCCTCACACACCCTCACCCTCACACTCTCTCACCCTCACACACCCTCACCCTCACACACCCTCACTCACCCTCACCCTCACATACCCTCTCACCCTCACACCCTCACACACCCTCACACACCCTTACCCTCCCCCACATCCTCACCCACCCTCACACCCACACCCCCTCACCCTCACACACCCCCTCACCCTCACACACCCTCTCACCCTCGCTCACACTCTCACTCACCCTCTCACACACCCTCTCACACCCTCACCCACCCTCTCACACCCTCACCCACCCTCTGACACCCTCTGACACCCCCTCATACTCACACCCCTCACCTTCATACACCCAAACTCTCACACACCCTCATTCTCACACCCCTCACCCTCACACACCCCCTCACCCTCACACACCCCCTCACCCTCACACACCCTCACACACCCTCTTACCCTCACGCACCCTCTCACCCTCACACACCCTCACACCCCCTCACCCTCACACCCCCTCACACACCCTCACGTATCCTCACTGTCACACCCCCCTCACCCTCACACCACCCTCACCTTCACCCTCACACCCCCTCACCCTCACACACCCTCACACCCCTCACCCTCTCACCCTCACACACCCTCACTCACCCTCACACACTCCCACTCACCCTCACACCCGCACTCACACACCCTCACCCTCACACCCCCACACCCTCACACCCTCTCACCCTCACACCCACTCACCCCCCTCACCCCCTCACCCTCACACACCCTCACTCACCCTCACACCCCCTCACCCTCACACACCCTCACCTGCACACACCCTCACACCCTCTCACCCTCAAACACCCTCACTCACACACCCTCACCCTCACACACCATCACCCTCACACCCCCTCACCCTCACACCCTCACGCTCACCCTCACACACCCCCTCACCCTCACACACCATCCCCTCACACACCCTCACCCTCACACACCCTCACCCTCACACACTCTCACCCTTGCACCCCCTCACCCTCACACACCCTCACACCCTCTCACACACCCTCACTCACCCTCGCACCTTCTCACCCTCACACACCCTCACTCACCCTCACACCCCCTCACCCTCATTCTCACACCCCCTCACCCTCACACACCCTCACACCCTCTCACCCTCACACCCCCTCACACCCACACCCCCTCACACACCTCACACCCTCACTAACCCTCACACACCCTCACCCTCACACCCCCACATCCCCCCACCCTCGCACCCCCAAGCTTACACCCCCACACCCTCACACCCTCTCACCCTCACACACCCTCACACCCTTACACACCCTCACACCCTCACACCCACTCACACACCCTTACTCACCCTCACACCTTCTCACCCTCACACACCCTCACTCACTCTCACACCCCCCTCACCCCCTCCCCATCACACCCCTTCACACACCCTCACCCTCACTCACCCTCACACACCCTCACTCACCCTCACTCACCCTCACACCCTCACTCACCCCCACACCCTCACACCCCTACACTCACACCCCCACACCCTCTCACCCTCACACACCCTCACCCTCACACCCCCTCACCCTCACACACCCTCTCACCCTCACACACCCTCACCTACACACATCCTCACACACCCTCACACACCCTCACACCCTCTCACTGACTCACATACCCTCAACCACCATCACCCTCACACCCCCTCACCCTCACACCTCGCACACTCCCTCACACACCCTCACACACCCTCACCCTCACACTCTCTCACCCTCACACACCCTCACCCTCACACACCCTCACTCACCCTCACCCTCACATACCCTCACCTGCACACATCCTCACAACCCCTCACACACCCTCACACCCCCTCACTGTCTCACACACCCTCACCCACCATCACCCTCACACCCCCTCACCCTCACACCCTCACACACTCCCTCACACACCCTCACCCTTACTCACCCTCACACACCCCCACTCACCCTCACACCCACACCCTCACACACCCTCACCCTCACCTTTAAAATTTGTTCTCAAAAGATGTTAATATTTCACTTCTGTTCTTGGATTTTCGTCACAATAAAATACACTGAACATAATCTTCACAAAAGTTATTTACAAAAGTTTAAGCTATTGCCATTATAAATTAAAATAACTTTTATTTAAGTATTATTAATTTGAAAAAATTAAAAGCCATTGTTATTTATAATATCAATACATGTTAGTCACGTAAATACTATACATATTGCATTACAAATGCTATAGTTGTCACATTTGCGAAAGTTATAACTATTGGCATTGTAAATGACAAAGCTATTAATTTCGCTATTTTCAAAAGCAAAACATAAATAAAAAATGTGTCATTTACAATACCAATAGCTCAAACTTTCCTAATGCGAGACCTATTGCATTGCAAATGCTTGTTAATGTCTGCAGTGACCTCATGATGGAGGGCAATGAAGTTCCCTCTCAGCATGCCAAACAGTTGCTCCAGGAAGTAACGAGTGACTGGTTCCTATGTGCCAGCCACTGGTGGGACTGAGGTCTATACCTGCGTAGGGACTGGAAACTGGGATAAGTACCCACCCATCAGCCTTCTTGGTTCAGAGTTTTTGCAGGAGGTCTTTAATGGAAGTCTTGTTCTTTGAGCAGTGGGTTGCCATCTCGAGGGTGCATTTTAATGGGGAAAGGACAGGCACCGTGCGCAGATTCTCCAGTCCAGGGCACCCGCAGTCCCAACGCACTTTCCTCCTGCAAGACCCATGGTTCGGGCAATCCCTGCCGCGGGTTGTGGCAAAGTACCAGACACTCACAGGATGGGCTGCTGTGGCCGGGTATGTATAGGACACTCACTGATCTTGTGTGGGGTCCTTGCAGCCGTGTCCTTTCTCAATAGATCTGGCCTCCCTGACAGTATTCTAGGCCCTGCCTGGCCTCTGTTTCTGGATTCCCCAGCAATCCGGGTGGGCCCAGATGCTCCAGTCGTATGCACCCTCCAATGTCCACTTTCAAAGTCCCAGAGCCTTATACTACCTGCGGTGGCCTGCCGCTCACAACTGCACTGCTGCTCCGCAGAGGCAGTGACCATGCAATGATGCCCCCCGGCTACACAAAGCCCTGAGCCTGCTACATAAGCGAGTCCGCTCCTTTCACGAGGTGTCAGACTCACCGCCTCTCGGCACCTCTCGCCGGGCCTCCAGCCCCTCTCTACCAGCAGCCTAGCGGGTTGCGGGTGTATCGGCCCCAGGCAAAGACCAGCACCTCTCCCCCAGACCGGGCCCGCCACAGGACAGTCCTCTCCCATAGGCCTCTCTAGCGCTATCCCTCTGCGCTCTCCTGCCGCCGAGACCTAGCTCTACGCTCCCCCCGATACACCCATATAGATCCGCAGGGTGACACAGGGTACCGTAGCAGTTGGCACACCTCCCGGGCTCTCTAGTGCAAGACCTCCGTGGCAGCCGCAAGGTGGGGAGGAGGTCAGGCTGCAGCCGGATGTCGGACTGGGGGCCCCCTTCAACTCACGCGGTGGTCAACTCCTCCCGAGGGTCATCCGCAGGTCTGGGATGTCCATCATAACATCTGCCATCGGCCTCGGTCGGTGGAGCTCCGTAAGCAAGATGCTACTCTACTGCCATCTTGGCCACACCCCAGTGTCGCAGGCTCTAACATCTTTTTGCAACAACTATCTACCTGCTTTTTTGATGTTTTCAAATTTTGCATTAAAGATTTTATTTTTAACCTTCATGTTTGTAATCATGCTTGTTCTTTCATATGAAAGTGCTACGCACAAAGGAAAGGAGATTGTGTGACCATGTGGATAAGTAATAAAGTACCCCCTGCCGTACATGATAACTATATTGCAATGCGACTCAGAGTTCCATAACCTTATAAAGGAACTTGGCCGTCAGCCTCGTTCCTCTGTATGGTCATGAAACTCTTTGATGACTTGCAATATCAATATAATGTATGGAAGGGGTACTTTATCTCATTTATATTTTCATGCTGTGTGGTTACTGTGCACATTTTATGTAGTAGATTAAGACTTTTAAAATAAGGGTTTTAAACACATCCCTGTTGCTCCTATAACTATGCATGTGTTGTTTGAGGACAAAAGATTGTTTGGATTACCACGGTGTCCCTGAAACTTGAACAGGACTGATAAGTAACATGACAACTCTACCAATGCAGGACTGCTTAGTGGATAAGTGACCCTGCTGAGGACCAAACGTTACATCTTCCTCAGTGTAGTGCACTGAACTAAATCCTTGCACTCGTGGGATAGATATCCAAGCACTGAAGGGCAGCAAATTCCAGAATTCGTATCAGCTGTAGATGTGACATGCTTCTGGAGGAATCTGAGTTAACAGCACTGCCCCCCATAGAGGTTGAAAGCTGCCCTTCAGGTTTGCCATGGTCTCGAATTTGAAATTGTTCATCTTCTACACCCACATACTGTTGCAGGGATTTTGCACAAAAACAGAACTAAGGGGGGAGGAGCTACGTCAGGAAACAAGATGGCTGCTTAGGCTCCCGGCTCCGCCGACCTCCGTAACCCGCCACAATATCCTGTACATTATCCTGATTTTACGCCTAGTCTCTGTGTGCATGAACTGTTCCGCACTCCGATGGTGAAATCCGGAAACTTTTATCGGCTTGTTTGACGAAGTTCCATCGAGTTGAAGTTTGCGGCCTACTCCAGCGGTGAAGCCGGGGCCTCAAGTACTTTCACAGCCGGGCTGTAGTGCAACAACATCGGCCGGGAGACCCAGGCTGGGTCCGGTCAATCGGAGTGGAGGCTTTGTTTAAGCCCGAATTTGGCGGCGATTGTTTCTATTGCTCAGTGTCGATGGAGGAGTGATTCTGCTTGCTGTTGGCTGCGGGTGGGGGTGGGGGTCCCCGTCCCGCGGACCCGGTATTGGGCCCATCGGGGTTCGGTGGGTTGCGGTCTCTGGCCTGCTGCCTTAACCGGGTTGATCATGGCTGCGACTAAAGACTGGTCACCCTCAGCATCTGCACATTCGTGATCCTGTTTGTCCCCCCGAGGATGCCAGACTCACCCGGGGAGGGGATTGTGATTGGTGTCGGGCATGAGACTATGGATCGAATGGTACATGGGCCATCGCTGAGGTCAATACTGGCAGAAATTTGGGTGTTTCGCTCACATATGGATGTCTTATTGAGCAAATTGGACACGCGTCTATCTGATATGCTCCTGGTGGAACCGGACCCAGCCTTACTGTTGGAACAGCAATCTGCAGCCATTCAAAATCGTGGCCATTTTGACTTAGGAGAACCCCGTGAGGAAACAAGTATTGAAACCATCGGATGGTGCCCTGGAAGACCGTGTTCCCGAGGTTGTCAGTGTATTGCCGAACCTTCCACCACTATCGACTTTGGAGATAACGAAAGGCGTTCCCCTCCCGGAGACTTTTGTTTGTGACTTTCCATTCATTTTCTGGTTGTCTTCTCCTCTCTTGGTGACTTTACGACTCCTGTGCAAGATACATTGGGTCTGTTCATCTAGGAGGGAGAGTTCGTCTGCGTCTGAAGTTCTTGTGGACTCACTGCCTACGAGTCGCCAT
The DNA here is from genome assembly GCF_964263255.1 of Lissotriton vulgaris. Classification (NCBI taxonomy): domain Eukaryota; kingdom Metazoa; phylum Chordata; class Amphibia; order Caudata; family Salamandridae; genus Lissotriton; species Lissotriton vulgaris. Next base: position 1,404,252,820 of record NC_141694.1, read on the forward strand.
GGATTGATTCTTGATAACTCCCTTCTCCTTAATTACTTCTTTGTGTGCCTTTGGGTCTCACTGGGGGGGGGTTTGTGTGCTGGTTCGGAAGGGCCAAGGTTAAGATCAACTAGGTCGGGAAGGGTTGGAGTGGTTTTCACGAGTGTTCGACCTGCAACTGTTTGATCTAAGAGGCTGGGCGGTGTATCATGGTACCCCCTAATTTCTTCTATAAGTGTTATCATAAATTTGTCTTTTAGTGGTAGGGGGTGTCTGTTTCTGGCGGGGGGACTAAAGGGGCTGGGAGCCCAAACGGATAAGCCCTCTTCCATTCTTTTTCCTACTTTTAGGGTTTTAGTTATTAGGGGCGACAGGCACGCTGCTAGTGGGGTCAGGCTGTAGCCATTTGCAGGGGTGCAGGGTGGGGGGCTGGAGAGGGTTTTTTATTTTGCCTTTTTTTATTTCTATGGCCTTTTTCTTCCTTCCCGTTCTCTTCCTTAAAGGATCAGTGTAGCTATGAATCATTCGGATTCTTATCGTGTACTTGTATTTAGTGCTTATGCTTTTATGATATCCTGATTCCCGGGTGGGCAGGCCCTGAGAACTGGCGCGCAACATTGAATGTATATTGTGTTGCCGTTTGTACCGATCCATATGCTTTGGCGCCAATGCTCCATTATAGCGGTTATTACATGCATATCCTGTCTCTTGCCCTGTCCCCTGTATTCTTCTGTTTGATTTTATGGCACTTGATCCTTTCTTATATAATATAAAATGGAACCTCTGTCTCATCCTGGGACCCAGTTGTGCATTCTAATACAAGTTTATCCTGAATCGCTGCCGGACCTCAGGGTTGTCGGCTGATGAGCTGTGTCGTACTGTGATATAGGCGGTCTTAATTTGTTTAGCGGCCGGCCCTTGCGGTTGTAGGCCCATGCTTGTATTTTTATTGAATGCTAAAATAAAGGTTTCCCCCCCCCAAAAAAAACAGAACTAAGCTTAGGATTATCAAGCCTTGGTGTATAGGGACTGGGTCTTCCTACCACCTTCGTACCCACGAGCCCAGGACCCCCTTGCTATAGTGTCTCACTTGCTCTCCTACTCACTCACAGAGAAACACATGATTAGACAACCCAGAACATAACACTCCCAGATCTCTCAGGAATCGCTGTAACAAGACACACCATTTTGCTCTCACTCTTGTACTTGTTCAAAATAAGATCTGACAGAGACACAGAATAGTTTAAAATATTTATTTTACCTAACATGCCCTAAAATGCAGTATACGTGCCACAACAAGCAGAAAAATGCATAGTACAAATACAGTCAGCATAGAAGCTAGTCCATATATCATGAAGGGAGATGTCATCATTAAAAGACAATGGAGAAAAGAATATAGTGACTAACCTCCCCCCCCTTGCTAAGAAGAAGTATTTTTATATAATAAAAGATCTCTGGGCTTTGTCAGCAGACCCCATGCCTTAGCCTATAGATGGTAGATCTACATCATAGGTGCTGTCTCGCTCTTCTCCCTGGAAAGGTCCCTCTCCAAGTTTGTGCTACCTATTTGTGTATTCTAATAAGACCAGGGTGTGCTTGTCTAAACAACAGCTGCATCGGTATGTTTTGTCTAAGGGCTAAGGCCTGACCAGAACAAAATAACAAGGGTCATTGCTGTTCTACCTTGCACATAATGTTCAATCAAAATCCCAGGAACATGCAGAGAGTGAACACAGCGATAAGTTCTCATGTGAAAGCAGTCATTGAAATTATTTCAAAAATAAAGATGTGTAGTAACGTGCGGAAATGCAGCAGGCAAGCTGCAGCATGCTTTGCTAAGATCGTGAAGACGACAATGTCCCTATGGGCCACTTGACAATTCATGATTATCGTATTCTTGTAAATTGAGAATTCCAATGTTAAGAAAGGAATGCAAGTGGTCAGAGCTTTTTTGTAACATAGACAGGGTACTGTGGCATAGTTGTACTATTGTGAGGAATCAATCTCTTTTTAAAGCCTTTAATTACTTGTATTCAAGAGAAGGATTATCCTGCTAACTAAAGCAGCTGCTTCTTCACTACTGTTGCTAAATGTTTCCTCCACATTTTTCATATGTTCCTTTAGTAGGTGTAACAACAGGATCGCTTGGCTCATGGTACTGTCCCCCATTTTGACTTTGTGTGACAAATTCTCAAAAGGCAGTAGCATTTGGATCACTAGTCCCCATTTGTCCACCTCCATTCATTCCTCTGACAATTGCATCTTCTCTCCTTTTTATTATGTAATTACGTAATCATTGAATGGCCTGTCCTACTCAAACAGCCCCTGCAGCATGTTGTAAGTGGAGTCCCAACATTTTGACACCTCCCGTATGAGGGCATTTAGAGGGACTCTATTAAATGCTGAATGATCCGCAACTGTTTTTTGGCTTTGAACGAATGACTGAAATTAGTTAAAAATCTGTGGCAGATGACGAGTATGTTTTTGACTACACATCCTGTACAATTAGCTTGATACATTGCCCTAAACACAGAACTCTGAAGTATCATTGTCAGACATGACTTTGACAGTACTACTGCCATTGTCAGTGGCAACAAATCTAGTGCTGAGAAATCGGTATTAAATTCTTCTATGATGTTGGAAGCTGTACGCAAATTCTCCAAAGACAACATTGCAACTGTTACATGTAGCTGAATGCCTTGAAAAGTATCTTAAGCATTAAGACCAGAGGCTAGATTTTGCTTTACTCCCATGAAGAAGATCCATTGTGCATATGTATTCTGTTGCTTGACAACTGGTCTGCATGTCTGTCCGGTGCTGGATGGGCTGAGCAGTGCTCTCCCTCATTGCTTTGCCAAACGATTGCAGCACTTGAGGGTGTACAGCAACAATAGAAAAATAGGTCCGGTTTGGAAGGTTGCATTTTGGAAGGAAGGTCTCCACAATTCGGGAAGTCCCTCTCTTTCAACAAAAGAAAAGAGCGGAGATCAAGAGCTAACACATTTGCCAGCTTCCATTTGTATATATGGACTGCTTCATGGATCCGGTAGTATGTCAACGCCTTGCTAAACACAGCCTTCATAGTTTGCTGCTGTGACTGTTTTTTGGTGCTAACTCCAGTAGTGACATACACAGAACAGGTAGCCTGCTTGAGCATTTTGGGGTGACTGTATCCTTCTATCTCATGTGCCATTCAGCCGTTGCTGCGGGTGATGACTGCACAATATGAACGTTTGTCACTGGCTGCTTTGAATCACGCCAAAATCCTCTTCTTCTTCCGCACCACCACACCATTTATCAGTTCAACTTCTCCTCACACACCTGCAGCAATATTTTTGAGGTAGTTTTCCCACACAATTAATTGCATGTGTATTTTTCAGAAGGCCAGGTGACACCCAGTAATGTTCACCTAGCATTCCACAACTCACTGGTTTGCAGAAAATTTAGCATTCTGAGATGTGCTCCTCGAGCATGTAAGAAGTCACAAACTAGGGAAGAGAGCTTTCTTATTTATTTTGTTAGAATTTTTTATTTTTGCAGTTAGTAAGAACAATTATAAATAAACAATTCATCAAAATGAATAAAAAACTATATTAACTATATCAAGCTCACGTTTACACAGGTATAAACGTGAGCCTACATCCTACCCCAGTTTTTTTTTTATTTCTTAAAGCTCCTACTCCTTGCGGATATAATTTGTCCTTCTCTTCAATTTGGGATATCTTGAGTAGCCATTGGGAAAAGGTTGGGGGCTCAGCCTCCTTCCATTTTTGCAGGATCAGAGATTTAGCAACAAGTGATGCAATAAAAACATACTGTTGTTGTCGAATAGGTAGACTGAGTGTATTAATCATTCCTAAAAGAACAGTACTCTGCTCAGATACTTTAGGGACCATTAGGATGGCGGGCGGATCGCCCCCGCCGGGCCAGCGGTGATCCACCCGCCATCCATGCATGAATGACCCCCGCCATATTAGTATGGCTAGGGGGTCCGCCGCGGATGGAAAGACAGTCCGCCGCTTTTCCGCTGATGGACTCGTCGACAGGGTGGAAAAGGGGTATAATGATGATTGCGGAGATGAGCCTTTCCATAGCGGCATTGCCGCCATGGAAAGGCATGCGGTTTCTGCTTAGAGTGTTGGGGGGGTGCACTGGGGGGGTACCTATTGTACCCCTCCTACATTGGCATGGAGAAGGTGGCAGGCACTGCATGTTGTCTGTCACCTTGTGCATGCCAAAGCACAACGTGCATTCACAGCATTGTGGCGGGCGGTGCAGTGAGCACCAACCGCCACAATGTTGTGAATTGGGGAAGCCACCGCCACGGTGGGGGTGGCATCCTAATGGCCACAGCGGGACCACTGCACCGCAGGCGGACGGTCCCATTCACCGTTACGGTCCCATTCACCGTAACGGAGGCGGGCATCGTAATAGGGCCCTAGGTTTATTTCGAGCTTGTTGCTAAGCAAATCAAATATTTGCTTCCAAAATTTAATTAGAGCTGGCCATGAAAAGCAAATATGAAACCAGTTCCCATTATGGCAATTACATCTGAAACATGCTCCAGAAACAGAGAGGTACATTTTGAGGAGGTGAGATGGGGTATAATAAAGTTGCCACTTGCAAAAAAAGCCATGCTGTTGAAATTGGCCCCCCTATGGCTTTATGTGCCAGATAGTGTTAGCCCTCCATGTTTCTATATCCAACCTACAACCTATAGAGCTTTGAATCTTATGTAGTGCTTATGGCACAACTTTAACATATAGTTGATCAAGTAGAATTTGGTACCAATTCCTTACCCCTCCGGTCTCTTTCACAAAGTAGTTGAGACTAATCAAATGTGCTAGAGCATCTGCGGGGAATTGTGAACTGCTCAAAAAACTCTGAAATTGAAAAGAGGAAAAAAGTAATGAAGATGGAAGTCCTGGATGGGACAGTTTAATTTGATTTCATTGCACCTCCTACAAGGAAATCCTTAAAGCATATATGCCCACCTTTTCCCAAGTTGTTATATACTTTTTTGGCTTCTATGGAGACCTATCCTACTGCTATGTGAAATTAACATGTCAGAGTGAAAGGCGATAAACTGATATTCCTCCTTCATTGGAAGAACCTATCAGAAATGATTTGAGGTGTCTTTTAACTGCTAAGCTTTGGGAGCCTAGCAATTTTGATGAATGGCACAAGGTGGGTGCCGGATTCTAGGAGCATTTGCTTTAGATAGAAATTGCTAACCAGGGGGCGGAGCTTGCCAAATCAACAAGATGGCCGCGAGCCTGGCAGACCCTGCAGATTAATCACTACTTTGGGCTTTGGGTACCTGGAGTGTCGGAGCCCCCCCCCGTGCAGAACGGCACTGGTTTGCTGCGTATCTGCGGCGAAACGGCGGAGCTACAAGAGCCGGTAGGAGACGCACTCTCAGTATCTCCCAGAGCCCTGCTGCGTCATAAGGTGACCCTCTGAGAAGCGACCCAGTGGGCGGAGGAGCGCCGGACCCACTGATTGAAATTTTTTCACAGCTGTGCATTGCTGGAGGTCGGAGAACGCGGACAGCCTGCCAGCCCTGACGGATCTCCCTTGATACGTGCTTACGACCTGTGGGCCCAAGTTGAAGCGCAGTGGCGCCGGAGGTCTAGAGCCTGTGTTCCCAGCCCTGCGAACTGCAGTGGGGCACAGCGGCTCGTGATCGCGCTGGGGCGCGATTTCCAGATGAAGTCCAGGAGCATCTCAAATTAAGACAGTGAGGAGCGGAAGGCCTGTTATGTCCCCAAATAGTCCTGTACTGATCGGCCTTTGATACCAAAGTCTGCACAATGGCCGAGATACTTTGGTGCGGCACGGGGCACACGCTTGAAGGGCGTGAGGGGCTATCAGCGGAGCCATGCTAAGCCAGGATCCTGCTGCCCGAGCTGTCCCCTTTCTGCCGGTACCTTGCAAATACTCTGGAGTGACTGTGAGCAGACGGGGGCACTTCAATAGCCTGCGTAGCACACAATTGACCTGAAGCTCAGAGCTGTTGGTGGCAACGGGAGAACTGCAAGGGTAGCCTAGAGGCTGAAACTTCGGAGCAACAACATCTTTATGCTGAGGTTCCCCCAGAGTGCTCACTGGGTAAACCTACAGCCATAAATTACACCTGGTGGACACTTGTGTGTGTTTGTGGGGTGAGGCTTGACCTGGTTGTCCTCCCCCCGCTCTCTCTCTCGCATAGTTATTGGGGCTGGCGTACACATAGAGGACCACAAGATTGCATTGTTATCTCAATCAGATAGATTTATTAAACATCCCGGAATTTCTACTGTGCACCATCGATGTAACATCATTGTATACATCTATACCTCTACAGGAAGGCTTGGAAGCGATTGAATAGGATTTATTAAATCAACCAGAAATTCGAGCACATAAGGTGTTCCTGATGGAGCTGCTGGAATTCTGTTTACAACACAGTTATTGTTACTATAAAGATGACTATTTTCTTCAAATCAGCGGCACATCGATGGGATTCGGGGGGGTGGGGGGCACCCACATATGCCAATATCTATATGGCATTGGTCAAAGAGAAATACATTCTGAATAATCCTGAGTGGAACAGACACTTGAAAATGTACTGTCGTTACATTGACGACATTTTTCTTATCTGGACAGACACAGAAGAATCATTACATAAACAAATCCAAATCCTCAATACCATAAACAACCGGATACAATTCACTTTTAACATTAGTTCCACTAACCTACCATTTCTGGATGTGTTGTTGGAAAAAACAGGCACTACCATCAATACCAGAGTGTTCATCAAACTAACGGATCACAACAACACTCTATTTTTCACAAGCTTTCATCCTCCTTAACTCACTCAAAATTTGCCATATTCATTTATGGTCAGATCCAAAAGAATATCATCTACCAATGAGCAATTTGAACAAGAACTCACAAGGATTCAAAACAGATTTGCCCAACGAGGTTACCCGCCTGACATTGTAAAGCATGCGGAAAATAGAATCGCTAAGATGGACAGGAACAATCTTCTTACTATCAAGCAAAAAACACCTACCAAACGCACAGTTTTCGTGTCTAATTATTCCACTAAAGCACAAAGCATCAACAAGATCATTCTATAAAGATGGGAATTGTTAGTCCGAGAACCAGATTTTGGAACTTCCTTTGAACAACAGCCGCTATTGTCATACACTTGCAGCAAAAATCTAAAGGAACTGTTAATCACAAAAAAAACCATCTCACCTTCCAACCACATGGGTATGAAAAAGTGTCATAATTGCGTAAACTGTAATAATGTCATGCAACGAAAGCACATAACTCATCCCAAAAATGGAGAGACAATTAAAATTAATCATACTTCTGATTGCAACTCCTCAAACGTCATTTACGGCATCAAATGCCCGTGCGGTTTAATGTATGTTGGTAAAACTGAAAGAAAAGTGAAAATCCGCATAGGAGAACATAAAAGTATGATCAGGAACAAGAATTTGAATTCCAATTTAGCAGTGCATTGGTTGGATCATGGCCACAACATTGCCCAAATAAGATTTGTAGTCATTGAAAAAGTGATCACTAAGGAGGGCTTGGACAAAAACAAAAAACTCTTACAGAGAGAAGTTTTCTGGATACGAAAATTACAGACCATGATGCCTGACGGTCTAAACGACAAATTGGATTTAAGTTGCTTTATTTAAATCATGAGAGCAATCTTTAGGGCCCGTATCTACCTCACACTCTTTCAGCTTCATTTCATTTCTCATAAATTTTTTCATATGCCATTGATCTATACATTACATTATGACTCTGAAATTTAGTCCACATAGAAAAATTTCTGTGTATGTCTCTTCACCGTCGGTTCAGGTTTTTTGTTTTTGTTTTTTGTTTTTCTTCTTTTGTCTTTATGTTTCAATGTGGTTGTTTGCATGTGGCTTTGCGGTTTTTCTTTCAGCTTTTTATGGATTATTTGTTTTGTTGCAGTTTTAACGGGCGGAGTTTAATCTTGGCAGCTGTTTGTTTAACTCAGGAGTGGTTGCGTTATTTTTGACAGTTGAGGCTGTTTGCTTTTCATTTTTTATCGTTTGTGTGTTCAACCTTATAGTATATTCTCAGCCAGATTCATGAAGCTACCATTTTGCGATTAGCAAATAGCGAAAAATAGCGTATCGCTATTTGAGAGTCGCAAAATGGCATTCATGATAAAATGCGAGGAAAAATTGCGATTCGCAATCAATCGCAATTGGCGATTGCGATCTAGCCGCAATCGCTAAATAATCGCAGTTTCGGCGATTTCCCATGCCGAAATTGCGATATCGCAAATAGCGATATCGCAATTTGCGATCTCGCTAACTGCGAGATCGCAAAAACGGGAAGTCGCATTTCGATCCCACTGATGACATCACAACCAGGAAGTAGGCTCACCACACCCACAAACCGAACACAGAGCCAGGGAATGGCAGCAGGAAAGTGAGGAGCTCCAAAAGCAAGACCCTGCAGCACCCCAGCCTGAAGGAAAGTTTAGAAAGATGTCCCAGGATGCAGCAGGGAGCAGTGGGCAGGAAAGGAAGAGGAAAATGAAATTTTCTGAAGCTGAATTGGAGTATGTAATTGAGGGGGTGTGCAATGACTATGGCAAGCTGTTTGGGAAAGACTCTCGGAGGGTGCCAGAGCCCGAGAAGCGCAGGATCTGGCAGCGCATCCGCGCCAAGGTCAATTCTGTCGGTGTCACCCAGCGCTCCATTGACGACATCAAAAAGCGCTGGTACGACCTGAGAGGACGTTCCAAGGAGCGGATTGCTTTGAGGCTTGGGGACCAACTGGGCACCGGTGGAGGGGATGCATTAGCCACACCTAATACCCCATTGGAGAACATGATCGAGGAGACCATAGCGCCAGCAGCCTGCGTGGGGGTCATTCAGCTTGACTCCTCTCGACCCAGACAACAACAAAGTCAAGTTAAGTGCCATGCGACTGCGACCCAGTCCCCTAACAATGCCCTTACGTCCTGAACTAGCAACATGACATCCCCAAATATGCAGACCAAGCTCACCAAAAAAGCCCCATTGCATTGTGGTACTTGTAGTGTAATCATGAGCCCGCAGTCAGCCCAACAGTGCCAGAGCACTCATTGCTAAGTCTAACCAAAACCCAGTCAGGGAAAGCAAGGCTGCGTGCATGTGTTAACATTTCCTGCGCAAGACACATCACATTAATCATGCACCCTTTCACATTAAGGGTGCAGGTGATCAAGCCAGCACGGACAGCGATGCGCTACACATCGCTGAGAGCCCGGAGGACACTGAGGGTGAGGGACAGTCCTCCCAACAAACTGGCACATCACAGCAACCAGCAGTGCAGCCAGCACCAACCACAGCACCAACACCCCGTGCCGACAGGGCCACCCCTGCAGCCACTGCAGTGCAGCCACCACCACCAACACAACCACCACCCCGTGCCGCCACAGCAGTGGTACAGGCTCCACCACCAGCGCCTCGGAGGCAGACGAGGCACACACCTGCTGGCAGGTCACAGACCAGCGCACAGAGGCGCCAGCAGCGCCAGGGCCCAGCAGGCACCGGCAGGGCACTAGAAACACCCGACCCAGGCCTAGTCATTGAACGCCGCATGCTGGCGGTGCATCGCACGCAGGCACGCCACATGGCAGCAATGCTTGCACAGATGCAGGCAAACGGACAACATATTGCCCAGATGACAGCAGCTGTGAGACAGAACAACCAGCTGCTTGTATCCCAGCAGGACATGACCCGTCGATGCCACCGCCAATTACTGGCCCGCCTATCGGCCTACACTAGGTCTAATCATGTTGTTGGCCACGCCACATCTCAGCTGGCACGACGGTCACTTGCTATGCAGGCCCAAATGGTGCAGTGTTGCCAGGATGTGGCCAGGTCACTCGACCTACTCACTGCAGCTGTGCTTGGCAGACAGGCCACTGGCCAGGAAGAAGCAGAGGGGGGTGACGACGCAAGTGAGGCTGCGTCGACCAATAGCAGTGCCTCCTTACCACCGTTGCCTGCACCTCGCCGCAGCAGCAGGCCAACATCAGGGAGTAGGGCCAACACCGTCCCTCAGAATGCGGAGAGACGACTTGGGGCATCTCGTCGTCAACATCGCTGAGGACTGTAAAACTATGAGGGAGGCCATGCAGTCGACCCCTGTAAACCCCCTACCCCAGCATGGGGAGGTATGGAGCAATACACTCCCCATCAGACAATTTGTTACTTGAAGGCCTATTTATTGTGATGTAACATTAAAGAAGAAAGGTCAAACTTCATACACACTCATGTCATTATTTCATTCGTCATGCATGGGTGCAGTGTTGTGATAGTGGTATGTGTGCACTAGAAACAGTTTGTAGTGATGTGGTTGCGGCGCCTGTGTCCTTCCGCAGGATCTTCTCCGCGGGCATGACGTACATGTGGAGGTGGCCGGTCGTCCCCTTCAGATTCACTGCCAGAGATGTCAACAGGTATCCGGCGCTTGGTTGCCATGTTATGTAGTATTGCGCAGACAGCCACAATGCGGCAGCACACTGCTGGACTGTAATACATGGCCCCACCTGTCTTGTGCAGTATGCGGAACCTGCTCTTGAGCAGGCCAAATGTCCTTTCTATGCAATTCCTTGTCCGTATGTGTGCAGCATTGTAACGCCGTTGCTGGGGTGTGGCAGGGTTGAAGTAAGGGGTCAGGAGGTATTCACGGAGGGCGTAGCCACTGTCACCTGAATGAGAGGAGCAGATGGTGATTGGCTGTGCTGCGCAGTTACTTCATAGCAATGTGACATTGTCGACAAAGTGCACTTACCAAGTAGGTGTCCTTCCCCAAACTCTCCCCTGACCAGTCGTGAGTGGAGGCCGCTGTGCCGGAATATGAAGGAGTCATGGGTACTCCCTGGGTACTGGGCCACAATGTCAGTGATGTATGACTTAGCATTGCAGACCATCTGTATGTTCAGGGAGTGGTAAGACTTTCTATTGCGGAACATATACTCTGTGGCAGCTGGTGGGCAGATGGCGACGTGGGTACAGTCTATGCATCCAAGTACATGGGGAAAATGGGCTACATTGTAGAATTGTAGCTTGGTCAAGTCCAATTCCTGTTGGCTCGTGGGAAATTTGATGTGACGGTGTAGCTGGGTGAGCATGGCGTCAACGAAAGTGTGGAGGCAGCGTGACATGGTGGGCTGGGATATCCCCCCAGCAGCCGCTACTATCCCCTGGAAACTCCCAGAGGCCAGGAGGTGCAGGCTACACAATACCTGCACATGTGTAGGCACCGCATTGGTACGGCTTGTTGGGTGCTGCATCAGGGGGTCAAGGTCCTGTATTAGCTGCATTATCATTTCCCCATTCAGCCTATATTTTGCATATATCTGCTCTCTGGTTTGGCCCGGCAAGGTGACCCGCTGGAGGAAAATTCTGTCCTGGATCCTGCGTCTCCTCTGTGCTGCTCGCTGTAGCCTTCGACGCCTCACCACCATGTACATTCCTGGCATTGTGGCACTCCAAATGCTGATGCTGAAAGTCCTTATGTGTGATTGGTCAGGCCTGAACCTGTTGCTGATTGGCCAACGGTTTTTCAAATGTAATTTTTTCATGGCTTTTATGGTTACCACCTGCTTTGAGTTGTCCTTAATTTGCGCGGCGCAAACAGCGATTTTTGGGTTTTTCGCTATTAGCGATTTTTAATGAATGCCGATTGCGATTATATAGCGAATTTGAAATTTATTTTGCAGAATCCGTGGTTTGTCGCATTTTCCGATTCGCTAATGCTCGCCTATCGGGATTCTGCGATTTTTATTGCGAATTCGCTATTATGTGTTAGCGAATTCGCTATTTTGATGTTGAATGCCGATTACGTAAATTGCGCCCGCAATTGCATTTTTGCAGCGATTGCGGGCGCAATTTCACTTAATGAATCTGGCAGTCTGTCTTCTAAGGGCGGCCGGAGCCGGCTGCCTTCCAGCTCTATCATGGTTGTTCCGGTCACATGACCGGCTGGGTGCATGCTTTTATTCACTGCGTAGGCTACGTTTTTTGAACCATTCGTTTGGAGCATTGAGGAGGAAGAGATTGCCCACCCGAGATCTTTTGGTAGGTTTCTGGCATTTTAGTTTCAGTTAGGAGTACGGACTGGATCTCATGTTCGTGGAAGTAATTAAAGTTTTGGTTGTTCTTCCACAGATCGGCAGAGTTATCTTGTTGGAATTTCAGTTGAGTTTCAGGAACCTTTTCAGGTTTTTGTTGGTAAGCGACATTCACAATTATTGACAGGTTGGACAATGAGTATTGTTGAATTGTTTGCAGGCATCACTCAGATTTCAGCCGTTTTTTGTTGTGCTTGCATCGGTAAAGAAACACAGGTACAATGAGTGTCATGTTTAGTTTTCAGTTCTTGTCTCATTCATGTTGATATTCCAACACTTAGTGTTTTTCTGATTTGTTTCCACAGCACTGTGTGTCATGTGCACAGCAAACAGGTACATTTGGGTGCAGTGCCATATTTTTGGGAACCGCGCCCTGTTTTGATTTAACCTTGTCGCTGTGCACCATTGCTGGCTGCTTCGGTGCATATTTTTAATTTACGCTCGTGTCTCAATTGGTTTGGTGACATTGATGTTTGGGTCATTTGTGTTTTTGGTCAGTCTGTTGCACGTGTTATTCACTTGAATTTTTTTCATTCATCTCATTTTTGTTTCACCTTTCAGGTGTGGGAACTAAGGTACGCGCCTATTTTGACTTATACTCCTCGCTGGGTTCTTACAATTTGGTACCTTTTAACTCATGTCATTTCGTTCGGGATATATCTTACATATGTTTGTTTTATTTCAGTGGCCCCCGAGGAAGGGACTGAGGTCCCGAAATGCATTGGGCTATTTCCAAACGTGTTTGTGTCGAAAACAAAATGTGACAATTGTATAAATTGTACAGAAACAAATTCTTATTGTTTGATCATGCGATACTAAATGTCATAATTGATTTGGTTATGGATATTACTTTGTGAACTGTGCAAATAACATATTTATGTTGCATTCCATTTCGTATTATTCATAGGTTTTGAATACATTGCTTTATTGTTTGGGGATGAATATGTTTAAATGACGTAAACACTGATTATCATACAGACATTTTCGTAGTAGTACACACGGGCCATCAAGTGATAGCTGCATTGTTATCTGTGCCACTTTTACGTAACGGTAGACCTCTGCAGAGCCCCCCTCGGGTCTCAAGTTGGCGACGATGGGGAAAGTCGACAAAGTCCAGTCCAAACTACCGTTCGAACGGCGCAAAACTAGGACCAGTGAGACTGGTGACACCCAACACACTACAGAGCAGGACGATATGAGTGGAGAGTCCCCTGCTGCGGTCCGACAAATTCTGGCTACAATCCAGTGCAGCCTCAGCTCTATAGATGGCAAGATAGATTCCATAGTCTACCAGGTTGACCGAATGTCTGAGCGCCTGGATAGGCTCACTGAAAGTTTTGATATGGCTGACAGACGAAACACCGAGGTGGAAGAGTCACATGGAGGCGGACGCAGTACAAAAACGATGGGCAAGGCCCTCATGCAGCTCCAAGATAAAGCTGAAGACCTCGAAACCAGATCTCGAAGGAGCAATATACCACTCACGGGCTTGCCCGAATCTACTTCCACTGGAATCATGGAATTATTCATTGAAACCCTGCTGGTCTCACTTCTCGGCCGCAACACTTTTTCCACCCTGTTTGTAATTGAGAGGGCGCATCGCTCGCTGGGTCCGCGTCCTCCCCCAGGTGCTACACCGCGCCTGATCATTGCATAGTTTTTAAACTACAGAGACGCAGTCCTGAGAAAGGCCTGAGACTTACAAGCACATGCATCAAAAGAAAAACCGGGTGCAAACTGGCAGATTCTTGCGACTGGTATTTTTGCATTTGGGATGCATTATCCCAAATGCAAAAATCGCAATTTAAGTAGTCTCTAAATTGCGATTACTTAAATTGTGATTGCATTTAAGGAATGGCAAATTGAGATTCCTTAAATGTAATGCATTAAAATAAAACAATTAGCGATTCTGCTAATAGGGGGCGCAAATTACCATGAAGTTGAACTTCATGGTAATTTGCAAAAACTTTGAAAAATGCACTTTTGTGCATTTTTCAAAGTTTCATGTTGTGCACACATGCCCTAAGGGCATGTGTGTGGGCAACATATGTGCACAACATATGTGCACAGATAAATTTTAGGGGTGCAACAGGGTGTCCTTTTGACACCCTTGCACCCTGAAATTGCATGCACAATTTGCGAGGACCTATTGGTACTCGCATATTGCGCATGCAATTTCCCCTTCATTCCTATGGGCCTGTAGGCCCATGTGAATGAATGGGAAGCCATTCCTTATTTGCGACTCGCAATTTGCGAGTCCTCCACTGGCTCCCCATAAATAAGAGGATTACCTTCCGCCTCTTAACCCACGCACACAAAGCACTTTACGAACTTGGACCCGAATGCCTCAACACACGACTGTCCTTCTACACCCCCTCCCGTCAGCTACGCACCTCCAACCAAGCCCTTGCCACTGTTCCTCGCATCAACAAAGCCACCATGGGAGGTAGATCCTTCTCCTACCTAGCAGCCATAACCTGGAACTCTCTTCCCACTCACCTTCGCCTTACTCAGAACCACCTAGCATTCAGAAAGCAACTTAAAACCTGGATATTCGGCAAGTAATTTCCTCCCCTTCCTCAAGCGCCTTGAGACCCTATGGGTATGTAGCGCGCTATATAAATTTCTGACTTGACTTGACTTATTATGGATGAAAATTATTAGAACTGCACCACAAGTATTGCTAACAGTGTATATGCCCGTGCTGGGGGTGGAGAAGGGGGGGGGGGACTTTTGACTTACACTAAAATTGTACAGGTCGTTAGGACATTTAATGAGCAGCTTAGGCGGCGAATAATGTGTTCTAAGTAGTTAGTCGAAGAGTAGGCTGTTCACTATGTAAAGGTATCACTAAATCTCAACCCAAGAAGTGGTGTATTGCACTTGTGATTCCATTAATATAGATATATAGAGGCATATGCCACATATGTGCAAGGCCAGTAGATCCAGAGGATTAGAGCTTCCCTCGGAGGGAGTGAGGGGGTTAATTTCTTTAGCAAATCTTTTCAACTGCTTTGAAATATGGCATTCACTGCAGTACTTTACTTGGAGATAGACGGTTCCTAGATAGTGCATACACAGAATATTGGGTGTGCAATAGTCTGCAGATAGCTGGCGGCTGGTGGGCTTCCTACTTCTAGGTAGTCTGATAGATAATACAATTTATTGAAGCAAGGCAGGTTACCTGCCACTAGTATTGACTGATTGTTACTTCTGGTGGATACCAGAAGTGAGTGAGCGGAGAGGCAACATCCGCCCCTGAGTGGGAACCACTTTATGGTGCTGTAGACGAATCTAGGGCTCTAGTGTAATTTTCCCGATTCATGCCCTTATATAGGGATAACTCATCATATCCTTATATAGGCATCAGAATCATAACCATATTTAGACACAGCCAATGTAATCCAAATACGGCATGGCTACTTCCACAGATTCCTAGAAATCACAACGAGTTCTTGGAGAGACCAAACCTCCAGCAGTCCGGGCTTTCCCCTGCTTCTGTATTGATTTGTCCTAGAACTCCTGGAGTCCTAAAAGAACTGCGAGTTCTTAGTGATGTATTATGTCCAACCTTACGTCAAACTCGGCACCTTCCAGGTATAAATATACCAGCATCGTCCCCTAGCAAAACACACAGTGGTTTGGAGCAGATCGATTGACTACTTGCCCGACGCCCTGCTGTAGCAAGTGCCGAAGGAAGCCGCCCCTCCAGCTGACGCACTGAGAGAGACGCTGTCTTTTCTCCTGCCGAGAAATCCAGCTACTGTGTTTCCCGGCTACCCTTGCGGATTACTGGGAGATCGAGTCCTGAGAGAGAGATACAAGACCTCCTACATTCTATAAACAAGGTACGGAGCTGATTAGACCCATAGAGAATTCTTGGATAGATGCTTGGAAGAAACTATTTAACTCAAACTAAATCTCACTTACTCCTTCCCATGTACTAGGCTTAGGTTAGGTACACCTAGAAGCACCAGTTGAGTACGTTTAGTCATCTTTTATCATTGTATGTATTTTATCCATTTTAAGTATCTTATGGCTTAGAAACCATATAAATGCTTTTACAGTATTATTTCATAATACTCCTTTTACTGTACGCACTTTACTTTATGACAAGTATTGCGATTGTAGCAATTGCCTTCTCTTGCATGAGAAAGAAGACTGCTCAATAAATAGCCTTTTTATTGAAAACGCCTGTCTCTCTATTTCTCTGCACTTCTGGTGAAACTAAGCATGCACGATTGACTGAGTGAAATAGCCATCTATTGTTTCCGCGACTCTGGAGATGCATTCCTTATTCTTGGGGAACAAAGTTGTCATGTTATATGGTTGTCAGAAACTAATCCCTTCTTGTGTATTCGAGAAAGTTTCTAGTGACCTCTGAGTTAGCTGGCATTCACAAATTAAGTCTAACATATTCAATAGAGACCTAGTCAACTTCAGTCCTACGTCTAAACTATCGTTTATGTTATTCCAATGCGCAGAGCCCATTGGGAATATAGGATCTACACTACATGGCGCCCAACGTTTGGTAAGGCGATAATTTAACGCTAGATACTAAAGTAACTCAGTTGTGCTTTTCACACAGACCCCTTTCCCGTAAAAACTCCAATAGACGTCTGGAGTGGGTGAAAGGTTAATATCCGCCAAAACTTAGTAGGAGGAGAATCCTATGTATTAGTTTTTGGTTTGCTCAACGTTGAAGGATACAGTGTTCCAAAATATTGTGCACCTAATCTTTGTTTCCTTGAAAATTGCTCTGCAAACGTTCAGTCAGTAAAATGTCGGAGAGTGACGACGAAAGGGAGAGAGCTAGAATAGCAGCTTAAGCAGTCTTAAATGACACAGCTCTCCAACAAAATGACCCGGATGCTATATTCATCCCGGCAAATATAAGAAAAACTATAAATATAAAACTTAAAGAAAATGGGATATCATCGAGAGGTGGTAAAGTTATATTTGTGATAGAGGCACATGAGTATCGGCAGACAGAGGTATTCTATTCATGGATATCTTTTCCAGCAGCAAATGCTGTGACACACAAGTTCCACTACTACAAAACAAAGGAACCTCCAACAGAATACGTTCCTTTCGAGGACGTTGAAATTCCACTAACTTACCCGGAGCATCCGCTCTGGTTTAATGGCGCCCTAAAACATCAAAATCACATTACCAGGCTCAGTCCACTAGGTAGACCAGGAGCTACATGGCCGGTTCTAGCCAGCTATACACCACATCCTGACATTGAAGAAATATCAGACAGAGAACTTTTAGCTCAGCTAAAACAATTAATTCAAATACATAGACAATTGGTCCAATATGTAATGCAGACTTTAACAGTCCAACCTACTATAAAAATTCCACAGCACACCCCTCACCAGGGGAATACAAACAAAATTACACCACAGACTATACAATC
The DNA here is from genome assembly GCF_964263255.1 of Lissotriton vulgaris. Lineage (NCBI taxonomy): Eukaryota > Metazoa > Chordata > Amphibia > Caudata > Salamandridae > Lissotriton > Lissotriton vulgaris. The sequence goes on from NC_141694.1 coordinate 1,404,270,381, forward strand.
AGTCATTGGTAAATTACCCACAAAACGGGAACACATTCCGTTCTGGTTGGCTCAAAAACATACTCAAATAGAGGCAGTATTCCCTGATAGAACACCTCATGAAAAACACAGAATTCTGACAATCTGTTTACCAATGGGGATCACACCGCATGTGGAAGACTGTGACACTTGGGGAACAGTCTTTGCGTCAATCTACACAAAAACACATGGTGTTCCGTCTATGGCGGTTATACCAGACGTACTAAGACAGATTCAAAATGAATACGGTCCAGAGTCTGCTTTAAATCTAGGTATGAAATTACTGAAAGACTTTAAGCAAGTCTTGGCTATACTACCAGCCAACAAAAGAGGAGAAGCAGCATCTGTGGAGATCCGCCAAAAAATTAAAAGAAACAGAAATAGCAGACCAGCCTTTTGAACTTGCAAGAATAATTGAAAAGTGCTATGAAGAATTAGGTAGAGATAGTTTGGGTGGGAAACCACTAAAACCACAACTAACAGAAAATCCTGAAAAAACTTTTATTAAGAATAATCTCACTACTCCAAAAAAGAAGTGGGAGAGTAATAAACAAACTCTTCCCAGAGAGAAATATTCTCAACCCAGAGGAAGATCTCCTCAACAGAGAGACAAGTCTCCCCGAAGGGAGCCCTCTTAAAAGCGATATAACCTCAGAAATAGGGATGGATAATTTGAGAAATCCTGACAGATATCAAGATAATGATACACGTCCCTCTCGATCTTTTCAGACTTCCTCACAGAAATCGGAAAAAAGAGGACGGACATAAAGAAGGAATCTGCTCATCAAAGTAAAAAATCACAATTTTCTAAAAAGAAGGTAGCTAGCATAAAGATAAAACATGCTGAGGATCCTGAGGACACAACTCAAGAATGGAGAATGGGCCCAGACAATGCTAGACAGTGCAGCAGAAGTGACCATAGCTCGCAAGATCCTGATGAATCTTCTGGAGACAGTGGACATGAATGAGTACATTCAGGTGGAAAATGCAGACACCAGAGTTAGTGTACCTTATAAATTATATGAAATAACATTATGTATAGAAGGGGACAAAACTAGGAAAATAAGAGGTCTCTTTTGGGAGAAGCTATCTAAATGCTATGATATCCATCTAGCTAAGAAATACTGGCCACCAGAATTTGTTAGGGAGTGCCCACATGGTGAAGAAATGATTATGCCTGCCTTCTCAAATCATATTCCAATTCATAAAAAATACACATATGCTAGAAAATGGGCAGTGGTCCAAGCCCCTGCATTATATAAAAATCATGTAGGATGGGATGAGGAATCCCCTCACCATAAAATCCAGTTAAAAAATCAACCTACTGCACAAAGACAGTATCCTGTTAAGCAAGAAGCTAAAAAACAAGTCAGGGAGATCTTAGATCAACTTGAATACCAGGGGGTGATTGAAACATGCACCTCACAAATGAACAATCCTTTGTTTCCTGTCTCCTTGCCAGACAATTCATATCGTCTAGTATTGGACTACAGACACTTAAACACTTGTTGCAAAACATTTTCAGTACAAAATTCACACAGTGCAGCACTAATGAATAACATTGTGCGCAAAAAATATAAAACGACATTAGATATTTCAAATGGTTTCTTCTGTCAAAACATTGCTCCAGAAAGCAGGTATTTGACCGCTTTCTCCAGTATGGGGGCCCAGAGGCAATTTTGCCGTCTCCCCCAGGGATTCAAGAATAGCCCTGGTTTATTTTCAGCAAGAGTAACTGAGTTACTACAAATTTATGATGATGAGGCATTATCTTATGTCGAGGACATCTATGTAACAGACGATGATTTGGACAGGCACTTGGAAAGAGTGAACACCATTGTACTTGGGTTCTCATCAGAAGGGTACAAATTCAACTTTAAAAAATCGCGGATTGCCCACTTCACTGTCCTATTTCTAGGATATGAGTTATCAAGTGAAGGCAAAAGCCTGGCCGCCAATTTCTTAGAGAAATGTGCGCTGCTCCAAGCTCCAAAAACGGTGAAAAACTTTCAATCAATTCTAGGTTGCTTGAATTTTGGAAGAACTTATGTTCTGAATTACGCAGAGAGAGTTAAACCTCTCTACAAATTAATTAAACCTGATTTCAAACCAACTAATTGGACACAAAAACACACAGAAATGTTACGTTCAATACAAACAGACATGTTAGCTAAAACAAAGCTGCAAACACGCGTAAACGTACGCAACCTTGTAATCCGAGTCATCCCAGGAAGATGCGGATTCACGTACCTGGCCTATAATGAAGGGGAAACTGTACCAATAGCTTACAAATCACACTTGTAGACACAAGCTGAAATAAAATTCACTTCCACTGAGAAAATTCTGAAAGCGGTTCAAACTGCTGTAGCAAAAGAAAGAGCCCTCGCACAAGGTAAACGTATAATAATCGTTACATCTGTACCTGCCCTAGAAGCAGTGACAAGAGCAAGCATTCCAAATGCTAAAGCTTTACATCCGAGATAGATACAATGGGCTAACTCTCTTGCTGCATCAGACGTATTTACGAATTTGATCCTAACTTGAAAACACGAGAATTTCTCCAATACGAGTATAATGTCCTCTGCCGACCGACATTCTGCCTCTCGAACATTACGGCTGTATGATATATACAGACGGATCAGCACAGCCCGCAGTTGGGGGTAAACAAGTTTATAGTGCTGCGTGTGTGATTGTTAAAGGTCGCTGGCACGAAGGTTAATTCAGACCTATGGTCACTAAAACTCAATCACTCGGAGACTGTACAGCTCAACGAGCTGAACTACAGGCTTTCAAGATGGTGCTTGAGAATACCGATCGCGAATTGCCCACACTAATAGTGTCCGATTCGTATTACTGCATCCAGTCTTACAATGAATACTTGCAGAACTGGGTTCAAAACGGTTTCAAAGATGCGAAAGGTGGCACAATAAAGCATAAAATGCTATGGGAACAAGTAGTTCTTTTACAGAAAGAACTACAAAAGACTCACATGATCCATACACGGAGTCCTCAACGTGATGGCCATCACGTTGCAGGGAATACATTGGCTGATGAATCTGCGAAGGCAGCTGTGTAAACGGCTTCCGTAGCTGCTATCACACGGTAAAAAACAAAAATAGACAGCAAGATAATGCAAGCTGTCACTGCTTCAGTAAAAAACAGTGATAGGACACTCCCGAGAGGATTTCCAGTAAAGTACTCATAGAAAACTGATGCAAATAATGTTCCTTTTGCCGTAATCCCTGGAGTGGGGTATAGGGCAATTCCAAACATGGAACACAGGTTAGGACTAATCTTAGCGGCACATGAAGGGCTCGCCTCTGCACATGCGGGTGTTTCCGCCACAGTATTGTTACTAAAACAGAGATATTGGTGGCGCGCATGAGGAAGCAGACCAGAAACTATGTTCTAGACTGTGAAATATGCCAAAAAATGAAGGTATCAACAGTGAAACGACCTGCACAGACGCCCCTTCTAATCTCAGATAAACCATTAGCATGTGTTTACCTGGACGACTGTGGTCCCGTACAAAGGGATGGAAACTATAAATATATCATGGTCGCAGTGGATTCCTGCTCGAGATTCATTTGGATGTGGCCCCAGCGCTCGGCTGACGCCAGAACTGTTATAAAAGATTTGCGAGTCTTCATCGGCACATACTCAATCGGCACGCTACATTCTGACCAGGGTCCTGCGTTTAGCTCTTGAGCTTACAAGGAGGCCATGGACAGCTTGGGCGTTGCATTGCGGTACTCTAGTCCCTTACATCCTGAGGGTAATGCGGTAGTGGAGAGAAAAAAACGTGACATAAAGCAATCTATAACAGCGAGGATATTAGGTTCGGGTGACGGGTTGGTCAAACATCTAATAAGTGTCCAACGTAGTCTTAATAATCTGCCAAGACATTCTCTGGGTGGAATCACTCCGTATGAACTTTTGTTTGGTACTAGAATGTTGATCGAAGACCTCGATCGTCAGACTTCAGAGGTGGAACAAAAAACCTTTGATATCAAAGATTGTTTGGCTGTTTTACGGGACTTAAATGAAACAAGAAGTCGTCTAAGTAACACAAAGCAAAAGCCAATGGCCACTGAAGAAAAACCACCTGTCCCACGAAGACCTGTCTGGATTCCAAAGATTGGGGATCTGGTCAGAGAAAAGATCGCGGTGAAGAAGGAATTTGGGCCTTCTTACAGAAAAACAGTACCTGTCTTACCAGTCCACGGAACAAGATCAGTAGTACTACCGCCCCTTGCTGGAAAAAAGGAGAACAGAGTTGTATCAATCGACCTGGTAAAACCACAACCATGTGGCCAATAATAAGTAGTAGGCCCAGTGGACTCCCAAGATGTAGCAGAAGACCAAACCTTGCTACAATTCAAGAGGTTAAAACTGAGAGACTAATCACATTTGATAAACCTGCAGTGAATAAAGAAGGACTATGCAACAAAGCCATGGAATTAGTGCCCTTTGAAACCCAACCCAACACCGCCAAAAGGCAGCTCGAAAACATTTTATGAGAAATTCCCATACTTCTCAGGGTTTAATAACACAGATCCAGAAACGTTTTTTTCAAAATTATGAATAAGACAGGAATGAAAAACATGTTTACAAATACTAAACAAATTTATTCTGCAAAATTTTATGCACAATTGTCTACATTTGGTTTTGAATTTTGGAAAGACAACATTGAGACAAAAACGGTCTGGGGTACAAAAGACTGGCAGGTACAAGGTTTAGAATCATTATTCAGAGCCTGCATGATCCCAGAACAAATAATGTTCCTGAATGACACCATTTAACAAACAACCTGTCTTGGCCTAGCCAAGATAAAGGATTTAAACAAGCCGTCTATATCAAAGCCCATACCTGATAGTAATAGCACTACAGATGAGGAGATAGACGTATCCCATATTTTACACCAAAACAGAACTAATACTGATTGGAGAAAATGGTTGATCTGGCCCACAGACACTAATAACTGTCAAGATAGATTCCTGAACAAAACACAAGGGTTCACAAAGAACAGGCCAGACCCAAGATATTCCCAGTAACAACATCCAGGGATAATAACAACATACAGTGTAGGGAAACTATGCCTCGAATGGCTACAGAAATCCACACTACCAGAAAGTAAGCAACACTGGACCTTACTTAAGGAAGGCGTTGACTTGCGAGATTTCTCATTGGGACCTCGCAAACAGCGTCAAAAACGTTTCATATACGCCAGTGTATATGCTGCTTACAACGAAGCTTGGAAAGTAACGCAAATTGAAACTGCTGAAAAAATACAAGAAATTGATTGCATTAATTTGGAAAAAACACTGTCTATAGTGGACAATGGGTTAACGACTCTGTCCTCCAGAATTTATTCTTTGGGCAGCATTGTATCATCTGCTATTGATATAATAGAACAGGATATGCTAATGTTACAATATGGCCAGTCCCAATTACGTTCTATTGTACAGTTAGGCTGGACGTTACAAAATCTCCGTTCAGGCTACGTGCCCTGGCGTCTAATCAAAACAACATCATTATTTTCTATCTTTAACCTTACAGATAAACAAATCTCTTTGGCACAAAGAGGAGCAGACTATACGGTGCTGAGCATTGAAAAACTAGAAAGATTACCATTGACAGTTTCCGAAAAGCCTGTAATTGAATGGATAATACATGTCACCATTACAATACCAATAACGGCATTTCAGTTTCAATATTGCCTAAAGCACATACCAGCGGGCCTGTATGAAAAGTTGGGTAAAGGGTACATCAAGTCAACCTGGAATTTACCTTACACACATAGATGTTGGAGTGGGGGGGGGGGGAAAGAGGTATTTCTTAGTGGTAACAATTGTAAAAACTCACTAAGTGGTACACTTCTGTGTCAAGGAATTAACTTGCATGGAGCCTGGGAGGGTTCATCAAATGACCTTTCTTGCCACCTGCACGGCACCCCAGCCACACAAATAGAGCCTTTTTTCAGACAACTTTCCAACAGCAGTTACGTTATGTTAAGTGACCACAGCTGTTGTGGCATGTTGCCAGGAACGGCCTATCTCGTTAGTGTTACATCCAGGGTCACTTGCTGTATGCAAGTATTGTATCCAAACAGCAAACCAGACAAGGAGGCAACGATATGGCCTTCATTGAATATCTCTTCTATTCGAATTGATACTTTAAGCAGAATAAAAGCCATTCTTTTACAAAAAACTGTGCCTTTGACCTCGTCCAGAGAGACGTATGATCTGCAAGTCGCAAGGACGTCAGCAGAGATACATGCATTATTATCAACAAATTGCCCCGTGCATTTCGTAGAAATGTTAAGTCAAATCTTAAACATATCTGATACTAGTGGCATCGCACATGTATTTAAGACAATTTTTTCGGGACTATTATCACCCTTTGAAGCAGTCCTGAGCATCTTCCAGAATTTTGTGCACTCTGTGTTCGGCGGCCTGCCTCTCAACTTGGAACTTGTAGCAGGAATTTTATTTTTGTTCCTTCTGCTCCGATATGGCAAGTCCAGTCACAAGCAATACCCAGGTTACCCTGGAACAAACGATCCTGGCAATGCGGTACAGAGATAGGATTACCAAAGTCCTCGGCTTGGCTAAGAGATCTGAATACCACATGGTTTTTGTTTCATTCAGACCAATCTGGCAAGATTGCATCCTACCTGTTCTACAATGCCTACTCTGCGGAGAAGAATGCGTGTTAGACGTCTGTCTCACACTCCCATAAGCAGTACCTATGGATGTCGATACTTTGCTTGGTTCGGTAACGGCTCATGCAACGTGTTGTCCCCAGCGGCTACCAATTCTGATGACGGCATTCGTTGAGACCTCACAGCAACATGCTGGCAGTGAGGTACGAGAGGAAAGCGGCACACAGGTACAACATTCCGTGACCATTGCTGATCTAGACAACGATGACGGCAATGCATCTCACATATGCACTATTTCTACTTTTTCGGACATGGTCCAACTTTCACCTACTGTTGTAGACAAATTCTTTGCCAGCCTATCTGAGTTAATGTTCTCTCCTAACAACGAGAATAACTTTTGAAAACAAGAGCACACAGCGTTCCCTGAACTTTGAATTCGGCCTTCAGTTTTGATAAACAGAACTTCTAACAAATGTGGAACTATTTTTTCCTCAAACGAAATTATTTTTTCTAATTCCCAAAATATTTAACTTTTTATGGCACAGAGTAATCTGCTTAAAGTAGAACTATTCTTAGAGAACAAGATTTCTATTTTTAAGAAAGAAAAAAATCTAGAGACAATATTTGAACTCAGCCTCTAGCAAATGTACAGTCTTGTATAAATATGATGAAATGGTCTCGACCTTCTCTTCTGTATTAAGAGCCATTTCATGAATGTAACTTTTCGTGATTGGTTCAGTCAGCATTTCAAGTGTAAACTTTATGCATTGTTTGAATGATACCACAGCTTAGAAAACGTACAGTACACTACTCATTTTTCGCGTACAAACCATTTCAAATGCATTTTATGTATTTTTGGGTGGGATTGTAAACACATGCTTAGATATGTTATACTTGCTTTAGTACTTAGTAAAGATGGACATTCTACGTGGAGTGGGTGTTGTAGACGAATCTAGGGCTCTAGTGTAATTTTCCCGATTCATGCCCTTATATAGTTATAACTCATCATATCCTTATATAGGTATCAGAATCATAACCATATTTAGACACAGCCAATGTAGCCCAAATGCGGCATGGCTACTTCCACAGATTCCTAGAAATCACAACGAGTTCTTGGAGAGACCAAACCTCCAGCAGTCCGGGACTTTCCCCTGCTTCTGTATTGATTTGTCCTAGAACGTCTGGAGTCCTAAAAGAACTGCGAGTTCTTAGTGACGTATTATGTCCAACCTTACGTCAAACTCGGCACCTTCCAGGCATAAATATACCAGCATCTGCCCTAGCAAAACACACAGTGGTTTGGAGCAGATCGACTGACTACTTGCCCGACGCCCTGCTGTAGCAAGTGCCGAAGGAAGCCGACCCTCCAGCTGACGCACTGAGAGAGACGCTGTCTTTTCTCCTGCACAGAAATCCAGCTCCGGTGTTTCCCGGCTCCCCTTGCGGGTTACTGGGAGATCGAGTCCTGAGAGAGAGATACAAGACCTCCTACATTCTATAAACAAGGTACGGAGCTGATTAGACCCTTAGAGAATTCTTGGATAGATTCTTGGCAGAAACTATTTAACTCAAACTAAATCTCACTTACTCCTTCCCATGTACTAGGCTTAGGTTAGGCGTATCTTAGAAGCACCAGTTGAGTACATTTAGTCATCTTTTATCATTGTATGTATTTTATCCATTTTAAGTATCTTATGGCTTAGAAACCATATAAATGCTTTTACAGTATTATTTCATAACACTCCTTTTACTGTACGCACTTTACTTTATGACAAGTATTGCGATTGTAGCAATTCACTTCTCTTGCATGAGAAAGAAGACTGCTCAATAAATAACCTTTTTATTGAAAACGCCAGTCTCTCTGCACTTCTGGTGAAACTAAGCATGCACGATTGACTGAGTGAAATAGCCATCTATTGTTTCCGCGACTCTGGAGATATATTCCTTATTCTTGGGGAACAAAGTTGTCATGTTATATGGTTGTCAGAAACAAATCCCTTCTTGTGTATTCGAGAAAGTTTCTAGTGACCTCTGAGCTAGCTGGCCTTCACAAATTAAGTCTAACATATTCAATAGAGACCTAGTCGACTTCAGTCCTACGTCTAAACTATCGTTTATGTTATTCCAATGCACAGAGCCTATTGGGAATATAGGAACTACACTACAATGGTAATATGCCATGTTTGTTTGAGTTCTGGGGAGGGGGGTTAACCGATTGTGTCAAATTGGGGTTGACGTTACGTGGGGGGTGTTTATGGGGTACTTTTTGTTGGAGCCACGGGTAAGAAGGATTCAAGACATACTTCCTAGCTACTTACCACAATTGATAGCAGTGAACATGGCGGTACCGATGTTGTGTACTATTGCTACCAGTAACCCTGAACGATGACACAGCAGGAAGGTCCACTAATTAGATTTTTTAAATGGAATGTCTGAGGCCTTAATGATTATCGCAAGGTGCGAAATGTGATTGCCTACTTAAAACGACACGCTGTTGATATAACCTTGCTACAAGAAACCCATTTGCCTATGGACAACACGTTGTTAACATAAAGAGTGCTGCAGGGCTTTTTCCATGCCTCAGGGTTTAGTTCCCACGCCAGAGGGGTACTTACATAGGTAAACCTGAAATCAGGATTCACTATTGTCCCGGGGGCAGCGAATGTTGAAGGAAAGTACACTATCTCTAGTTGCTGGGGTTAGATTTACGTGTTATTAATGTATATGGTCCCAATTACGATAATCCCCAATTCTACAAAGGCCTTTTTGCCTCTCTCAGTGTTGCTGCGGGGCTTACGCTACTAGTGGGAGGGGATTTTAACTGTGTGCTTGACCCAGCACTAGACCGCTCCGGGGGTCCTGAGCATCGCACTTCGGCCTCAGCAAAATTTAGCACTGATACAACTCTACCACTAGATATGGTGGATCTTTGGAGGGCAAGATTCCCGGGGCAAGGGGGGGTTCACACACTATTCTGCTCCACACGGACTTCATACGAGAATTGACTACTGGCTTTTGTTGCGTAAAGTGTACTGGGAAGTCAGGGACTGTAGAGTTCACCCACGTACCCTGTCGGACCACGCCCCTTTACTCTTAGTTCTGCGCAGCCCACAGAGGAGTCCTGCCCCGTTTACCTGGAGATTCCCTCCATACTCACTGCTCGACACGCCATTCAGGGCGGAGATATCTCAGGGGATTGAAAACTTCTTTACGAACAGTATAGGTTCAGTGTCACACTTCTCCATGGTCTGGGAAGCATTCAAGGTGTATATTAGAGGCGTAGCCATATCTAAACACTCTGGGGTGCTTCACACAATTAGGAGCAAGCTTGAACACTTAGAGAAACGTCTAGCTGAGTTGGAGACTGCACTGCGTCGCGACGGGGCAGCAGAGGGAGGCGACAAATTTAAAAAAACGCAAGCGGAATTTAAGGAAGCCGCTGATAATGAAGTTGAGCAATGGGGAAATATGCGGTAGCTAGAAGCTATGGGGAGGGAGAGCGGCCGGGTGCCACACTAGCGGCGCTACTGAGAAATAGAATAGCGGCCTCATCCATCACGGCTATACGGTCAGGGGAGGGGGATATGCTGGTTGACCCAGAAGGTATTGCCAACCAATTTAAGCAGTACTATGAATCTCTAAATTCCTCTCGCCCCCTGGTAGATGACAGCGTGGTCTGGGAATATTTGGAACACATAAAATTACCCTGGCTTACTAACAAACACCGCGAGTATTTGATGCGGCCACTAGAGGCCTGGGAAATACAAGAGGCACTACAACATATGCAATCTGGCAGTGCCCCTGGACAGGATGGTCTGCCGGTGGCTTTCTATCAAGGATTTGCAGATCTTTTTACTCCACACTTACTTACGCTTTTTGAGGAGCTATGTGAATCAGGGGAACTTCCTCCAACAATGAGAGAGGCCATGATAGTTACCATTCTGAAGCCTGGTAAGTCGCCCGAGGAGTACTCCTCATACCGCCCACTGTCTCTATTGGATGTCGACACAAATATATGCCAATTGGCTAATCACCTTGCTCCTTAGGTCCCGAAACTGGCCAGTACAGAACAGGCGGAATTTGTACCAGGTCGCAACCTCACATACAACTTGCGCACTTTCTTTGGTGCCCTGCAACAGTGGCCTTAACTCAGGGGTAAAGGCCACTGCGGTATTCTTAGACGCTGAAAAAGCGTTCAACTCGGTAAAATGGGCGTTTTTATGTACAGTTCTGGAAAAGATAGGGGTGGGCAGAGTTATCCCGAGCCTAGTTGCTGTATTATACAACTCAACCCTCTGCTCAAATATGTGTTGGAGATATGGTCACTGCTCCGGTAAGAATCTCTAGAGGCACTAGACAGGGCTGTCCGCTGTTACCCCTGCTGTATGCCATACTGGCGGATGCCCTTGCATGCGCCCTTAGAGAATATCATGGATTCCGAGGGATACGCTTCCCTAATTATAACTTAATCGTGTTATTATATGCTGACAACACATTGCTCTACATCAGGAACCCCTAGATCAACCTGTCCCTGGTGCTGAGGGAGGTCATTCGATTTGGCGAGCTATCTGGCTTACGAATTAACTGGCCCAAATCCATAATCTTTCCATGACCCCCTCCACCACACCTTTTAACCTAGATTTCCAATTGAACTGGACTACTGAACCAGTTCGCTATTTGGGAATACAACTTCATACTGATCCGGAGATATTTTTTAAAGAAAACTATGGGAGGGCAATCACTAAGCTCGAAGAAGACGTTGAACGTTGGATATGTCTCCCTATCCTGCTATTGGGGAGGATATCGCTTATGAAAATTGTGGTATTACTGAGGTTTTTATATTTATTTTTAAATATTACCATGGTCTTACCCACTCATTTTTTCAAAACTATTACCTCTACATTGATTAAACTGGCGTGGTCGGGAAAGCAGCCGAGAGTACAGTGGAAGGTCCTTACTCTACCTTGCTATATGGAGTGGCTGGGAGCTCCTGACATGGACCTTTATTGTATAGCAGCGCAGAGCTCACATGCCTTTCATTGGATTCATCAGGCACCTGCACATGTAAAAGGTGTCGGTCTCCCCATCGGACCTCTCCACTAGTCTGTTTCGGCCCCCTGACCGTCGTACAGGGATCCTAGATTCCATTAACTCTACAGTACATTTATGGCATGACTTGTTAAAAGACAAAACTGTAACATACTATACTCTCCATTGGTCCCTCTAGAATTGTGTGCCTAGCTCACCATTCTGAGCAGTGACCACTCAGCGCTCAGGATACTACAGACTCTAAGTGTAAAGGAGGCGGGAGACCTCTTCCTGGAAGGGAAGGTCTGCATGTGGGAGGAGGTAGTACCTGAAGGCACAGTAGTCACCTCATTAGTGCAGTTTCAGTACCATAGGGTGAGGCACGTGCTGCGTGAGATACTAGATGAAGACATGGCGGAGCCCCAGGAGGTGACCCCACTCACACAGAAACCCCTATTAAGTTGGTGTCCAGTGTTTATGGAGTTATTCACGAATATCGCAAGAACTATTACACAAAATCTAGGCTGGAGTGGCAAAGGGACTTAGGTATGAGTATAGATGATGATACTTGGAGATTTAGCTGTGAGACGACTCGTCGAGTACATTAAATGGCCGACACCAACTAATCCCTTTTAAATTTCTACAAATAGTTTACTATATCCCGGAAAGGTTATGTCGATATGGACTGCGGTAGACAGCTGAGTGTGAGAAATGCAGAATGTGCCCGGCAGATTTCATACATGTAGCTTGGCAATGCCCAACAATCGCCAAGTTCTGGGAAAAGGTATTCCAAACAATGAGTGACATCACTGAGGTCCCAATCCTCCCAGATCCATTAGTTGCCCTGCTGGGCTACACTAAAAAAACTAAAAAAGGGTATTAGACGCGTGATTGAAATGGGTGTTGTTAATAGCAAAGCGCAGATTAGCGATGCGTTGGTCATGAGGCCTGCCCCTCACAATAAAGGAGTGATCACGTGATATGTTGTATTGTAATGCACAAATACACAGATGAACTGTACAGTGAGCTCCTCTGCCCCGGAAGCCGCTCCAAGAACTTTAGGGGATTATACCAAACATATCTTGCTGGGAAGACCCACCTGGCTACAGACTCTGCTCCTGATGTGGAGGACACCCTGAGGTAAATGCTAAGGTATACGTATAAACGTGGCACCGACGTATGTACCTAACCTGCATAACGAACCTGTTGCTGTAAATGAGGCATGGGGGATAAGCAACTGTGGTTGTTATGTTCACTGAATGAGTTTGCTGTGGCTCTGTTAGAATTGAAAATGGTTTGCATTACTTTCTCTACTACAGTATGCTATCAAGTTTATGCTTCAAGTATATGTATTTTAGTACTGGTTTATTTTTAAGAACAATCCTTGTGAAGCCAGACAAGTTATTATTTTAATGTAGGACCTAATAAATACAACAACAAAAAAAAGAAATTGCTACCCAGACCACGTCTAGAAATAGACCTTATACACCAATCCAAAAATGCTGCCTGATAATACTTTTTAAAGTGAGGGAGTGAGAGACCACCCTCTTGGATAGGTAGTTGTAAAGTCTCTAGTTTTGTGCGAGGTTTCTTGCCAGACCAAACAAAATGACGAAGCATTTGATCATACTCGATCAAAAAAATGAATGGACTTTAATTAATAAATTTGAAAAAAGAAAAAGAAATAGAGGCAGAATCATCATTTTTATAACAGCAACTCTCCCTCTCAAAGACAGTGGTAAGGCTTGCCACTGGTTTAAGAGATTTCTGGCCTTCAAAATCGTAGTTTCATAGTTAAGTTGATATAACTGTGAAGGATCATGTGACACATATATCCCTAAATATCTAATTGACCCGGTTGTACAGACCTGATTACACATATCTAATGGAAGGATCTAATCAGAACAGTTAGAAAGCAAAATCTCAGATTTAGAATTATTAATGTTATATCCCCCCAGATCAGAACAGGATTTGATTTTTTCAAAAACATTCAATATTTTTTGCTTCTCAGCAGCCAAGTATAAAATTATGTTGTCTGCAAAAGGTTTTAGCTTAGGAGCTCCGGGCAAGGGTGCTCTAACTTGTAGATCCTGTTGTAACAAATAGACTAGATGCTCTATGAATAACGCAAAGAGCACTGGTGACATTGGGCACTTTTGCCGAGTTCCTCGTTTGTTTTGTAATGATCCTCCGATGTGGGAATTTTTTATGATCTTCGCTTCGGCATTGCTATAAAGATTCTTTAATAAATTAATGATTTAGAAGAGGAAATTTAATTTCAAATGAATTGCAAATAGAATTTCCCATGGAAGTAAATCAAAAGCTTTTTCAGGATCTATCATAATTATTGTAGCTTCTTTCATTTTATTCGTGTAATAATCAATTGCCTGTATTAAAAAGTTGGTATTGCTTGCCATTGTTCTCCCCGGCAAAAATTCTGACTGATCTCTATGAACCACTATTTGGGCAGAGATGGTTATTCTTGCTGCCATGATTTTTGTGAACAATTTGTAATCAGAGTTAAGTAAGCTGATTGGCCGATATGATCCCGGATTGTCAGGGTCTTTGCCTCCTTTAATGAAGCTTATTCTAATTGCCTCAGAAAAAGACTTAGGGACATGGCTTCCTTCTAATATTGCATTGAATAACTAAACTAAGGTTTCTGTCAATTGGGACATAAATACCTTATAAAATTTGGTGCGGAAAGCCATAGTAGCCACATGCTTTCCCATTAAGGGACTCCTTGATGGCTTCCTAGACCTCTTCAACGGTAATGGGAGCTACTATATGGGCTTCCTGGGATTCTGTGAGTTTAGGTACCTTTATAGGATCAATAAATTTGTCTATAGAAGAAGAAGACGTTGAAGTTAGGGCCGAATATATTTTCTTGTAATGTGAAAGAAAAACAGCCCCAATATCAGCCATTTGAGCAACTACTTGATTTCTATTTTCATCGAAAATGGTTTTGATCGTATCATTATTAGTTCTCTATTTAAAGACCACGCCAGGAACTTGCCAGCATGTTCGCTTTCTTCATAGAGTTTTCGAAAGCATGTATTTTGATTCACAATAGTACTGGAGACATATGAGGCTTTTAAATCATGTCTGGCCTTTTCCAAATAATTTTTTGTACTTTGAGAATAGTCAATTATGTGTCTCTAGACTGTTTGATCAAAGTCAGTAGGGTCAAAGCTGTAATCCTTCTTAGGGGTCGATTAGGATCGCGGACGGACTTGCGTCCGTCCGCGACCCCAGAGCAGGAGGGAACCTCCGCATAGCATGCAGAGTTCCCTCCTGTGCAATTAGGATGTGACCGCCACCCTGGCGGTCACATCCTCTATTTTTAACATTGCAGCGGGTGCAGCTTCAAGCTGCACCCGCGGCAATGTTAAAAATGCACGCATTGCATTTGCATGCAGAAAGAGGCAGGCACAACGCGGTGCCTGCCGCTTTCTGCATGCAAATGCAGGGGGGTACCATAGGTATCCCCCATGTGCACCCCCAACCCCCCCTTCACCTAGGGGGCCTGCAACGGGCCCCCGCAGTGAAGATCCGTATGCTTTTCCACGGCGGAAAACCCGCCGCGGAAAAGCACTTTTTAAAGCCCATCCTGATATGGCGGACGGTGTCTGAGAGACACCGTCACCATATCAGAGGTTTTCCGCTGCGGTTGTAAGCCGACCGCGGCGGAAAAGCTGCGGACAGAAACCAGGACCCACCAGCCATCCTAATGTGGCAGTGGGTCCTTGGTCAGTCCGCTGCGGTTTTTCCGCATCCTCTGGGCCGGCGGTGGCTTCCGCCAGCCCCGAGGATGCGGGAAAACCGCAATTATAATCGGCCCCTTAGTTTGGATCCATTGGCTTAGTAAAATATGATCTCCCCACTGATGTAAGCTTTACAAGCTTCCCAGACTGACATACAAGAGGCAGATCCCTTATCTATTTTTAAAAAGTCCTTGATCTTGACCCGCATATTTGTAACCCATTCTTCCTCGGTTAATAAGGTCTTATCTATAGTCCACCATGATTATTCTTGTCCAACAGGATTGACCTTGATCTCTGCCACCGGAACCGAACGGTCCGAAGATGCATTTGAAAGAATATGAGTCTTGCCCCGTTCGCAGTGATGCGAGATTTTTAAAAAGTCGATTCTCGAGGTGGAGTTGAATCTTTTGGAAAAACAGGTACATTCCGGTGCCTGAGGATGCTGGATTCACCAAGGATCCATTAAAGCGAAATCATTTATTAAGGTGGCCACACCTCTTGGGTTTATTTTGAGCTTTATTCTTATGTGAGGAGTCGATTTGTAAATTCTGTATTAGATTAAAATCTCCTCCTATGATAATAGAACCCGGAAGTTGGGAAAACGCCTTTAAGACCCTCAAGGGGGTCTGTATCATCCGATATTGGGCCGTAAAAGCAACTATCTGGAAGATCTGGTTGCCCATCTTTCAGTTTACGATAATCCATCTAGCGCTAGGATCTTTGATAATCTGTAATGCTTCTCCGTGGCAATGGCGCGTAAACACGATTGCTACCCCCCTTTCTGCAGCACCTGCTGAAGCAAAAAAAGCTTGAGAGATGTAAATTGGTAGCCTACAAGGGGACAAATCTCTTTATAAATCTGTCCCCTGAAGTAAAGTAATCTGGATTTGTGCTGACTCCAACTGAAGTGCGGATTTAAATTTGGTCTAGTTATTGGCCCCATTGATATAACATGAGGCTAATCTAATTATTTGTTGTGGTGCCATTCTGGTTCAATATTGCGCCAAGATGATAGAACTATATTAAGATTCAAAAAGTTTTTTTCCCTTGCTATTTTCAATAACCAACATGACATTTTTACTAACTGCAACTTTTCTCTTTTTCTGCCCAAATTCCAGCACCCCTGTGAATCTCCCAGCCCGCAAGACCCCCCCTTTGTAGGCCCTACCTGTCATTGGCCCAATTTTCTGTCCCACCCCCTTGTGTCCCTTTCCCCCTTACATAAGTACTGTGAGTACTTTGGTATGGTACTCAAAAGCGCATTCCCTTAAGGAGAAATGGATGACTTAGGCTTATTGAAGGCTGCATCGCTTGTATCATAAAGTTATGCCCCTTTCCCCTCTTATGAACCCTCTGACTTGAATTTCTGATTGAGAATGCTGCACCTCCTTACCCACCTCCCTGCCTTACTATGCGTAAATATTCTTTAGCTTTTTCAATAGACAGAAAAACATGGGAACATCCTTAATTTTGATTGATGCATAATCCCAGGAGGTGCCCCGAGTTCTTGAATTCATTGATCAATACAACAAACTCTCTTCGTCTTCGCGTCTCTAGAATCGACATCCGAGAAAATTCAAAATGAAAAGTTCTCTGTTGTGGAACATGATTTTTTAGAGATAGCCTGAGATAGGATCTGTTCTTTGATATGCACATTCCCAAAGCTAGCCACGACTGTTCGAGGATATTTAGCGTTTGAAGGGCGAGTTGGAGGAACCTGATGTGCCTGAACAATAGTGAGATCCTTGCCTATGACTGCCAATACATGCTTATGAATTAGATCAGACATCAGCTTTATAGGAGATGAGCTAGTTTCAGAGTCTTCCGGAATCCCCACAAATCGCAGATTGGTACGTCCTGCCCTTTTTTCAACATCATCAATTTTCAATTGAAGATCCTCAAGTTCCATCCGCATCTTGTGTATTATTGTACCCCTCCAAAATACTTTGAAATGTTGTAGAAAAAAACAATATACATATCACATCTCACATATACACAAACTCTCAAAAGAGTGCACAAACACATGGAGAAGGTGGTAGTTGAGAACAAAAGAAATTGTCTGGCTTTATGGGCCTGGACTCAAGGAGCCAACACAACCCTAGCCACAACAGGCACATGCAGACAAAAAAACATAACATGCATTCTGCATGAATATAAGGCCATCTACAAGCCACTACACTGAGAAATAAAACTATAACACAGCAGCAATAAGAATGTTAAAAATACTCCCAAGGCATACAGCAGGGCAAACATGACCATAACTGTAAAATAATATGTTAGAAATGGGGCCTCTAGTTGGCGGTGGTCGGTACCCTGCCCAAGTAGGGACCCTCATTCTAGTCAGGGTAAGTAAGTTACACCCTCAGAATAATCCGTGCTCACCCCTTGATAGCTTGGCAAGAGAAGGCAGGCTTATCTCAGAGGCAATGTGTAAAGTAGTTTTACACACACGGTTACACAGTGAAAATACCAAAAAAGGACTCAACACCAGTTTTGAAAAATAGGCAATATTTATTTGATTAAAACAAGTCCAAAAGTGACAAAAATCCAGCATACACACCTCAAGATATGAATTTTTAAGGGTAAATAAAGTTATAGTTCTTTAGAAATCAATGGCGGCGCTTGACCAGGACTGAGTACCTTAGTTAAAAAATCAAAGACGATGCGTGGTGCAGGGGAGGTGAGGTGTCAAAAAGGCAGATGACACGTTGATTCCTTACTGCTATGCAGGTTGGTGGCATGTTGGCGCTCGGAGACAGTGATTTTAGCAGTGGAGGTGATGCATTGCTGTAAGCAGTGAAGCATCGGTTCCTTAAGGCAGTGCAGAGTTGTTGAGCAACCAACGCCCAGTGACTATGCATGGCACAGGGGAGGTGATGTGTTGTTTGTGGGCACAATACCTCTGTTCCGTACTTCAGGGCTGTGTCGTTGATGAAATTGGCGGCCAAAGATGATGCGTTGTTGAAGTGTTGAAAGTCAAGTCGAGCAGCGTCGATTCCATGGCGAGGAGGAGCAGCGGTGCATCACAGACTTTGGTGATGCGGTGCTCGAGACTCAAGCAGCGGTCGTTCTTCAGAGGCGCTGTGGCGACAAAGTCAGGCTTGGGTTGAAAGCCCTGGTAGTTGCCACGCTTTGGTGCCCACAATGATGCGTTGAGTTTTGCGATGATGCGCCAATTCTGAATGACGCTGGAAGTTGATACATTGATTTTCTCTACTTGTTGCACCAGAACTCAATTACTTCTAAGGTACCAGAAAATGGATTTGGCACCACTTGGCAAGACAGGGCTCTCAGCAGAGGAGCCCAGATGCTGGTGGGTAAAGTCTTTGATGGCCCTGAGACTTCTTAGCAGGAGGCAAGCTCAGAACAAGCCCTTGGAGAACCTCAGAAAGCAGGCTGTAGAAAACAAAGTCCAGTCTTTTTACTCCCAGGTCAGAAGCAGCAGCCACACCCTACAAAGCAAACAGCAAAGTGGCAGTCCCTCTTGAAGCAACACAGCTCTGTGTTCTGAGTATATGGTGAGGTCCAGTACTTATACCCAATTCAGCCTTTGAAGTAGGTAAACTTCAAAGGAAAGTCTTTGTAGTTCACAAGACTCTGCCCTTCTTTGCCCTGGCTGCAGACACACAACAGGGGGTGGACTCTGCTTTGTAAGAGGACAGACACAGCCCTATTCAGGTGTAAGTGGCAACTTCCCCCACCACTCTAGCTCAGGAAGACCCATCTGCCTGGTGATGGGCCTTAAAGATATGCAGGGCACACCTCAGTTCCCTTTGCGTGATTCTCTAGTGTGAATGCACAAGAGCCCCACTGTCACCCTGAACCAGAAGCGTATTCAGAGACAGGCAGAGGCACAACATAGTTAAAGTAAGAAAATGCCAACTTTCTAAAAGTGGAAAAAAGCAGCTTAAATGCACTCAAGAATCTAATTTAAACAATATCAACAATTCAATACATGCAAATATTAATTTAAAACAGTAATGTGTGCACCAAGTTAGAGGCCCTGCAAGCCATCTATTGAGAATAAAATCCATTTTCAACATTTCTTCAATGGAAGATTGGAATATTGGACTTATTTGATTCAACAATAAATGTGGTTAACTTTTGGATTACAGTTCACAAGTTGTTATTTGTAATATTAGTCAAATTATTGGATAATTTTGTTGCAACGCTTTCAGCGACACCCTCGTAGTGCACTGGGTATCCCCCAGATAGATATCTGTTTTTTTTTCCTTATAACTTTCTAAAAGTGGCATTTTAAGACGTGCAATTTCAAAATCAACTTCACTAAAAGATGTATTTTTAACTTGTGAGTCCAGAGACATCAAATTCCGATTTCCTATCAGCTCCCAATTGGAAGATTGTGGGAGCGCAGGTTTGATAAACAGGCGTGGAGGCTGCAATAAAGGTTTAGAAAGGGGTTTATTGATAACAGAATGAGATTGAACAAGTTGGTCAAGGGTTTGTTCTTCTTCCTCGGATGATTCTTGGGATGAGCTGGAAGCAAGGTGTGGTAAAGATGTTTGTTTTCCTGCTTGCTCTTCCGGACTGGATTGGTCTCTCCGGAGGCTCATAGAAGAACGAAAGAAATAATAGGGGAACCGTCAGAATGATGTTTCAGTATGCTAAGAGTTTCTTTCCCATCGCCACACCGTTGTGATTTCTTTGAATTGACCAGCTTTCTTATAGTGATAGGGTTGTCAGGATTATGCCATTCTTTTAAGTGACTACGACTGGTAAATACCATGTATTCACGTGCAGGGATTTATCGAGGACACACTATGCAGAAACGTGCAGGACTTCAAGGTAACACGGTGTAGAAATGTGCAGGAATTCAAGGGTACGCTGTGCAGAAATGTGCAGGGAACAGGATGCCCGATAATCAACATTCAGTGCTCTGCCCTCCCTTTATGTTGCACTCCAAGCCCGTTACACTCACCGGATCCCGCCGTAACTCTCCTGAGTCACGGCCGCCTTCCAGCCTCCTCCGGACACCACCAGTCCTCCGACCAGCTTTCCTCTTCGTCCTCAGGTCTGGGGTCCTCCGAACCGGGTCCCGCGTCTTCAGTCCCACCGGGTCCCGTTTCTTCAGTCCAACCGGGTCCCGCATCTTCAGTCCAACCGGGTCCCGCGTCTTCTCTTTCTTCTTCCTCGGTGCTCCGGCGTCCTGTTCCTTCTTCTGCACTCACACACCCTGAACGCTGACCCTGCGTGCCTTTGATTGGTTCGTGCTCGTCTCTTCCGGGGAACGGGGGCGGAACTTCCGGGTCTTGTCGGTGTACAGCGTTCTCCTCCGGCTCAAGCTCTCGTCTTTCCTCTGTGTCCCAACTCCGCAGCCCGCTCTGTTGTTTCTCCTGTGAAAACACAGGCGATGAATAGGGACGTGATGGCCGTATTCCCCCTTGTCTCCGGGTAAGTACAGGACCCTTCTCACAAAGATATACTTGTAAGATGTTACCAAGCAACTCCAATGCTAACCCATGGGAAAGACAGGACTTTCTGAAGTAAAAGCGAATGCAGCAGCATTTCACTACCAGGACATATAAAACAATAAAACACAATAATACATGTCCTACCTTTTAAGTATACTGCGCCCTGCAATGGGACTACCTTGGGCCTACCTTAGAGGTGCCTGTACTAGGTACTTACTAGTAAATCAAATAGAACAATCATGGAGAAACCAATTACCATTACATTTCAGACAAGAAGCACTTGCACATTCACACTGGTCAGCAGTGGTAAACTGCCCAGAGTCCTAAATCCAGCAAAAATGTAATTCAGCACAAAATCAAAAACAGAAGGTCAGAGGCACAAGGACAGGGGAAACCATGCCAAAAGATACCAGGTCTAAAACAACAACACTGTAAAATGGTTAACAAATCTATTCAAAATTCACAGAAACACATGGAAATGGGGAAATTCTATATAACCCCAGACCTCCAACATCCCACAAATGTGTAAACCTTATCCCTTAAAAAATGAATTCCATACAGGCCCCTACTGCTGACCAGCCAGCCAGCAACAACCCAAACAAAGTAACTAAAATAGGGGTGTCACTGCTCCCTCAATCATCATACTTCTTTGCAAAGTACTACATTGATCTTACCTGATTTTGCCAAAAAGTAAAGATGCCAAGGGTGTGGATGCCGCAAAGACAGCAGACATAAAGAAAGTGACGCTTACTCACCAAAATCCAAAATCCAAATTTATAATGGCCAATGGCTGAACAAAGCATAGGGAGGAGTTTGCAGGTCAAGAACAGAAATTAACTACTGTATCTACAGTCGCATCCCAGTCTCTATGACACGTCTTGCAAAAGAAAAAAAAGAAAGAAAAAAAACAGTTGCACTCGGAAAAAATTATCCGAATTGTCTGCTTGGGTAAAAATCCAACTAAAAGAATATATGTTCAAGTTGATTTTGATCACCTGTGTTAAAGAATTGCCACTTGAGCTAGGAAATTGGAGTTCACGTTATTGCTGATCTCGTAGTTTCTGTGCTCTCACTTTAGTACTTTGATCCAAACTGTCTTGTTACATAATGTAGGGCAATGGCTTCATCTCATGCATTACAAGTAAATTTCATATTAAAAAATAACAACTTTATCACAGCACATTATGAATTTCAAATATAAGAATAAAGCAGTCTGTTCCGGGGGGGCGCTAGAGGGCGCCGAGCAAGATGGCCGCACCTGCGTGAGGCTCCGCCGAGACCAGCTAATATTTGCTAATTTATCCTGTTTACCCTACCTCTTAAGCCCCGTAATTGTGCGGTGCCATCTCCGCTGACATCGGGGAATCACTGGTGCTGTTTACAGCCGGGCAGCCTCTGCGGTGGGCGTCCTCCGGACTGATCGACCCCTTGCCGGGTTGCTGCCGGCGGAACCTCGGCCCGAGCGGAGGAGTCAGCACGCTGTGGTCCAGGCTGTGGATCCTCCTACTCCCGGCGAGGAGTGCCTGTGGGACGCTGTGCTCGGTGTACGAGGCGGTGCTGCCGGGCGTGGAAGCCTCTGGGAGGAACCGGAACGACAGTGGGCCTGTCCTGGCCTTGCTGGTTGCGGTGAGTGGGGCGGGGCGCTACGCAAGCCCGGGGCTGCGGAGGTGGTGCCGGGCCGCGCTGGGCCGCGCCGTGCGAGCCGTAGCTGGTGGGGGGTGCGAGGAGGCGGCCTGCTGGGAGGTGGAAAGGCCCGGGCGGCATAGCTGAGTTGCGCAGCATAGAGACAGATTGCCTGTAGCACAGCGAGGCCGGGCTGGATGCTGCTGCAAAGAGGGGCATTCTGCGCCCGCCATTTTGAGACATCCTGGAAGAACCGGTGGACGGGAAAGGGGCGCCACAGGGAGAACATTGTCAATGGTGCAGCGTCGCTGGGTGGATCAAACGCAGTCTAAGGTCCTGGGGCTAAAGCGTCTAAGTTGACTGTGGGCACTGATGTGCTGCCATAAGTTGCGAGAGCTGGGAGACTGACGGCGCAACATTTTGGCGCACTTTCACTTGCCGGATATAGTGGTGGAGGCGTGGGCCTTCTCCCTGGTGTGGACCGGCTACCTCCTACTCTATCCTGAACTGGGCAGCGCACAGACTACACCCCGGGCCTGAGTCACACAGATCGCCACCATGGGCAGGCCGGAGAGGAACCAACCGAAGATCACATTTGAGGCCAAAAAGACGGCGCACACGTCCTCACAGGAGCCGTCTAACAACGAACAAGGGGGGGGCGGCGGGGGGCACTCCGAATTTGGAATCCACGCTGATAGCTATGCAAAAGACCCTCCAGTCGATCGAGGGTACTATGGAGTCTGTCAATCACCGCCTGGATCAAATGGCGACGCAATTTGATCGTCAAAATGAACGAATGGGGGAGGTGGAACAGAGGGTGTCCGCTACCGAAGATGGCCTTGCGACGGTCTCAACTAAGGTCTTCAACATGGAGAGGGTTCTGGCGGTCATACAGGCAAAGAATGAGGAGTTGGAAGGGAGGTCCAGGAAGAGCAACGTCCGCGTCACGGGCCTGCCAGAATCCACGAATGTAGGTCGCATGGAGGACTATATGGAACGTATGCTTGTGGACATCTTTGGAGCGGACCAATTATCTAGCGTCTTCATAGTGGAACGTGCTCATCGCTCCCTGGCAAAACGCCCTCCACCTGGGGCGCCGCCGCGTCCGATAGTAGCCAAAATTTTGAATTATAGGGGCCGGGACACCATTCTGCGCCTCGCGAGGGAGAAAGGATCCATTGAATATCAGGGAAACAAGCTTCAGTTTTATCCGGACTTCACTGTGGCGGTACAGGCAGCACGCAAGGAATTTGCCACAGTGAAACAGCTTTTGCGCGTTGAAGAAGTACCTTATGCCATGCTATATCCTGCTCGCCTCCGGATAGGGCCGCCGTCGGATAACAAGATCTTCTCCTCTCCCAAGGCGGCTATGGACTACGCCAAACAACAGAAGAAACGTAAAAGGGCACCTGAAGGGCTTCAGGAAGGCGAGGACAGACAGCAGGATGAAGTAGCCTAATTCTTTGTGAGCATTATGATGCGGGGGGTGCACAGTTGAGCGGTGCTGCATGATGCCTTTTTTGGATTAGTGCTGAGGGCGGTTGTTCTCGCTCCCGCAGACCTCGAGTGTTGGGCTTATCTCGAATGGTTCCCGCGACTGATGCTGGGGACGGAAGGACTGAGCTGCGTCCCAATGCCCCAGTCATACCATTTGAACGGCTGTATTGCTCATGTGTACTGATGGGGCTGAGCGGGGGCTGGCTCGATGCTGTGGTTGAGGGAGGGCATGAGAGCCTTTTATGTGGATAGCTTTGGCGATGTGCACCTCTGTTGACATTTTTGCTGCTACTGGACAGTCTTAATGGGTATCATATACTTCTACGCTGATGCTTTCCTGATGCTTTGCCTGTTTCAGACTCTCAGCTGATGGGGGTGACGAGGGTTGGGTTTTTGTTCATTGATACTGGTCTTGCTCTCGTCAGTTTACTGGCGGGAGTTGTGCGCCACTGCGCACCTGGATATGGGAGATCCCCACACACAGTTGGTTGCATGGTTTGGGGTTGCGTTAGGGGGGGGTGTGGGATGGCTTTGGCAAATTGGGGCTGCTGAAGTGGGTGGGGGGTTGGGGGACGGGTTCCTGGAGTTTGTTGGGGAGATGTTCCGTATCCTGGTCGGTAGTTGGGGTTCTGAATTATCTGGGGACTGTGTTGGTCCTTGTTGGCCTTTGCTTGAGGTACCTTGCAGGAGTGCTCGTGACCACGCCGGGTCTCTGGGTGGTGACAGTTGGATTGATGGGTGGGCGCGGAAGGGGGCATATTGGTTGATGGGCTGCTTGAGTGGTTGGTGATATGGAGCGGGGGGTAAACTTACGTGTGTCACATGGAATGTGCGGGGACTCAATCGGCCGCAAAAGACACGACAGATGCTTGCTTTTCTGAATAGGCACGGTGCTCAGGTTGTTTTTCTACAGGAGACTCATCTCCGGGGGAGGGCGGCTGAAATAGTGGGTAAGCACTGGGCGGGGGTCCGACTAGCCACGTCCTTTTCCTCATATACCCGGGGAGTCATGATTCTGGTTAAAAGAAATGTCCCGTTTGAAATACACCATGAGGAAGTTGACCGGGAGGGCAGATATATTCTTGTGCAGGGTAAATTGTGTGGTACGCTGATCACCCTTCTCAATGTGTATGGACCTAATGTCGATGATCCTGAATTTTATGTGAACCTTTGGAACAAACTGTATACGCTTCCCCCTTCGGCTATCATCTGTGGTGGTGACTTGAATGTCACGCTGGATACTGAATTGGACAAAAAACAGGACAGGCCGTGTGTGCGTAAGAAGGCGTCTGATGCGGTGTGCGAGGGTATGCATGGCCTGCAGTTGTTGGATGCTTGGAGAATGAAGTATCCGAACAGACGAGAGGGAACATGTTACACATCTGCGCACGATACGTGGTCGAGATTGGACTACTGGCTGGTAACACGTGATGTGCATGGTTGGGTGTCGTGTGTTGAACACCTTCCTCGCACTATCTCTGACCATGCGCCTGTGAAGCTGGTGATGCAACTGCCTACGCTTGTGCCTGCTCCTTTCACGTGGCGTTTCTCCCCTGGTGTTTTGTCCGATCAAGTACTGCGTGAGAGATTGCGTCAGATTATTGAGGAGTTCTTTGTGCACAATGTGGGGTCTGTTGACAATATGAGTACTGTATGGGAGGCCTTCAAGGTGACGGTGCGGGGGGCATGTATTGGCCTGAGATCTGGCGTGCTGACGCCACTACGAGATTCTATGGCCCGACTGGAAAAAGAGTTGGTGGCTCTGGAGCGTCGACTGGAGCTCAGGGCGGAGGCCATGTTGTTAGCTGAGGTCAGGTCAAAAGTCACTGAATACAATGAACTGGCAGACCAAGAGGTGAAATTTCTATCCAAGCACTCCACGGCTAGATACTATGGGGAGGGTGGCAGACCGGGGAGGGGCCTAGCGGACAGGATCAAGGAACCCTGGGCGCGGCACTGTTCGGTGCAAGAGATTGACGATCAGGGGGAGGTGGTGACAAGCTCGGATGGCGTTCTAAATTGCTTCGCGAAACACTACGCACAACTTAATGAGCACAGGGACACGGCAGACGAGGAGGAAGTGAATAGATATTTTGAGGACATAGCTCTGGTGTGGTTGTCCAGAGGACAGCAGGAATTCCTGATGCATCATATCACTGAGGCTGAGTTTAGGGAGGCGATTGCTGCTCTGCCGAACGGGAAGGCGCCGGGCACGGATGGCTTGTCCTCTGAATTTTATAAAGAATATGCTGATTTACTGATCCCACAGCTAGCAATGGTCTTGGAGGAAGCGAAGGAATGTGGCCGGCTGCCGGCGACTATGCGAGAGGCGCTGCTGGTGGCGTTGCCGAAACCAGGGAAACCCCTGAATAAATGTGACTCGTATCGGCCTCTATCTCTCATGAACACCGATGTGAAAATCATTGCCAAAGTCTTAGCCACAAGATTGCGATTGCTCCTCCCTGTCATGGTATTGCCGGATCAGTCCGGGTTTGTCCCTCTCAGGTCGACTACACATAATCTGAGGGCACTGTTCGCCGTGCTCCATCTGCTTAAACCGGAGTTGGCTGCGGTGGCGGTCATGCTTGACTCTGCCAAGGCCTTCGATTCGGTGGCATGGAGGTATATGTTGGCAGTTCTGCACCAGATGGGGGTACCATATTTCTTCACTTCGCTGGTTGCACTCTTATATACTGAGCCCACGGCGAGAGTGAAGGTTAATGGTCATGTATCCTCCTCGTTTCCGATACAGCGGGGGACAAGGCAGGGCTGCCCGCTCTTGCCCTTACTTTTTGCTATCATGATGGAACCACTGGCCTGTATTCTGCGGCAGAAATATGCGGAGGCGGCGTTGAAGTTCCCTCTTAGGTCTTTGGCAGTGTCAATGTACGCTGACGATATGGTTCTCTACGTCCGCGAGCCTGCGATCCACCTCGAAAACATACTCCGGGAATTCATTAGGTTTGGTCGCCACTCTGGCCTGACCATTAATTGGGACAAATCATACGTGCTGCCTCTTACGGACGTTACGCGCCAGATCCCGCTGGAGTTTCCCTTGGAATGGGCTACTGAATCGGTTCGATATCTCGGCGTCTGGGTTCACAGGGATTCCCAAGAAATTATAAGGGCTAATTATGGAGTGGCTGTATCTAAGCTGGAAGATCAGGTGGCACGCTGGACCCGTCTCCCTCTGACATTGGCAGATAGAGTGTCTTTAATAAAAATGGTAGTACTGCCGACATTTCTTTATCTTTTTGTCAATATTCCGGTCCCCCTGAAGTCGCACTTCTTTGCCAGACTGCGGTCACTGCTGATAACTCTCACATGGGCAGGTAAAAAGCCACGAGTGACATGGGAGGTAATGACCAAACCATATGCACTGGGGGGGTTTGCCGTGCCGGACATGAAGCTTTATTATCTCTGTGCGCAGGCACATTTTGCGATTTACTGGCTGTGTGCTCCGCCGTACACGCCGCATGTGGCGCTTGAAGCCAGTGCTGTCTTACCGTATCCACTGAGGGCCAGGATTGTCAATGAACATTCGGTGTTCGAGAAGGGGATATTGACACTGTAGGAATTACGGCGAAGGCCTGGGAGGAATTGGGCAGACGGGCAGACAGGTTGCCATTGTATGCGCCGGCTATGCCGCTGCTGTATCACTCGGGCATTTCGGTGTCTAGTGAGATAGGGGGACTACAGGTTCTGAGGGACGCTGGGCTTCAAACTATGGGAGACCTCTTCCCTGGTGCATCGTTTCTTCCCCTGCAGGCTATGACGGACCGCTCCACTAACACCACTATGTCTACCTTTATATATGTTAGACTTAGGGCTGCGGTGCGTACCCTATACCCGACGTACCCGGAGGAGCCACTGACACTTGGGGCTTTACAATTGCTATACACTACCACGGATAGGGCTAAGTTGCTATCTAGACTGTACCGAGCGGCACAGGAAGATGAGGGAGGGGGCGCGGTCCAGGCTAGAGACAGATGGGATAGAAGTCTCCCTGAACCTTTAAGTGATGATGATTGGACTGAGTGTTGTGCTTTAACAGGGGGGTACATGATTAATGGTAACTTTAGACTTCTGCATTTTAAATACATACATCAGTGGTACTACACACCGGTCCGACTGGCTAGGTTTGGTCTACGCGAATCTGCCTGCTGCGTTAGATGTGGAGAGGAAGACGCTGACTTTGTGCACCTGGCCTGGGGCTGTTCGCGTGTGTATGAGTTTTGGAAGGCGGTGACTGAGACCCTTACTGCTGTGACGACGACTGCAGTTGCGTTGGATGTGCGCCTTTGCCTCCTGGGCATTGCTTCTGATGAACCGGTCAAGTCTAGAAGATTTGTAGTATTGGCGCTTCAGCTGGCCAAAAGAAGAGTGGCGCTGAGTTGGGGTGGGAGGAGAGCGCCTGACGTACGACTGTGGCTGAATGACATAGCTTACTGTAGAGATCAGCTGAATTGTTACTATGAGGGGCTCCCTGGGACGGCAAGACCACGGGATATATGGACTTCATTTACGCTCTATATGCTCTCCCTAGATGATTCTGACAGCGAGAGGAGTGTGAGGGCTGCCTCATCTGAAGGAGGTGTAGAATCCGAATGAGTTATGACTGAGGAAGAGTGTGCCGGCTGTCCTGCACATTGACTTTGAGTTACGGGTATTATTGGGGTCCTGCAAACGCCGTCATTAGACAGTAGCTCCATTGTTTGTATTGTTGCTTACAGTTGTCCTTTGCCTCACTGTATATAGGTCTTTTTATGACTGCCTGCATGGGTTATTACTCACCTATTGTCAACGGGGATGATGACATTACGGACAATGTACCTTACAGGCTCGCGCTGCTCACGAAGACCAGGATAGGGGGGTTGGGGGTGGATTGGGTTTTCGGTTGTTTGAGCTTAGTTTTTCAAAATGTAAAATGAGACCGAGATTCCATTAGGGCGCTACGGCCACAGTCTTATGGTGTACTTCGTATAATTTTTCCAAGACCACCTGTTGTGCCTTCACGAGTTGGGTATTCATAATGTGCGTCCTATTGATTGTAACACCTATTACTGGACTCGTCTGTCTCGGCTGGTGCACTGATTGCGGCCGGCCCCGTCAGTGGGTTGTAGGCACACTGCTGTGTATATATAACATGTGCAATAAAGGTCTTCCAAAAAAAAAAAAAAAAGCAGTCTGTTCCACCCAGGCACATAGGGGCCCATTATGATGGCGGGGGCGGATCGCTCTCCCCGGGCCGGGGGTAGCTACTGCTGGCACTGCGGGGGCAATCTTCCTGCTATCCACACCTACAAGACCCCCTGCCATATTAGGATGGCTGGGTGGTCCACGGCGGACGAAAAGACAGTCCGTTGCTTTTCCACCGGTCGACTCGTCGATCAGGCGGAAAACATGTCTAATATGGTGGCGGTGTCTGCAAGTCACCGCCATCAATATTAGGATGAGGGCGGAGATCAGCCTTTCCATGGTGGCCTAGCCACCATGGAAAGGCATGCGGTCTTTGCTTTTGGGGGCCCTTAGCCGGCCCCCAGGATGTTGGGGGGATGGGGGTACCTATGGTACCCCCTGTATTGGCATGGATAAGGTGTCAGGCACAGCGCAGTGCCTGTCACCTTGTGCATGCCAATGCACAATGTGCATTCCCAGCATTGTGGTGGGCAGTGCTGTGAGCACCGCCCGCCACAATGCTGGGAATGGGGGCTGCCACCGCCACTGTGGCGGTGGCATCCTAATTGCAGGTGTAGGACCACCGCACCCCTGGCGGACGGTCCCGCATTCCGTTTCGGTCCGCCCACCATTGTAATGGACCCCTTAGTTATGGTATGAATAGCATAAAGGAAATGGCTCAAAGCAAAAGTCTAGTTGAGGTTAGGGGTCCACATAGTCATACACAGAAGTGACACACATTATACACAGACCAGTAATCAAACACTCAGTCCTACCCCACCCACCCCAAATTTCATACCCCCAGCTCACGGGGGCAAGGCATCTGGGGCTCTAGAAACATGTCACCATCCTTGTAAGAGAGATATAGTTCTAGTACTTGGGTGGGTACAGTCCTGGGATATCAAAGCGATTCTTGCTCTTTGCTAGTGTGACACTTGTTAATCTATTGGGGGTTAGCCAGGTCTTTAACACAGTCCAGACCAGAATTCGAAGTCCTGCCTTTGACAGAAGTAATTTCCATATTTTTGCTGCTTATACAGTGAAGGTCTTTCCACTAGTGCATGTGGTTCTAGTCTAGAGTGCAGTGACCTATTCAGCAAGTACCTGTGGAGTTTTACTTCTGTGAAGGATGGGTTCTGGCTATAAAGTTCCCTGTGGACAATGAAGGGAGCCTTGAAGGTAAAATGTCTGGCCATGGGGAACCAGTGAAGTGATTGAAAGACTGTTGATATATAGGCAAAGGTGCAGAAGTTGTTATAATGCACCATTCTGAATTTCCTGCAGTCTTCAGAGTAGTAAGATATGCAGAGTCCTTTTACATAGACTTGTTGAGAAGGACAAGGGCGATTGTAGTCTGTAGCTTCTATGGGAACCTAGATGGGGAAGTTGTATGTAAGAGTTTGAATGGTATGTAAAGTGATTCTGGTGACTTGGTTTACAGTGTTGACCAGGGGAAGACTGCTTTCATGATGAAAGATTTCTTCCTGCAGTCTATGTTATTGGCGGGGGGCCTAATTCCTCAATTCACTGCAGGTAAGGATTACTGTTTTGAAAGAGTTCAGTTTCAGGTGGCTCTTGGAAGAAGGTATGATAGGAGGGCTTACGACATCCTTAGAACCCTCCATAGCAGGTTCTACCAACCATTTTGGTGAGGGCCTTTAACAAGGGAGTGGGCCTTTAACGGCCGGTAGGGTTCGCTACGGAGGATTCCAAGGAAATTAGCACATTCCACCTCTAGAGGGCAGAATGTTCTAATTTGTAAAAACAAAGGCCTCTTGGAGCCCGAGAGGGTTTTAATCCCCTTGGGCTCCGAGAGGCCTTTGTTCACAGCTACATCTGTGAAATGAAAAATACATTGGAATGTTGCTCTCTGGTCTTCTACCGGCCAGTAGAAGTTTGTAGCACTCCATTGTCCACAATGGAGCACTCAACATTCCAAGGGATTAGTATAGCTTACTGCTTATGGCTCAGTGGGTGTAGGGGGGGAAATGCTCCAAAGCCGCTCATGCCAACTTTATTTCAGGGAGGGATAGGGGTGTGTTGTGGAGTTCGTGCACTGTCTGGAGTGAGGTTTCGCTTGTTTGGACTCTGCACCCCAAGGTGTAAACAAAATTGCGAGAAACTCTTGCAGAT
The DNA here is from genome assembly GCF_964263255.1 of Lissotriton vulgaris. Classification (NCBI taxonomy): domain Eukaryota; kingdom Metazoa; phylum Chordata; class Amphibia; order Caudata; family Salamandridae; genus Lissotriton; species Lissotriton vulgaris. The sequence goes on from NC_141694.1 coordinate 1,404,301,718, forward strand.
GGAGGCCCACATCTTGACTTTAGAAAAGTGGGGACGGGGGGAAGGAAGAGGCTTGGCGCATTGTCAGTTGGCTCTAGCGCAACTGCTGTATCATGGAGAACTTCTAGAAGAAGCACGGACTGCCTGGTTGGCTTCCAGTAGTCGGATATATCAATGGGGAGACAAATCCAGTAAATGACTGCATCAGCTGTGCCTGAATGCCCTACAGCCGGTTCATATCCCAAACGTTCATGATCCCAACTGGGATATTCTCACTGATCCCCCTCCGATTGCGAATAGTTAAGCCAAATATTCCACTGCGCTTTATGCTGCCAGAGGCCCTAGTGCTGAGATTTCTAGATGACCTACCCCAAAGGCCCTATCAGACATGGCCAGATTGCTGCTTGATACTCCCCTTGCAGTCAAAGAGTTAGCAGCTGACCTAGGCTCAAGTAAAGGTCCGGGTCCCAATGGCTTTCCATATAAATTCTTTAAGGCATACAAGCTACAACTAGGCACCCATTATCTCGAGGAGATTCATACCGCTTTGGAAGAGAAGCAGCTTCCCCCGGACTGGAGACACACTGAAGTGGTGGTCTTCCTCAAACTGGGCCAAGCCCCAGAACGCCACTCCTCATACTGCCCGATCTCCCTATTGAACATAGAAACCAAACTACTCTCGAAACCCTGGCCAACCAACTCATGCCCCATATAACTAATCTAGTCCATCTGGACCAGGCTGGCTTTATGCTCCGTCGCAGTACTCAACATATTATCTGCCGTGCTCACAATGCCCTAGGCTGCTGTAGATCACCTGGGACGCCTGAGCGCTCTATTACTAGCAGATATCGATAAGGCCTTCGACTCTGTCAGTTGGACTTATTTGTTTAAGCTCCTGCGACGCCTCAATATCGGCCCAAGATTTCTATTGTATGTAAATCAGCTATATACGGATCTTACTGCTTCGGTCCGTGTGGCTAGCTTGATTCCCCCTTCGGTTTCCTATTCGGTGGGATACCTGTCAGGGTTGTCCCTTGTCTCCATATTTATTCACCCTGACCATGGAGCCATTGGCTGCTTAGGTCAAAATCTACGTCTTGGTCCGGGACTTTAAATGGTCGCTGGAGTTCTCAGACCGCATCATGCTTTGTGCACATGACATCTACTTTTACCTTACCGATCCTCATAAAAAAGGCCCTAGGCTCCTTCGTATCATGCAGGTTTGTGGAGAGACGTTCGGTGTATATATGAACGCCAGAAAATCCATTCTGTGGCCAATACTGGGGGCACATGAATCCGGCATATGGTCGTCCGATCTGACTATTTCCACAGAGGGGCTGAGATACCTTGGCACCGTCTTGTCCACCTCTCAATCTATCTCTTGGGAGCATAACCTCACTACATTGACAGAACAAGTAAAAGTAGAGGCGAAATCCTGGTCACACTTGCCCCTGTCACCATACGGACGATCCGCCATCTTTAAGATGGTATCCCTTGCCCATCTCTTATACCAATTGCAGAACCACCCATATCCAATTCCTGCTGACTGGTTTCAGGAAGTGAACACAATATTGAGTCAATTTTTGTAGGCGGAGGCACGATCCGAGTAACCCTATGAACTTGCTTTCAGTCTACTTACTGTGGTGGGATTGCAGCTGCGGACATTTAGTCCTACCATGCAGCATCACATCTGCAGGTGCTTAACGAGTGGTGGTACAGTGTTTGGGACGATCCAGCATATGCAGTAGAATGATGGTTAAAGGCCGTCACTTCTCTTCACACATATCTATATAGCGGGTCGGAGCTCTGGGCCTTACCGCCCGGGACAGGTGTGGTATTTCAAGTGTGGAGACAATCGCTGAGGCAGATGTGGTGGTGGGGTCGTGTACCACGAGTGACCCCGCTATGGTATAATGGTCTCCTTCCAAAAATGGCTAATCTATCCAGGTTCCGAAGATGGGATAATATCGGCATATCCTCTTTGGGGCTGGTCATGCATGGTCTGACTCTTAAATCCTTCCAGGAGCTCCAAAGCAAACTTGCCATGCCCAATAGCCAATTTCACAAATATCTACAATTTTGTCATGCTCTGTCCCCCTACCTTAAGAACCTAGAGGCTCTTCCAGAGTTCAATCTACTGGAAGAAAAACTACTCATGAGAGATCTGGGAGATTACAACTTTTCTAAGATATATCAGTCTCTAATTACAAATAGCCCCACCACATAAGATATCCTTCTCACACAGGAAGCCCCGATACAATTGGTGGTCGCCACTGTGCTATCTCTCCTGGACTATGCAAACTCTGTATACCTGGGCATACCCACCTATCTGTTTAAACGGTTACAGATGGCACAAAACCAGGCGGCCAGATTGATCCTGCATCAACCCAGGTGGCAGTCTGCTACCCTTCTGTTGAGGTCACTTCACTGGCTCCCAATTCATCAATGCTGTGCCTTTAAGGTGGGCTGCCTCATTTTCAAATCGCTGCATGGTAACAATCCTAAATTCACCACTTCCTTAATATCCAGACACACCCCAGCTCGCAATCTCCGTTCTGCCCACCTCTCACTTCTTACCACTCCCATCTTCAGACGCGCCCGCCAAGGCAGCTGCAGATTTGCCAAGCTTGCTCCTAGACTGTGGAACACCTTTCCGTTGGAAATCCGCTCCTGTACCGATGTGATGCATTTTAGGAAATCTCTTAAGACATGGCTATTTACACAAGCCTATAACTAGTGCTAGTCCATTAACACTTTTTGAGCCTTTATAGCGCCATGAAACCTCTGGTGTACGCGCGCTTTATACATTATTTTTAACATTAACATTAACATTAACCCTCCGAGCGACCTGGCAGGGAGACTTGGGTCTGATGGAGGATGATTATTAGACTGAGGCCCTGGAATCTCTGCGAGGTGCGGCCATCTCGTCACGCCTATGCCTCATGCAATATCTACATAATGCATACTACATTTTTTTTTTTTAATTTAAATTTGTTTTTATTGTTGCAGTAAAGTATTTCAGTACAGAAGAAGCAGACCGCCGGCGTGGCTTCAACATTCAGCCACGCACAGCTATGTGTGCAACGTTTTCTTGCTATATAAAACTGGTATACATAAACATGACTTCGGTGAATCAGTGCATTACAATCATGTAAAGGCTCCTGTAGGCTGAAAGGTGATGGGACGGTATCGCCATAGGGGCGATGAATAAGATCAGATGGGTACTTTCATGCCGTTACAGCGCCGGATCTAGATCTGTACTGTGCACACAGCAGTGTTACCAGTGACCAGGGGGGTAACGAAACTGTGGGAGGGAAGCATGTAGGCGCTAGCAGGGTCTGAGTCGGGAGATAATGGCGGCGGGTGTCGAGGGGGGAGGGGGGATGGCCGGACCTGCGAGAGGTTGCCTAGGGTATAGGGGGTTATTGGGGTCCGATTCTGGGGTGGCTCACTTCAGGTGAAGGCTACTGGTCTTCTCGGGTGGGGGGAGGGGAAGGGTCAGGCGGGTCTCCAGCCTGCGTAGACTGGCGGAAGCTGTGGAGGAGCATGGCCCATTCCATGGAGATGGGAAGCTTGCGCGCGCCTTTGGCTTCTTCTTCCCTTAAAGCGTCTTCCTCCGCTGCCGCCCATTTGTTAACCGCCCCCTGCCAGTGTGCTATGGGGGGACCCTCTGGGGATCGCCAGCGCATGGTTATACATCTATTGGCTAGTAGGAGCGCTAAGGACACGAAGCGTCTATGCACCGGCTCACGTTTAGAGATGTGGAGGATGCCTAATGCACTGGATTCCCAGGTGGCTAGTGTAGTGAGACCCGTGAGTTCCAGTAGTGTGTTGTGCACCCCCTGCCAGAAAGGTTGGAGATTGGGACAGTCCCAAAACATGTGACGGAAGTTCGCAGCTGGGGAACAGCATCTGGGGCACAGGAATGGCGTGGAGGGGTAGTACTTCTGTAATCGCGCTGGGGTGAGATATGCCCTGTGTAATATATAATATTGAATATTTTTGAAGCGGGCATTTCTAGAAACGCGCTTAGGGGCCTCAAGAGCTTTAGTCCACTCCGAGTCGTGTAGAGCACGGCCTATGTCCTCCTCCCAAGTGGCTCGCAGGGTCGTCAGGGGGATGAATGAGAGTTCCCGGATGGATTTGTATAGCCATGTGACCAGGTGGCGACCCACCCCCATATGTAGGATAGTATGTATTACTGGATGCGTGTCTGGCTCGCCATTTTGGAGATTGAAATGGGGTCGGTATCCGTCGAGCAGTTGCCTATACCTGAGGAATTGGCCTGGGGGGAGCCCGTATTCTGCGACCAGGCGGTCCAGCGGTTTCAGCTGACCCTCCTCGAAGAGTGATTCTAGATCTGTGATGCCACAGCGGGACCAGTCGGCGAGTAGTGGGGCCGCAAAGTAGGAATCCTGCTTGGGGCCGCCTATTAGCGGCAGCAGCGGGGAGTATGGGGGTCTAGCGGGAGACAGCCGGTGAATCCGTAGCATACATCGGCGCGCTATCGTCACCTGGAGGGGGTAAGTGCGCCGCGGCTTGGTGCCCGGGAGGAGCAGACGGGTGAGTTCCGGAGTCACGATTCTACCGGTAGGGGTAACCGTCTCCTGAGGGTAACGGTCCGCCGTCCAGTAGGACAGCCACTGGAGCTGTGCTGCGAGGAAATATGCCTCGAAGGATGGAGCTCCGAGTCCCCCCTGTGTGGTGGGGAGTTGAAGAGTTTTCAGGGCGACTCTGTGGCGGCCTGCTCCCCAGATGAGAGTTCCTAAGAGGGAATCAACGTCGCGGAAGAAGGATCTGGGTGGTATCACCGGCAGGTTTGTGAAATGGTAGAGGAGCCGGGGGAGCATCACCATTTTAGCAAGGGCTATCCGTCCAATCGGGGCCAGTGGCAACTTATTCCAGAAGGCGACCGTCGGGCGCAGATTCTCGAGCACCTTGCGGTGATTGCCCTCAAAGATGTCCGCCGGAGAATGGTATAAGCGGACGCCGAGGTATCGGGGAGCCTCCGTGGACCATGAAAGCCTATGCGGTCCAAGGTCTATGTCTCGGGGGGGTAGGTCCGGGTGTAGGGGGTAAACCGTGGACTTGTCCCAGTTGACTTGTAGACCCGAGGCAGTTGCAAAGTCCGCCAATGCGGCCCCTATGGGGGTTAGGTCCATTTCAATGTCTCGGACATATATGAGGAGATCATCCGCGTACATGGACACACAGTGGGTCCCGTCTGCAAGCGGCACTCCCCAGTCCATCCCCTCCTGACGCAGCCGAACCGCCAGCGGCTCGACCGCTAGCGCGAACAGGAGGGGCGATAGGGGGCAACCTTGTCTTGTGCCTCGTCGGACTGCAAACGCCGGCGAGATACGTTTCCCGATACGAACTCGAGTAGTGAGGTCGGTGTATAGGAGGCGGGTGTATGCCAGGAGCGTCGGGCCGAGATTAAGGCGTCGCAGGACCGAAAATAGGTAGGGCCAGGTGAGGGTGTCAAACGCCTTCTCTAGGTCCATAATGAGGCAGGCAGCGCGGGGAAATCTGTCGCGTACCTGATCTTGGATATGGAAGACTCGGCGGAGGTTCTGGGAGGTATTCCTCCCGGGAACGAAGCCGCATTGGTCGGGGTGGACCAGCGGGCGTATGACCTGCGCATAACGATCAGCTAGGATCTTCCCCAGGATCTTACAATCAGCCGACAGGAGTGTGATAGGTCGGTATGACCCCATGTGAAGCGGATCTCTGTGGGGCTTAAGAAAGGTGACAATCACGGATTCCCGTAGCGACTGGGGTAGTTTCCCCAGGTGGAGTGACGCCCCGAACACCCGTGATAGACGGGGAACTACCAGGGAAGAGAATGTTGCGTAGTATTCTAGTGGGAAGCCGTCCAATCCTGGTGCTTTATTTCGGGACATGGCGCGTATCGCTTGGGTAATGTCCGAGGGGATTATCCTGGAATCTAGTGTGCGCTTGTCGGGATCCGATATCGTGGGCAGCGTCAGAGGGTCCAGAAACTGATCTACGGTAAACGCGGTACAGCATGTCGGGGCATCGTATACTCGTGTATAATGGCTTTGGAATGCTAGGAGAATCTCCGCTTGCGATTGCACCAGTACACCCTCCGGGTTGAGAATGTCCGTGATCGGCTTGATTTCGGTGTCTTGCTTCGCCATCCAGGCCAGAAGAGCCCCGGTTTTGTCTCTGTCTTTGAGCACCAGAGAGGCGTATGCCCTGAAGTTATACTTACGGAGGTCAGCGCAGGCAGTTTGGTATTCCGTTTTGGCCTCTGCCGTGAGCACGGCGTGTTCCTCCGAGTCATCAGGCCGTTTAGTGAGAGCAGCTAGAGTTTGTTCCGTCTGTAAGAGCGACCGTTCTAAGGTGCGGCGGACCCCCACTATCTGTTTGATGCATTCTCCCCTCGCTACCACTTTATACGCGTCCCACTCCACTAGTACCGATGACGCTGTGTTCTCGTTGTGCATAAAGTAGTCGCCTATGCTGGTTTTGTGCGCGTCCCTGAAGACCGGGTCCGTTAGGCAGTCTCTGGGGAGGCGCCAGGTGGGGACCGGTGGATGCGGGGGGCGCCAGGTAAGCCGCAGTATGTGGGCATCATGATCTGAGAGGATCCGTCCCAGATAATCTGTAGACGTAACCTTAGGGAGGATCGGAGCAGAGCAGAGGAAACGGTCTAGGCGGACCCGAAGATTGTGTGGAATTGAGTGGAAGGAGTAAATGCGAGCCAGTGGGTGTAGGTGTCGCCATGCATCAGTGAGCGCCCAGTGTGTGGTCCATGCCCTGAAGAGGGCCGCCTGCCGAGGGGCCGGGGAGTGCGTGGGGGGAGGGTGTGAACGGTCCAGTGAGGGGTCTAGTGTGCAGTTAAAGTCGCCTCCCAGCATCCATGTGATAGTGGTGAACTGGGCCAGGACGCCCGTAAGGTGATCCCAGAACCTGTCCTGATCTGTATTAGGGGCGTATATGCTGCCCAGTAGTACCCCTTGCCCATCAAGAATTCCCTCCAGTAGCGCGTATCTGCCCTCCCTATCTACTACTCGTCGGAGCGCCCGGAAGGGAGTACCAGGCCTCACCCAGATTAATGCGCCGCGTGCGAACGCTGAATATTGTGTGGCGCAGATGGTCCCTCGCCATTTGGCTTGTAGGCGAATGAGTTCAGTAGCGTTAATGTGCGTCTCTTGTAAGAACGCTATGTTGGCCGACATGCGCCGTATGTAGGAGTATACAGAATAGCGCTTGCTGGGTGTGTGTAGACCCCGTACATTTAGTGTAAGGATACTAATGTCAGAGTGGGGGACAGCCATTGCTAGGGTGATGTGGTTGGGGGAGGGGCCCCTCTACAGTTCCCGCGTGTCGCCTATGTGTGTGTGTCGTGTATGCTCCTGCGCGCCAAGCTTCCTTAAACGTGGGGGGGAACTGGGGATGTGAACAGGAACTAGAACTTCGGGTGGGTAACTGTCCCAATACTGAGGATACGTCACTGGGGGTGGCATATCCAAACTAGTGTCCCACTAGGGGAGAAAGTCAACAGTAGTTTGCGGGGGTGGCAGCATGTGTCTTCGCTGGGCCTGTGCGCGGGTCGGGCTCTAGCAGGAGAAATATCTATCGCTCGCTGGTGCGTACAATTATCTAGTAGGTCAGTCTAGGCTTCTAGACGTCGCGCATCATCACAGGCAATCAAGAAAAGGATATGTCAGGTGACAGTTCAGTTGTTCACGAGGAAGTGACAGGTTGGCTGGTGAGGGCAGCGTCCAGAGTTCGTGCCACAGCAAGGGGGGAGGAGATCGGGCCAAATCCCGACATGGTTCCATCGCTGTCTCGATCTTTCTCCGGGGTGAATAGGTGTGGCTGACCTTCCAAGTCCGAAGCAGAGGGTGACGAATGTAGTTCAGTGACCGCCCGCAGGGCGTCTCGTCGTTCCTGCATGATTTGGGTGAGATCGGGTGAGCCCGCTGGGGAGGACGCCTGGCTCTTGGGGTGGCCAGATCGCTCATGGTTAGCGCCACGTCTCCTGGACCGTCTGGAGTCATTATTGCGTGCCTTCCGGGGTCCGGGCTTAGGGAGCAGCGGGCAGTGAAATTCGGTCCAGTCCTGTGCGTCTGCCGCCGTGTCGAAGAAGAGGGCTTTCCCCTTGTGGATCACCTTGAGGCGGGCAGGGAACAGCAGGGAATATTGAAGTTCGTTTGCGCGGAGGCGCCTCTTGACTTCTAGAAACGTGGATCGACGTTGTTGAATCTCCCTGGCATAGTCTGGGAACACCATAACGTGTTGGTCCTCCACCTGCAGGGGGCCCGCCGTCCGGGCCGCACGAAGCACTGCATCTCGGTCCCGGGAGTGCAGAAATTTGGCCAACATAGGCCGCGGGGGAAGACCAGGTTTGGGTGCCCGGGCCGGGACCCTGTGTGCCCTCTCGATGGAGAAGTACGGCGACCGGTCACAGTCCGGGGTGAATGATTTAGTCCAGGATTCCATGTAGGTCAGAGGGTCTGAGTTTTCTATCCCCTCCGGCAGGCCCAGGACGCGAATGTTGCAGCGTCTCGAGCGTCCTTCCAAATCCACTGTGCGTTCCTCCAGGGTCGCCACGCGGCGTAGGATCTCCTGCATATCCGCTGCCTGCGATTGCACTGTTGGTTGCAATTCAGTCACGATCCGCTCACCCTCCTTCACTCTGTCCGCCAGTTTACGGTGCTCATCCCGGATCAGGCTAATGTCTGTTGCCAGGGTGCCTAATCTCTCCTCCATCGATAGGCGAGACATTTCTATTGCTGCCAGCACCTGGTCCAGCTTCGTTGATAGCGTAGGGTCGGCTTGCGATGTGTTGGATTGTGCCCACGCCCTCGTCTGGGGCATCTTCTCGACAGCCGTTTCTGGGACTGCCGTCCCCTGGGTGTTCCTCGGCTTCCCCATGGGTGCTGCTGAGGGGAGGAGGGGGGGGGTTTTCCCCCTCGGTCGTCTTGTGTCCTGCGGGTGGTAGGTCGTCGCCACGTGGTATCGGTGGGTGAGTGGGTCACCACTCCGATTCCTCCGGGTCCAAGGCGAGGCTCGTTTCACCCTGGGGGGGGCCACCACCAAGGGCGTCGAGGGTGGTATGCGGTTACCGGGCCGGTGGATTCGATCGTGTGGGGGCCTCTGCACCTCACAGGGCGGGGTCCAGTGCCCACGCTGACCGGCAGGGCAAGGTCGGGTGGCGTGAGCTGGGGGAGGCGCTGACAATGTCTCCAATGCAAGTGGGATGCTCTCGTCCCCAGAGCGGGACTCGTGGCTGTTCCTGGTGTTAGGCCTGCTCAGTCTTGGGTGCTCCGGTCGGGTGACAGCGTGCTCTGTGGCTGTCCTCGTGGGTGGGTGTGAAGAGGGGGCCACCGGGGTGCAGACCTGAGATCCTCAGGGAGCAGGAGGGGAAATGGCAGTACAGCACTCACCGATGGTAGTGGGGGGGCCTCCAGAGCGCTCAGCTCCGTGCGAGTGGCGGTCCTCCTGTAGTCCGCGGTGGCAAGCTGTCTGGGTTTGAGGGCCGGTCAGGCTCCCGGTAGGGACACAGCCTCGGGGCGTCGGGGCTCCGGGGTGGCGGCCGCCATCTTGGGAGCCGGGGCTCCGGGGTGAAAGAGGGCTCCGTTCGGTGTTCCAGCTCTCGCAGGGGTGGCTCCCCCACCTCGCTGCGCGTTCGGGTAGGTGGTATCCCGATGTTGGCAGGCCTCTCCAGTTCCACCCGGGCTCCAAGTGGGGCTCCCCACCGGCCCGGGGTGTCAGAGGTGGTTCGTCAGGGCCGGTAGCGCCCGGCGCCAGGAGGTCGTGGGAGCGCCCTCTCCCTCGCTAATGTATATTGCAGAGTTAGTGTCCGGCCGGCTGGGGCAGGTGGTATCGGCCCAGGGGGGGGCGAGGTTCGTATCGTTCCCGGCGCCTAGGCCTCCGTGGGCGCCATGTTAGGGTCAGGCACTCGGGCTCTCCACCCAGCTCCCAACGTAAACTTTTCCGGATCCCTCTGTCCGGTGGCTATGTGGGCTGCGCACCCCTGCAGGGCCTCGTATAGGTGGGGGGGGTCCCGCCAGGCATCGGTGTCGGGGCTCCGGGGGGGGGGGGGCACTCACCGCCCTCGAGGAGTGTTGCGGGCCCCCGGAGGCACAGCCCCGCTCTGGCGGTACTTCCGCCGGCCCCTCGTGGTCCGCTGTGGCGGGTCGGTCGGTGTCACGGCCTGATCAGGCCTCCGATGCAGTAAAAGCGCCGGGGTTGCGGAGCCTTGGTGCAGGCGGCCGCCATCTTGCGCACCGGGGGTGTAGAGGCGGAACTGAGCGTCGTCCAAGGTGGACCCTCGAGGGTCGGACCCACAGTTTCCCCGGGATTCCCCACTGCCGTCAGCTGGCAGTATCTTCTGCGGCCGTCGCTGAAGGTGTCGGCTCTTAGCGGGCTCCGCGTCCGGGAGACGGGGCCGCGCCCGTCATTTTCACATCGGCGCTCGGCTTCGGTAGGAGACTCTCCAGGGCGCGCTGTCCGTCAGCTGCTTCTGTAGGTCGCTTGGGGGATGCCCCAGGTCAGCACAGGTGATATGCGTGGAAGTTGAGGCTCCCGGCGATCACAGGTAATGGGCAGGATGCTAGCCCGATCGCGGAGCCTCAGCAAGACACAGCCGCCATCGTGGCTTGCTTAGCCACGCCCCCATCTACATAATGCATACTACATAATGCATACTTTACCCGGCACAGGCTTTGGCGAGCTGGCCTGGTGGCCTCCCCCACACGCTTGCAATGCAGCAACGGCAAGGGTACCTTTCTTCACACAATATGGCCATGTGGTGCGCTTGCAAAGCTCTGGTGAGGGGTTATGACATGCTTGTCCGAGGTTCTAGCTTGGGATCTCCCCATGTCCGCAAAATGAATTGTCCTACACGCTACTGACGAAATTAGAGGCAATAGGCACAAACGGCACCTGTTTTGTTTGGGCCTTACCCTCGCGTAACAAGATATCACCAAGCTGTGAAAAGCTACCTCCCCTCCACTGCTGGGTGTATGGAAACAGGGCATGGACTTCTGCGTGGGCCAAGAACTACCTGTATTCAAACTTGGGGTCGCCCACAGAAACAGCCCAAGATTTGGCAGCGGTGAGTTGAGTACCGTGGCCTTCCCTTGGAGACCCTGACCTCTGTAGCACCGCAATCAGAGTATGAATTTGGTTCAGGATACTGGCTTATTAAAAAGCTGTGTGATTTATATGTGTTGGGGTCATTTAGGTGCAGCAGAGCAGTTGCTGGGGAGTATAGTAGAGCCATTGCACATTTAGTGGTCTCATTAAATTATATTTTGTCTTTGATTTGTATTGATGTAGATAATGACATACCCATATGCATTGATCTGTATATGTGTGGATTGGGCCTAGAGGGCCATATATAGCTGAAAAACAAATAAAATCTGTTTTGAAAATAAAACTGTATCCAGACGAAAACCAGATCCCTACAGCAAGTGCTTTAACCACCAGACTTATCTCATTAGCCCCTTAAAATTGCTAGGAACACAAAGATCTGTGCAGCAGATAGCTGAAACCACAGAATATAACAATTACGCTGACTATCAAAACCACTGTTACTCAAAGTACGGCCGGGGGGGCGCATGAGTCCCTCCCGACCTTTACGTGCGACCCTATAAAAGTATGGGAAATAAACAGTTGAGCACCTATTTAAATGTTAGAGTATGTTAAAGGAAGGAAGGAATTAACTAGGAAGTTCTGCACTACTCAACTTTAGGAACAATTTCATTTTAAAAGACATATTGCAGCAAAAGTGTGAAAATATGATAGTCTCTCCAAAATTCTAAAAGTGTATTTGACATGCAGAAACTTTTCAAATTAATACATCACATTATATCACACATTATATTATATTGAGAAGTATTATTTTAGGTGATAATTTTCAAACATGAATTTAGAAACATTAACTCTTCCCTTCAGTCCTCAGATTTGTGATAATGAAGAAAAAGGAGGACAAGATAAATAAAACAATGGCCTAGGATCACGTGGGGAAGCTGAAATTAATTCCAGGTTTTCCGATTCCCCATTGTGAAATTCATCCACTATAATTACATGCTTTGCTTTCCCTACACCCACCTCACTGCCAACTCCCTCCATCAATGTGGCCCCCACAGATCACAGACCAAACTTATTAGCCCCTGGGAAAATGTTTGTGAGTACCCTTGGTCCAATCTCTGGTTCTCTCTAGATTAGACTATTGCAATTCTCTTCTTGCTGACCTCCCCAAATCCCACCTTTCCACTCTTAAATCCGTTCTCCATTCAGCGGCTTGTTTTGTCTTTGGGGCCAAAAGAAGTGACATCATCACACACATTTTGTCTTCTCTTTGATGGCTTTCCATCGAGGCAAGATCAATCTACAAGACTGCCTGAATCGCCCTCAAGCCTTGCACACTTCCTCCCCCCGATACCTAGCGAATAAACTTAATATCTCTGGAGGCTCTAGACCTTCTCGTAATGCGGAAAATTTACTGCTTGAGCCCCCGACCTTCAAAAGGGAAAGATTGATGGCTCAATCCTTCCTTGGCAATGCGGTTAGAATCTGGAACTCACTTCCTCCACTACTCCGTACCACCACCTCTACCCGGACCTTCAAAACTTACTTCAAATCTCTTCTCTTCCAAAGACACTTCCAGAACTAATACATCCCTTTTCATGTCCCTCAAAGAAGTTCTTTCAATATTGTAAATATGTAATCTATGCCTGTACGATCTTCATCCTAATGAGTTTTTTGTGTGAATGCCATCTATTGTTTTATTTTACTTTTTAAGTCTCGCCTATTATATCTCGCAGGGATAAATCGGCGAGATTTATAGTAAGCGGTTCAAAGAGTCTACCAAACTGCGGATTGCGTACAGTTCAGGTGAGCTATGCGCGTGCACAGAGCCAGCCCGAGACACACCACAATTTGTCTGAGCCTTGGCATCAGACTTCAAAGGAATGCTCTCCCGCTCCCCCGCCACAGCAATGCCGAGAGCTTGTTTTTTTTTTCCCATCCATTTCGTGGGGAAGCCGTGTTTTGTTCGGCGTTCTCTGCACCTTTCTCGTTTTTTTTTTCTGGACGATAGTGAAAGCCTACTGTGCTTGTTTACAGTAGCCTTGCTCCTAAAATGCTGTTGCTGTGTTGCCATCTCTCTAGGGACACTCAGCTTGAAAACACTCGACTTGCTAGCTGCAATGCTACATCCGCTATGCTTTGCCTCTAGACATGTTGATCCCTCGCAGACTGTGCTGACTCTGCCCCTCCTGATTCTGAAACTGACCAACGCAGTCACGACGCAGTCTCTTCTCTCTGTCTTATGATGTCTGCCCTGCCACCATTTACTTCGGACCCTCACCCTCACTCACCCTCACCCCCTCACACCCCCTCACCCTTGCACACCTCCTCACCCTCACACCCCCTCACTCTCACACCCCATCACCCTCACACACCCTCATCCTCACTCATCCTCTCACCCTCACACCCTTACACACCCTTTCACCCTAACACACCCTCTCACCCTCACACACCCTCACCCTCACACCCCCTCACCCACCCTCTCACCCACCCTCACACCCCTCACCCTCACACACCCTCACCCTCACAACCCCTCACCATCACACCCCCACACCCTCACCCTCACAGCCCCTCACCCTCACACACCCTCTCACCCTAACACACCCTCGCCCTCACCCTCGCACCCCGTTACCCTCACCCCCATCACCTTCACCCTCCCTCTCCCTCTCACCCTCCCCCTCACACCCTCAGGCTCACACCCTCACAACCCCACACCCTTACAACCCCACACCGCCCCCCTCACACACACTCACCCCCTCGCCCTCACACACCCTCCCCCTCACACCCCCTCACCCTCACACCCCCTCACCCTCATACCCCCTCAACCTCACTCACCCTCACACCCCCTCACCCTCTCACTCACCCTCACCCTCACACCCCCTCACACCCCTCAACCTCACCCTCACACACATACCCTCACATCCCCTCACCCTAACTCCCCCTCCCCTCACACCCCCTCACCGCCTCACAACCCCTCACCCTCACACCCCCTCACCCTCACACCCCCTCACCCTCACACACCCTCACACCCCCTCACCCTCACTCACCCTCACACCCCCTCACACTCACACACCCTCACATCCCTTTACCCTCACACCTTCACCCTCACTCACCCGCACACACACTCTCACCAGCATAGCATAACAAAACATAGCATAGCATAACAAAACAAAGCATAGGATAGCAAAACAAAACATAGCATAACAAATCAAAACATAGCATAGCAAAACACAACAAAGCATAACAAAACACGACAAAACATAGCATAGCATAACAAAACATAGCATTGTATAAAAAAAACATAGCAAAGCATAACAAAACACAACAAAACATGCAGAACAAAACATAGCATAACATAACAAAACATAGCATAACATAGCAAAACATAGCATAACAAAACACAACAAAACATAGCATATATACCAAAACAGCATAGCAAAATATAGCATAGCATAACAAAACACAACAAAACATAGCATAACAGAACACAACATAGCATAACAAAACAAAGCTTAGCATAGCATAGCATAACAAAGCATAGCGATGCAGAACAAAACATAGCATAATAAAACATACCATAGCAAAAAAAGCATAGCATAATAAAACACAATACATAGCATAACAAAACATAGCATAACAAAGCATAGCATAGCAAAACACAACAAAACAAAGCATAGCATATCAAAACATAGCATAGTAAAACAAAGCATAGCATAATAAAACACAAAAACCATAGCATAACAAAACATAGCATAGCATAACAAATCAAAGCATAGGATAGCAGAACATAGCATAGCATAACAAAACAAAACATAGGATAGCAAAACAAAAAATAGCAAAGCATACAGCATCACTCCGCACCACCACCGCATCACTCAGGGGCACCACAACATCACTATGCGCTACCACCGCATCACTGAACGCCACAGCATCACTCATTAGCCATCACAACATCAATCTATGCAACCATTCAACAACACCTGGTTCAAATATGTTCTCTCAATGTTTCAAGCTTCATTACAAATGTAACAAAACAATGTTAATATTTCACTTCTGTTCTTGGATTTTCGTCACAATAAAATACACTGAACATAATCTTTACAGAAGTTATTTACAAAACTTTAAGCTAATGCCATTATAAACTATAATAACTTTTATTTAAGTATTAATTATTGAAAAAAAATTAAAAGCCATTGTTATTTGTAATATCAATACATGTAAGTCACATAAATACAACACATATTGCATAACAAATGCTATAGGTGTCACATTTGCGAAAATTATAAATATTGGCATTGTAAATGGCTAAGCTATTAATTTCGCTGTTTTCAAAAACAAAACATAAATTAAAAATGTGTCATTTACAATACCAATAGCTCAAGCTTTCCTAATGCGAGACCTATTGCATTGCAACAAATGCTTGTTCTTCTTTCTCGTTTGTATCTGTAACGTGTAAATATGTCAAATTCTCCTCATGTGACGTACTTGGTTCTATTGTGATGCGCTCTGACACCTTTGGGTAAAGTCTGCGCTATATAAAAATGCATTAAATAAATAAATAACCATGTTCTTTACCCAGTTCTCAATTACTCCCCCCACCACCCCCCCTCGTAAATCGATCCCCTTTCTGCTGGCACACACCTTGACACCAAATTTATGAGTTCCTGGAGTATTATTTTTCCAATTTCAGTACTGAAAAAAGGTATATTGCCAACTCGGGAGTTTTAATTTTCGTTAGTTGGGTAAGCGAGTAATTTAGCGGCGCTCGAAAACTTAGTACCCCAAACAAAATCAGATTCCTTCCACTTGTTTCAGGTGGATTTAAAAGACTAACGCTTGCGTTGAAGTGTAAAGTCGCCGGGAAGACGTAGCCTAAGAGGTTAATGTTTATTTATGCTAACAATAACAAAGCGCGTGCGCGTCTCAAACAAACCTCACTTTGAACTTTCCCTCCCCTGCAATCATTCACACCCCCTCGGCAAATCCTAAAAAACATTAGGGCGTGAACGTAGCGTTATGATGTCAGACGTGGCCGTGTAGCTAGTTGTGAGTTCCTTGTTTACCTACAGCATGCAGGAAGGGAGAGCGAGGGCACCTACAGTAGCTATAGACATAGAAAGGGGACATCGATACACAAAGTTGCTGAACTGTACGCCATGAGAGAGGAAACCATGTTGAAACTATCAGTTAGTATTGTAACAAAACTAGGCAAATTAGAAGATGCAGGCGCTTGTATTTTTCATGAAGGCATAACATATTATTTACCCTGTACTATTAAGAAAGCTTCAAATATTAAGGCATTCACAAATTGTCTAAATATTTCTAGAACAATGTTAACATTAATGATTTGTTCCGCTGAAACCCAATTTACCATTGTAGATGTTTCTTGAAGGCATGTGGTAGCTTCTCGGTGGATCATATCTGTTTTGTATGTACAGCGGTCTGGATTGACATTCAGAAATGGCTACCGAAGTTGCGCTACCGGACTACTACTGCGGATAGTCCTTTCTTTGTGTTTTGGAAGCAGAGAGCGGGCGCAGTGACAGTAAGTGGGCAGAGAGGGGAGGGCAGCCAGGGAGCTGCACACAGTCACAGCAGAGGAGGCAGCGTCTAAGTGCAGGTGTGTGTTCCCTCACCCACAGCACCTGCAGCCCCTCGGGGGCGCCTCCTGCCCCAAGTCACCTTCTCCTTGCGGAATGTTCTCCAGGAGGAACCATGGAGACCTCAAGAAATCTACACAGAAAGTTCTGGACCCGAAGAAGGACGTCTTGACCCGCCTTAAGCACCTGCGAGCCGTGCTGGGTAAGAGAGGGGGGTGGGGAGAGGAGACACACTGGGAGAGAGGGTGCAAGGTAGGGTCTGTTGTCACTTCTGGCGAAGCACATCTTCATTGTTAGTATTTCAACCTGAAAACGCACTTTGTCAAGCATAACCTCCCCAGACTTTTCACGGCAGTTCAGCACCGCTGGAACAATGCACCACGTAGAAGAGGTGTAGGATTGCTGTACTTGTACGCGAAGCCTCACACAGAAACAAGACGTTAGTTAAATCGGCCCCGGTAAGAAGTGTACATGTTGTGCAATAAAAAAGTACAGCAGACCTCCTGAAAAGCGTGTGCACAATCTAATTAAAAGAACGAGTAGCTTCAACACTTCTGTAAAACATAGTATGCATGGTCCTTTGAGAAGTCCCAGTACAGAGACACATTAAAAGGAGGCTAGCCATGCAGCGTAGTTTTGTCGCTACCACGTTAAAAGTAATATAGCTCACAGAGGGTTAACGGGGATGTCTGTTAAAAAAGAGTGGCAGGCAGGTAAGCCTGTCGAAAATGACAGTCTGACCTTTACACGTCTACCAACTATTCTGAAAGGTTACAGGGCACTATTTCCTACATCAGGTCTTTTGGGAAGTGCTGGGACTTATTCCTTGATCAAATAACACATAAAGAAAGTCGATGCCTGTCTGTAACCACTCATTTAAATAGTATTGTTGTTGTAAATTAGCGTTTTTTGCTATTCACGTTTTGAATACACATTCCTCCGCTTGCCGTCTCCCTGCTAATCCTTCAACCGCAGGAGTACAAGGAGACCCCTCTGATCGTGTGGCCCTTGTAGAATATCAATAGCCTCCGTCTCATAAAATGTCATCCGAGTTCCCCTTCCATCTTCTCTTCATGCCTTAGTAGTGGCTACAAACGCACTTAGTTGTCCTGTCACCCCCAAGCACACTTCAGTCACTTCCTGGCTTTCCTTGTCTTTTATCACCTGCCTGCTATTGTAAATTAAGTTCAGGTCCGCCTGTCACAGTCCTTGAAGTTGTCTCACGAGAAGTGCGAGTAACGATTTCTCTAGGCTGACAAATGCCATTTCTCTTACACGTACACTTAAAGCACATTCTGCCGACCTACCGGAGCGTACGATTTTCTCGCACTCTCGAGCAGTGGTCTCATGGTTTTAGAAAACCTGTCAGTAAAAAACATATAAAAGCAACATGACCCTTCGTTGGGAGTACTTTACCTAGTCTGAGATCTCTACTTAGAAGCGCAGAAAGGAAATAAAGTACGTACTTGTGTTTTGCATTTAAAATGAGGAACTAGAGCAGCATGTTTTGTGCACGGAAGAGTTTCTCTTATCCGCATCTTAACTAGATTGAGCTTCTGTTAGTTGGAACATATGCATGTGGGTTGACATGGGATGTTTACCGCCATGTCCCTACTAGTCCTCCAGTTTAATTGAATGACCTAACTGTGGGCTACTAGTACTCTTGGTTTCATAATGCCATTAAAACTGTCAGTTTCAGGACTTTTTGTTTTCTGTTGTTTGATTTGTTTATACTCCCTTTTGAATTATGCTTTGATGCTTAATTTACTCTTTCATAAAGACATTCCTTATTTTAATGTGTGTACCCCAAGCCCTAATGCAAGTCTTGCCTCGTAGCTCATTGTTTTAGTACCACACCTCTGCTATAACCCACTGGCCTCATCTGAGATCATGAGTTTTTTTCAATTATTGAATAATCCTTTTGATACATTTTTGAGAGAATGCAGATCCTGCTCTGCTGGTGCATAAGGTTCAACTTAAGGGTGGAGCAGTGAGGCCTTATGTTTAGGTGGTGGAGTGAAGGGCCAAAGATGAGAAAATCACATTTGCAGCTTTAAAATGGCAATTCAGTTATTTGAAATCCACATGCATTGTGTTTGGTATACGGAACCAAATTTCCTAACATGACAGTTGGTGAGGTTTATATCTTGGTATGATCTTTTGAATTGTCTATTTGCCTTGTCCCCAGTTGTGTCTCACATGTGTTTTGGAAAGGTTCCATGGACAGCTCATTGAGTCGGTGTATGATGTCAGCAAATTCCCATAGCTTAGATCATTTGTATACCATATTACATGTTATTTACTTGGTGACTGGTATGGCTGATGGACCTATTGTAACAGTGTAGCTTTTTAATAATCACTTAACTTCTTAACGATGACCTGGTTTTCTTTAAAAGGCCACTTGGTGACCAGTTGTTTGCTTGCCCCAGGCTTGACAGAATGCTGCTTAATGGACCTAGTATGAAGAAGGGATATATATATCCCATAACAATGCTGTGGGCCACGTCTAGCAAGAAACCTCATTACTGGTATTCCGTCTGATTGTAATTTGGGGGCAGCTCAACACAGTGTAATTAGAACAACCAGGGAGTGGTGCAAAAGAAAAATGTTGGCCACAATGCTGCATTAACATGCAGTCAACCTTTGGGTTTTATGGTGTCTGTGTGCTGGAAAAAAAACTCTGGAACATGCTTACCAGGTGAGTTTCTGAGGACAGAGTGCTGTGCTTACTTATGAATGTTGGCAATGTCCATCATCTGCACTTGCCCATTTCATGAGCTTAATTGAGCTTTGAGGAACCATGGAAGGCGTCACAGCACAGACGTTCAGTTAGGTGCTGCTGCAGCAAACCTAGCTGTCGGGCTGATTTGTGTTTTTTTTTCTCCTCCTTATATGACAATCTGCTTCTTTTCCCAAGTGACTGACTGCTGAGTCACCTAACATTATCATGGGTGGGATTTTCAATACTGTCCCTGCATAGTCGTTCTGTGCTTTATTTATAGTTTGTGATTCGCATCCAATATTTTTATTCTGTGCTTCTCTAGTAAACACTTGAAATCTGTATCTACACTTACTTTCTTTTCTTCGCTTCTCCAAGCGAGCCGTCTTTGCTTTGAGGAGAGGGAACTAACATATTTGAAAATGACATAGAGACTCTGAATAAGTTCTACTTTTGAGCAGTGCAGCAGAAGGCACTTTTGTCAATGTATTGGTATTGGAGGGATAGCATATCAATATATAAATATTGCATCTAGCGGTGGGTGCCAGGTAGTGATGATCAAAGAGGTGTGCTGTGAATCTTTAAAAAATAATTGAAAATCACATTGCTGTATCTGAATATTGTTGTGGAAAGGCAAAACACAGAGCTATAGAAGTGCTGCGAAACTACAGACCAGTAGGGTATCCAGACTTAGAACGTGCTTAATTTTTGGCTACTCGACATTGTGGAGCAGTTTATTTCAGGACAGTTAATTTTTCAGTTTGTGGTAAAGAAAATGCAGGGTAGGCTGTTGTCAAGTAAACATCCTTATTTGTAGAAAGTCATTGTCATAATGAAATTGGTACAAAAAAAGGATAGGTGTATTTAGGTGTAGAGGAAAAGCAAAGATGAGAGTGGTTTAGAACAACACCATTGTACCAGGAGTTAAGAAGTTGCAAGATAAAAGAGGAAAGGGTGGTTGAGGAAAACCAGACAAAAGGATGTGATAGCAATTTTCCTGGGGCTGATTCATATATATATATTTTGATAAATAAATTAGAGAAGTGAAAGTAAGGGTCGTTTTGCATGTATGTTTAAGGGTGGAAAAAAAAAATTAGATGGAGGATGAGCATAATGACAATGGTGAAGACATAGGGGTACATTATAATGGCAGGCTAATAAAGTCCGCCCGCCACTGTAAAGGTGAACCGGACTGACTGCCAGAGGTGCGGCAGTCCCAATGTGCCCATTAGGATGCGGCCGCCACCCTGGCGGTACCATCCGCACATTTAACATTGTGGCGGTGTAGAGAGTGTACTCCTTTAAGGTAGGCATGTTGCTCTGTTTCTATGTATTCTATATTCTAGAATTGTTATGATGTATATTTCAGTCCAGTGGCAGTTCCTGATGTGTTCAGTCGTGGGTCTTCTGTATGGAATAAATCTTACATCTTCACAACAGAATTTGGATTATTCATTTTTTTTGATGCAAGGATTTCACTTCCTACATTTATTGGCGACGAGGATGGGATGTTACAGGATCGTGGTTGGTGGAACAGAAACGCTGTTCTTAGAATTTCTGAAGAACAAGCAAAAATAATTTACGAAAGATCCTTAAAACAAACTGATTCAAGTTGGTGTGATTTTGAGGTTCTTCCTCAGAAGAATAGTATTGAGCATTGTGTTTCTTCTCATTCAACTGTAAATGTTGGGAAGGGTGATTCTAACAATGTTATTCATCCTAATGTTGAAAGTTTACAAAATTCTGTTGGGGATTCTGGAGATCATGCAACTATTAGATGTAGTTCTCGCATCAGGAATCCTGTCCGTTCTAATGATTTTGTTTTATTATTATTATTTTTATTTTTTTTGGTGTAATATATTATAGGAAGGCGTGTGTGTAGAGTGTGTACTCCTTTAAGGTAGGCATGTTGCTCTGTTTCTATGTATTCTATATTCTATAATTGTTATGATGCATATTTCAGTCCAGTGGCAGTTCCTGATGTGTTCAGTCGTGGGTCTTCTGTATGGAATACATCTTACATCTTCACAACAGAATTTGGATTATTCATTTTATTTGATGCAAGGATTTCACTTCCTACAGGCGGGCGATGCTGTAAGCAGCACCCACCACAAGGTTAAATGTGCATGTTGTGCATTGGCATGCGACAGGCACCGCTCGGTGCTTGCAACCATGTGCATGCTATGTAGGGGGGTACTAAAGGTACCCCCTTTGGTACCCCCCCAAGTGCAGCCCCACAACCCCCCACCACCCCAGGAGCCTGCAACAGGCCCCCAAAGCAATTCCCGCATGCCTTTCCATGGCGGAAAGGCTTTCTCCACCAGGCATCCTGATATGGGTGGCAGTGTCTTCCAGACACCGCCACCATATAAGGCCAGAGTTCTGCCTGGCAGGCAATTGGAATGATTGGCTACCAGCGGAAATGCGACAAACTGTCTTTCCGTCCGCCGCTGTAACCCCCGCCATTGTAATATGGGGGGTGGTAAATGGAGGGCGGGGGGAAATGATGTCGGGCGGATCGCCACCGCCGGTCGGGCGGTGGCGATCCGCCCGACATCATAATGGACCCCAAAGTGTGGTGTTGCGCGTTGATAAAGGGCAGTAGGAAAGCGGCAGCGGTGTTGAAGGCAGGACACTTAAAGTATGTTTCAACAGAAAATAGTTTGATTGATTCAGGGTCAGTGTACACAATTGCTTCCATAGTTCTTTTTAATACGAAACGGGAAAATAGAAGTTTCAACCCCATGATCCTTTCCAGGGGAATGAGTGTAGTAAAACTAAACAACTTGGTGTATGTTGGGGTTGATGACTGAGAGAAAATGCTTGTCCTAGTTAGGGCTCGAACTAGTTAAAGCAATTGTTGCTTAAGCAGTTATCTTACCAGTTTATAGGATGGGGTAACAAACTTTTATTCAGTCTTTGAACTACAGTACAAATATCCTATGGGGACGCTAAGGAAATAAACAGCAAGCTGCAATATAATTTTCGTTTTTAGACTCCATAATACCTGTGCTCATTGCAAAAAAAATGAGGATTGCCTACTTAAAGTTTGATACGTAAAGGGACATGCAAGAGCTGTTTAGTGAAAAATGATTTTTCCTATGATGGCTTACATTGGCACTGTGCTTATTTATATACATTGCCTAGGTGGGCATATACAGATTGTATCCAAGGAAAATCCTTTTCTAAACTTACTTGGAGTTTGCAGAGCGTAGCATATTGCCGTGGCTCCTTCTGAGAACGTGTTAAACTGACAACAGCTTTCGTTTGTGTTTTGAACTTCCCTGAAGGTGACTTAACACACCCTCCCCCTACTCGTACGGCGAACCACATCCATGATACTTTTGTTTGTTCGTTCTGGGAACAAAGAGGAAGTTAAATAGTGAACATGTGTTCTAGTGGTTGCAGCGGCACTTATTCCAAACATCTCTTCGAACTGTATTTATAATATCAACCCATCTACAGGCTGAATTTAGCAACCAGTACCTGCGTGTTCAGCACTCACTTCAGGATCTGCTTTTATCAAGAAGATTGTGATTTTAATCCCAATAGGGCCAATCCAACTATTTATTACTTATTTGTATTTCAGCTTGAATTCGAGCTTTGTGTCTTTGATCACCATTAACAGTCTTTTTAAGAAAGGTCTTCATGGGAAAAGACCTGCATGGAATGTTACTATAGTTGATCATTACAAAATGAATGGTTTAGAACAACGAAAACTGTGAAGAGGCAGGCAGGTTTGGACTGATGATCTCAGAATGTCTTGCAAATAAGCGTAGCATTAGGCTTCAATAACTTCCTTTTTGCAGCATTCATATCAGTTTGTAATGTTGTACTCCGATCAATTTAGCTCACGTATATCTGGTTTAAATCATTTTTAGAACTCCGTGCATATAGAGTATTCGGGCTTTTATATTAGAGTTCTGGCAGGCCTAGTGCCAATCGCCTCCAGAAAGAGGAGTTGCTAAGTCAGTTGTGACCCAATGCAGGTTACAAGAGCTGCCACAAACTCTTCATACAAAATTCTCATTCCACACATGTATCATTGTCTGAGTGGCGCATGTCTCAGCAGTTATACCAATGTTTTCAATAAATCAAATGGACCAAGAATAGGAACATTAACTTTTCCTGGCTGTTCATCCCTTTACAAAATATCCTGATTAATTGATTATTTGTATCTTGAAAATGGTTTACTAATTTAGCTTAGTACATAACGGAGAAAGGCTCAAGCTGACCTTCAGCTTATTTTGTCTTTGTCACATGTATGGCTCTCACCAAGTCCCCCTCTTGTTTGAATCATACAGCACAAATAGCGCTCCCAAGGTAGTTTTATTTAATTATAAATGTGCACGTTTCCCCGAGTCATTTTAACCCAGCCTCTTTTGTGGCCTTTAAAACATTGCTTTAACACAGCACTTTGTTCTTCTTTAATAACCCTATAAACCAAGATTTCAGCTTGAAAGAATACCACATTAGGTTAGACATTGAATTGACAACTTCACATGCACTGGAAAACACTTGCTGTTCATGGAAAGTCAAACAGAAGTTTTATGAATCTAAATACGCCTTCCGTTGTGAAGAAGGCGGTCAGTTTTTAGGTTTCGACCTGGCCGTAGCCCTGCAGTGAGAGTGTTGCCCGCTTCCCTCGCTGCTGTGCTGTGTTTTCATCCTCCTTTGAAGCAGGTCTCTCTGGGGATTTCTCGGGTGACTGTCTTTTGGCCAGTCTTAGATGGTAAAGCTATTGGAACTTGTGCATTCTGTTTTTATTCACGTTTAACATGCCTGTTTTTCAGATCTCCTGGTCCCCTCGTTGTTTTCCGAGTCTTTCTGAAACGTTATTTTTATGTGTAGCACTTAGATGCGTTTGTAATCAAACCAGACTTTCAAAATTCCCATGCGTGGGCATTTTCTTGCCTTACTTGTATGGAATTGTATACAGAAACGTGCAAGAAACTGGTATGAATTTAAAGGCCCGGTGTCCCTTATTCTGGCGTTTTTGAAGTGTGCACTGCCTAGGTTTAATACTATGTGCTGCCCTGTGTTCTCACCGTAGCACGAGCCTCGGGGTGTAAACAGGCGGTTACAGGAGGAAGAAATACTGCTGGGTAGGTGCTCCGGACTCCTTTAAATAGAAATGAATCTCCCCCCAACCCTGGTGTCCGGTGTAAATACGTTCTCTTAAAGTGCCTGGTAGGTTCACGAGATTCATGTGGATGAACCAAAACTTGGGGATACATGTAACATGGTATGAAAAAATGTATCGTGATATTCTGTCAATGCAAGTAGGAGGGCGGAGGTGGTACTGTTTATCAAGTAATGAGCATGGGCGGGAGGTTTTTAGGTTTCACCTGTGTGTGTGACTGCTCCTGGGTGTGTGTGTGTGTGTGTGTGACTGCTCCTGTGTGTGTGTGTGTGTGTGTGTGTGTGACTGCTCCTGGGTGTGTGTGTATGTGACTGCTCCAGAGTATGTGCGTGTGTATGTGACTGCTCCAGAGTGTGTGTGTGTGTGTATATGTGACTGCTCCAGTGTGTGTGTATGCGTGTGTGACTACTCCAGTGTGTGTGTGACTACTCTAGTGTGTGTGTGACTGCTCCAGTGTGTGTGTGTGTGTGTGTGTGTGTGACTGCTCCAGTGTGTGTGACTGCTCCAGTGTGTGTGTGTGTGTGACTGCTCCTGTGTGTGGGGGGGGGGGGCTTTGGGTGTGGCTGGCTCTGGGTGTGTGGGGCTGGGTCTGGGTGTGTGTGTGGTAGTAATTGCTGTCTGCTGAGGTCGTCCGTAGGGTACAATAGTTCTCACATTTGCGAGAGGTTAAACTATTGGCAATGTAAATGACATTGCCATTTATTTATCTGTTTTCAAAACCAACACATAAATACAAATTTTGTCATTTACAATGCCAATAGCTCTAACTTCTCCAAAGGCGAAACCGTTGCATTGTAAATGCTTGTTTCAAGTTCGGGTGAAGTCTAATTTGTTAATCAGTACTTTTCAAATCCAGTTTTTGAATAAAAACTTTGTCCCGTTAACGCGAAAACATCACATTTATGTTGGCAACAGGAAACTGTCAAAAGCTACACTCCGATTTATACAAGGCTCATGAACATCCACAAATGGCTGTCCACCTTTCCTGTAATGATCATAGGCAAAAGGTTCCACCATTTTATATAGCCCCATCTCACACCCTTTCTCACAGCACCTTTTTTACCTCCTCCATTGCCACAAAATGCCTTTTTCTCAACTTGTGAGTGTACTAGAATTGTATGTTCTTTCATGTGAACATAACCGTTAAAAGTTGCCTACTCTGTCCCTGAAAACCTCAGCACAATTATTCGGAATGTTACACTTACCACACGTCCATTAAAACACAGCACCTTTACCATGTAGTCTATACCACACAGGTAAGTATGATGTTGGCCACAACAACTGGGAGCTTGATCATGTAGGCAAGTTTTTTTTGTTTTTTTTAATGGCATACTATTATATAAACTAATTAAAAAACATAAGTACGTCATTTAAAACTTGGGTTTTTGGTTTCATGGGTGTGTTTTTAGGAATGGTAAGGGTAGTAAAGGGATTTTAGGTTCTAAAGGTAGGAGGGGTAAGGGGTATTACGTTTTTTAGTTTCATGGATTGGTATGGGTAAGTGCATTTAGATTTCAAGGGTGGGTGGGGATGGTAGGGGTAAAGAGAGGAAAAGGGGTTTTAGGGTTTAGAGGCAGGTAGAGATAAAAGGTCGTAGATATTTTAGGGTTCAGGGGAGGATAGAAGTCAAGAGTTTTAAGGGTTAAGGGGAGGGTAGAGGTTAAAGGCTTTTAGTGTTTAGGGGAAGGTAGAGGTAAAGGGTGGTAGAGGTTTTTTAGGACTCGGGGGAGGGTAGCAATAAAAGGAGCTAAGGGGTTTATAGGGTTTAGAAGCAGGATGAAGCAAAGAAGATCACTCCTAAAAAAACAAAAAGGTGGTTTGAGAATTAACCCTCCCCCCCCTAAACTTTAGTTTAACTGTATACAGGTGCACCAGCTGTGCATCATGTCAAAGTGGTACGCAGTCTCTGCACCCATTGGAAGGTGGAATTGGGGCCCAAGGGGGAAACGGCCTCTACAACGAAGCCGTTTCCACGAAATCCTTTACCACGCATGCTTTACAACGCATGCGTGGTTACAACGAGAGGCTTTACCACGCATACCTTTACTACAAAATACGTAGTAAAGGCATGTGTGGTAAATGAAAAAAAAAAAGGGTGGGTTTGGGGGGTCTCCCCCATAAAAAAATAAAGCGTTGGGATAAAAAAGGGGGGCTGGGGGGGTCTCCCCCCAAAAAAACAAAACTTACCTGAAAAGCTGAAGTGAAGACGAAGCTGAAGCAATCGACGTCGTTAGAGAGGAAACGGAAAGTAACTTCCGCTTCCTTTCAACGACGTACGACCGACGTAACCAAAGAAGAAGGAGAGAAGGCGAGTTAAAAGGTAAGGGGCATTTTAGTAAAATAAATATATATATATTAAGGGTTAAAGGCAGGGGTAAATATAAGGAGTAGAGGCAGGGGGCATTTAAGGGGAGAGTTATAACCTTTATCAAGAGTATGCCCTCACCATGCATACATTTGCAACGAAAAACGTTGTAAATGTATGCGTGGTAAAGGTATATTCGAGGTAAAGGTTAAGCGTGGAAAACTAATTCCGTTGTAAAGGCATGCGTTGCAACGGAATTCGTTGTAACGTCATACATTCGGCCCAAGGACGTTAAAGCCACCCCCTCACCTCCCAAGCAGGTGCAGTCACTGACCGCACCCGCCTACAGTGGAAATTGCGCCCCTTTGAAATGGAGGTAGGGTTCCTGCCTGCATTGAAAGACCAACAGGTAGCTTCAAACTGCTAGTCTGCCTTTCACAAATATGCTATTTAGAGTGCAGGCATAGGTTTGCTTCTGTACTCTGAACAGTGCATTCAGTGAAGTGGGATGCACTCTTCTGGTCTGCGCCCGGTGCAACCAGTTAAGGTTACACCCTGACTCTCAACTGAGACCAGATACCCCTTCGTAAAATAGACCCAAATGTCCATATTCTATGTTCTCATCCTCGGATACTGCTGACTGTTACAGGTTTGATGTAGAGGCAAGTTAAGTGTTCTACAAGTGAAGCAGATTTGAGATTCTAAAAGTTTATAAAAGCAGCTCTTTCCTTCAATGAATTTAACCACACGTATTGGAGATTTTTCATCAAAAGTAAACTCTTCATGCTTTTTTTACGTACTTGAATGGTGTTCGCAAACAGCCAGTCTTTTTTTTTTATTGTCGATTCTGTTTGCCAGTTTGTAGACATTTGGGTTTGACTTCATTCAGACTGCCTACCCTAGCTCAGAATGCTCCTAAAAGTAACTGATCTTTTGTCTGTCTTGGCAAATTTTCTAGAACCATAATACGAATCTAAAAAAATAATACTGAGTGCGTTATCACAAAGTAATGCATTTTCACAGGTCTTTAAATAAAGATGCCTTCTGGAAGACACCTGCTCTGTGTTGTGCAGCTTGTTTTCCGATTCGCAAAACAAACTGATAACTGGGAAGCATCGTCTACTTGTCAGTAATGCAAATGTGCTTTGTTTTGTCTAAATATGTGTTTTTGTCCGACCAGTGTTGTCAATTTGAAAGATTTTCCACAAAAAATGATTTATGTATTTGAGGGCAAGGTTATTGTTTCCCCGAGTTGCAATGATAAAAGTGTATCAAACAGTTAACTTTGTCCTTAACGTAAACAGATTTATATTGTCTGACTTTATGCTCCGGGTTTAAAACCAAAATGCTGCTACTTACTATTTTGCCTTTCAGCTCGATAAACACTAACTGGGAGACCTTGGCACTGATACGAACGTGCAATTATCGATGTACCATTATCTGTTCTCCCAGCAAGCTGTTTGTTTATTGTATTTTTTTCCATATGAAAGAACAAAGCAGGTTTTCTTTTTGGCATTTCTGCTTATTTACCTCCTGCAGACCAGCCCCACCGTGCAAAAGAAAATGCACACGTTACCTTAGCGTGATGCTGTTAAGCAGGTTTCAAGAACACCATGACATTGCTACAAAATATATATAATTTTGAAACGTTGCATTTTAATAATAGTGTTTAAGTTACTTTGATAAGAGGTTGTGTACTGTCAGAGATTGCCTTAAAGTAGGGTTAGATTTCTTATTGCATCCATCTGCCTGTCCCAATGTGGGGGAGAAACGATACAGATATCATGGTGCAATAGTACTATCTGCCTTGCCCCTTCCAGGCAAATATTGCACTCCGTTATTTCACTCTGAATAGAGTCAACGTGGTTGGGTGGATAGGGGCAGCAAGACTGCTGGGATCATTTTGAGGTGAGGGCAAAACTCGATGCCTAGGCTGGAGACTCCCACCAGTTATTTTGCTTTCTTTGTAAATAATATCCTAATATACCTAGTCCCTAAGCTACTTTCTGCCACGGGGGCAGGGGGGCAGAAAGACTGTTGTGCCCTTTGGGTTTGGAGATCAGGCATCATGCCTATGCAGATTGTCCCAACCCTTTGCTTATTTTTCATTTTATATCCCTGGTGTTTAGTTGGCTTTCTGCCCCCATGGTTTGTAGATTGGGTAAGCACCCTGCAATTTGACCTCTGGGTGGCGGGGGGAGGGGGGCTTGCAGGACGACTTTTGTACCATATGGGTGGGGTGAGGTGAGGGCATAGGGGCATGGCCTGATGACAGGCTGGCCGCCTCTTCCCCATTTTCTCTAACATTAATTATCCCTGGTGTTTAATGGACTTTCTGCCCCCTACACTCTCTGTGGACCAGTGTGGAGACCAGTTTGCCCCTTGCCCCAGGGTGGTTCCCACTCTCCCTCCCTCCCCCAAAAGAACCCATCGTGTCAGGTGGGTGTGTTCCTGTTGGGAACTGCCCCTTGAGGCTGGTCACGAAGGATGTATCCACTTGGGAGAGGTACTGCTGGAAATGTGGCATTGTGCTGATGATCACACAGACAAAAAAAGACCAAACAAAGTTAGATTGTGAGGAAAGCCACCCACCCCGCATACCAACTATCTATCTGTTTTTTATAAGAAAATCCTTCTGGTGCTTGTTTGGTGGAAAACTGTTCTTGTCCACTGAACTATAGCGGTAATGCGGTGCACTTAGATGGTTCACCAGTGCATCCAAGTGGTTAGTGTCATCAACACTTGAAAACATGGGGAGGTATCTTTTAGTTAGCCCCCTTTAGCCATTATTCACCTTTGCAAGCCTACTTAAACCATTACTTCCTTGAAGGTTTTTTCACATTTGGATCATCCTACAAGAGTGCTCACAATTTTTTATATTTTTTCAGTAATGAGTAGGAAGAGGAGTTTGTGTCCTGCTTCACAGCTGTTGAATTGGTAGTCTGGCACCACATGGGAGTATGCCACCTATAAACAACTAACAGTTCTGAAAAGTACTAATGCAGTCCTGAATTATGCTACTTGCGAATGCACAGGAGTTAGCTGGTAGGCAAATACACTACAGAGCTGATAATTGTGGGGGGAATCCTAAATTTATGTAAGATAGTTATCGCATGACCCTGACAATTTGGCTGACATCTTACAGGAGGAAATTTCTCTTGCATTCCAATGACCAACATCTGCCAACACTACCCATCTGCAAGCCCTTTTCAGTGGGGACTTTACCATGTCTCTCCTTCACCATGAGTAGTGTTAGTCGCGCTATCTGCACTCGCTCACCCCTAGTGCTGAATGCGGCTCTGCCTGAGGAACTTTCCGTAGGGCTTTTCAAATAGTTCTTGCCAGAGGTGTTGGTTTTGTTAGTGCTTTTTCGAAGATTGCTGAAAAGTCTGGCCCGTTGCATAATAGGAAGCTACCCATGTCTCTCCCTTGCAATGAGTAATGTCAGAGCTCCTTGCCCTAGGACATCCTGGGTGTATCCCTATCCCATCACTCCTGTGCTTTCCCTGCCTTAGATGCTGATTCTTCTTCCACATTCTTACCTGCCCCAAGTGCATTGTTGTGCATCCCTGGCTCAATCTCTCTATTACTAAAGCTGCATCTCTAGGGCAGAGGAACAGCATGCACAATGCCCTCCTGCGGTTGCCAGAATGCTGGTGCGCCTGTCGTCTGCAGGCGTGAGAAGAGCTGCACCCTGTGCAATCCTGCTTTCTGCTCTTTGAAAGAAAGAGCCAACATTTGGTGTCTCTGGGGCAGCCTAATTAACAGACTGAAGAGACTGACTTTGGTGCATGCCTGCAAGGAAAGCACCCCCTACACCTCACCATTGTAAATGCAGTGGTGCTGTATTGGCCCAAGTGGTGGGAACTCAGGAACAGCTGTAGAGCCCTGAGAGACTTAATATCCTGGCATGCTTCTTTCATAGCTGCACTCAAAGAACATTGTGTGGGGTTTCCAGGGAGCTGTACTTTTCTGGCGCCAGGAGCTGTACTGTCGGATTTTGCTGCCAATCACTAGGCTCGGGTGATAGGCAGTGTATGGCAGAACTATACTAATTTTTTGTTTGAAAAGTCCATGCTTGGCATCAACAATAACAGTATGGTGGTATTATAATAATAATAATAATAATAATAATAATAATGATACTTCTTCTAAAGCGCTATGGTTACAACATAATGTGTGTCCCCGCGCTAGGACCAGACCATCCCAGGCAGGAGCAGTGTACTAAAAGGTAACCTAAACAGCCAAGTTTTGAGCCGGGACAAAAAGCTGTCTCGGATGATTCCATCCTCCGATGGACCGGGAGGGAATTTCAAGTCCTAGCTGCTTGATCACAGAAAGAGCGGGCTCTAAAACACAGGGTACTGACACTGAATTAGTGCCCATTGATCTCAGTTAGCGCAGTGAATGGTAGGGCAGCACCAAAGAGAACCGATATTTAGGGCCCCTGCCATTAAGAATTTTGTGACAGAATCACATGGCTTTAAAATAATTATTTTCTGTTGGAGAGATTTAAGACCAGTTGTGCTGCAACATTTTGCACTTATGGAGTTTTTTGACTCTCCAAGATAAAGGACGTTACAATACCAATCAATCAATTTTTATTGATTCAGACCTCGTCCGAGATTAACAATATAAAAAGTTTACAAAATCAGTGCAATATTTAAAGATATAACAGCTCGTAAGCTTGACTTCTTTAAAACAATAATTAATAAAAAGTTTTTTAAAAATGTAAGATTATAGCACACAAATGCAATTGAAGGTGATCTAATTAGATAAATAAGATCATTAGTTCTGAGTAGATAATAACTAAAACATGTAGGGTTTATAAACGGATGCTGCGCTTCAAACAAGGCTATGTTGGGGTAGACCTATGAAACATGCACAAAGTCTTGAACACCTCCTCTGCATAGATCACAAGATCCTGACATATGACTTGTGTATTTGCTGATCAGATTCGTTCACTGTCCTGAGGATGAAAGTTTTTTTGTTAGAAAAATTGACCGGATTTGTTAGTTTTCCCATTTGTTCCTCAGGAATCTGCAAAGTGTTAGGCGGTTTTTCTGCTTCTGATAACTTTTGTGATTAGACCACAGAAAGCCTCACTGGTTTTTTGCAGCACTGCCTCTTGCAGGTCGACCCATTTTTTTGTCTATTTTATCTCTGCTGTGTTTCTTGTGGATGCTCTACCATTTTTTCTGTATGACGGAAATTTCTTTCCTCCTGGAAGCTGAGAAGTCGCTGATTTGCGGTCGAATTAACTTATACAGCTTACTGGAGAGGCTACCCACTAAATTTTCCTTCTTTCTTAATGTAGAGGGTTTAAAGTAGACTGCCTTCCTCTGCAGTGTATGGATGACTGATGTGAGAGTACGTTCGAAATGTAGTACTGGGTTGTTTCCTTTGCTAATTTGACTCGACAGTTGAGGCGCTAGTGCCACATTAATTTTACTAGTACTATCAACATTCCATATAATTCCGCCCTGTTTATGTTCTATTATTGAATCTCCATTCCCATTCGATAAGAACCTTGAGGATATGTCTTGAGGGTTTAATTCTATTTCTGAGTGAAGACTTGCATGATTACTGCTTTGTGCAAATTGAGTTTCGAAATGCCGGAATTTGTAGACTAGATCTTGGCTGCTGATGACGTAGTCTGCTATAGAAGAACCAGTAGGACCTTTCCTTGTGAAAGCTGCCGGAACGTCTCCTTCGGTTTATTCTAATAACTCAATTTAATGACTCCAATAACTTCTTTCTGCGTTTGTCTTCCTTAATGGAGTCCGGAACGACAGGAGTTGGTATGGACCAGGTTTCTGCAAGGTCTATGTTTCGATTAGCTTTCATTAAGGCATTAGATATATTCACATTAAAATCTCCCATTAGTAGTGCTTGCGAATTTCCACTTGCCTCTAAGGTAGTTACTATCTGTTTGAATATTTTTGTCAGCAATGGATTGGGTTCAGGGCTGGTGGAACATAAATGTTAAAAAGGAATAATGGCTCAACTGTGTGAGCTCTTCCTTTAAAAAATGTCATCTTGATCCATTGTAAATTATTATTGGAGAAATGGATTGTCAAAGTCCCTTCTTAACTCCTCCAACAGTAAAATTGACCGACCGCCCCGTGCGTGGCCACGCCTTATACCCTTGTGGCAGGAATATAAAAAAATGAAGTAATTTTTTTAGGTTGACATTTTCAAGATACTGTTGGAAGTAGACTATTGCGGGGGAATTTTCCACCAGACTGAATTGCTTTGATGGTTCCAGTCCGGTGATGTCCTAAGAAATTATTCTGAGAATTTTGCTAAAAAGGAAGTTTTGATCCTCTTCCTTGTCTGTTGCCATTTAAATTGCCTGAAAGCCAAGACCAAGTGTGATATCCGTTTGTGTTTTATCTATTTTTGGTGAGTTATGGTTCCATATCTGCCTGTTTCCATCATCAATGCACATTGTTAATTTGTCAATGGAGACATATTTTGGCTCTCCATTGGAGCGTTTTGATAATGGGAGTTGTTGATTTGCCCTATTATTTTTTGTATGCAGTGTAGGTAGAGCCATTGAGTTATGGCTTATGCCTATTACATTAGTCAATCAGTCAATCAGGGAATTGTAAGCGCGCTACTCACCCGTGAGGGTCTCAAGGTGCTGAGTGGTGGGGTGGGGAGGGGTTCCTCAGATCTGTTTAGCCGAAGAGCCAGGTCTTGAGGGTCTTCCTGAAGGTGTTCAGGGAGGGGGCGCTTCTGATGTCTGCCGGTAGCTCATTCCAGGTCTTGGCTGCAATGTGAGAGAAGGATCTTCTGCCTGCTGTGGCTCTGTGGATGCACGGAGTTTCGCGCAGTGCGAGGTTGGAAGATCAGAGGTTTCTTTTGGGTATGTGGAAGTTGATTCTGTCATTGAGGTATTTGGGTACGTTGTTGTGTAGGCATTTGGAATCATGAGTGAGGATTTTTAAAGTGACTCTTTTCTCCACAGGGAGCCAGGGGAGACTTCGTAGGTGTTGGCTGATGTGTTCGTGTCGGGGGATGCCGAGGATGAGTCTAGCGGCGGTGTTCTGTATTGTCTGGAGTTTGCGGAGTAGGGACTTGTTGATGCCGGCGTAGAATGCGTTTTCATAGTCCAGTCTGCTGGTGATGAGTGCGTGGGTGACTGTTTTCCTTGATTCAGGGGGGATCCACTTGAAGGTCTTGCGGAGGGTGTTGAAGCAGCTAGAGGTGAAGGCGTTGTCCTGTCTGTTCATGGTGATTGATGAGTTGAGAACGATGCAGAGGTTCTTGGCATGGTCTGAAGGAGTAGATGGGCTTCCACGGGCGGTCGGCCACCAGGTGCTGTCCCATGCAGAAGGGGTGGTACCGAGGAAGAGGACTTCTGTCTTCTCGGCGTTGAGCTTCAGGCAGCTGTTGGTCATCCAGACTGCGACGTCTTTCTGGAAGTTTAGTTTGGCAGTGGTGGGGTCTTTGGTGAGGGAGAGGATGAGCTGGATGTCGTCGGCGTAGGATACGATGTTTAGGCCATGTTGTCGGACGATGGCTGCAAGGGGGGCCATGTAGATGTTGAAGAGGGTGGGGCTCAGGGATAAACCCTGTGGGACTCCGCAGGGGATTTTCGTGGTGTCGGAAACGAAGGGTGGAAGTCTGATCCTTTGGCTTCCTCTGGTGAGGAATGATCAGATCCAGTCCAGGGCTGTTCCTTGTATGCCTGCGTCATGTAGTCTGGCGACTAGTGTGCAGTGGGAGACGGTGTTGAAGGCCACTGATAGGTCGAGTAGGATGAGGGCTGAGGAGTGGCCTTGGCCCAGGAGGGTGCGGATGTCACCTGTGGCAAGCGAGTAGGGCGGTCTCTGTGCTGTGGTTGCTTCGGAATCTGAATTTGGACGGGTTGAGGACGGCGTTCTCTTCAATGAATCGTGTCAGTTTCCTGTTGACTGTTTTCTCTGAAACTTTGGCTGCGAAGGGGAGGAGCGAGATGGGCCGATAGTTCTTGAGGTCAGTGGCACCCGCTGTGGCTTCTTGAACAGGGGTCTGACTTCTGCGCGCTTCCACTCATCTGGGAAGGTGCCTGTTTTGAAGGTGGTGTTGATGGTGCGTTGTAGTTCGGGTGCGATGGTGGCAGTGGCTCTGTGGTAGGTGTGAGGGGGCAGGGGACAGTGGGGGCCCCTGAGTGGATGCTTTTCATGGTCGAGGCGGTGTCTTTGTCCGTGATCGTTGTTCAGTTGGAGATGGTGGGCTAGCTGGTGTTTCTGGGGGGCTGGGGGCGTGTGTGGCACCTCGTGGATGGTCGACAAAGTTGTCGTAGAGGTTTTTGATCTTGAAGTGAAAATTTGTTCCAAGCTTGTCGCAGAGGTCTTGGGATGGGGTGAAGTCTTTGGCTTCGCTGCGTGGGTTGGTGAATTCTTGAATGACACTGAAAAGTTCCTTGGGGTTGGCCAGGATTTTGTTGTGGATGTAACCTGTTTTTTGTACAGTTTTCCGCTTTCCTGTAGCACTATTGATGGAATTATGCTTGACCAAAATTCCGCTTGTGCCCAGGTTACGTCTAGTTTATCGGAGAATTATATAAGATTTATTTCGCAGGAAGTGAGTGATTGGAGAGAGTGGAAGTTGTGTTGTATTTTTAGAATCCTCTGTCAATTTTAAGGGGTCATTTCCTGTGGCCAATAGATCGGATATCTTGTTGTTGAAGAATGAGTTCTGCAAAGGGGTTATCTCTATAACCGCCTTGCGAGTATTAGTTTCTATTGTGAGTTGTGTAGGAGAGCGATGTTCCTGAATGGTCTTTAGGCTATTAAAATCTTGTGCTAGAGGATTTATTTAGTAAGTTTATCCTTTCTGGTCAAAGGATTCGGTAGTTCCACATCTTGTAGGATTTCCGGATTAAATACTTTTTCATCTTCAGCCCTCTTTGCACCTTTTGGTGCGTCTTTTTAACATAAGGTCGTGTTGCAGAAACTTTATTTTAGAAGCTTTTCGCTTTGTGATTTTGCAGTTAATTCTACTCTTTTTCTTCACAGTTTTTTTATTTTTATTTTTGCATTGGTTCTCTTTGAGAGTTTTATACTCAAGGATAACTCTGTTTCCTGCCCATTTGTTATTGAGCCACGGACGAGGAGGACCCGGCACAAGCCGCACTGACCTAATGCCAGTTGCCTCCATGCAGTGTCACATCTTAGTCCTCCAAGTTGGCCGGGGAGTGGGAAGGCAGAGATTCCAAATGTGTAATCTGCCGCAGTCCACAATCATCCTTCAATTCTGCGTCCCTGAAATCCACCAGCGTTACAGTCAGGGTAGTGAGTAGCACCAAGCGGGGCATCAGGTGAGAGGGAGGCAGGTAGAAGTCGGAATGAGTCAGCTCAACCAAGTTGCTGGGAGCTGGATGCTGCTGGATACTGGTTATTACTGGTGAAAGCATCAGGGAGGACTGTTAGCAGTGGTAGAAATGTGTGGATGTGTGGGCGAGCAAGCGGACAAACAGGTGAAGCAGCAAAGCGAAATGCAGAGGTTGGACCTTTCCTGCGTACACCCCCATGTCAGCGTGGGGTGTGTGCAAAAACTTAAGCAGGAACTGGTGCTGGCAGGGCCGTTATTTAGAGCCACAGCTCTGTGGGTCCAGTAATGCCGGCAGCCCCACGGGGCCCTCCTGTCGCTCAGCTTTTTCTTTCGGGTTTCTTTGTACTGCTTCTCTCTTCTCCGAGCTGCAGCAGGCCAGCCTCGCAAACCTCCGGCTTACGCATGAAAGCTCCGCCCACCAGGGATCCACTTCCTAGTCTGCTCGCATGTACAGATTCTCGTTCCAAGTGTTGTAACAGGCGGCATGGGTATCCGAGGGAAGGCTCTGGCGAGTAGAAAGGGGGTTTATATTTGGTGCCCGTAGTCTAACTTTGAGGTCCACAGGGAATGTACTATGGTTTTTCTTACGGTCACAGGGAGTAGGTCGGAGATCTTTCTCAGGATTTTAAGAGTACAAAAGCCTTTCCCAGCTACCCTGTTTATCTGGCTCTCAAAGTACAACTTGGGATCAAACCATATACCCAGATTGTTAACTTGGGATTAGGGGTCAGGAATCTGACCCAATACATCTGGCCATCAAGCGGAGGTCCAGATGGAAGGAGATTTACCAACAACAAGGACATTTGGTTTCAAGCAGCTGCAAGACATCCACTTCGCGAATTGCACCAGACAAGATTTAACCTGCACCGTGGTCTTATCTCCTTAACTCCTTCCAGAGATAGCATCACAATTAGTTGAGTATCATAGGCGTATGACTCAAGATTCATATTGTGTGTCTCGACAATCTCGGACAGGGGCCGAAGAGGTGAGGTTCAGGCAAACACCATGTTCCTCTTTGTCACATATGGTCAGTTTCACAACCGCACATGAAATTAAAAATACTTTTATTAACATTTTTTTTTAAATGACAACATTTATTGGAAGTTTTGCAGGCCTTTTGAACAATCCTTTCCAGCTATGAATCCTGTTGTATTTCTCAGTTGGATAGCCCTCTCTCACACATTACTGCATTGACCTCACTTTTAGGTCTCGCCTACAGACATCTTTCACTCTTACCTGTCTCCCTCCCTCCAGCCAACTCCTTTATTTTCATTTTTTAAATGTAATTGTTTTCTTTTTTGGTGGAACCCAACAGCTATCCATTGCTACTGGATTGCTTGTTTTTTTCCATTTGTTCACATGGGGCAATTTCCACTCTCGCCCTTCCACCCCATCTCATTATTTCTTTTTTCTTTTTAGCCTTTTTGTATCGTCTTTTTTAAATACTGTTTGGGAGGGCCTTCTTTGATCTGGTTATTTATTGATGCTAGCCATATTTGTAATTCATGTAGTGCATTTAATAATTGTGTGTTCCCTTGTAATGTTGCATTCAGTTTCACCCATGGAGATTTAATTCCCTAAATACTTTCTCTAAAAATTCGCAATGTGGTTTGCATGTATTTTCATAAAATATTTGTCTTCGGTGTCATTTGTGTGATCATTTTTGTCAACACCTGTGATAATGTTTGAAGTCATTGATCGATGTTTGCATTTCAAGTAAAGTCCCAAGTGAGTCAGAACATAGTATGTAGCTTTTGAAGTAAAAATAATTGTAGGAGAGCATTTGAAATTAATTTTGTGATTACTTTTTTTAACATATTAAGTGACTGACTTTTTTTAATCATAACCATAATGGCAGGCATACAATCTATGGAGTCTGGTAATTTGTTGTATGCTCTCTATTCCATGTGAGGATGTTCCAAAGAGAGAGCATTGTTTGCAGCAAGTTCGGTTCTCATTAGTTGTACTGTAGTTTCCAAGTTTGAGTTTATTAATGAACTGACAATCCTTCTTCAATATTCAAACCTAGTGGGTCTATGGTATCTAATTTGAGAATGCTCAGTGATTCCTGTCTTCGCAGTCTTTCCGTTTTGTACATTTGCTTACAGTCGATTGCAAAATACTCCAGAAAGGCGATATTACTGTCATTTTCTCTCCCAAAGGGTCTTGCCACATGATAGATTTTGTCTACATTTTGTAATGTAGTCCCTTTTTAACTTGAAACGTCATACTCCCCACCTGTCTTGTTGCATAACCACTCCAAAAAATACACAACCTTCTCCATTTTAAGCTACCTCGTTTCTTAAGAGATTTGTGATAGTTGTCAAGCATAAGTAAATAGTAATGAATTTGTGACCAGAATAAAAAAAATGTCTTGCTAACGCGTGTACTTTTCTCGCTGCTGCAACAGCAAAGAAGAGGACAGACTTATGCGTCCCGGTGTTATATACCCGGATGGGTGAATGCTGATTCGTGGAGAGAAGATGAGCTATGCCTTCTGGGTTATGTAGTTTAAAGTTTATTGGCTGCTGTTTTGCGTCAGTAAAGAAGAAGCATAATCAAAAGCCTCAGTTTCCTGCCATAGAATTCAGAAACCCCAAAAGCATTGCTTGGTGGCGACTTGCCCACAATGTCGTCTGCAGTCTGCACTCTCTCCCCGTCCCATGCGGAACAACCGTGGCCCAGTGATGTAGGTTCTATGGAGTATCTTCAATTGGACCAGTTGAAGGCGGGCAGAAACCCCGACCTCTCGAGGGGAGGCCAATGCCTCTCTCCATTCCTCTTCGTCAAGTAGTAAGCCGTCCCTCTCCCAGGACTCGCGCAATGCAACCAGTGGATCAGGTGAGTTATTAACTAGCTTTTTGTATGTTAGCGAGATGGTTCTCTGCGGGAGCAGGCCATTTAGCAGTCTATCCTCTAGTGGGGATGACTCTGGGAGGGAGGAGCCTTTCTCTAAGGTCGTGGTCCGGGCGTGTCGGGCCTGCAGATAACGGAAGTACTCCGGACCCGCAAGTTCGTATTGTTGTAATTGGCCAAAGCTAAGTGTGTCCCCCTTCACCCAGAGGTCCCCGATCCGGGAAAAACCAATCATGTTCCATTTGTCAAAACCCTTGGAGGTATATAAGCCAAGTTTCTCCGAATCCGAAAGAGGGGTGGCCAGCGTCTGTTTGCGGTCCCACCCCAGTCTTCTGTTCACCTAGTGCCAGACCTGGACCGAGTGCATTGTAGGGCCGGTATGGGAACATATTGGGGCGTGCATAAAGGGCTCTGTGTATATTCCGCCCGGCAGCAGCCATCTATCCATGGCATATCCAGGATCTCCTAGGATGCGATACATGCCTTGGTTAATAGCGGCAAGGTGGGCCGCCCAATAGTATTTTTTAATGTCTGGGAGGCTAATACCACCGTCGTACCAGTTAAGGACTAGTTTATGAAGCGCTATTCTTGGTTTCCCTTCCCATAACAACAGCCTCTTTAGCTCTTCAATTTCTTTGAAATATCTCGCTGGGACAGGGATGGGGTAGTTCTGCAGGAACTAAACGGAAGCGGGGCAGGGACATCATTTTAAGAAAAGCAGCCCGGCCCAGCAGCAAGAGAGGAAGCGTTCTCCAGCTAGCTACATCTCGACGCATGCGCTGTAGGGGAGGGAGCAGATTATTTTCGTAGCAGATTTTGGGGGCAGTAAAAAAGATACCCAGATAACAAAATCCATCCTTTACCACCTGCATTGAACAACGCCGGGGGAGAGCCAGAGCTTCACCACTCAGAGTATAAAGCAGGGATTTATTCCAGTTGATGGAATAGCCTGAAAAACTGCAGAAAGAGGTGAAGATGTCTAAGACGATTCAGAAAAGGGGGTGGTGATGAACGGAGTGTCTGAATTAAGCAGACCACTCTTACCCAGTCCAAAGATCGGGGCTTGATCCATCACCGTTTTTTAGCTCACTGCACCATCCCAGCTCAGAACCTGGCTACATGCAAATTAGTCTGTTCCTGTCCCAGTGCCAGAAACCGGTCCCCGGAAGCTTGTTTCCTTCCCAGTATAAGAATTGGCTTGGTAGTTTGGTCAGCCCTGTTCCCATGATGCACTGGGCCAGGGTCAGAATAATTTGCATGTAGCCAGGTTCTGAGCCCGGATGGTGCAGTGAGCTAAAAAACGGTGATGGATCAAGCCCTGATCTTTGGACTGGGTAAGAGTGGTCTGCTTAATTCAGACACTCTGTTCATCACCACCCCCTTTTCTGAATCGAAGATGTCTAAGACACACATACGAGTGATTTCCTGGGAGAGGTCAAGTACAGAATGATATCATCTGCATAAAGCGAGATGCGATCCTCCCAGTCCGTCGACCACCGCATTCCTCGTATGGTCGAGTCACACTGGATCCAGGTGGCGAGAGGTTCCAAGGAGAGGGCAAAGAGCAGGGGCGACAGCGGGCACCCCGGCCTTGTACCTCGACTAAGAATAAAGGGGGTTGACCATTTGTTATTCACTATCACCTGCGCCAGCAGGGTGGGAGACAGAGAAGTCTGTCCCATGATATGAAGCGCAACCCAAACCCCAGCTAGAGCAGGACGGCAAAGAGATAAGGCCACTCAATGGTGTCAAAAGCCATGGAGGCATCTAAGGACAAGATCACTGCATCTTCTCTGATGGTTCTGGCCCTCCCTATCACTCCATGCACCCGTTGCAGGTTCAGGGCAGTATTGCGATGGGGCATGAAGCCTGACTGGTCCGGGTGTACCAAGGCACTGTTTACCCATGTTAGGCGGGTAGCCAGGATTTTTGGCTCTGCGTTTAGCAGGGATATGGGCTGATAAGGATCACACCTATGTCTGGGCTTTCCCTCCTTTGGGATGACTACTCTCGACGCTAGTCATTGGTCAGGCGGTAGCTCTCCCTTTTCCCTACTCTCCTCATACATAGCTCTCAGGTGCGGGGCTAGTTTGTCTGGACGCAGTTTGTAGAGCTCAATGGGAAGTCCATTGGGGCCCATCGCCTTTTCCGCCCGGAGTTGCCTAATGGCTTGCGCAATCTCGTCGTTTGTAATGTCGCTATCTAAAAAGCACCTGTCCTCCTTGGGGAGCAATACGGACGGAATCTGTTAACCTCGCACCCGATTCAGCCTTCAGTTCAGGCACCAGTCGACTTGCCCTCTCCTTCTTGTCCAACCAGGTGATTAGCTTGCCTGCCTTGTTGCCCCATTCATACACCCTAACCTCTCTCTTCCTACCCCAAGTCCTGGCCCTCTCTGTGATAATTGCTTTATATTCACCAGTTTTGAGTTGCAGGAGGTGTACTGTTTCTGCGGTGTCTCTCCTATCTGAGTCTGCCTCCAAGTGGAGGATCTCTCGCTCAATATCTTCAAGTTCTCTGACGTTTTCCTTCTGAACTCCTGCTATTAGAGAGAGGGCTCCCCCTTTAATCACTGATTCGAACGCTTCCCAAAGGGTATGGGGGAGTCAACGGAGTCTAGGTTTTCCTGGAAGTAAAAATCAATTGCCTTCACAAGGTCTTTGCGAACACTGGGGTGTTGCAAGTACCAGGGATTAATGGGCGCTACAAATGTCAATCCTTTGGTCTCCTAGAACCAGTTGCGCCCATACCGGAGAATGGTCTGATATACCTCGTGCAAGGTGGCGAATCTCATTGACGTGCATGAGTTGAGAGGTAGGTAGGAGTAAATAGTCTATCCGGGAGGAGCTACGATGGGCGCCTGAGAAAAAGGTGTATTGTGGGTCCCGGGGGTGAAATGCCCGCCAGGAGTCTGAGAGGCTGAACGCCTCCAGGAAGTTGGGAAGCCAACTATTTGCAGGCCTCATCGCTCAGGGTGGGTTGTCGGTCAAGCGTACCGGATTCTACAGCATTAAAGTAACCTCCCACCAGCAGTAGGCCCTACAGCAGGGAAAGGAGCTGAGTCTCTAAATTCCTGAAGGGACGACTTTGCAGCCCAGGCGGGACATACACCGATACCAATGTCAGTACCCTACCCTTCCATT
Source organism: Lissotriton vulgaris (assembly GCF_964263255.1). Classification (NCBI taxonomy): domain Eukaryota; kingdom Metazoa; phylum Chordata; class Amphibia; order Caudata; family Salamandridae; genus Lissotriton; species Lissotriton vulgaris. The sequence goes on from NC_141694.1 coordinate 1,404,343,857, forward strand.
GTCACGACTTATCGCCCACGATCATCAGCATGTGTGGACTGAACCGAGAAGGGGAAGGAATGTTTAGCCATAATTCCCATTCCCCTGGAGCCAGAGGTGAAGCCAGAATGAGCAAGAAGCCTGTACACCCATCTATTTAAAGCTCTACATGTATTGCTAATAAGGTGTGACTCCTGGAGGAAGACTACATCTGGGGAGTGTTGCCTTATGTATTGCAGGACAATGGTGCGTTTTACCTTGTCCCCCAGCCCACTAACATTCTAACTTAGTACGGTGAAACTTTTGTCCCAGTGCGTAATCATGATTGTGTGTAGTGCGGAATATCATTACCCAAAGCCATATGCATTATTGAAGCCAATGTCACAACGAAGAACAACCCCATCCCCCCAACCCCCGTCCAACACCCCCTTCCCTGCACCCCGGACAAGAACCAGCCCATTAAACAAACTGTGCAGAGTGCCTGTTGCCCCCAAAAATTACAAACACTAGTAAAATGCGGGGATGAAGGCTCGGGCCGCGATAATCTTTCCTCCAGGGCTGCTTGACTCACCGCACAGCTGATGAGGATCTCCGACCCTCGGTCCGGGGTGAGGCTGCCCCCACAGGCACTGCAGGCAATCCCCCGTCCCGCGGACCAGGCCGCAAGCAAGCCTCGGTGTAAATTAGGCGCGCGGTCACAGCGGCACCAGGAACCACGTCAGGACACAGCTGCTGGCCGCAAGAAGTCCCCAGACCCCAGCAGGCAGCGCTCCGTCTGACCACGATTGGCGGAGTAGGAAAGTGGATCGGCTGGGTTACAATCACTCGGGCGGTCTTTCCCCACTTCAGGACTCGGATCTGTGTGGCGTATGAAGGGGTGTTCGGTCGGAGGGAACGGAGCGATTTTAAAACGCGGCCATCACGCTGCCGCGCGTAACCACGCCCTGATGTTGCCATTTCAAATTAATTATGGTGTTGCACCGTGTTGGTCCCAATATAAACAAATACCCAATATAGACAAAGACTCTTCTTCAGTTTCACTTTTTTCCAGATACGGGTTCTCTTGGCTGTTCCAAACTTCATAGGTTCTTCTAGCAGTTCTGGAGATCTTGAAGGAAGGATTGGCTAATCTGTCAAGGAGATGAGCAAAGAGGATTTGAGGTGTTCTTCTTTTCTTGCCTTCACTAATGAAGTGGATTTGAATGACTAACTTTAACAGGGCTGAAAAAACAGCAGGTTGAGGTACCAAGGAAAATGTGTTTTTCGACATGTCTCTTAAACTTTGATGAAAGAAAATAGGAAAATACTCTTGTAATATGTCATGAGATCTTGAGACCCCTGTTAATGATCTAAAACTTCTTCCTGAAGGGCTTACTTTTGGTTTTGCCTGTTGAATATTTCCTTAAAATTAACCGAAATGCAGGATAGTTATCCAATAGCTGACTATGGTATTACAATAAAGGTGTTGCCTGAGACAAGGCACCACCAACGGTATTGCTTACAATAAACCCCCCTTTGGAATGGTGAGTTGAGTACATGTGAGGTTAAAAGCATAGTGCATGGTGGGCCATGGCAAGCAGCTCAGGGACTGAGACGTGGGTCTTGGAGCTCAAGGCAGGCCTGCCACATCTCCCGCTACCCTACTACTGCATTGAATATGCTGAAAATCAAGAGGAGAGTCCCCGTTAAGTGCTGCATTCGGGCCACCTTAGAAGCAAGACTTTGCCTATCAGGCTGAAGTCACAATGATGAACCCATCTATCATTAATGCCCTAAATCTGAGCAGACTTTGTGGGGTAGTGGCGAGGACCCAAGAGACAGCTACATGGACAAAGTGTAGCACTGCTCCTGTCTCCCACTTAAGAGTAATTTGCAGGGACCCTGCCTAGATGTGAGACAGGCGACTGTTCCTGGGAACTGAGGATATTGAACCTGAACATCGATGCTAGGTTCACCACTGCTCACGAGAGGCAAGGACAGTAGGAACAATTGTCAAGAAGCATCAGGCGCTTGGAACACTCAAAGAAGTCATGGGAAGAGTGAGTGTGAACTGGTAGCAGGACAACACACAAAAGCTCACGGACAACAGCATATGACTGATTCGTCCTCCTCTGCACCACCCCAAAATCATGTGGAGGGCAAGAGAAACTCCCCACCATTCCAATTGGACAAACTGGACAAGGTTCGGGAAGCTGTCTCGGCCACTAGGTAAGACACAGAGCCCAACACCAACGCAGTAGTAATTGACATGGGCTGAGGAGAACAAAGAAAGTTGGTAGCCATGGTTAAGCTAATAGAGGAGAAATTCACTCAACTACAAATACTCTGCAGAAACAATTAAAAGTGACTTCACCAAGCGGAAGATTCCGAAAGTATAGGGAAAAGGTTTTGAAGGATTGAAGTTGGCACAGGGCTCTGGCCTGGTTTACATCATTCCTGTCTATACGCTCCTTTCAGATACATGGAACACCCTATCCATCCAGCAAGTTCCCTTTGAAATGTTGTGTCCCCCAGGGTTCTGCTCTCAGCCCTACGCTGTTTAACGTGTATGTGCGCCCCCTGGCCCTGCTAGCTAAAGATTGTAGGATCAAACTGATTTCGTACGCAGATGATACGCAGCTTATCTTCACCTTCTCCAACAACACCACATCGGATCAGGCAACATTTCAGAAAGATATTACAGCCATCTCGAGCTGGGTGACGGAGAACTGCCTCCAACTCAATGCCTCAAAAACTGAGATTCTCCTATTCGGCCCGGACTCTCAGAAATGGGCCGACCAGTGGTGGCCTTCGACGTTGGGCTCTCCCCCGATGCCTAAGAAGGAAATTAAGAATCTGGGAGTCTTAATGGATAACTCTCTCTCCTTCGAGTCGCATACAAAAAAGGTGGCTGGTACCTGCTTCGGACGCTTACGCACCCTTAAGCCCATTCTGGGCCTCTTTGATCCGTCCACCAGACAAGTAATAGTCCAGTCTTTGCTGCTATCCCACCTGGACTATTGCAACAGTCTGTCATGGTGCCAACCTAACAACCATAAACAGACTCCAAAGGGCTAAAAACGCCGCGGCCTGCACTCTAATTGCCCTTCCTAGACGTCACTCTTCCCACATCCTTCGTCGCCTTCATTGGTTGCCGGTGAAACAGAGAATTCAGTTCAAAACACTCGGTCTAACTCCCAGGATACTACACGGTCAAGCCCCCCAAATTCTTCAGGGTCTCTGCTCTTTCTGCGTCCCCCCCCCCCCACGTGCTCTTCGCTCCGCTGACCTACACCTCGCCCGCACCATTAGGGTGCGCAAGAGTAGAGCAGGCGGACGATCCTTCCAATTCCTGGCCCGGCCCTCTGGAATTACATCCCCCATGAGGCACGCAAGACCACAGGCTCCTCCGGAAAAAAATAAAAACCTGGCTGTTCGCCTCCATCTAGCACCAATTACCTTGCGGAGTTTGCCAATCTGGCACTCTTCACAGTATCCTCCACAGCTCTCGGTTGGTTGTCCCGTCTGCAAGCGCTGGGACGCCCTATTGCTGGCGCAGCCATGCGCTATACAAACACAACTAACATAACATAACGCCGTAATCTCTGAGTCATTGGAGGGATTGAAGGGTACTGACATGGTGTCCTACATAGAGAGGTGATTCATTAAAGGTGGTGCTAGCCAAGCAACAGCAACCTCGCTTGCCAATCCCCATGCCAGTGCTGGTTGGTCTGCTCTATTTCTAGGGTTGAGACCTGAAGTTACAGAAAGCCAGAACCCTAGGACAACTCAAATGAAAACAACTTTCTTTCTGAACTATGCATCAGTGCAACAGAAAAGAGCGCCCTTTGTGGAGGTCAAGAAATGCCTGTGAGAAGTGGACATTTGATTGATGTATGTTGCAGTTTGCTGCTAAACTGAACACAATCATCTGCGGTATGGGAGTAGCTCGAACTGCATGCAGTGCGAAACAGTTGCAAGAGCTAGAACTGAAAGTCCACACAACTTCCTAAGAGAAGATTGATACAATCCAGATGCAGGGGAGAAAATATGCTCTCTAAGAAACAGACTGAAGCAGTAAGGGAAGCTCTGGCTGGAGTAGTCCGTGCATTACTCTCTGGTGGATTCCTACAGGATACAAGGGTCTCACTTCTTTGATTAACAGATTTTGATGTAGACTCTAAACCATCCCAGAAAGAAGTAAAGAGGCCATCTGAAGTTAAGGCCAATAATGGCATACTATCAATGACAAATCTTTACAGATGTTGCTGATTATAAAGATCTGTGATAAAGTATCTTGCCATGCTTTACTATGGAAATGAATCATTTGCTCGCATGAAAATGCTTCCTTTGCACTGTACATAGAGGACCAGTGGTGTGGCTTGCGCGCAAAACAGGCAGTTACTGGACACCGTTCACTTCTTCCACTCAATCTTGAGGAAGATATTAGTTCTACTATACTAGGTTTACAG